>NW_022681457.1:99612367-100218201 GCF_009764315.1 Trachypithecus francoisi | reverse complement strand
AAAAATACTAATTTAAATGAGTTTTAGGTTGGTTGGTTTGTTGGTTGGTTGGTTTTGAAGTAACCTGTTTTTCTTCCTGTCATGTCTTTTTGCAGAATCCAGACTCCAAAATGATGCAAATCAACCTGACTGGATTTTTGAATGGAAAAAATGCTCGAGAATTTATGGGAGAACTGTGGCCCCTGCTGCTAAGTGCACAAGAAAACATCGCGGGAATCCCTTCTGCTTTCCTAGAACTGAAGAAAGAAGAAATAAAACAAAGACAGGTAATAACCGTTTCTTTTCTGTAATGTTGATTTGAGAGTATTGGCCAGGCTGCTGAGACACAAATTGTACATGATCCAGTTAGGATCTTCATGTTGTTTTACTTTGCTGTACTGTATTGGAACATTCAATTTTGGTTCACTGCTCCTCCCTCCAACCAAACATTGAGCTTAGAATGTCATTTTCCCAGTCCGGTGATTTGCTAGATTTTTACAAAGTCTTCATATATGAGTTTATGTAGCTTAAAAGAAATATGAATTTAACACTGAAAGGTAAGCATAGGAGTTTTTGGTTTGTTGTTTTTGTTGTTTTTTTGAGATACAGTTTCACTCTGTCACCCAGGCTAGAGTGCCGTGATGTGATCTCTGCACACTGCAGCTTTCGTCTCCTGAGTTCAAGCAATTCTTGTGCCTCAGTCTCCTGAGTAACTGGGATTACAGGTGCACACCACCACACCGGACTCATTTTTGTATTTTTGGTAGAGACAAGATTTTGCCATATTGACCAGACTTGTCTCAAACTCCTGACCTCAAGTGATCTGCCCACCCTCGGCCTCCCAAAGTGCTGGGTTTATAGATGTGAGCCACCGTGCCAGGCCAGCATAAACTCTTAACGTGGGCAGTACAGATGAGCTCCCAGAAAGAATAAGGTCAATGTGAAAGTGATTTTTGATTTTTTTTTTTCTTGAAGTAAGCTTAAAAACATCTCTTTAGTTCAGATCTTAGAGATTAACTTTCAGTGAATTTTTATTTGTAAATGAGTGGCGAAAATACCAATCTTAATGTGTGTCTGTAGTGTGGGTGAAGAAAGAACAGTCTGGTTCAAAAGAAGAGGCTGATGAAATGATAGTTAATAGCATTGGTGTTTAACACATGTGGAAAGTAGTCTTCAGTTTGTTGTTCTCAAATGTTCAACTATGTGTACTCTGAAAACCTGGTCTTTGCAGATTGAACAAGAAAAATTGGCATCTATGAAAAAGCAAGATGAAGACAAAGATAAAAGGGATAAGGAAGAAAAAGAAAGCAGCAGAGAAAAAAGGGAGAGGTCTCGTAGCCCAAGAAGGTATCATACAATAGATGCATAACTGATGTTTGACAGGTACTGATGTTTGACAGGTACTTTAGGTCTTGAGAAATTCTGTGTGTAGAAACTTCCCTAGTTAAAAAGGAATCTAACAATGCTATTCAAGGAATTTCTTCCATCATGCAGTTTTCATGATGAGCTATGACTTGCCTCTGGACTGAAGAAATCTGTCATCTTTTGTTTGAGACAGATAATTTAACCATCAGTGTCTCGCACATCTTGATGAGTTGTCCAACTCTAAATTCCTAAATCAAAACTTTAAACTTTTCTTCCATATTGCTTTAGTTCATAACAGTTAATTTGGGTTTTTTAAAATGTACTATGACTCATTTTTTCTTTCCATTTCCTTTCTTCTAAAAAGAAATTTGTACTCGAAACCTGTCCTCATTAGCCATTCATGTAATACTTACCTAATTCCCTGTTCTGCTTTTCTTAGATGGTTGTACTGAACCCAAACTTCAGATCATTTATTTGTTTTCTTCTTCCTTCCAATGAGACTGTTGTTAGGTTCACATTTTTAAATCCACGACTCAGCTTCTATATTTGTGGTAAAAGGTGAGAACTCCATTAGGCTTTTTATTTTTAGGGTTCTGCTTATTTCTTTCATAAATATCTGCTGGAATTAGTAAAGAGAATAGGTAATTTCTTTGTCCCTTTCATTTATATATTTGATATTAAAATCTCCTTGTGGAAGTAATACTTACAGAGCTAAGCACAAATCGTCATGGTGATAACTACTTGACTATTGATGAAGTATGTCTGCCATTTTCCTTCTGTGTGAATAAGAAAAAAAACCTTTGAGTTAGGCAGGCTACTATTAAACAGAAAGAGGGCTTCTCTTCCAAAAAAGCTATCTTCATGTTTGATATATTTCTCTTTTCTGAAGAACATGTTGCTTTAATAGTACTAGTCATTTTTCTGGCATACTGAGGCTCTTCCTCAGTATGTAATCTGAGGAATCCATGCATTGTAATCTGTCCGCATCTAAATGTTAACATGTTTGGGAGTTTGATTTGTTGTCAGAGATTATCGTTGGTTTTAAAGCATCCTCTTTGCCTCTGAAAAGTTGGTCTTAGGCCGGGCGCGGTGGCTCAAGCCTGTAATCCCAGCACTTTGGGAGGCCGAGACGGGCGGATCACAAGGTCAGGAGATCGAGACCATCCTGGCTAACACGGTGAAACCCCGTCTCTACTAAAAAATACAAAAAAACTAGCCGGGCGAGGTGGCGGTCGCTTGTAGTCCCAGCTACTCAGGAGGCTGAGGCAGGAGAATGGCGTAAACCCGGGAGGCGGAGATTGCAGTGAGCTGAGATCCGGCCGCTGCACTCCAGCCTGGCCGACAGAGCGAGACTCCGTCTCAAAAAAAAAAAAAGAAAGAAAAGTTGGTCTTTTGATCTCTGGGAATGATAAAGAACCTAAGTCTAGAGTCCCAAGTCAGTGCTTTCCTCCCTTATAACTGATATACTCCAGAGTGTTATCTTTCATTTGCTTGTCTTTCTCTTCCCTATCAAGTAGGTGAGATTAGGATGTCTTATTTCCGTAGGGAAACATCTCAGATATAAACAATAGTAGTGTAACTAAAGATTAATCCTCACTTCTCCCTTTGACTCCTCTCTTCCAATCCATGTTATTTAAAAACCTGAAAAAAAATTGCTTTCATCCTAGACGCAAATCCAGATCTCCTTCCCCTAGAAGACGATCTTCCCCTGTCAGGAGAGAGAGAAAGCGCAGTCATTCTCGATCTCCCCGTCACAGAACCAAGAGCCGGAGTCCTTCCCCTGCTCCAGAAAAGAAGGAAAAAACTCCAGAGCTCCCAGAACCTTCAGTGAAAGTAAAAGAACCTTCAGTACAAGAGGCTACTTCTACTAGGCAAGTACATAAAAATTCATTTATAAATAATCACAATTTTAGATTAATAATGACTGCAAATAATGACATCTGAGTTAAACTACTTATTCTCCTTTTAGATTTTTTAAATTATAAAATTAGTTTGTTGAAAAGAAATTGTTTAGGAGAGTATATTCAAAGAAAATGCCCCAAAGGGTGACCATTACTATCTTTTGGTTATATTGTTTCAGGTATTTTATGTATTGTAACTTGCTTTTTTTCCTCAATGTATTGTGGACAACTTCGCACTTTTAAGAAATGTATGTGGTTGCCAGATGCAGGGGCTCATGCCTGTTATCTCAGCACTTGGGGAGGCTGAGGTGGGTGGATCGCTTGAGCTCAGGAGTTAGAGACCAGCCTAGGGCAACATGGTGAAACTCTGGACTAAAAATATATATATACACACACACACGGATTAGCGGATTAGCCGGGCATGGTGGCACATGCCTATAGTCCCAGATGCGTATAGTCCCAGCTACTCAGGAGGCTGAGGTGGGAGGATCACTTGAGCCTGAGAGGTTGAAGCTGCAGTGAGCCAAGATCAAACCAGTATACTCCAGCCTGAGTGATAAGAGTGAGACCCTGTCTCAGAAGAAAAGAAAATGTACGTGGTTAGAATTATTAGTTGCTCACTGGGTTTCACTGATAGGTATGTATATATCGTTTGGAGCTAGAGACAAGTCTGTAAATTTTGAAAAGGTTTAGAAATAATTTATTACATCATTGTATAATGATTTAGAAGTCTGAGTACAAGAAGGCAAAAGAAAAAAAAAAGCTTTTGTTTCCACAGTGACATTCTGAAAGTTCCCAAACCTGAACCTATACCAGAGCCTAAAGAACCTTCTCCAGAAAAAAATTCCAAAAAAGAAAAGGAGAAGGAGAAGGCCCGACCACGATCTCGATCACGCTCCAAATCAAGATCCCGGACGCGGTCCCGCTCTCCTTCTCACACTCGACCTAGACGGCGCCATAGATCCCGATCAAGGTGAGTTGTAGCTTTAAGATCAACAAAGATCTTAGGTTTTATATGCTACTCTACTGGGTACAATTAGATAAATAATTTCAAAGCAGTAGAAGATGTTTAGTACAAATATTTTTTGAACGTACACAGAGAATTTGAGGACACTTTTCTGCATACCATAAAAGTGTCTACATAAATGGAAAATTGTGATCCTTGAAATTTATTTTTTAGATGTAGCCATTGAGAAAACTAAGCCAAGAAATTCCTCACTCCTGGTTTATTCAGGACCTAATTCTGTTTGTTATGGCAGATCGTATTCACCTAGAAGGCGGCCAAGCCCAAGAAGGCGGCCATCTCCTCGAAGAAGAACTCCACCAAGAAGAATGCCTCCTCCACCAAGGCATAGAAGGAGTAGATCGCCAGTAAGACGGTAAGATTTTTAAAATTTGGAAGTGTCAAGTGTTTGACACTTCTGGATAATCTTTCTTTTAGGATAATCTAAATTAGTGTCCCCTGGAAGAAAGAACTCATAGGTGATACTAGACAATGTCTTCTAAAGAATCTGTTTCATTTGAAGTGTAATGCAATTGTCCTTGTTATGAAAAATGTCTAGTCTGGTGTTGGAAAGTAAACGAGAAATTAATCATCTTATTGATACCTTTTCTGTTAACTTTTACCCTTCTAGAGTTCACCAAGAAATCCTACTAAGTAAGGGAATTGCCCGTCTTCTCTTTGGCTTTTAACTGGCTTCTGAAAAGTAGCTGATGATAGGGCCAGTAGGCTCCTTTTGCCAGTATTAAAGTAATTCATTTGCTATTATACTTTGAGAAAAATACTGTTTATGAATTTTTTGTAAAATTCTCAGAAAATTCTCATTGTAGAAGTAATGAGGCTTATAAGTAATTCAGACAGAAATAGCATAACTTGGAAGGTTTCCATAATCCCGGGGGAATATATCTGTATTCCATAGATATAATTGTTATTACTAGTTTCGTGTCTATTTTTGAAAACCCCGACTGTACCAGTGTTCTTTTTCTTAAATCATTCTAAAATGAGCATATGATAAAATATTTCAATCTTGGATATATCACTTTAAACAAAAGGTAGTGGCTAAATCTACCCAAAGTAGAGTCCTAGTGCACTGGTAGCAGAGTTTTTGTGCCTTCTTGCAATACATTTCACCTGGCTTTGGAAGAAATGCCAATGATTAAGCTTCCAGTTTTATTTTGGACAGAATTTTTTGTTTGAATCTTTTAAAGTTCTTTTCAGGGAACCAAATCAATTTGGAAATAAAGAGGGGAAAAATCAAGTAAGCTTTATAAAGTTACTTTGTTTCTGCAGTCAGGTGTTTCAGAGTCCCATATGTTTGAAAATTCTCTTTGGGGAGGGGTTGTCAAGATATATTGAACTATTACCACTGTTGTAAAGAATTGATGTGTTACTGTGCATAGAGAAGATTAGTGAGGTAAATGGTCAGTCAGTTTTCAGGCATCACACTTTTCTAATTCCCCTTTAGGAGAATAGTAATGTTGGTGCTTCCTAGTACGAGATTAGTGGAAACAGCTATTTCTTATACCGGAGTTTTGCAAACAGCATGTTTAAATTGTGCTTACTCAGCCATTTAGCAGTCAATATTTTACAGATTGTTTAAGATTCCCTTTCAGCCAGTTTTTATCTCACACTTAAGGTAGGGTTTCTTTTTTTCAGGTTCTCAGGAATTCTTCCGCCAAAGGTGAATTCTGCAGGTACACATAATTGCAACAGAACTTAACACAAATTTTGCCGCAGAATTCGAGAGGCCCCTGCTTCTAAGTTTATGTAGCTAAATGAATTCTTAGTTTTGCACACCTTTTTAAAAAATGCAACCTGAAGGTTTCTCAACATTGTGTTATTAAATGAAAAATACCTTGCCCCCAAATTTTGTATGCAAACTCCAAAACACCAATACCATTCCTAAGGCAGAAGGACTAGATATTTTATTATAGCATTCAACCTGACAAGTTTTATAACTGGAGAGAGAACACAGACAGAAGCATTTATCAGATTAAGTTGTTTATATTTAGTCTCAGAACTAGCTGTTTCCTGGCCTAGGTTATGGTTTTTTTCCCCATTCTTTTGGACTCATTTATGTGCTTAGCTACATAAACTCAAAAGTTGGATTAAAATAGCTGTATTTTTGTGTAAACTGTTCATACCTGTAAGGCCGTTCTTTATAAGTGTGCAATTAGTGAATATGAATACTTTATTCCACAGAAGAAGACGTTCGTCAGCATCCTTGTCTGGGAGTAGCTCATCATCCTCTTCATCTCGTTCACGGTCACCACCAAAGAAGCCTCCCAAGAGGACATCCAGCCCCCCTCGGAAAACTCGTAGGTTATCTCCTTCAGCAAGTCCTCCACGGCGAAGGCACAGGCCATCACCTCCTGCAACTCCACCACCCAAAACTCGGCATTCCCCAACACCCCAGCAGTCAAACCGTACAAGAAAAAGTCGTGTTTCCGTGTCTCCAGGGAGAACTTCAGGTAAAGGTAAAAATCAAACACATACGAAACATGTTCTGTCTTTCTTTGACTACAAAGCATAGTCAGTTCCTGCCCCTGCTTACTCTCAAAGTATAAAATAGCTAGATAATATTTGTATCTGATACTCTGTAAGTTTGCTTATAGGCCTACCTCTTTCCTGCTTTAAAATCTTGGGGCTTTTTTATGTGTAAAAGCGTTTTGTTTTTAGCAATGCCCTCTGGCATTGCGCAGGTGGATAAATCTTTTACCAGCCGTGGGCTGTTTGAGTTGGGGTAACATATCGAAGTTTGCGTTGGCATGATAAGGGATCATTTTATTACTCTGAGGCCAGTTAACTTTTTTTTCTCCTGAAGATTTTTGGTGTGATATCTTAAGTAAGAGGACTTCATATTCTCTTTTAGTTCTTTCTTGGCTGCGTTGCGCTCCCAAGCAAAGGACATGGTGTCCTCTTAAAAGCTGATTTGTTTTTTTAATTTAGGCTCTAGGCAGGGTTCTTCTGAGTGTTGTCCTTGCTTTATTCTGCAGATTGATTTCTGAGGAATTTATGATCTGTGATCCTGCCAGGCAAGTAGAATGCTGTGTTAGTCTGAGTGAAGGTTGTGGTCTATTGGGGTTTGTTCTGTGAGCATTAAATACGCATGGAAAAAACTAGTGTCCATTTGAACCAGGCTCTCTGGAGCTTAGGGCTGGAATGATACAGCCTAAAAGGTGAGTAGTAAGGGATGGGGAGGATCTTAAAAGCTGCTATAGCAATTGAATTTTAAGGAGCAATCTGTAGGTTAACACATACTGGGGTTATTATGATCATATTGAAAATTTCAGGTTAGAGCCAGGTGTGGTGACATGAGCCTGTAGTCCCAGCTACTCAGAAGGCTGAGGCAGGAAGATCACTTGAGCCCAGAAGCTCAAGGCTGGCCTCAGCACCATAGCGAGATCTTGACTCTTAAAAAAAAGAGAAAAAATTTCAGGTTAGAAACAAAGAAATGGGGATGGACAAAATTTTCATTATACATTTTAATGAGCTTGATGAGACCGGCATTGCTAATTATTCACCCTGCTGCCTTCTCTCTTCACTCCCCAATGATGCAATGTGGTGATACCTAGGAAGGCAAATTTTGCTTTCCTTTTTTGTATTTGTGACAGTGAGGCATAGATAAGCTGACAGAGTGAAAGGGTGACCAGCAGTTTATGGTAGTCTTTAAAAAGTAATGTTTTCTAAATTGTGACATTTTTATTGTAGTGATACATTGATTAAATAAGACACGGACATTTTTGTTGGCCCCTTATACGAGCAGCTAGTGAAAGTAGAGAAGCCTGTAACTGTTCCAGGTTCAGTCCTCAGTTTGAGAGAGGGGCTTCAGGATCACTGTTTTCATAACCTCACGTACCATACTGCTTTTCAGCATTGGGAAAATTTCAGTCCATTTTTAGTTACCATGTCCAAATCTGATGCCCATGGCCCTGACCTATTTTGTCTTTTCCTGTGAAGTTTGTACTTCTGAATATTTATTCTTTGTCTGGAGCCACAAAGCTCTCTGGGGAAAAAAACGTGTTTCCACCTGTTACTTTGCAAAAACACATCAAGTGATGATTTTTTTCTGTTTGTATCATGTAGCCAAAGAGTTGCAAAAGTACCTGAACAGAGGGACCAATCTGTTAAAATAGGTTGATTGTTAAGAATTATTAGGTACCTTTTAAAAAGCATCCGCACAGATACTAATTTCTTGTGTTTTGGCGTATACTTTTTGCAAACAAGACAGAGTGGATATGTACATAGGAAAGAAGTAAGCCATGGTGAAAATAAGTAGTTCTGTGGGTTTTGGGACGGGGCTTCCATGTCCAAACAGCCTACTCAAAGAGAGGCGCTACAGGCAGCGTAGTCAGAGTCTCCCTTGTGATCACTGGAGCTGAATATTGGTTTGAGCTACTTGGAAATAACCTCTACCCCACCTCCTCCCTGCTCCCCAAAATAGAGCCAGCATCTCACTCTGTCACCCGGGCTGGAGTGCAGTGACCCGGTCATAGCTCATTGCAGCTTCCAACCCCTGAGATTACAGGTGTGAGCCACCACACCCGGCCCAGACATAACCTTTTATATTAAACTGATCCTAGCCCTCTATGATGAAATTTCAGAGCTAGAAAAGACCTTAACAGTTGTCATCAAGAAACAGATTTTCAGGTTAGTTGACTTGGTCAAGGTCAGCCAGCTAGGAATAAAACTTGAGTTGCCATTCCCAGTTAAATGATGAATACTTTTCCCAGCTTTCCTATCCCAGAATTCCTCTTTGATTGCTAAAGGTGAGAGGTGGAGGGCAGGGTTGAAATTGTTTAGCTTCTCTGTCTGGTAGTATAATTTCAGAAATTACTTTGCAGTTTCTGCTACTTAGAACAGTAACATCATTGAAATGTAATAGATACTACAGTTATATTTTCTGTAGTGGCCACTAATCAGGGCCTTAGGGCTCTGTTCTTGGTAGTGGGCAAATGGAGTGGGAGGGAGGCAGGAAAAGTGTTTTGGGGAACTTACAGGTTAATTATTTGAAAGAGTATACAATCATCTGAAGGGATCTTAGGGGAAACATTTGTAATTATTGACATCTTGTTAAATTGGCATTATCTTAGTAGTACATAAAATAGTGCTTTGAAATCAGTGGCACAGTCAGTGAAGTATGTTAACATGATTGATACTGGTGGTGGCGGTGTGGTAATTTTATTTAGATTAGCTTGGCCACATAAATTGTGCTCTCTAGACACTTAATGGTCACTTTACTATTGCTGGTCACAGAATAACTTATCTTTATAAGTGATCTTTTAGGCAGATCTAAGATTAATAATTAATAGGACTGTTGGAGTAAATTTAAAATTCTGGTTTTAAAGTTGCCTTCTACAATGTCTGACTTCATGCTAGAATGATTTTGTCCCTTGAATACTTAAAGTAAAACAACATTACCAAAAAGTAAATGGTATAAAGTCTCATCTAGAAAAATAGAAATCTGAAGGGCTATTATAATATTAATAATGCTGATTCAATTGTATGAAACCAGAGTAAGAGTATATAAATGATCCTTGTTTGATGGTATAAATTTTTCTTTTTTTGGAGACGGAGTCTTGCTCTGTCGCCCAGGCTGGAGTGCAATGGTGCGATCTCGGCTCACTGCAACCTCTGCCTCCCAGGTTGAAGCGATTCTCCTGCCTCAGCCTCATGAGTAGCTGGAATTACAGGCGCATGCCACCACACCCAGCTAATATAAATGTATTAATAAAGACTACTTTAGCTAAGTAATTAGTGAGAAATTGAATCAGGATGCAACTCCAGATGTGTATTTCCATTGGGGGAAAATGTAAATAATCTTACAATTCACTGGTATTATATAATGAGTAGGCTTTTGCCAACTAACTGGTAAGCATAACCACATTTTTAATGTTTCTTAGGGGAAGATGTGTCCAAACAATCAGCTTCCAAAGCAAGTTTGGGAACCCAGTTCTTTGAGGTGGTAACTTGGACATGCACTTTTTAACTAGGTGCCCATAATATCTTTTCAGAAATTGAGGATTAAGTAACACTTAAAAATATGGACTTAAAAAAACAGCCTCAAATAGTTAACAATTTTAAAATATTTTATTTCTTTGGATTTGTTAAAATACAAGTATGAAATATAGTTTGCTATTTGCACTGTCATGATTCCTGATATCTAATTGAGTGATAGCCATTCTTTACCCAATCCAGTGGTTTGTCTAAATGGCTTATTACGTAGAAATTTTAAGAAAAGTCGCTGGGCGCGGTGACTCACGCCTGTAATCCCAGCACTTTGGGAGGCCGAGGTGGGCAGATCACCTGAGGTTGGGAGTTCAAGACCAGCCTAACCAACCAACATGGAGAAACCCTGTCTCTACTAAAAATACAAAATTAGCCGGGCGTGGTGGTGTGTGCCAGCTACTCGGGTGACTGAGGCAGGAGAATCCCTTGAACCCGGGAGGCGGAGGTTGCAGTGAGCCAAGATTGTGCCATTGCACTCCAGCCTGGGCAACAAGAGCGAAACTCCCGTCTCAAAAAAAAGAAGAAAAGTCTGTTCATTGAAAAGGCATACCAGTAAATTCTTCATTTTGATTTCTTTAGCAAAGATGCAATTACTGTGTTAGATCACTGGTTCTCTAATTACTGCCCCTTGGAATAAACCATTACAGAATTCTGAATGTGAATGTCTGTTAAATGAGATGTATCTGCATTCTGAGTAAAATATTCTATGATAATTGCTTTAATCACACAAAACAGGTATCAGGATCCCGAGGGGATCAAATTGTCAGTAGGTTTATTTCTTATCGGGATGTTCTCAAGTGGTGTTTCAGGTTAATCTATGGTATGTATATGTTTATATGTGCATATACTTAACAATCTTAGTTGTAGAAATGGATAGATACTATAAGCAGAGATAGCTGGTCAGATCAAAACCCATGCCCTAAAAATAGACTCTTGGATTCACATCTTAGCTCAATTAAATTGTCTTTGTGACTGAGGTGAAGTTGCTTCTTTTTAAGCCTCGGGTTTCCTCTTTGTGAAATGGAACAGGGAGAAAGGGATGTGATACTAGCAACTGTGTTAATAGTATGTCTGATACAGCAGGTTTACCAAAGGTAGTTACCATATTTATATGTCATTGGTAAAAGACAGTTGGATAATTCAGAGGATACCCACTACTCTCCTACTACTTTAGCTATAGAAATGCCTTTTTTTCTTTCTAGCTCTTTGGAAAGAATTCTCGAGTCTTCGTATTTAATAATTTGTACCATTTGTGGCGGTCTGCTTTTTTTCATGGGTAGCTTAAATCCCCTGTGCTATTGTGAAGATTATGCTCTACATAAAGAACCTTTAGTCTGTTGAGCAGCCATTCTTCTTTTCTAGACCAAATATCTTTGTGAAAGTTCCATCAGATCTTATTTCTTAATCATTTATCATCTTTTACTTTTCTGAAGCCACCTATAGTGGTTGCTTAAAAGCTTTCATGTTGATGAATTCTCTGAAGTTGAGTGTGAGAGAGTATGTGGGTGTGGAGGGTGTGTATTTTAGGTTGTGAAGTGCAAGTCGCACACAGAGGTTTACTTGACTGAGCTTCTTCTACTCAGTAGCAGCTCCCAATTTCCTTTAAGTGTTGGTTTTCTTGGGAGAATCTCAAGATTTGAAAATCATTGTAGAACTTCTTGAGGCTTTTCGTTAAACAGTTAAAAATTCTTGCCTCACTTCATATAGTGTTCGAATATGACAAAAAGATCTTACAGGAATTTTTAAATTCTTCATAAATTCTTTTTGAGAGTAGTCACACCCATTTTTGTAATAGCAGGACGGCATCTTGGCTGGGTGCAGTGGCTCATGCCTGTAATCCCAACACTTTGGGAGGCTGAGGCAGGAGGATTGCTTGATGTCAGGAGTTCAAGACTAGCCTGACTAATATAGTGAGACCCCATCTTTATTTTAAAATAATAATAAATTTTTAAAAATTGAAAGGCATCTTGTCTAGACCTTTTTTTGTACATAAGCTTCTTTTCCACTCTTATTCTTTTTTAGTGACAAAACATAAAGGTACTGAGAAAAGAGAATCCCCTTCACCAGCACCGAAGCCTAGAAAAGTAGAGTTATCTGAATCGGGTAAGTTTGTTGTTTTTGTGTGGTGTTTTGTTTGTTTTTGTTTTGTTTTTCTTAAAGCTGATTTTGATTTTTTGCACATTTGGTCATCCCCTTCTGCTTGAAGATTAAGCATAGGATAAGAGCCAAGACTCTGAAGTCAGACAGACTTGGTTGGAATCTCCTGTTCTAGAATTTAACTGTTTCTCTTTTAATTAACTTATCTGAGCCTTTCTTCTTTCAGCTCCGAAATAGGGGCAGTAGAGGTGTTTGACAGTTAACTGTATCTGCTTATAAAATGCTTGGCACCCACCTGACCTGTAATAAATGCCTAAATACATTTTATTGTATTTGGTGAAGATAGTCTAAATCAGCATGTGAATTGGCATTTTAAACTCTTTTAAAAAAAATATAGTAGTTGTATTTTTGTTCCAACCAAATGAAGGTTTGAGAGACTATTTTCCTATTCAAATTGCAAATTTTCTATATGCGTAACTAAAGAAACACTTTCTAAATGCATCCATCTTTCAGAAGAAGATAAAGGTGGCAAAATGGCTGCAGCAGATTCCGTGCAGCAGAGACGCCAATACAGACGACAAAACCAGCAGTCTTCATCTGGTATGGATGGTGATGAAAGTTTTTTTCTACCTGAATTTCCTAATAAAAAATATTTGGTATATAAACATCTATGTGTGCAGCACGAGTACTTACTTGCCTACATAGAAATCTGTCTGAGGAGGCAGGGTTGTTTTTTTTGGTTTTAAGTCCTTTTGCAAAATTTAATCTTCTGTTACTTTGTTATAAAAGTAATAGGTCCTGGCCGGGCGTGGTGGCTCAAGCCTGTAATCCCAGCACTTTGGGAGGCCGAGACGGGCTCATCACGAGGTCAGGAGATCGAGACCATCCTGGCTAACACGGTGAAACCCTGTCTCCACTAAAAAAATACAAAAAACTAGCCGGGCGAGGTGGCGGGCGCCTGTAGTCCCAGCTACTCCGGAGGCTGAGGCAGGAGAATGGCGTAAACCCGGGAGGCGGAGCTTGCAGTGAGCTGATATCCGGCCACTGCACTCCAGCCTGGGCGACAGAGTGAGACTCTGTCTCAAAAAAAAAAAAAAAGGTAATAGGTCCCTAGGATACAATAGTGAAACAGAAGTATAAAATTGGAAAAGTATCATTCTTTTTCCAACCTCCCAAAGCTTTTATTCAGAAATTTTATTCAGAAAAATGAAAGAACCCCACAGAACCTCAACTGTAGATATGTTGCCTCCCTTTTTAACTTAACAGTATATTTAGAACATCTTTCCCTATTAAAAATCTAGACTGGCCGCAGTGGCTCACACCTGTAATCCCAGCACTTTGGGAGGCCGAGGTGAGCGGGTCACTTGAGATCAAGAGTTCAAGACCATCCTGGCCAACAAGGCGAAACCCCGTCTCTATGAAACATACAAAAATTAACCGGGCATAGTGGCGCACACCTGTAGTCTCAGCTACTTGGGAGGCCCAGGCAGGAGAATCCCTTGAACCCAGGAGGCAGAGGTTGCAGTGAGTGAGCTGAGATCGCACCACTGCACTCCAGCCTGGGAGCCTGGGCAACAGAGCAAGACTTTGTCTCCAAAACAAAAAAAGAAAAGAATCTACCTTATTATTTTGCCATTTGCATTTTTTATTATAGGAACATACCAGGGTGGGTACGGTGGCTCACGCCTGTAATCCCAACACTTTGGGAGGCTGAGGTAGATGGATAACTTGAGGTCAGGAGTTTGAGACCAGCCTGGCCAACATGGCAAAACCCTGTCTCTACTAAAAATACAAAGATAGGCATGATGATGCAGGCCTGTAATCCCAGCTACTCAGGAGGCACAAGCGATCTTTCTGCCTTGGCCTCCCAAGTGCTGGGGTTACAGATGTGAGCCACTGTGCCCAGCCTAGACTTCTTAGAGTGTGCCATCTTGATTGGATTACACTGTGGAAATGATTTTTATATCTTACTTAAATAATGAATATGCTTGGCTTTGAAATCATTGATCATATATTGATAATGATTCCGTTCAGAACTCATGGCCTATATACATGCTTGCTTGCTCTAGTGAACGCTCCATCCACCTAGATTTCTAGGAAAACTTGGACAGATTCAAGGACAAACCTAATGTAATTTTTTTTTATTGTGTAATTATAGACTCTGGCTCCTCCTCCTCCTCAGAAGATGAACGACCCAAGAGGTCCCATGTGAAGAATGGTGAGGTTGGCAGGCGGCGGAGACATTCCCCTTCCCGGAGTGCTTCTCCATCACCACGAAAGCGGCAAAAAGAGACTTCCCCCCGGTAACATCTTTTCTTCAGTGATGTTCACTGATGTTCTGTAATTGTGATGGAATTTGATAACTTGGGATTGTTTGAGAATTTGATTAACTTCAAGTATTTGGATATGGTTGGATTTTTGTTTGCTTTTTAGGGTTTTTGTTTTGTTTTTGCTTTGTTGATGGTTATTAATATTTAATTTAGAACTGGTAAATTTTAAACCACCATGTCATATATGTGTGCATGATTAGAAAAATAAGCCAAATAATTGTAGCTTTAACTCCTGAACATCTTTGAATATTTAAAAATGTCTCCGTTAATGGTACTTAACCCACCCAAGTGAATAATTTAGTGAATGGAATTCTTGACATTTGTTTTTCTCCACTGCTCTCAGGATGCAGATGGGAAAGCGATGGCAATCGCCAGTGACTAAAAGGTTGGTTAGACACTACTTTGTAAATTAGGGTTACATGTCAAAAATTTTAGTGACTTAATTTCCTATTTAAGTGACCTCATCTCTTTCTTAAATATATGGTGACTGTGGCTATGGATGTGCAGATCCTAAGTTGTTTTGGTTTGAGTATTTTTTTAAACACGTTAGATTAATGATAGAATTATACATGAGCTATTTGGTTTAGACCCTCATTTGAACTTAGATTTTTAATATCTGGTTGTGCTCTTTTGTGATAATTTGCATCAACTTACATCAAGCAGCACACGAATTTTTAACAGTATCTGGATTCTTTTTAAGACATAGGATTAATTGCTCCTTAGATTTGGCGGGAGGGACTTTGTATTTGTGGTGACATTAGGGAGGGCAGGAAAAACTAGGGAGAAACTTTAGAAATATTAAAAGTGAGAGGATCACGAGGTCAGGAGATCAAGACCATCCTGGACAACATGGTGAAACCTCATTTCTACTAAAAATATAAAAATTAGCTGAGCATGGTGGCACGTGCCTGTAATCCCAGCTACTCTGGAGGCTAAGGCAGGAGAATCACTTGAACCCAGGAGGCGGAGGTTGCAGTGAGCTGAGGTCATGCCACTGTACTGCAGCCTGGCAACAGAGCTAAACTCCATCTCAAAAATAAGAAGAAGAAGAGATAAAAGCAAATGGAAGGCTTTGGCCCTGTTCAGTCTTTCCAATAGTGGAAAGGTGGGTTGCATATTTTTTTTTTTTTTTTTGAAATGGAGCCTGGCTCTATCACCCAGGCTGGAGTGCATTGGTGCGACCTCAGCTCACTGCAACCTCTGCCTCACAGGTTCAAATTATTCTCCTGCCTCAGCCTCCTGAGTAGCTGGGACTGCAGGTGCATGCCACCACACCCAGCTAATTTTTGTATTTTTAGTATAGAAGGAGTTTTGCCATGTTGGGCAGGCTGATCTCAAACTCCTGACGTCAAGCGATCCACCCATCTCGGCCTCCCAAAGTGCTGCGATTACAGGCATGAGCCACTGGGCCCAACCGGCATATCTTTATTGAAACTTTTGATTATTAGTATCAGTGTGACCATAAAACTGTAAACTTTTAGAGCCAAATGCCTAATTCAGGCCTTAATCTCGTAAGTGAGAAGATAGAGGCCCCAGTGTGGTAGTTTCTTAGGGCCACAAAGTGACAAAGTCGGATCTTAGACCTATACGTTTGACATTACACTAGTCTGTCTTAACCAGCTGTCTGCTTTTGGGGGCCTTAGCTGTCACTGAATTTTGAAGTGTTTATCCTTGCTGAAGCTATCCCACTGTCCTTTTTGTAGCTCAGTTTTTGAAACTGTGTTGCTTTAGATAATCTCATCAATAAGTGTTTTCTTGGAAAGAAACCAGTGAGCAGTGGTTGTGATGGTGCAAAGCACAGGGTATTTACACTGTGGAGGAAACTGCTGCATGATAATAAAAGACAAAAACCTAAAAAAGATTAGTTCGGCTGCTAAAGCATTCCTTTCCCAGCTATAATTACCTCTGACTTTTGTGAAGTTGCTGGCACAGCAGCTAAACAATTGCTTTACAGAGTTAGATCACTGGTGCAATTTCTTCTCTTTGATCTCCCCTTCCCTCCCCGCCCCGCCCCACACACCAAATTATGGAACTACTTGCTGTTCTGGAAAGAGATTTCTCACAGCAGTAAAATCAACACTAACATTTATTGCTCTACTCCAGGATGTTTTTGTTTTGTTTCTCATCATTTAAAAAGTATTTTAAGTTACATACCAGCAGCTTAAAGTTTAATGCCATTAGAAATTGCCATCAGGTGCCTAGGATTTAGAGATGGAGGAAGGATTATTTGGGATTATGCTTCAGTATATTTTAGAAGGGGAGATAGAGGCTGGGTGTGGTGGCTCATGCCTGTAATCTCAGCACTTTGGGAGGCTGAGGTGGGTGGATCACCAGAGGTCAGGAGTTTAAGACCAGCCTGACCAACATGGCAAAACCCCGTCTCTACTAAAAATACAAAAAAGTTAGCCGGGTGTGGTGGTGCATGCCTGGAGTCCCAGCTACTCGGGAGGCTGAGGCAGGAGAATTGCTTGAATCTGGGAGGTGGAGGTTGCTGTGAGCCGATATCATGCCATTGCACTCCAGCCTGAGCAACAAGAGCAAAACTCCATCTCAAAAAAAAAAAGAGGCTCATGCCTGTAATCCCAACACTTTGGGAGGCCAAGGTGGGCGGATCACCAGGTCAGGAGATTGAGACCATCCTGGCTAACACTGTGAAACCCCATCTCTACTAAAAATACAAAAAATAAGCAAGGCATGGTGCTGGGCACCTGTAATCCCAGCTACTCGGGAGGCTGAGGCAGGAGAATGGCGTGAACCTGGGAGGCGGAGCTTGCTTGCAGTGAGCCCAGATCGTGGCCACTGCACTCCAGCCTGGGCAACAGAGCGAGACTCCGTCTCAAAAAAAAAAAGAAAGAAAAGAAAGGGGAGATAGAGCCTGGTTTTGAATATTTGATATGTATTTAGTGTGAGGTCTTAGTCCCCACAAAGCATAAGCAGATTTAAGTTGAAAAATTTAGTGGTGAATTTTAGGATTTTGTCTGTTCAGTTAACAGAGCTTTCTTAATTTCAAAGGGGAACCAAGACAAAACATAATTCCAGATTCACAGGAAGCATGAGTCCTGTCCTGGGCAAAAAAAATTAAGAGCTTGGAGCAGAGACATCCAGATTTGGGTCTTAAGCCACTTGTGACTATTGGCATTTTTCAATTTCTATATTAGTCTCTAAAGCAGTTGATTCCTAATAAGGAATCAGAATCACCTGGAGAGCCTTTCCCAAAAACACCTGGCTGGACCTTAGCCTAGACCTGGTAGACATAAATGTCACATAAGCTTCCCAGGTGGTTCTAATGTGCATCCCCGATAAAAAGCAGTGCTCTGATGTGTTGTTGCTGAACTTTTTTACTCTGTGTCATGTCAAGAGCGTTCTCTGTTGTGATCCAGAGTAAAACAAAAATTTCACACAACGGTATTTACCTTTGTCACAAATAAAACACTGTGATTTTATTAAGTGTTTTAATGCTGCCACCCAGGGTCTTGACTAATGGTCTTGACCTGTAGTTTGAAAAACACTGTTCTGAAACTTAGTAACCATTGCTGCCCTTGAGGTTAATGATAATTGAAACCGTGTTTTCTGGGTCACTTAACTGTAAATACCACTGACTGAAAGTTAACTATAGGCCAGGTGTGGTGGCTCACACCTGTAATCCCAGCACTTTGAGAGACTGAGGCGGGTGGATCACCTGAGGTCAGGAGTTCAAGGCCAGCCTGGCCAACATGGTGAAACTCTGTCTCTACAAAAATATTTTTAAAAATTAGCGAGGCATGATTATGGGTGCCTGTAATCCCAACGACTCAGGAGGCTGAGGCGGGAGAATTGCTTGAACCCAGGAGGTGGAGGTTGCAGTGAGCTGAGATTGTGCCATTGCACTCCAGCCTGGGCGACAGAGCCAGACTCCATCTCAAAAAAAAAAAAAGAAAAAGAAAAAATTAACTGTAATTCTTCTTGGTTTAGTGGTAGACGGAGGAGAAGTCCATCCCCACCACCCACCAGAAGGCGACGGTCTCCTTCTCCCGCCCCTCCTCCTCGACGGCGCAGGACTCCCACACCACCACCACGACGAAGGTACTTTGTCAAATATGCTAACTGGAGCGTCTCCCCAACTCCCCCCACCCCTGACACATCAGATGAATAATGGTGCTCACTTCATAACAGGGTTGGAGAGAGGCACAGCTCATGAAAACCCAATCATCATGCTTATGAACTACAAAAGGATCTCTGAATCTTTCTGATTATTATATCTTATTAGAGTAAGCAGACTAGCATTGTTCAGCCAGTCATAAAAGATCACATATGATTCCATCTATATGAAAAGTCTAGAATACACAAATCTATAGAGATAGAACACAGATTAGGGTGGGGTGGACATGGGGATGGTAATGGCTGCAGAACTATATGAATATACTAAAATCATTTAATTGTATACTTCAAATGGGTAAATAGGTGGATTTTATAGCAGGTGAATCACATATTGTGATAAAGATGTTAATACATTGAAAGGTGGTATTGACTAGTAATTGCAAAGAGAAAATTTAGAGAATCCTGGCAGATAGCTCTTACCTAAATAATCAAAGATAACATCCTCAATAAAACACACTGGCATCATGTATTTCCTGGATACTTCTGTAGTATGCTTACCAATTATGCCGAACCTCAGTCTAATTATTAGGAAATATCAGAGAAACCCAAATTGAAAGTCATTCTACAGAATACCTGACCAGAATTCGAAAGTGTCAGTCATGAAAGACAATGACAGAAACAGTCACAGATTGGCAGGAACTAAAGAGATGTAGGGTCCTGGAGCAGAAAAGGAACATTCATTAAGTCCTGGAACAGAAAAGGGACATTCATTAGTGGAAAATTGGGGTTGTTTTGCTATTTTAGTAATACTGAGTTATCACTGAGGTTCATTTTATAGTTTTGGTAATTTTCTTATGGTTATATAAAATATTAGCATAGTGAAGTGGCAGATCTCCTATTTTTGTAGCTCTTCTGTACATCTACAACTATTTTAAAGTAAAAATTAAAATTTAAAGTTTTAATGGCATTGCTCGGATATGTTGCCAAGCAATGTAATAGCATGCTGCCCCCCCGCCCTTTTTTTTTTTTTTTTTAAGACAGTCTGACTCGGTCACCCAGGCTGGAGTGCAGTGGCACAATCTCAGCTCACTGTAACCTCCGCCTCCTGGGTTCAAGCGATTCTTCTGCCTCAGCCTCCCAAGTAGCTGGGATTACAGGCACCTGCCACCACACCCAGCGAGTTTTTGTATTTTTTGTAGAGATGAAACCATTTTGGCCAGGCTGGTCTCAAACTCCTGACCTCAGGCGATCCTCCTGCCTTGGCCTCCCAAAGTGCTGGGATTACAGGTGTGACCAACTCTGCCCGGCCTGGCTGCCACTCTTGAATGCCTGTTAGGTGCCAGGCAAAGTGCTAGACGTTTTATATGCTTTACTACTAGTCCTCAGAGAGACCTTCCTTGATAGTTGGTATTGTTTGCATTTTTCAGGTGAGGAAATGGGAGTTGAGACTTACTAAATAATTGCCCGGATACAGTGATGAAACTGTACCCTACCACATTGCCAAAGTATATGGCCTGTTGTAAAGCTAACTCTGGGCAGGAATTTACTTTGATCTAAAAGTCTGCAAGATTCAAGAGGAAATTAGGCAGTTTGGCCTGATAAGTGGTCTTCTAAGAGAAAATGGAACAGTCTCTTTGAGGGGAGGTAGAAGTGTCTTTAAGGCTTGTGCAGTGAACTCTTTAATTATTCATACAGTGTTAGCACAGACTTCCTAAGGTGACCGTAATAGAGTTTGGTTAATAGAGTTACTTGGTTATTATATAATAACTGATGTTCAGTTAATACAGTGCAAGATTCTCTTTCCAAAAAACATTGTTGATTTCGTATAGATGTTAAAAGACTTGACGAATTCACATCTTCTGAAAATTGCAAATTTGTTAATCAAAATGTCTTTTTTCTTTTTTGTACTTAGTCCTGCAAAGTGTCCTGTGTTGCAGTCAGCTGAGATAAATAAGTTTTATTGATATTTAAGTGAGAATATAAAGATGGCATGTTCACTTATAAATATATTCCCTTTGCCTAGTGCTAACTACAGTATAGTCAAACCTGCTGATTACTTTTCTCTTCATCCTGTTTCTGTATTTTGTTAAGCCTTTCAGCTTAATTATGTATCTTTTTCCTAGGACTCCTTCTCCTCCCCCACGCCGGCGCTCACCTTCTCCTAGAAGATACTCTCCTCCAATACAGAGGAGATACTCTCCTTCTCCACCTCCAAAGAGAAGAACGGCTTCACCTCCTCCCCCTCCTAAACGAAGAGCATCACCATCTCCACCACCAAAGCGGAGGGTCTCCCATTCTCCACCTCCCAAACAAAGAAGCTCCCCAGTCACCAAGAGACGTTCACCTTCATTATCATCCAAGCATAGGAAAGGGTCTTCCCCAAGCCGATCTACCCGGGAGGCCCGATCACCACAACCAAACAAACGGCATTCGCCCTCACCACGGCCTCGAGCTCCTCAGACCTCCTCAAGTCCTCCACCCGTTCGAAGAGGAGCGTCATCATCACCCCAAAGAAGGCAGTCCCCATCTCCAAGTACTAGGCCCATTAGGAGAGTCTCCAGGACTCCGGAACCTAAAAAGATAAAAAAGTAAAAACATTTTATGCTTTTTCTTTAGGAATACTTACATAGCTCTTTATATTTGGAAGCGTCCCACCGCCCCCCACATATAAAAGGAATAAGTTATGAATATGAGCTTTTAAGTCAAACTTTAGGTACTATTTACAGATCCTGTTCCATTTTTGAGATAGTTTCTGTGGCATAAGTTAAATGCCACAGGCTTTTACTTGGTTCTTAGCAGTTATCAATTTGTTTTTAAGGGTATGCTTCCAAAACTAAACTTAAGACAGACATAGAACATTTCTTGTGTGTGATGTAAGGAACTGACATTACTAATCTTACATAAGAAGCATCATTAAGAAAATGGAGGCCGGGCGCGGTGGCTCAAGCCTGTAATCCCAGCACTTTGGGAGGCCGAGACGGGCGGATCACGAGGTCAGGAGATCGAGACCATCCTGGCTAACACGGTGAAACCCTGTCTCTACTAAAAATACAAAAAACTAGCCGGGCGAGGTGGTGGGCGCCTGTAGTCCCAGCTACTCCGGAGGCTGAGGCAGGAGAATGGCGTAAAACCCGGGAGGCGGAGCTTGCAGTGAGCTGAGATCCGGCCAGTGCACTCCAGCCCGGACGAAAGAGCAAGACTCCGTCTCAAAAAAAAAAAAAAAAGAAAATGGATAGAGGATTATGAGGCTTTAGCCACCCTCTAGGAAACATAGGGATGTAAATTGGATATATGTTAGTAGAATCAGCCAGCAATCTAAGTGGTATATTTGAAATTCATAACCTGGTTGTACAGTGTAGTTGGTGGTTTTCTCATGTGAAGAGGTGTCTATTTTCAATGCTGAATGTTTTTTCCTTTTTGTCTAGGGTTGCTTCCCCAAGCCCACAGTCTGTAAGGAGGGTCTCATCATCCCGATCTGTCTCTGGGTCTCCTGAGCCAGCAGCTAAAAAGCCCCCAGCACCACCATCCCCTGTCCAGTCTCAGTCACCGTCTACAAACTGGTCACCAGCTGTACTGGTCAAAAAGGCCAAAAGCCCAACACCGAGCCCGTCGCCGCCAAGAGTATGTGTCTGCCTTATTTTGGACACCCTTTTATAGATATGTATGTGGTTACTTTGAAGCAGAGAAAATGTCATTGGGGCATTAAAATATTAGTGTTCAAACTTTTTTTCCCATTTGTGAGTTATATATCTGATCTTAGGCAGGTTTCTATATTGTATAAAATCAGTGGTTAGATGTCCATCTGTTTTTGTTTGTTTTTTGAGACAGGGTCTCAGGCTATCACCCAGGCTGAGTGCAGTGGGATGATCATAGCTCACCACAGCCTTCCTGGACTCAGGTGATTCCTTCGCCTCAGCCTCCCAAGTAGCTGGGATTACAGGCACATGCTGCTACACCTGGCTGATTTTTTGTTTTTAACATTTTGTAGAGACGGTCTTGCTGTGTTGACTAGGCTGATCTTGAACTCCTGGCCTCTAGTGATCCTCCTGCTGTGGCCTCAGATGTCCATATTTAATTGGGTTGACTGAATAGTTGTACAAGCTAACTTGTGATGAGTTTTAAGTAATTGCTTAGAAGTGTGAAATTGAAATATTATGGATTAAATTATAGGAGCCTGCCTTTTACATAAATTTGGTATATGTGTCATGAGGAAGAACCAGTCGTCCCCACTCTAAAGATAGGAGAGCTCAGATGGTAGCTAGAGACATGGCATTCATACAGGCATGTGTTTAGACTCATGGCGGGTACCATTTATTAAAAGTCTGCTACACGTTAGGCAAGTATTATGGGTGATTTACAGATATTCCCATTTAATTTTCACAAGAGCTTTATCAGGTAGGGATTATTACACTTATTTTAGGTGAAAAGGTCTCAGAAAAAGTTCAACAATTTGTCTAAGTTCAAATAGTTCAGGAGCTGGAATTCAGCTCATCCTGGAGATAGCCCCTGACTTTGAATACCTTTCTTGGTGATAATTGGCCTTGGGCCTTCCCTGCTCACACCCTCCAAAGCCTTTTGGAAATCTTGAGATTTGTCCATTGGGGATTTGAGGAAATAAAATGTTCAGTTGGACAGAATATTAATCAGATTGATTATAAATGCTGGGTGTTTTTTTTTGTTTTTTTTTTACCCCCTTTGTAGAATTCAGATCAAGAAGGAGGTGGAAAGAAAAAGAAGAAAAAGAAGGACAAGAAACACAAAAAGGATAAGAAGCACAAGAAGCACAAAAAACACAAGAAGGAAAAGGCTGTGGCTGCAGCTGCTGCAGCTGCTGCAGCTGCTGTGACCCCTGCAGCCATTGCAGCTGCCACAACCACATTAGCACAGGAAGAGCCAGTGGCAGCGCCAGAGCCGAAGAAGGTATTTATGAACTCTGTATGGCTCTCTTGCAGTATATGTACAGATAGCAAAGTCACTTTATTTTGAGAAGTAGTAAAATTGTTTTTTCTACTAATTGACTACTCTGAGATAAAATTCACACACCGAACAGTTCAGCCATTTACAGTTTGTGGTTCCCTGGGGTTTAGTATATTCAGTCGTCGGCCATCCCCACACTTTGACTTTGCTCTTTACTCAGCATTTCCCTCCAGCGTCTCAAGACTTAACCATGTAAATTCTGTTGTTGCTTTTTTTTTTAGGAGACTGAAAGTGAAGCTGAAGATAACCTTGATGATTTAGAAAAGCACCTGCGTGAAAAGGCCCTGAGATCAATGAGGAAGGCCCAAGTGTCCCCACAGTCTTAGGGGGAAATGTTTGTTATGATGTAAATTTTATTTGGTTTGTACGCAGTTCAATTTCAAAATTGCTAAAATGTGTTTGAGCTTTAGACTATAACATTTGTTGTAATAATTGCTAGGTTGAAGTTCACCATGTAAAAAAAGGGGGCATGGATTTACATTGCAAAAGGTGTCCACAGTGTATTAGTGACATTCTTTCATTGACAGCTGACATAATTCATTGAGTGAAATATTTTAAGCCAAAAAAAATTCCCTTTTTAAAAAAGGGGGTTTAAATACTGTTGGCATTTTTATGGTTCCTTTAAATGCCCTGGCTATTCCTAGAGGGTTTTTTTTGTTTGTTTTTTTGGTTTTGATCTTCTTTTTGTTTTTCTTTCTTCTTCTTACATTTTTTTCATTTGAGTCTTAGCTCCCATTTAAGTTATGCTACTGACCTTGTATGGTCTGTAAGCTTGCCCAGAAATAAGACCACTGTTTTGAACTACCACAAAAGTATAAATGAATATTTTAATGCCACCATCTTTCCTGTTGCCTGTGGAGTCTCTGCTGAAATGAATCAGGATTCGAGCTCTAGGATGAGACAGAAAATGAAAGCATGTTGTTTGCCAGGACACTGTGGGTTTATATGGATGTGTAACAAATTGATTTGGAACACTGGACTCTCATTCTGTTCTTCTGGTTTTGTTTTTTTGTTTTGTTTTTTTCTTTTTTAAAGGCAATGAGCTAGTCCCAGAAAGGATCCTTCAGTTACATACAATTTGTTTAATGAAATGTCATGGCTCTGTTCATATCTTTGTCTTGTTCTTCCGATTGGTATATACAAGTTTCAGAGCTCTTGTATTTGGAAGGCTGGAAGGGCCCAGACTTTGGAATAGTGTCTTGGTTTCACTGTTTTTGTTTTGATTTTTTTTGTTTTGATTTTTTTTAAAAACTAAAGCTATATAAAGCTTGTGGATTAAACAGAATAAATTTCTAAATTTAAAAATTTTGCCACTCACTTTTACTTACTTAGTAGTGCCTGTGTAAACCCTTTGGTGTGTTGGAAGTTGGGTAAGGGAAAGAAAAGGTGATGAGATTAAGGTTTTACCATCTTTGTTTCAGTAATTACTGTGGTGAGTGCTGTAAAGGGAAGGTCTCAGCGTGTGATTGGAACATTTAGAATAGCGGTGGCAGAAGTCCACCAGGCAAAGGGAAGAGCATTGCAGTCAGTGTCTGTGTATTCCCTGAGGCAGAAGGAGCCTGGCATGTTAGCAAGTGAACGAAGGCTAAGGAATGACTGGAACACCCTCTGTCGGAATTGTGTGAGTGTGTGTGCGTGCGCGTGCATGTGCACGTTTGTGCTTAATATTTGGCTATGTACAACCAAGTCTGTTTTGCATTTAAAACTGAGTGGAACGAAAATTTGGGGAAACATGGAGTTGTTAACATAGTATGAGGTAAAACAGCAACATCCGTATAAAGGAAGTTCACCAGAACTGAGCAGGTCAACACACATATGGTTTGATTATGAGTTTTGGCAGTTGAAGCAAAACAAGGAAGAAAATGCCTACAATCTTAATTTCTTTCTTTCTTTTCTTTTTTTTTTCTTGAGGTCTCGCTGTGTCGCCCAGGCTAGAGTGCAGTGGTGCGATCTCGGCTCACTGCAACCTCCACCTCCTGGGTTCAAGCGATTCTCCTGCCCCAGCCTCCCGAGTAGCTGGGATTACAGGCGCCTACCACTACGCCAAGCTAATTTTTCATATTTTTAGTAGCGACGGGGTTTCACCATCTTGGCCAGGATAGTCTCAAACTCCTGACCTCGTGATTTGCCCGCCTCGCCCTACCAAAGTGCTGGAATTACAGGCGTGAGCCACCGCTCTGCTCCTGCCTCAGGGAATACACAGACACTGGTTGTCTAACGGCAATGCTCTTCCCTTTGCCTGGTGGACTTCTCCCACCCTTATCCTAAATGTTCCAATCACACGCTGAGACTTTCCCTTTACAGCACTCACCATAGTAATAACTGAAATAAAGATGGTAAAACCATCTTTGAAAGGACATGGACAGTAAACATACCTTCAACAATGAGGAGCTGTTTTTACAGGTGTTTTACAGGTTTAAAGTGATTGATGAAACTTCTGTAGGGACTACACTAAGGTAGTGTAGAGTGAGTGACTACATTCTATCCATGGTTGATAATAGAATTTTACATGTGTGTGCAGCAACTTAAGAATTTTTAAGGGCCTTCCACATGGCTCTTTTTGATTTTACAATTCTGTGATAAAGGAAAAGCACATAATACTTACTTTCTAAGATGATTGTTGCTGACATTCCAATATGAACAAACCAGTGAACATCATTGGAGTACAGTTGACCCCTGAACAATGAGAGGGTTGGGGCACTGACCCCTTGCACAGGCAAAAATTCAATATAATTTTTTTATTTCCTAAAAATTTACCTGCCAGGCATGGTGGATCATGCCTGTAATTCCAACACTTCGGGAGGCGGAGGCAGGGGGATTACTTGAGCCCAGGAATTTGAGAACAGCCTGGACAACAATAGGGAGACCTCATCTCTTAAAAAACTTTTTTTTTGAAAAAGCCCTAGGCGGCCGGGCGCGGTGGCTCAAGCCTGTAATCCCAGCACTTTGGGAGGCTGAGACGGGCGGATCACGAGGTCAGGAGATCGAGACCATCCTGGCTAATACGGTGAAACCCTGTCTCTACTTAAAAAACTAGCCGGGCGACGAGGCGGGCGCCTGTAGTCCCAGCTACTCGGGAGGCTGAGGCAGGAGAATGGCGTAAACCCGGGAGGCGGAGCTTGCAGTGAGCTGAGATCTGGCCACTGCACTCCAGCCTGGGTGGCAGAGCAAGACTCCGTCTCAAACAAAAAACAAAAAACAAACAAAAAAAAAAGAACTTAAAAAAAAGAAAAAGCCCTAGGCATGGTGGTGTGGGCCTATAGCCTCAGCTACCCATGAGGCTGAGATGGGAGGATCACCTTGGAAATTGAGGTTGCAGTGAACCATGATCACACCACTGCACTCCAGCTGGGCCATCTTTGAGGCTGAAAAAGAGGGAGGGGTTGGTCTTGCTGTCCCAGCAGTGGGAGAGGTGGAAAAATCTGCCTATAAGTGGATCCATACAGTGTAAACCTGTGTTCAAGGGTCAACTGTGCTTGTATGTAGCCAATCATTCAGTCCATTTGTTTACTTTTTCCGTAGGCTTTTATTCCTCCACTTGACTACTCTTAAGATTTAGCCTTCCTTTTGCCAAGTTGAACAATCAGTTCTGAATTATTTTATTAGACCTCTGCAGGATTGGGCTCATTCACTGCTTTGTTGACTCACACTCTTGTGTTCTTTCAAGCAACACTAGTCTTCCTCCTACCTCACTAACTTGTCTCTAGTGGATCCTTTCAAACATGCAGTGATTTAGTTTGTCTTTTTTTGTCCTTGGTGGCCTTCCCTACACTTAATCCCTAGTCTCTTGATTTTCAGTGTCATCTTTATGTTTGAGGTGTTTAATCTTCAGTTCAAACTTCTCCCTGAGCTAGACTCCTATTGAGTTACCTACTTGATAATGCCATTTATTTTATTATTTATATGAGACCGAGCCTCTCTGTCACCCAGACTGGAGTGCAGTAGTGAGATCTCAGCTCACTGTTATCTCTGCCTCCCAGGTTCAAGCAATTCTCCCGCCTCAACCTCCCGAGTAACTGGAACTACAAGTGCCTGCCACCATGCCCAGCTAAATTTTTTTTCTTTTTTTCTTTCTTTTTTTTTTTTTTGAGACAGAGTCTTGCTCTGTCTCCCAGCCTGGAGTTCAGGTGGCACAATCTCAGCTCACTGCAAGCTCTGCCTCCCAGGTTCAAACGATTCTCCCACCTCAGCCTCCTGAGTAGCTGGGATTACAGGCGCATGCCACCATGCCTGGCTAATTTTTAAAATATTTTTAGAAGAGCCAAGGTTTCACCAAGTTGGCCAGGCTGCTCTTCAACTCCTGACCTCAGGTGATCCACCTGCCTTGGCCTCCCAAAGTGCTGGGATTACAGGCGTGAGCGACTGTGCCTGGCTGCTAATTTTTTATTTTTAGTAGAGATGGGGTTTCACGATGTTGGCCAGGCTGGTCTCAAACTCCTGACCTCAAGTGATCCACCTGCCTCAGACTCCCAAATTGCTGGGATTATAGGCATGAGGCACCACACCCGGCCATAATGCCATAAAAGGCATACCAAAAAACATGTCCAAAATAAGATTTTTTAATACGATCCTCTGATCTCAGTCCATTTCAGTACCTGTCACTGTCATTTCTTCAAAATTGAAGAGTCCTTATAATCAGTGGCCATACTGTCTACTCCCCAATACTCTTGCGTGCTGTTCCCTACAGCCCAAGTCAGATCACAGGTGTGCTAAAAATCCTCAGTAAGCAGTTTCAGAATAAAACAAAAATTTCTTACTATCGCCTGCAAGGGCTAATAGGATTGGGCCAAATCTGCTTTGGTAACTTTATTGTTACTCAGCAGTCTACTCAAGCCATGCTGGCCACCCTGTCTTCCTTTTTTTCCAAAAAGCTGACTTCTCTTTCAGAGATTTTTGTACCATGCCCACGGTTCTTTATCCTGGAAGGCACTCCTGGTCTTACTGCTTGTTTCTTTACTTGGTTTGCCTTAGACACTTCCCCAGTTCCTTCTCCTTAGTTTTCATGGATGTCAACTTTTGCTACCTAAAATTATGCATTTACTACCTAAAATAATGCATTTGCCACCTAAAATGATGCATTTTTGCTCGCTAGGAAGCTGGTCTTATTCTTGGCTGTTTACCCAGTGGTACAAACCAGTGTACCACGGTACACTGTATTCCAGTGTATTCATTCGAAGAATGAGTAAATTTAGTTGTCATTGCATCCATACTGGCCAGATACTACTAGGGTTTGAGGTAAAGTGAAGAGGCCAGATGTAGTGGCTCACGCCTGTTATCTCAGCACTTTAGGAAGGCCGAGGTGGGGGTACTGCTTGAGCCCAGGAGTTTGAGACTAGCCTGGGCAACATAGGTGACCCCCCTAAAAATCAGCTGGTCATAGTGGCATGTACCTGTAGTCCCAGCTACTCCAGAGGCTGAGGAGGGAGGATCATTTGAGCCTGGGAGGTCAGGGCTGCAGCAAGCAGTGATTGTGCCATTTCACTGCAAAACAAAACAAAACAAAACAAAAACGATTGCTGTCCTTAAGGAGCATCCACCTACTGGGCATGCAGACATGCAAACAATTTACAGACTGCACACTGACTCTGGTGAACCAGGATTTCTACCATAGCTTCTACTGTATGGTCTTGGGCAAGTACGTGACCTTGAAGTGGTGCCATTTCCTCTTCAATGGAAATGATGGAATCACCTCAGTTTTTGAAGATGTAGATGTGTCAGTTAATACATATAAAGCAATGATACCAAAAGATAGCTTCCCATTCTAACATGACATAGCCATTCTTGTAATTATGGCAAAGTTTAGTTTAGATGACTAAAAGGATTTTAGATCAGCCCCATGTAAGGCAATTTATTTATATATATTTTAAGATTTAACTCACATGCCATAAAATTCACCATCTCAGTGGTATTCAGAGATTATGCAACCTTCACTAATATCTGTTCCAAAATACTGTCATCACCCCAAAAAGAAACTTCGTGCTCATTAACGGTCACTTCAGTTACCCTGACAGTTCTTTCAGCCCCAGCCCCTGGCAAGTACTTTGCTATCTATAGATTTGCCTATTCTGTACATTTCACTGAAATCATACAATGTTGGGCCTTTTGTCTGGCTTCTTTCACTTAGCACGGTGTGTTCCAGGTTCGTTCACGTTGTAGCAGGCATCAGTGCTTCATTTTTATTTTTATTTTTTGAAACAGGGTCTCTATCTGTCCCCCAGGTCAGAGTGCAGTGAGGCAGTCATGGCTCACTGCAGCCTCGACCTCCCCGTCTGAAGCAGCCCTCCCGCCGCAGCCTCCCGAGTAGCTGAGATTACAGGCATGTGCCACCATGCCCGGCTAAGTTTTGCATTTTTTCAGTACACATGGGGTTTTACCATGACTGGTGTCAAACTCCTGGACTCAAGTGACCCACCTGCCTCAGTTTCCCAGAGTGCTGGCGTCAGAGGTGTTCAAACCAGATCAACTCCATCTTGAATAGGGGCTGGGTAAAATAAGGCTGAGACCTGCCGGGCTGCATTCCCGGGAGGTTAGGCATTCTTAGTCATAGGATGAGACAGGAGGTTGGCACAAGATACAGGTCACAGAGACCTTGCTGATAAACAGGCTGTGGTAAAGAAGCCGCCAAAACCCACCAAAATCAAGACGGTCATCCTCATTGCTCATTGTATGCTAATTATAATGTTTTAGCATGCTAAAAGACACTTCCACCAGCGCAGTGACAGCTCACAACTTCCGGAAGTTACCCTTTATGGTCTAAAGTGGGGAGGAGCCCTCAGTCCTGAGCACTCCATGCCCCTTTCCTGGAAAACTCATGAACAATCCACCCCTTGTTTACCATATAATCAAGGAATAACTGTAAGTATACTCAGTCAAGCGCCCATGCCGCTGTTCTGCCTATGGAGTAGACATTTTTTATCCTTTACTTTCCTAATAAACTTACTTTGACTTTATGGACTCACCCTGAATTCTCTCTTGGGGTCTGGATCAGGACCCCGTTCCGGTAACACTGGGATTATAGGCGTGAGCCACCGTGTCCAGCCACTTCATTTCTTTTTACTGTTGGATAGTATTCCCTAGTTTGAATATACCATGTTTTGGTTATCCATCAGTTGAATATTTGAGCTATTTCCATCTTCTGGCTACTAGGATAAAGCTGCTATGAACATTTGCATGTAAGTTTCTGTGTAAGCATATGCTTTGATGCTGTTGGATATATGTGCCTAGGATTTGGAATTTCTTGGAATTGCTGGGTCATGTAACTGTATGTTTAATGTTTTTAGGAACTGCACCTTTTTTTTTGAGATGGAGTTTCGCACTTGTTACCCAGGCTGGAGTGCAATGGCACGATCTCGGCTCACTGCAACCTCCATCTCCCAGGTTCAAGCGATTCTCCTACCTCAGCCTCCTGAGTGCTGGGATGACAGGTGCCCACCACCAAGCTTGGTGAATTTTTGTATTTTTAGTAGAGATGGAGTTTTACCATGTTGGCCAGGCTGGTCTTGAACTCCTGACCTCAGGTGATCCACCTGCCTCGGGCTCCCAAAGTGCTGGGATTACAGGTGCCCGCCACTGCGCCTGGCCGCAGCTGCACCATTTTACATTCCTACTATCGGTGTATGAGGATTCCAGTTTCCCCATGTCCTTGTCAATACTTGTCATTATCTGTCATCTTGATTATAACCATCCTAGTGGGTGTGAAGTGCTATCTCACTGTGTTTGATATGCATTTGCCACATGGCTGGTGATGGTGAGCATCTTTTCACGTGCTGGTATTCCTCAATGCCATTTTAAGCTGATGTGTATCTGCATGAACATGTTTCTGAAGTTGTGGCTATAGGATTAGATCCAGGGCTGGGTTCAGAGTCTGTAGAACAGAGCGGATGGTATTTGTAGTACTCTCATACCCATATGTGGAGGTTGGGGATAGGGAACTATGGCCAAACCAAAATGTGTTCCCATTTTATAAACAGGATCAGGAGACTCAGGGAGAGTGTGACTTAAAGTAACTGGTAGGTGCACTTCTAATTAATATTGTCCCTCCTACCATCTGATAAAGAACCCAATATTTTCAGCTGGGCGCAGTGTCGCACACCTGTAATCCCAGCACTTTGGGAGGCCGAGGCGGGTGGATCACGACGTCAGGAGATCGAGGCCATCCTGGCCAACATGGTGAAACCCCATCTCTACTAAAAATACAAAAATTAGCTGGGCGTGGTGGCACGCGCCTGTAGTCCCAGCTACTTGGGAGGCTGAGGCGGGAGGATTGCTTGAACCTGGGAGCTGGAGGTTGCAGTGAGCCGAAATCATGCCACTGCACTCCAGCCTGGGCGACAGAGCAAGACTCTGTCTCAAAAAAAAATAATAATAATAACCCAATATTTTCCTCAATATACCTGTATAACTTCTAGTATCATAACAGTCATATAAGATAGTGAATGTAGGGTGGGGCATGTTGTCTCACATCTATAATCCTAACACTTTGGGAGGCCAAGGCAGGCAGATCACTTGAGCCCAGGAATTTGAGACCAGTCTGGGCAACATGATGAAACCTTTCTCTACAAAAATACAAAAATTATCCAGGCATAGTGATGTGTGCCTGTAGTCCCAGGTACTCCGGAGGCTGAGGCAGGAGCATCACTTGAGCCTGGGAAGTCAAGGCTTGCAATGAGCCATGTTTGCACCACTGCACTCCAGCCTGGGTGACAGAACGAGACCCTGTCTTAGAAAAGAAAAAAAAGTGAATATAGAAACACCACCCAAATGTGCGGTTGTTAGGAAAATACTGGGGTTTAGGGCATAGCTTATTATTCCAAGAAATCGAAGTTTAGAAGTTGAAAATTGCATGGCATTAATTTTTTATTTTTTTAGAACTCTGTCACCCAGGCTGGAGTGCAGTGACATGATCATAGTTCACTGTGCTTTGAACCTCGAACTCCTGGGTTCAAAGGATCATCCTGCCTCAGCGTCCCAAGTAGCTGGGACCACAGGTGCACGCCACCACGCCCAGCTAATGTTTTGTATTTTTAGAAGAGAAGGGGTTTCACCATGTTACCCAGGCTGGTCTCAAACTCCTGAGTTCAAGGAATCTGCTCGCCTCACCCTCTGAAAGTGCTGGGATTACATATGTGAGTCACCACACCCTGCAGGCTTTTTTTTTTTGGACAGGGTCTCACTCTTGCCCAGGCTGGAGTGCAGTGGCTCAATTTTGGCTCACTGCAACCTCCACCTCCCAGAATCGAGCGATCCTCCTACATACAGGCATATTTTGAGGCCCCAACTCTGCTCAATCCTGAAAGATCAACTCTAAGATTCCATATTTTTTATTTGAAAGACCCATCTTAGTTCACACCAAACATTACCCTTTGACTTGTAGGGACTGTTATTGCTATGCTCCTAATATGATGAATTGGTAGCATGAAAGGAAAATAAACCTCGGGACCGGGCGCGGTGGCTCAAGCCTGTAATCCCAGCACTTTGGGAGGCCGAGACGGGCGGATCACGAGGTCAGGAGATCGAGACCATCCTGGCTAACACGGTGAAACCCTGTCTCTACTAAAAAATACAAAAAACTAGCCGGGCGAGGTGGCGGGCGTCTGTAGTCCCAGCTACTCGGGAGGCTGAGGCAGGAGAATGGTGTAAATCCGGGAGGCGGAGCTTGCAGTGAGCTGAGATCCGGCCACTGCACTCCAGCCCAGGCAACAGAGCGAGACCCCGTCTCAAAAAAAAAGAAAAAAGAAAAAGAAAAGAAAAGAAACCTCGGGACACCAAAATCACTAAGCCGATGGGAAAAGTCAAGCTGGGAACTGCATCAGGTAAAACTGCCTCCCATTTTATTTCTAAATGAGATAGCTGCAAAGATTAAAAAAAAAAAAAAAAAAGCTACATACCGGCCTGGCACGGTGGCTCATGCCTGTAATCCCAGCACTCTGGGAGGCTGAGGAGGGCGGATCACGAAATGGGGAGATCGAGACCCTCCTGGCTAACACAAGTGAAACCCCGTCTGTACTAGAAATATAAAAAATTAGCCAGACGTGGTGGCGGGTGCCTGTAGTCCCAGCCACTCCAGAGGCTGAGGCAGGAGAATGGCGAGAACCCGGGAAGCGGAGCTTGCAGCCAGCCGAGGCAGCACCACTGCACTCCAGCCTAGGCAACAGAGCTAGACTTCGTCTCAAAAAAAAAAAAAAAAAAAAAAAAAAAAAGGCTACATACCTCCCTAACAATTTGCCGACCAGGAAATTCCTTGTGGCCCTCAACATCTTCACTATAAAACAGTTATGTTGAATTTCACCCTGGCTATGTACATTGATTGCTCATCTTCACAAGTGCAGGAGAGACAGTCATCCTGAGACAAACGCATATTTGATTGCTTCCCTCTTTTTTTTTTTTTTTTTTTGAGACAGCGTCTCCCTCTGTCACCCAGGCTGGAGTGTAGTGGTGCAATCTCAGCTCACTGCAACCTCTGCTTCTGGGATTCCAGCAGTCCTCCCACCTCAGGCAGCTGGGACTACAGGCATATACCACCATGCCCAGCTAATTTTTTGTATTTTTAACAGAGACGGGGTTTCATCATGTTACGGCTGGTCTTGAACTCCTGGCCTCAAGTGATCCACCAGCCTCAGCCTCCCAAAGTGCTAGGATTACAGGCGTGAACCACTGCACCCAGCCCCTCTGCCCTATTTTTTTAATGTAAAAATGTATACTCACTGAGCCAAACTAAAACTTAGGTGACTATTTCTCTACTCTCCTGTCACATGTAAATTGTGTATTCAGTGAAAGGCTAATCAAAGACTCAAAAGAATGCAACTGTTTTTGTCTCTTATCTACCTACCACCTGGAACCTCCTCTTGTACCCTGCTTCGAGTTGTCCCGCCTCTCCAGACCGAACCAATGTGCATCTTACACATATTGATTGATGTCTCATGGCTCCCTAAAATGCATAAAAGCAAGCTGTACCCATGCCACCTTGGGCACATGTCATTAGGACCTCCTGAGGCTGTCATGGCCACATCCTTAACCTTGGTAAAATAAACTTTATAAATTGATTGAGACCTGTCTCAGATACTTCAGGTTCACAGTAGGATCTGCAGTACAGGTTTTTCCAAAGCTCTTGGCAAAAAACGTTTCACATTTGTCAATATGTAGCAGGTTGGCAGGTTTTCATAATTATAAGAATGTCAAGCTTGAATAACGAGATTCAAAAACTAGGATTATGTACAGAGCCCAGAGCTTGAGGTTGGCTACCCAAGAGGATAGATTCAGGTTGTCCTAAATATACACTCCAATTAGCAGCAGTTACAAATGGGTCTTTTTAAGGAATAAAGAAGAGGCAGTTCTGAAATTGTTTACCAAGAATTTATTACATTTATCACATAAGCTCGGTCGGGCACAGTGGTTCATGCTTGTAATCCCAGCACTTTGGGAGGCCGAGGCAGGCAGATCGTCTGAGATCAGGAGTTTGAGGCCAGACTGACCAACATGGCAAAATCCCATAACTACTAAAAATATGAAAATTAGCCGGTTGCGGTGGCACGCGCCTGTAATCCCAGCTACTCAGGAGGCTGAGGCAGGAGAATTGCTTGAACCTGGGAGGCTCATAGTGAGCCAAGATCACGCCACTGCACTCCAGCCTGGGCGACAGAGCAACACTGTCTCAAAAAAACATAATAAAAATAGGGGCCGGGCGCGGTGGCTCATGGCTGCAATCCCAGCACTTTGGGAGGCCGAGGTGGTGGATCACGAGGTCAGGAGTTCAAGACCAGTCTGCTCAACATGGTGAAACTCCGTCTCTACTAAAAAATACAAAAAGTAGTTGAGCACAGTGGTGCACTCCTGTAGTCCCAGCTACTCGGGAGGCTGAGGCAAGGGAATTGCTTGAACCCAGGAAGCGGAGGTTGCAGTGAGATCACTCCAGCCTGAGCAACAGAGTGAGACTCCGTCTCAAAAAAAAAAAAAAAAATTAGCTCTTGATTGGCCGTACATTGTTCTTTGTATCACAAATTCCAGGAGCATGAAGATAGTGGGCGAGGCAGCTAGTCAGGAACAAAATGCCTTTAAACAGTTGCCCCAGAGCATGGGGTTTTGGGGAAGAGGGATGACTAGAGTCCCATGCTTCTACATCTCTGGGCCTGATAAATGTTGCATGCCTTGCATAGCTCAGATGGCCCCGAGCTTTTTGTTTTTTTTTTTCTCTAGGGGTTTCTGCCAAGATGCTAACCCTTACATTTCAGGTGTATCAGAGAGGAGGAGCTGATGGGTGCTGAGTCCCAAGAGAAGCACCCTGTTTGCAGAGGGCTATGGATACCTCTCACCAGATGGGGCAGGAAGAATGAAGGGAACAACTTAGTATCAGCAGAATCGTAAACTCCTTAGCTGGAAGCCACCTTAAGGAAGTGTTTCGCAGACTGTAGGTGGAGACCCATGAGTGAATTGTAAAATGTAATAGATCACAACTAGCATTAAAAGAAAAAGAAAATAGTAAATTTGAGTCCAAATCGCATATAGTAGGTTAAGTATTGTTTCATGGATCGTGTATATATATTCATGTATTTATGTGTGTGCTTGTGTGTACAGGGTTGCAATATTAAATGTATTCTAGGCTGGACATGGTGGCTTATGTGTATAATCCCAGGACTTTGGGAGGCTGAGGCGGGCGGTTCACTTGAGGCCAGGAGTTTGAGACCAACCTGGCCATCATGGCGAAAACCCATCTCTACCAAAAAAATACATATATATACAAAAATTAGCCAGGCGTGGTGGTGCACACCTGTAGTCCCAGCTACTTGGGAGGCTGTGGCATGAGAATCACTTGAAACCCAGGAGGCAGAGATTGCAGTGAGCCAAGATAGCGCCACTGCACTCCAGCCTGGGTAACAGAGCAAGACTCTGTCTCAAAAAAAATAAAAATAAAAATAAGATAAAATAAAATAAAAAGTATTCTAGATTGGGCGCAATTGCTCATGCCTGTAATCCTAGCACTTTGGGAGGCCGAGGCAGGCGGATCACAAGGTCAGGAGTGCAAGACCAGCCTGACCAACATGGTGAAACTCCGTCTCTACTAAAAACACAAAAATTCGTCAGGTGTGCTGGTGGGCACCTTGTAATCCCAGCTACTCAGGAGGCTGAGGCAGGAGAATTGCTTGAACCTGGCAGGTGAAGTTTGCAGTGAACCGAGATTGTGCCACTGTATGCCAGCCTGGGTAACACAGCGAGACTCCATCTCAAAAAAAAAAAGTATTCTAATGCAATTTGTAGTTAACAAAATCGAAACTCTCTACTTTATAGATATCTAGGCTGCCAGTTTTTAAACTGGTCTGCAGAGCCGTAAGGAGAAAGTTATAGTTCAAACTTTCCCTGTAAAATAGAGCCACTAGTAGGACCTGTCTTTGTTAAGGATTGAGATGATACCATTAATCCTCATGCAAGTAATCGGCTCTGCTTTGACTTTTTTTTTTTTTTTTTTAACTTTGGGCTTCCCCCATTGGATTTTACTTGAATAAAAGAATCTACAGCCAAAAAAAAAAAAAAAAAAAAGTGAAACCACTGATCTAGCCTAGTCCTTGTCTCTGTAAAAAAGTCTAAAGCCAGGCCGGGCGCAGTGGCTCATGCCTGTAATCCCAACACTTTAGGAGGCCAAGGCGGGCAGATCATGAGGTCAGGAGACCAGCCTGACCAACATGGTGAAACCCTGTCTCTACTAAAAATACAAAAAATTAGCTGGGCATGGTGATGGGCGCCTGTAATCCCAGCTACTTGAGAGGTTGAGGCAGGAGAATCACTTGAACCTGGGAGTTTGAGGTTGCAGTGAACCAAGATCACACCATTGCATTCCAGCCTGGGTGACAGAGTGAGACGCCATCTTAAAAAAAAAAAAAAGGTCTAAAACCAGAAACTAACTAGCCCAAGGTCCTCACACTCCCACACACCATAGTAAAGCCATGGCCCTGGCACTTTCCTACTCTGTTACACTGCCTCGGCCAGGGTGCTTGTAAAATTGCCCAACTTCTGTTGTAGTCAAGGAAACAAAGACCAGGTGAGGTTAGCCAGGTCGTCTGCAGTAGGAGAAGTGGTTTCCAGTGGACACTGGTAACGTGGAGGGAAAAGCCGCACCTGGGAAAAGGGTGTGAAACAACAGTCCTTATTAAGTCCAGCGTGTGTTCCTTCACCAAGACCCTCCTCAGTGCACATCCAGGCCAGGGCTTCTGGCATTTTAAACGTGGGGGCTTTGGCTTCTGCAGCCAACCAGAAGGAGGTAGCAAAGCCTAACTGGTCTCAGCCCAGTAGGACCCACTCAGGTAGTAGGGATTTGCCGAGCATCCGCCAGGTGCTCAGGGCTGGTTCAAGGCTCATACCTTGGCCTCCATTTCCTCTTCTGTAAAATGGGCATGGACTGAATAACATTATACAGGTAGAGGACTTAGCTCATGCCTGGCATGTCACAAGGGCTCCATCAATGACAGTTTTCAGTGTTTCATCAAATCTTAGATACTTGTAATTGTAGGATGCACCACCACCTATTAAACCACCACTACATTCATTGTAAGAGGTATCCGACTTCAGAGAGGTCAAAATGCAGAGAAAAAGAGTCTTAAATTTCACTACATCCAGTGTCGTTATTCAGCAGGGTCTGGGACACTGAGGTAGGGCTCCTAAGCTAGTCCAGCGACACACTCATCCGTCTCTCTCTCTTGCCTTCCCTTCGTCTTCTGAGCCTTCCACTAGGTGGCACCCGGGCCTGGGTGCCTGCCGCGGAGCTGATACCCTGAGGTCAGTCCTGCCCCTCCGGCTCCTCCATGCTCTTTCTTCCCCTTTCCCTTTTCCTCCTCCCCATCTTTTCTCCTGGAAGTGGGAGGCTCTGATTCAGTGCTCAGAGGTTCCCTGTAGGATTGCAGAACTTGAAGAACCACTACAGGGCTCCTGCTGTCCACTGGCCCCGGCTCATCCCAAGTGGGAATTCCTTCCCAGCAGGTCCCCAGCTCTCACTTGCATACCTTCAGTGGCGGGAAACTCCCTACTTCATGAGGATCCCATTCCATCCTGGTCATGCACTTGGGCTCTGAAGATGCTCCCCCAAGGGTCCTAGGGAACCCACTTTCTAGTCCTTCAACCGCAGGCGACTTGGGCCTTTGTCTACTTTGTGTATTGGGGAATTCCCAAGGCCTGGCACAGGTGAGGCATTCATTTGGTGAGTGAATGAATGAAAGTCAATGAACAAACTCAGTTGCTCTGTGCATCTGTTTCATTACCTGTGAAATTGGGTTAATAATAGTATTTACCTCACAAGGCTGTGAGGATGAGATGAGACAGGACCTCTAACCAGGCTTAGTGCCATGCCTGGTACATAGTAAATCCTCAACAAATACTGTTTTCCTCTTTAATAGCTACGGATAGCGCTACTTTTTGTGTGTGTGTGTGGAGTTTTGCTCTTGTTGCCCAGGCTAGAATGCAATGACATGATATTGGGTCACCACAACCTCTACCTCCCAGGTTCGAGTGATTCTCCTGCCTCAGCCTCCCGAATAGCTGGGATTACAGGCATGCGCCACCATGCCCAGCTAATTTTTGTACTTTTAGTAGAGACGGGGTTTCTCTACTACATCCCGTTGATCAGGCTGGTCTCGAACTCCCAACTTCAGGTGATCTGCCAGCCTCAGCCTCCCAAAGTGCTGGGATTACAGGTGTGAGCCACTGTGCCTGACTGCCGTAGCTCTGCTCTTATTATCTGAAAGATCTGTTTTAAAGCAAAGTGATTCTGATTTTTTTTTTTTTTTTAAAGACAGGGTCTCATACTGTCGCCCAGGCTTGGCGTGCACTGGCATGATCACAGTTCACTGCAGCCTTGACCTCCTGGGCTCAGGCAATCCTCCCACCTTAGCCCCCCAAGTAGCTGGGACTACAGATGCGTGAAACCATGCCTGGCTAATTAAAAAATTTTTTTTTGTAGAGACTGGATTTTGTCATGTGACCCAGGCTGGTCTTGAACTTCTGGGCTCAAGCGATCCATCTGCCTTGGCCTACCCAAAGTGCTGGAATTATAGGTGTGAGCCACAGTGCCCGGCCTGATTCTAATTCTTAAAACTTTCACACAGGCTGGGTGCGGTGGCTCCTGCCTGTAATTCCAGCACTGAGCCCTTACTGCATCTCATTAATTCTTCCACCTGTGTTCCTGGGCATTCTTCTCCCATTTTATAGATGAAGGAACCAAAGCCCACAAAGGTCACATAGGCCGGGCGCGTGGCTCACGCCTGTAATCCTAGCACTTTGGGAGGCCAAGGCAGGCAGGCTGCTTGGCCCAGGAGTTTGAGGCCAGCCTTGGTAACATGGAGAAACCCTATCTCCACAAAAAAATTAGCCAGGCATGATGGCACGCACCTGTAGTCCCAGCTACCCTGGGAGCTGAGGCAGGAGGATCTTTTGAGCCTGGGAGGCAGAATCTGTCTCAAAAAAAAAAAAAACAAGTCACACAGCTGGCAAGCAATAGAACCAGGATTTAGATCTTGTCTATCTGACTCCAGAACCCATCCCTTCACCTCTAAGCCTTGTTTTCCTCACACTCTAGATCAGGGGTCCCCAACCCCCAGGCCACAGTACTGGTACCAGTCAGTTAGTAGAGATGAGGTTTCACCATGTTGACCAGGCTGGTCTCGAACTCCTGACCTCGTGATCCACCTGCCTCAGCCTCCCAAACTGGTAGCATTACAGGCGTGAATCACTGTGTCCGGCCTCTTTTTTTTTTTTTTTTTTTTTTTGAGACAAAGTCTCACTCTGTCGCCCAGGCTGGAGTGCAGTGACGCAATCTCGGCTCACTGCAAGCCAGGCGTGGTGGCGGGCGCCTGTAGTCCCAGCTACTCAGGAGGCTGAGGCAGAAGAATTGCTTAAGCCCAGGAGGCGGAGGTTGCAGTGAGCCAAGATCGAGCCACTGCACTCCAGTCTGGGTGACAGAGTTAGACTTCCATTCAAAAAAAAAAAAAAGATTCTCATAGGAGCATGAACCCTACTGTGAACTGCGCATCTGAGAGATCTAGGTTTTGTGCTCCTTATTAGAATCTACTGACTGTTGATCTGAGGTGGGACAGTTTCATCCCAAAACCATGCTCCCCGTGCCCGTGGAAAAATTGTCTTTCATGAAACTGGTCCCTGGTGCCAAAAAGGTTGGGGACTGCTGCTCTAGAGGATGTTCCGGGGCCTGTGGGGAATTTTCTGTTCGTGAGCCTTCCACATACTTCCCCGATGTCGTGGGTATTACATGGCTTCCCGACATATGTTCCCCGCCTCTCCCACCATCAGAGCCGTACTGGGCTCTACTGGAATTCTATGCCAGTGGGAGGGGTTGGTAGCACTCTTCCAGGGTGGGCTCTGATGACCCTGGAGGAGAAGCCATATGCATCCAATCTCTCTAGGCACAGAAATGAACACTACCTCAGTCACAGCCAAGGATTTGCCAAGAGAAGTCAGTGGAGCTTTTTGAGGGAGAGAAGCTGCTTTTCATTTCTACAGGAGTACCGGAAGAGATACTCTCTTTCCCGGGACAGTGTGTTGAGGAGACATGAGAGCTAGAGATGCAGTAGCTCTTATTCCCAAAAGGGGATTCGTTTGACAATGAAGTCAACATACAGAGGAAGGCAGAGCCCAGGGACTTCATGAAGAAACAGAACCTAGGCCAGGCACAGTGGTTCACACCTGCAATCCCAGCACTTTGGGAGGTCGAGGTGGGAGGATTGTTTGAGCTTATGTATTGAAAACAAGCCTGGGCAACATTGTGAGACCTCGTCTCTACTAAAAAAAAAAAAAAAAAATCTTTATTAGCCGGGTGTATTGGCACACACCTATGGTCCCAGCTACTTGGGAGGCTGAGGTGGGTGGATCACTTTAGCCCAGGAGAATCGCTTGAATAGAGGCTGCAATGAGCCATGATTGCACCACTGCACTCCAGCCTGGGCAACAGAAAGAGACCCTGTCTCCAAAGTAAGAAAAAAAGAAAACAGTGAAAGAAGAAATAGAACCTAGTCTGGGGTGTTATGAGTTACTAACTGATGTGTAACAAATCACCCCCAATTTAGCAGCTTAAAACATGTATTGGGCCAGGCGCGGTGGCTCACGCCTGTAATCCCAGCACTTTGGGAGGCCGAGGCAGGCGAATCACGAAGTTAATAGTTCAAGACCAGCCTTGCCAACATGGTGAAACCCCATCTCTACTAAGAATACAAAAATTAGCCGAGTATGGTGGCAGCCGCCTATAATTCCAGCTACTCAGGAGGCTGAGGCAGGAGAATTGCTTGAACCTGGGAGACAGAGGTTGCAAGGAGCCAAGATCGGGTCACTGTACTCCAGCCTGGGCGACAGAGCAAGACTCTGTCTTGAAAAAAAAAAAAAAGCCAACAATAGCAAAACACATTTATCATCTCTCTGAGTTGCCAGAGTTGAGGGTTGGAAATTGGAAGAGATCTCAATTAGTGGTTCTGGCTCAGGGTCTCTAACGTGTTTATAGGAAGATGTTGGTGAGGGGTGCAGTTATCCACTTCCAAGATGGGGCTGGAGGATCCCCTTCCAAGATGGGGCACTCTTGTGGCAATTGGCAAGAGGTCTCAGTGTCTCACCAAGTGGGCTCTCCATAGCAGCTAGCTTTCCCCAGAGCGATGATGATGATGATGATGATGATGATGTGTGTGTGTGTGTGTTATTTTCCTCATCTTATCCTCCAGATCTGCCTTGTCTGACCATGCTCCTTGTATGGGCAGTGGTGGGAGCTGGGCCCAGGCTCTAGGGGAGGAAGGGTGGACCCTTCTCACCTTCTCAGTCTTTGGTCCTATTTTTTTTTCTTTTTTTTGAGTCGGGGTCTCACTTTGTCACCCAGGCTGGAGTGCAGGGGTGCCATCATGGCTAACTTGCAGCCTCAACCTCCCAGGCTCAGATGATCCTCTCACTTCAGCGTCTCGAGTAGTTGGGACTACAGGTTCACACCACCATACCCGGCTAATTTTTTGTATTTTTAATAGAGATGGGGTTTCGCCATGTTGCCCAGGCTGGCCTCGAACTCCTGGGCTTGAGCAATCCTCCTGCCTCAGTCTCCCAAAGTGCTGGGATTATAGGCGTAAGCCACCACGCTTGGCCTTGGTCCTTTTTTTTTTTTTTGAGATGGAGTCTCACTCTGTTGCCCAGGCTGGAGTGCAGTTGCACAATCTCGGCTCACTGCAACCTCTGCCTCCTGGGTTCAAGTGATTCTCCTGCCTCAGCCTCCCAAGTAGCTGGGATTATAGGCGCCTGCCGCCCCACCTGGTTGATTTTTTTTTTTTTTTTTGAGATGTTGTCTCGCTCCATCGCCCAGGCTGGAGTGGCAGCGGCACAATCTCGGCTCACTGCAAGCTCTGCCTCCTGGGTTCACAACATTTCTGCCTCAGCCTCCCAAGTAGCTGGGACTACAGGCACCTGCCACCACACCCGGCCAATTTTTTGTATTTTTAGTAGAGACGGGGTTTCACTGTGTTAGCCAGGATGGTCTCGATCTCCTGACCTCGTGATCCACCTGCTCGGCCTTCCAAAGTGCTGGGATTACAGGCATGAGCCACCGCGCCCGGCCTAATTTTTGTATTTTTAGTAGAGACGGGGCTCCACCATGTTGGCCAGGCTGGTCTTGAACTCTTAATCTCTTGATTCACCTGCCTTGGCCTCCCAAAGTGCTGGAATTACAGGCATGAGCCACCGTGCTCGGCCTTGGTCCTTTATACTACAAGCCTGGACAACATGGTGAGTACACACTACTGTCCTGTGGCCACCGGTGATGCTGGGTACATGAAAACCACATTGTTCTATGGACTCTGATCATGGCATTCATCCTTCCACTGACCACTCCTGCTAAGACACGGCTTTTCCATCCTGTAATTGCCCTTAAACATTGGGCAACAGTTTCCAGTTCTCTCTGGGTCAGTCGCTGTGGGGGAAGGAAGACAGAGGAATCATGTGGCCAGGTGGGAAGAGCTCTGGGCCAGCTTCCACCCAGCCTTGCTGTGTGACCTTGAGGAAGTCCCTGCTCCTCTCTGGGCCTCAGTGTCCTCCCTTATGAATGCAGAAGATTGTATTAACATGTCTGAGGACGCTTTGGGGTTTTCTTAGTTCACTTCTGTCCAGAGGAGATAATGAAATTTTAGGAGCAGCCTCACTTCTGACACACTGGGTCTTGCGTGACCATTCATACCCCAGCAGAAAAAAAGCTGCACACTTCATGCCCTTTGCCCTTCACCATCTCATCTGATCCTCCCAGCAGCTAGCAAGGACACGGGGCAAGGCACTGGGGGAAACAGAGGCTCACAGGAAAGACATCGTATGTGCAGAGAGCTGCGGGACAGACGTGGCCTTGCCAGCAGGACCCGTGATTAAACAGCAGCTGTGATTCACTGAGTGCTTTCTGCTTACTGTGTGCCAAGTACTTCACATGTGGCTGTTTTGTGTCATTCTCACATCAACCCTGATGGGTGGTTACTATAATTATCCCATTTAACAGATAAAGAAAGTGAAGCCCAGAGGGGTGGAGTAACAGTCCAGCAAAAGTAAGCAGTGGAACTGGGATTGAAATTCAGCTTGAACATCTCAGCACTCATCTGTTTTCGATCACATAACACTCCCTGTAGGCATTCACAGGAGCTCAAGGATAGGAGTAGAGAGGGGAAACCTAGGAGTCCGAAGACTTGAGGGGCCAGGCATGGTGGTGTGCACCTGTAATCCCAGCATTTTAGGAGGCTGAGGTGGGAGGATGGCTTGAGCCCGGGAGATCGAGGTTGCAGTGAGCCGTGATCGTGCCACTGCACTCCAGCCTGGCAACAGGGCAAGACTATGTCTTTGAGGTGGAGGAGGACCTTTAAAAAATAAAGAATAAAAAAGTACAAAACCAAAGACTTGGGTGGATGCGGTGGCTCACGCCTGTAATCTCACCACCTCAAGAGGCCGAGGCGAGTGGGTCACCTGAGGTCAGGAGTTCGAGACCAGCCTGGCCAACATTGTGAAACCTCATCTCTACTAAAAATACCAAAATTAGTCAGGTGCAGTGATAGGCGCAGTGGCAGGCGCCCGTAATCCCAGCTACTCGGGAGGCTCAGGCAGGAGAATCGCTTGAACTCAGGAGGCAGAGGTTGCGGTGAGCCGAGATCGCACCATTGCCATTGCACTCCAGCCTGAGCAACAAGAGCGAGATTGCATCTCAAAAAAAAAAAAAAAAGAAAAAACAAAAAACAAAAACAAGTTCATTAACAAACTCTGAACACACTAATTCTAAGGCCAGGGTAAATCTTTCATCTCACTCAGCCTCAGTTTCCTTATCTGTAAAATAGGGATCATAATTTGTCACCCAAATTGTGAGGATTGGCTAAAAACATTTTTTTTTTTTTTTTTTTTTGAGACGGAGTCTTGCTCTGCCGCCCAGGCTGGAGTGCAGTAGCCGGATCTCAGCTCACTGCAAGCTCCGTCTCCCGGGTTTACGCCATTCTCCTGCCTCAGCCTCCCGAGTAGCTGGGACTACAGGCGCCCGCCTCGTCGCCCGGCTATTTTTTTCTGTATTTTTTAGTAGAGATGGAGTTTCACCGTATTAGCCAGGATGGTCTCGATCTCCTGACCTCGTGATCTGCCCGTCTCGGCCTCCCAAAGTGCTGGGATTACAGGCTTGAGCCACCGCGCCCGGCCGGGTAAAAACGTTTTTAATAAGGGCATGTATGTGAGCATCCTCCATGTATAGCAAAGAAGTTGTCTAAATGTAAGAGGTTGTTGTTTTTCTTAATCTCAGAGCAGGAGCCAGGGCAGGAAGTAGGCAGGCTGATTAGGGCGCCCAAGTGTCCCTGCCCAAGAGTGACTGCTTCCGTCCCTGGTGTTCATAAAGTCCCCAGGAAAGGAGGAGGGCAGGCTGGAGGAAAGGGCAAAGCTCTAGGTCCTTATCTAGAACTTTACCTCCATGCAAGAGCCCTCCAGGGGAAGAGAAGTTCTGGACTATCACCACTGAGCTCCAAGCATTCCAGAGGACTCAGCTGGGAGGAAGTCTGTCAGCGCCTGGCCCAGCAGGAGCTGGGGAGAGGCCTGGATGAGTAGGTCGTATCCTCCCCCTCAGCCTGTGTCATGGCGCTGCCCTGGCCTCATGGTCCAGGACCCAGCCCCCATAGCCTGTCCTACCAAGGGGAACACCAGACTCCAGCACTGTGATGCACAAATGCCAAACCCTCCCGAGGGGCAGATCTGGCCAGTGACTGGAACTGGAGTCACGAGGCGCAGGCTCTTGTTCTGGTTTTGTCTCCTCTCCTCTCTGGGCATCGACATCCCTACTGTGGAGCAAGGGACATTCCCTCGAGGGCATTTACATACCGTGGTTCTGGCATACCACTTGCTACCCCTGCCACAAAGTGTTCCTTGTGCCTTCTTCCTGGGCTGCTGGAGAAACAGCTCATGCCACATGTGCTGCCCTCTCTGGGTGTGGTCAACAGCACTCCAGCCCAGGACACTCAAGTGTGACAGCCAGATGACACTCAAGTCATCTGTGTCATTTTCTGTTTCTGGTACTTCCTGAATTCCAGTTCTTTCTTGTTCCCACTTAGACGGAGAGCTCCCTGAGGACAAGCAACTGGGGCCACCTTACCCCTGTGCTTCCCCAAGAGCCTAGTCTAGGGCTTAGCACAGAGTAGAACCTCAGGGCCAGTTAGCAGCTGTGCTGTTGGGCCCTCCTTGAGGCCCTTGATGAACATGCCCTCCATCACCAGTGCCTGTTGTAGTGTTCTGGTCACACAGGGAGGAATCCCAGCTTCTGTTCCTGGTTCTGCTCAACTCTCAGTCTGGAGGACTTTAGGCAAGGCTCTGTCAAAGGCATCTGTGGTTTTTCAATCTGTGGTGGAGACCAGGTGTGAACTGGATAATCCTCAGGGGCAGATGGGGTCTGGTACTCCAGCCCTCACTCTGCCACCCAGAGCTGCTCCATTCTTAGCTTTTACACGCTGGGATTTCACAATAGTGACTTTACAGCTTCATGGAGGTAAAACTGACATACAAGAAACTGACATACTGACATATAATAAACTGACATATTCAGCATGTACAATACGAAACTTTTTTTTTTTTTTGCCCAGGCTAGAGTGCAGTGGCGCAATCTCTCTTCACTACAGCCTCTGCCTCCTGGGTTCAAGTGATTCTCCTGCCTCAGCCTCCGGAGTAGCTGGGATTACAGGCACCTGCCACCATGCCTGGCTAATTTCTTTGTTTTTTTGTTTGTTTTTTGGAGACAGTTTCGCTCTGTCGCCCAGGCTGGAGTGCAATGGCACAATCTCAGCTCACTGCAACCTCCGCCTCCCTGTGTGTCCAGAATGGTTCCTTCTGGTGGGTTCTTGGTCTCGCTCACTTCAAGAATGAAGCCGCGGACCCTCAGGGTGAATGTTACAGTTCTTTTTTTTTTTTTTTTTTTTTTTTTTTTTTGAGGCGGAGTCTCGCTCTGTCGCCCGGACTGGAGTACAGTGGCCAGATCTCAGCTCACTGCAAGCTCCGCCTCCTGGGTTTCCGCCATTCTCCTGCCTCAGCCTCCCAAGCAGCTGGGACTACAGGCGCCCACCACCTCGCCCGGCTAGTTTTTGTATTTTTAGTAGAGACGGGGTTTCACCGTATTAGCCAGGATGGTCTCGATCTCCTGACCTCGTGATCCGCCCGTCTCGGCCTCCCAAAGTGCTGGGATTACAGGCTTGAGCCACCGCGCCCGGCCTGTTACAGTTCTTAAAGATGGTGTGTCCAGAGTTTCTTCCTTCAGATGTTCAGATGTGCCTGGAGCTTCTTCCTTCCAGTGGGTTCATGGTCTTGCTGACTTCGGGAGTGAAGCTGCAGACCTTCGCAGTGAGTGATGCAGCTCTCAAAGGTGGCTTGTCCTGAATTGTTTGTTCCTCCCAGTGGGTTCGTGGTCTTGCTGACTTCACGAGCGAAGCTACAGACCTTCACAGGGAGTGTTACAGCTCTTAAAGGCAGTGCAGACCCAAAGAGGGAGCAACAGCAAGATTTATTGCAAAAAGCAAAATAACATACCCACCACTGCTCAGAAACCAACCCAACCAGGTTGCCACTGCTCGCTCGGGTGGCCAGCTTTTATTCCCTTATTTGGCTCCACCCATCTCCTGCTGATTGGTCCATTTTACAGAGTGCTGATTGGTCCATTTTTACAGAGTGCTGATTGGTGTGTTTACAAACCTTTAGCTAGACACAGAGTGCTGATTGGTGTGTTTACAAACCTTTAGCTAGACAGAAAAGTTATCCAAGTCCCCACCTGACCCAGAAGCCCAGGCAGCTTCACCTCTCACCGGGTTCAAGTGATTTTCTTGCTTCAGCCGCCTGAGTAGCTGGGACTAGAGGCTTCTGCCACCATGCCTGGCTAATTTTTTGTATTTTTAGGAGAGATGGGGTTTCACTATGTTAGCCAGGATGGTCTCAATCTCCTGACCTCGTGATCCACCCACCTCAGCCTCCCAAAATTTCTTTGTATTTTAGTAGAGACAGGGTTTCACCATGTTGACCAGGCTGATCTCGAACTCCTGACCTCAAGTAATCTGCCCTCCTCAGCCTCCCAAAGAGCTGGGATTACAGGCATGAGCCACCGCACTTGGTTAATTTGATAAGTTTTGACACATGGATACACCAGTGAAACCATCAACACAGCCAAGATAGTGAGCACATCCTTCACCCTCAAAAGCTTCCTCATGGCCTGGAGCCACAGCTCACGCCTGTAATCCCAGCACTTTGAGAGGCTGAGACAGGAGGATCATTTGAGTCTAGGAGTTTGAGACCAGCCTGGGCAACACGGCAAAACCTCATCTCTACAAAAAATACAAAAACTAGCTTTGTGTGGTGGTGCGAATGCACACATGTAGTTCCAGTTACCTGGGAGACTGAGGCGGGAGGATCACATGAGCCCAAGAGGTTGAGGCTACATGAGTCATAATTGCGCCACTGCACTCCAGCCAGGGTGACAGAGCAAGACCCTGTCTTACTAAAAACAAAAAAACAAAAAACAAAAGTTGACTAGGCGCAGTGGCTCATACCTGTAATCCCAGCACTTTGGGAGGCCAAGGCAGGAGAATCGCTTGAACCTGGGAGGCGGAGATTGCAGTGAGCTGAGATCATGCCTTTGCACCCTGATCTGGGCAATAGAGCAAGACTCTGTCTCAAAAAAAGATAAAAAATAATAAAAAAAGTTTCCTTATGCCCCTTTTTAATTCCTTTCTACCTCCCATTGCCCAGGAACCACAATGTGGCTCTGTCACTCTACATCAGTTTACATTTTCTAGAATGTTATGGAAATGGAATCACAGCATGCACTCTTCTTTGCCCGGCTTCCTTCACTCAGCATTATTAACTTGAGATTCACCTCCCTTGGCCCATGTATCAATAGTTCATTCCTTTTAATGCTGAATCACACTTGAGATCCCAGCTACTTAGGAGGTTGTGGCAGGAGGATCACTTGAGTCCAGGAAGTGGAGGCTGCACTTATCTATGGTTGTGCCACTGCACTCCAGCCTTGGTAACACAGCAAAACCCCATCCCTAAAAAAAAAAAAAAAAGGCTGGGCGCGGTGGCTCAAGCCTGTAATCCCAGCACTTTGGGAGGCCGAGACGGGTGGATCGCGAGGTCAGGAGATCGAGACCATCCTGGTTAACACGGTGAAACCCCGTCTCTACTAAAAAATACAAAAAACTAGCCGGGCGAGGTGGCGGGCGCCTGTACTCCCAGCTACTCGGGAGGCTGAGGCAGGAGAATGGCGTGAACCCGGGAGGCGGAGCTTGCAGTGAGCTGAGATCTGGCCACAGTACTCCAGCCTGGGCGACAGAGCGAGACTCCGCCTCAAAAAAAAAAAAAAAAAAAAAAAAGGAGGGCACAGTGGCTTACACCTATAATCCCAGCACTTTGGGAGACTGAGGCAGGTGGATCACCTGAGGTCAAGAGTTCGAGACCAGCCTGACCAACATGGTGAACCCCTGTCTCTACTAAAAATACAAAAAAAAATTAGTTGGGTGTGGTGACAGGTGCCTGTAATCCCAGCTACTTGGGAGGCCAAAGCAGGAGAATTGTTTGAACGCAGGAGGTGGAGGTTGTCTTGAGCCGAGATCGCGCCACTGCGCTCCAGCCTGGGAACAAGAGCAAAACTCCATCTCAAAAAAAAAAAAAATTGCAGATTTTGCTAATAAGGAAGAAGGGGTCTGCCTCAGAGCAGGAGAGACTTGCTCAAGATGTCCAGGTGGTCAGAAGTGGATCTGTGGATCTGAGCCCTAAGACATGCCTGGTCCTGTTATTCCCCTCTCTTTATTATCCCCATTTCTTTTTGTTTGTTTTTTGTTTTGTTTTGTTTTTGAGACGGAGTCTCACTATGTCACCCAGGCTGGAGTGCAGTGGTGCAACCTCAGCTCACCGCAACCTCTGCCTCGCAGGTTCAAGCGATTCTCCTGCCTCAGCCTCCCAAGTAGCTGAGATGATAGGTGCCCACCACCATGCCTGGCTAATGTTTGTATTTTTAGTAGAGACGGGATTTCACCATGTTGGCCAGGCTGGTCTCAAATTCTTGACCTCAGGTGATCCGCCTACCTTGGCCTCCCAAAGTGCTGGGATTACAGGTGTGAGCCACCGCACCCGGTCTATTATCCCCATTTCATAGAGGAGAAATTTGAGGCTCATATTATAGAATCTAGGAGCCTTCTTACCAACCCCAGGAGTCTGTGTAAATAATGTTAGTAATTCTCACACTGAACACTTTATGTGCCCCCACATATCATCCCATCACCTATGAGGTCAGATGTTTTTTATTTATTTTTTATTTTATTTATTTATTTATTTATTTTGAGACAGAATCTCACTCTGTCATCTAGGCAGGAGTTCAGTGGTACGATCTCGGCTCACTGCAACCTTCACCTCCCAGGTTCAAGTGATTCTCCTGCCTCAGCCTCCTGAGTAGCTGGGATTACATGTGCCTGCCACCATGCTCGGCTAATTTTTGTTTTTTTCATAGGGACGGGGCTTCACCATGTTGCCCAGGCTGGTCTCGAACTTCTGACCTCAAGTGATCTGCCCGCCTCAGCCTCCCAAAGTGCTGGGATTACAGGCATGAGCACCGTACCCAGCCATCAGATGCTATTAATATCTCCATTTTACAGAGGAAGACACAGAGACACAGAGAATAAGAAGCTTGCCTGAGGTTACACAGTCTGAAAGTGGTGGCGCTGGTATTTGAACCCTGCCTAGTATTCCAGGATCCCATCATGCCAGGTCAAGCGGGAAGCCCAGACTGGTGAGTCAAAGGACAGGTGGGGCAGCCCCCAGGCCAAACAGAGAGAGTTGAGCAGCAACAGGCGAAGGCCAGCTGTTTGAGAGGCCCACTGGCTGGGAATGGGGCTGGGGCCAGGCCAGCTGGCAGGCCCAGCTGAACCTGCAACATGAGCCCAGGAGCCATCACTACCCACCCACCGTGCCTCTCGAGTTCCCAGTCTCCTACTCAGCCCCCTCCAGGAGCCTGAAGTACAGATTCAGGTTTGATGGGCAACAAGTGCTCCCAGGACAGCTCAGCAAACCACACACACTAACAGCCCAGAAGCACCTCAAAGAGTTTTTGGTCCAACCCTCCAAAAATGCTCATTTTCCAGACAGGGAAACTGAGGCATGCATAAAATGTTTTGTTTTTGTCTGTCTTATTCACTGCTTCGTCCCATCGCCCAAAACAATGCTTGGCACGTAGTGGGTACTCAATAAATATTTGTAGAATGACTGACTGACTGACTCACGAAATGAATGTGGTTTTTCCAAGGCACTTAGCATTGCACAGGGGCAAAGGCTCATACAATAGAAAGCTGGCTGTCGGGAACAAGCCTCTTCTCCTCCAACCCCTCATGTCAAATGGGAAGACTGGGGGGTCAGAGTAAAGAGTCCACAATCAAGGATATACCCTCACAAGGAAAACAGGCTCTCGTAGGCACACAACGTTTAATCCATTTCCCCCAATACCCAGACACACACACACGCATGCCTCACTTTAGTTACAAGGGCAGCAGAACCTATTAGGCCTGTTTAGGCATAGATGGGGATGGGGGAATTTACTGGCAGGATCCCTGTGTAACCCTAGGGCAGGAAACTCAGCCAGTGTTCCCAAATGGGCCAGAAACAAATTCACAAACTTTGTTGTTGTTGTTGTTTTTAATGACATTATGGGCAGGTGCGGTGGCTCATGCCTGTAATCCCAGCACTTTGGGAGGCCAAGGTGGGTGGATCACGAGGTCAGGAGTTTAAGACCAGCCTGGGCCGGGCGCGGTGGCTCAAGCCTGTAATCCCAGCACTTTGGGAGGCCGAGACAGGCGGATCACGAGGTCAGGAGATCGAGACCATCCTGGCTAACATGGTGAAACCCTGTCTCTACTAAAAAAAAATACAAAAAACTAGCCGGGCGACGTGGCAGGCGCCTGTAGTCCCAGCTACTCGGGAGGCTGAGGCAGGAGAATGGCGGAAACCCAGGAGGCAGAGCTTGCAGTGAGCTGAGACCCGGCCACTGCACTCCAGCCTGGGCGGCAGAGCGAGACTCCGTCTCAAAAAAAAAAAAAAAAAAAAAAAAAAAGACCAGCCTGGCCAAGATGGTGAAACCCAGTCTCTAATAAAAATACAAACACTGGCTTGGCGTGGTGGTGGGTGCCTGTAATCCCAGCTACTTGGGAGGCTGAGGCAGGGAATTGCTTGAACCCGGGAGGCGGAGGAGTGAGCCGAGATCACGCCACTGCATTCCAGCCTAGGTGACAGCATGAGACTCTGTCTCAAAAAAAAAAAAAAAAGACATTACAGGTTGGATGCGGTGGCTCACGCCTGTAATCCCAGCACTTTGGGAGGCCAAGGCAGGAGGATCACCTGAGGTCAGGAATTGGAGACCAGCCTGGCGAACATTGTGAAACCACATCTCTACTAAAATACAAAAATTAGCTGGGCGTGGTGGCGGGCGCCTGTAATCCCAGCTACTTGGTAGACTGAGACAGGAGAATCACTTGAACCCAGGAGGCGGAGAGTGCAGTGAGCCGAGATTGCGCCACTGCACTCCAGCCTGGGTGACAGAGCAAGACTCCATTTCAAAAAAAAAAAAGAAAAATAAAAAGAAAAAAAAAATGACATTACCCACCATCACCCCATCCCTCTGGTCTGCATATCCACTTTCTTCTTCTCCTCTTCCCTGCTCAGAACTTTCTCCCAGCCCCTGGCTGGCCCAAGCCCAGGCCCAGCTTTACAGGTCCTCTTGTTTCAAACACCCAACAGAGACTGGGTATCTGGGTCTCAATCACACATTCTCAGCAGAGGGAACCTGACTGGCTGGTTGGTGTTGGGAGCTGTCGGGGTCTAGGGGCCACCGCCCACCACTCAGGGCTGTGGGGGCAGACTCAGAGAGGGGTGTGGTTGTGGAGGGTGGGAAGAAATGAGGCCTGCCCAGGCCCAGCAGCTAGTCTAATGCCTTCCAACCCCCATCTTCCCAGACAAGAGGTCTTGAATCTCTCCCAGGTTGGGGCTGTTAGGCTACCCACGCAAACACTGTGTCATCCATTGTCCCTCATTATTCATTATTGTTAGAGGGCTCTTAAGTCATCCTTTCTCCTTCTGAACTAGCCGTTGCTCATCTGCTCACGTCTCTGGCTGCAGCAGTTATGCCAGTTTCAGTCAGTACAAACCAATCATTCCCTCGGTTTGCTTCTTTGGCTGCTATAAACAACTTTTTTTTTTTTTTTTTTTTTGAGACAGGGTCTCGCTTTGTCACCCAGGCTGGAGCACAGTGGTTTGATCTCAGCTCACTGCAGCCTCGACCCTCGACCTCCCCAGGCTCAGGTAGGTGATCCTCCCACTTCAATCTCCCAAGTGGCTGGAACCACAGCCACGTGCCACCATGCCCAGATAATGTTTAATTTTTTTTTGTAGAGACGGGTCTCACTATTTTGCCCAGGCTGGTCTTGAACTCCCAGGCTCAAGTGAGTCTCCCGCCTCGGCCTCCCAAAGTGCTGGGATTACAAGCGTGAGCCACCGCGCCGGCCTAGAAACAATTTTTAAACCTTGTAAATCCAAATCCCATAAAAGAGAGGAACTGGTTGGTTCTCCCACTCACCAATTTGTCAGGACTGCCCCTGTTGGGCAGAGCTTTCGCCCCGCCGCCCCGCCCCCCTTTCACACCAGCCTATGAAGTGGCTGCCTGTGCTCCAGGGGCCCGCCCATTCCTGGGCAGCGGCAGGGGGCTCTTTGGGCTTTGGGTTTTGCACACGTTTTCATTGCTTACCCTGATTTTTCTCTGGGCTGGTGCCAGTTTCGTGTGCTCCTACTCCCGCCCCAATTCTTTGTTCATTGTGTACTGAGGCTTATTCTTCTCCTTCCTGTGGCTTCCCCACCTTTTTCCTGCCGCTTGCTCATTTTGGACACATCTCTAAGTGATGACCACCTACGGTACCTTGGGCAAGTCCCTTAGCCCCTTGGGCCTCCTTTTCCCCATGTGTATATTTGTGCTACTAATTCCCACTTCACAGGGTTGTGAAAGGAGTTAATGTATCTGCGAGCTCCTGCTACACAGCAAGCACTAAACAAACATCAGTGTCTGCCTTTCTGTTTGATTTCAGTCCTTACTTAAAGCTGTCAACAGACCAGAGGCGGAGCTGGACTAGGAGAGAAGAACCTGAGTTCCAGCCTCTGCTGCGCATCTAACTTGCTGTGTGACCCTGAGTAAGTCCCTTTCCCTCTCTGGGATTTAGTTTCCCCATCTGTCCAGTGAAGATTGAACTAGAGGAGCATTTCCCACATTGAAAAACTAAAAGCATGCCACACAGAGAAAGAATATCTTTGGAGCCAGGCGTGGTGGCTCACGCCTGCAATTCTAGCACTTTGGGAGGCCCAGGCGAGTGGATCACCTGAGGTCAGGAGTTTAAGACCAGCCTGGCCAACATGACGAACCCCATCTCTACTAAAAATACAAAAATTAGCCCAGTGTGGTGTCACATGCCCGTAGTCCCAGCTACTAGGGAGGCTGAGGCAGGAGAATCTCTTGAACCCGGGAGGCAGAGGTTGCAGTGAGCTGAAATTGGGCCACTGCACTCCAGCCTGGGTGACAGAGTGAGACTCCATCTGAAAAAAAAAAAAAAAAAAAAAATTGGAGCCAGGCACGGTGGCTCACACCTGTAACCTTAGCACTTTGGGAGACCAAGGTGGGCAGATCACCTGAGCTCAAGAGTTCAAGACCATCGTGGGCAACATGGCAAAACCCTGTCTCTACTAAAAATACAAAAAGTTAGCTGGGTGTGCTGGTGGGCGCCCGTAATCCTGGGTGAGTACTCAGGAGGCTGAGGCTGGAGAATCACTTAAACCTGGGAGGCAGAGGTTGCAATGAGCCCACATTGCACCACTACACTCCAGCCTGGGTGACAGAGCAAGACTGACAGAAAAAAAGAAGAATATCTTTAGCCAAACATTTTGGGAAAAGCCACTTAACAACTTTTAGGAGATTAAAGGCACTGAAACTGTGCTGTCCAATATGGTGGCCACAGCCACAGGGGACTATTTAAATTAAACATAAATAAAATTTGAAATTCAGTTATTCGGTCTCACTAGCCACATTTCAAATGCTCAATAGACACATGGGGTTCATGGCTACAGTACAGCAGAGAACAGATAAGAGCATGGCCTTTAGCACAGAAAGCACCATTTGATGACACTGCAATCAGAGGAGGCCTGCTTCACTTTAATCCAGCATTTCCCAAACACATTGTGTGTGTGTGTGTGTGTGTGTGTGTGACACAGGGTCTCATTCTGTCACCCAGGCTGGAATGCAGCGGCACAAACACAGCTTGCTACAGCCTTGACTCCTGGGCTCAAGCAATCCTCCTGCCTCAGCCTCCCAAGTAGCTGAGACTGCAGGTGTGTGCCACCACACCTGGGTAATATTTTTCTATTTTTTTTTTTGTAGCAACAAGGTCTCACGGTCTTGCCCAGGCTGGTCTCAAACTCCTGGGCTCAAGCAATCCTTCTGCCTGCCTCAGCCTCCTAGAGTGCTGGGATTACAAGCATGAGCCACCACTGCTTTGCCATGTTTTAACATTTTTCTTGGCTGAAAGGACATTATATTTGTGGAAAGAGAATGACTTGCTGAGGCTGGAAGGCCCTGGGAAGGAGAAGAGGCAGAGAACTTAATTGTTCAGGATTAAGAAGCAAGTAGAGGCCAGGAGCTGTGGCTCACACTTGTAATCTCAGCACTTTGGGAGGCCAAGATGGGTGGATCACGAAGTCAGGAGTTCGAGACCAGCCAGACCAACATGGTGAACCCCTGTCTCTACTAAAAATACAAAAATTAGCTGGGCCTGGTGGCAGGTGCCTGTAATCCCAGCTACTCAGGAGACTGAGGCAGGAGAATCGCTTTAACCTGGGAGACGGAGGTTGCCATGAGCTGAGATCATGCCATTGCATTACAGCCTGGGTGACAGAACGAGACTCCGTCTGAAAAAAAAAGAAAAAGTAAGTAGTATTTGGAGTGGGAGATGAGAGTGGGTTAAAAGTCGGAGAGGGTCTGGCAACCTGGTGGGCAGAGGGAGCCAGGAAAGGAAAGAGGACCAGCGGGCCAGGATGGCTGAAGGACTCTTGAGAAGAATGAGCCTGATGTTCAGTTTTAAGTTGTCTGCACACAGCTGCATTGCAGGGCAACTCCCCTCACCCATCATCTACGAATCAGTAAATATGTACCACATCTTGACACATGGCCTTGGAGAAAATCAAGCAAAAAGGGCTATATGTTCCATCTCCGCGCTGTCAGTTGTTGGGGTGTGTGTGTGTGTGTGTTGTGTGTGTGTGTGTGTGTGTGTGGAAGGGCCCTCAAGGGAGTTGACAGCTGAAGGAGATCAAGAATTCAGCTGCAGGCCGGACTCAGTGACTCACACCTGTAATCCCAGCGCTTTGGGAGGCTGAGGTGGGTGAATCATGAGGTCAAGAGATTGAGACCAGTCTGGCCAACATGGTGAAACCTCATCTCTACTAAAAATACAAAAAAAAATAGCTGGGTGTGGTGGCGGGCGCCTGTAATCCCAGCTACTCGGGAGATTGAGGCAGCAGAATCGCTTGAACCCGGGAGGCAGAGGTTGCAGTGAGCCGAGACTGTGCCACTGCACTCCAGCCTGGGCAACAGAGTGAGACTTCGTCTCAAAAAAAAAAAAAAGAAAAAAAGAATATGGAATTCACCTGCAGTCGGTTATACAGAAGGAAGAGAGGTAGAGGCTGGCTAGGAGAATTGGATCCCCTCCCCCAAAAGTCCCCAAAGAGATTGGGAGGTGTGGTGGTTATAAAACATGGCCCCACAATTCTTTGACATTTCTCTCATTAAGATGTGGGGTTTTGTTTTTTCTTTTTGTTTTTTCTTTTTCTTTTTGAGACAGGGTCTTTCTCTGTCACCCAGGCTGGAGTGCATAATCATGGCTCACTGCTGCCTCAACTTCTCGGACTCAAGTGGTCCTCCCACCTCAGCATCCCAAGTAGTTGAGACTACAGGCATGCACCACCATCCTTGGCTAATTTTTAAAAAATTTTTTGTGGCCAGGCGCGGTGGCTCATGCCTATAATCCCAGCACTTTGGGAGGTCAAGGTGGGTGGATCACAAGGTCAGGAGTTCGAGACAAGCCTGGCCAATATGGTGAAACCCTGTCTCTACTAAAAAACATACAAAAAAATTAGCCGGGCGTGGTGGCACATGCCTGTAATCCCAGCTACTCGGGAGGCTGAGGCAGGAGAATTGCTTGAATCTGGGAGGCAGAGGTTGCAGTGAGCCAAAATCGTACTACTGCACTCCAGCCTGGGTGACAGAGCGAGACTCCGTCTCAAAAAAAAAAAAAAAAAAAAACTTAAAATTTTTTTTTTGTAGAGATGAGGTCTCACTATGTCACCCAGGCTGCTCTTGAATTCCTGGGCTCAAGTGATCCTCCTGTCTCAGCCTCCTGAAGTGCTGGGATTACAGATGTGAGCCACTGTGCCCGGCTTAGATGTGGGCTTTTGTATGTCATCCCCTTGAATATGGGCTCTGTGACTATTTGATTAATGGAGTATGATGGAAGTGACCCAAATCTTAAGAAACTGGTTGGTTTCACTTCCTATTTCTTGGGACACTTATTCTTGGAATCCAGTTGCTAAACTGTGCCCAGGCCACATTAAGAGGCCATATGTAGGTGTTCTGGCCAATAGCCCCAACTGAGTTCCCAGTTGATAACCAGTGTTAATTGCCAGACATGTGAGTAAGAAAGCCTCTAGATCACTCCAACCCCATTAGCCATCTGACTGCAACCACATGAAAAATCCTGTGGATCTGTGCACAGTCAACCTGTAGAACCATGAGAAGTAATGATAAAATTATATATATATATTTTTTTCTTTTTTGAGATGGAGTCTTGCTCTGTCCCCCATATTGGAGAGCAATAGCACGATCTCGGCTCACTGCAACCTCCACCTCCCAGGTTCGAGTCATTCTCCTGCCTCAGCCTCCCAAATAGCTGGGATTACAGGTGCCCGCCACCACTCCCAGTTAATTTTCATATTTTTAGTAGAGACGGGGTTTCACCAGGTTGGTCAGGCTGGTCTCAAACTCCTGACCTCAGGTGATCCACCCGCCTTGGCCTCTCAAAGTGCTGGGATTACAGCATGAGCCACCACGCCCGGCCAAAATGATATTGCTTTAAGCCACTAAGTTTCAGTTGATTCATTTTGCTGCAATGGTTTTAACTGAAACAGCAGATAAGCTATGAAGCCCATTACACTGGGGTGAGATATTAGAGCCGATTTTTCATGAAATCTTAAAGCATAAAAGGGCCACAGTGAGCTGTAACACTTGATAGATGACAGAGGTCAACATCTGGATGACCTTGATGTCAGATAAAGTTTCTGCTGTGACCTTGAGGTCCAGGGACTGTCCAAGTCAGAGAGAGAAAGGTGTCAACTATGACTTGAAAATGTCTAGCTTAGGCAGCTTGTCCTCTATGACAGCATGAGTTGAAACTGGAGGAGACAAAGAGGAAGAACAGATTTGGAGGAAAATGACAAGACCAATTAGAACACGCTGTTGCATTTGTTTTTTGTTTTTTGTTTTTTTTGGTTGTTGTTTTTCTTTTCTTTTCTTTTCTTTTTTGAGACAAGATCTCACTCTGTCACCCAGGCTGGAGTGCAGTGGCATGATCATGACTCACTGCAGCCTCAACCTCCTGGGCTCAAGCCATCCTCCCACCTCAGCTTCCTGAGTAGCTGGGACCACAGGCGAGCGCCACCACGCCCAGCCGATTTTTGTATTTTTTGTAGAAATGGGATCTTGCTATGTTGCTTAGGCTGGTCTCAAACTCCTGGGCTCAAGTAGTGCTCCCACCTTGGCCTCCCAAAGTGCTGGGATTACAGGCATGAGTCACTATACCCAGTTACATTTGTAAAATGTTTTCTGTAAATGCCAGAGCCTGCTGATAGATAATAAAAAAGAAGAATTCTTGCTAGAAGTTTCAGCCCATGTTCTTTTTTTTTTTTTTTTTTTTTAAGACAGAGTTTCGTTCTTTCACCTAGGCTGGAGTGCACTGGCGCAATCTTGGCACACTGCAACCTCCACCTTCTGGTTTCAAGCTATTCTCCTGCCTTAGCCTCCTGAATAGCTGGCATTACAGGCGCTGCCACCATGCCCGGCTAATTTTTTTTTTTTGTTGAGACGAATTTTTACTCTTGTTGCCTAGGCTGGAGTGCAATGGCACAATCTTGGCTCACTGTAACCTCCACCTCCTGGGTTCAAGTGATTCTCCTGCCTCAGGCTCCAGAGTAGCTGGGACGACAGGCATGTGCCACCATGTCCCACTAATTTTGTATTTTTACTAGAGACGGGGTTTCTCCATGTTGGTGAGGCTGGTCTCAAATTCCCGACCTTACGTGATCCACCCACCTCAGCCTCCCAAAATGGTAGGATTAACAGGTGTGAACCACTATGCCTGGCCCTCTAATTTTTTTTTTTTTTTTTGAGACAGAGTCTCGCTTTGTCACCCAGGCTGGAGTGCAGTGGCATGATCTCGGTTCACTGCAACCTCCACCTCCCGGGTTCAAGTGATTCTTCTGCCTCAGCCTCCAGATTAGCTGGGACTACAGGCGTGTGCCACCACACCTGGCTAATTTTTGTATTTTTAGTAGAAACGGGGTTTCACTATATTGGCCAAGCTGGTCTCAAACTCCTGACCTCGTGATCTGCCCACCTCGGCCTCCCAAAGTGCTGGGATCACAGGCGTGAGCCACCACACCCAGCCTCAGCTCCTTTTCTTAAAGCAAAAGTTTTGAGGAGTCTGAATCCCAAGCTCCATTTATTCGTATCCTCATTCATGCATTCACGTATTCATTCAATTTGCCCACTTAGCCAACCATTCAGCAGGTAGAGTTATGCTTAAGAGCAGACCCTAGAACCAGACTACCTGGGTTCAAAGTCCAGCTCTACCTCTTACTAGCTGCATGGCCTTGGGCAAGTGACATCATCTCAGTTTCTTTATCTCTAAAGTGGGGATGATACTAACAGTACTAATATTACTGTAAAAATTAGAAGAATGAATACTTGGAAAATTCAGACCATTGGGTGTGGCGGTTCATACCTATAGTCCCAGCTACTTGGGAGGCTGAAGCAGGAAAATCGCTTAAGCCCAGGAATTCAAGGCTGCAGTGAGCTATGATTGTGTCACGGCACTCTGGCCTCGGTGACAGAGAGAGACCCTGTCTCTAAAAAACAAAATCAGGCCAGGCATAGTGGCTTACACCTGTAATCCCAGCACTTTGGGAGGCCAAGGCAGGCAGATCACCTGAGGTCAGGAGTTCAACAGCAGCCTGGCCAACATGATGAAATCTCCTCTTTACTAAAAATACAAAAAGTAGCCGGGCATGGTGGCACATGCCTATAATTCCGGCTACTCTGGAGGTTGAGGCAGGAGAATCGCTTGAATCCAGGAGGCAGAAGTTGCGGTGAGCCAAGATCGTGCCACTGCACTCCAGCCTGGGAGACAGATCGAGATTCCATTTCAAAAAGCAAAACAAAACTAAACAAAAATTCAGAGCAATGCTTGGAACATAACAACCTATAGATATTACTTATTAATACTCAATACTTTTTTTTTTCTTTTTGAGATGGAGTCTTGTTGTTCGGTCGTCCTGGCTGGAGTTGCAGTGACGCGATCTTGGCTCACTGCAACCTCCCCTTCCGCTTCCCAGGTTCAAGGGATTCTCCTGCCTCAGCCTCCCAAGTAGCTGGGATTACAGGCAGGTGCCACCACTCCCAGCTAATTTTTGTAATTTTTTTTTTTTTGAGATGGAGTCTCACTCTGACGCCCAGGCTGGAGTGCAGTGGCGTGATCTTGGCTCACAGCAACCTCCACCTCCTGGGTTCGAGCAGTTCTTTTCCTCAGTCTCCCAAGTAGCTGGTAGCTGGGACTACAGGCTCGTACCACCATGCCCAGCTAATTTTTGTATTTTTATTAGAGATGGGGTTTCACCATGTTGGTCCGGCTGGTCTCGAATTTCTGACCTCATGATCCACCTGCCTAAGCCTCCCAAAGTGCTGGGATTACAGGCGTGGCTAATTTTTGCAATTTTTTTAGTAGAGACGGGTTTCACCATGTTGGCCAGGCTGGTCTTGAACTCCTGACCTCAAGTGATCCGCCTGCCTCAGCCTCCCAAAGTGCTGGGAATATAGTTGTGAGCCACTGTGCCTCAATAAATAGTTTTTTGAGCACCTACTATGTGCTGGCTGCATGCTGCACTGAGGATACAGTAGTGCAGAAGACAGAGAGAAACCCTGCTCCATGACACTGACATTCCAGTCCTTATTCAGCACCAAGATCCTAAGTTTCCTCGGTTTTCTTTTGGATGTCTCGTCCCATTTGATTTTTAGAAAGACCCCATGAGGTTAGAGCAAAGTGACCTTATCCCCATTTGACAGAGGTAGAAACTGAGGCCCAGACAGGAGAACCGATGTCCTTTATGCACAGTGCCTCAGCAGGCTGCCATGAATATGTGTGTCTGTTTGACAAAGGCGTGGGGATAGGAGTGGTTGGGAGGCTCCATGTCTCCCATCAGCCAGCTGTTCTTCCTCTGCCTGGAGCCCCTCCAGTGACCGAACTCTCAAATGTGGCTAACCTCTTGCCCCTGAGCGGGATCTCTGTAGCCCTCTCATGGCAGAGGTCCTGGAGGTGCGAAGTCGGGATACCGTGCCCAGGCTGCCCCTCTCCCCACTCGGTCTCCTACGTGCAGTGGAATTTTTCCGCTTAGTGTGACCACACACAAACTCCACCCAACATCGTCTTCATGGATGCCTGAAATTCCACCATCCATGATTCATTCTTTTGGGTTGAGCAACTGCTTCCAGGAATGTCTTTGAAATTCCCTGAAATCAGTTGCTAACACCTTAGTGAGCTAAAGACTGGCCTTACAGATAATTATCTTCTTTCTGTAGATAACTCTGGCCCAGAAGGAGAAGTGACTTGCCCAAGGACACGTGACCTTGGGCAGTCAGTCCGTGGCAAGCCAGGGCCAGAGGCTGGCCTTGTTCACACTTTTTCCTGGGTCAGGAACCACATATGATGTTCTCCTGAATCACATCTACTTTGCAGCCTGCAGAGAGCCTCCCCACCCAGAGCCCACTTGACTCAGGCAATCCCTATGAGCTGGGCATGCGTCCCTCTCCCAGGCACAGGGGCTCACACAGACGTGGGGATGCCACAGGGATCTAGCCCATAAGTCCGTTGCTGGATCCCTGGAGTGAGGTTTCTGGTCTATCCAAGGCCTAGTTTAGCTCCTCCTTCCATTCTACTGGCAGCACCAGATTCTTCCACTGCCTTCCTTTTTTTTTTTTTTTTTTTTTTCCTAGTAAGCCCAAGTTAGTTTCTCTTGCTTCTAAAGAACTCTAATTGAAATTCCCACTTTACAGATAAGGAGACTGAGGTGTGAAGAGGAGAGGTGAATACTAAGGTGGAGCCAGGCCTGCAACCCAGGTCTCCTATCTCCCGGCCCAAGCTTTTGCCTCCTACCACGTTGCCTATTGTGAGCAGTTGGGTCCCGAGGAAAAAGAAAAGCGGAGAGGAGTGTGAGTACATAAGCCTGAAGATACAGGGTATAGTGGTTCATTGAGAGGTTTTGGAGTCAGCAGATCTGATCTTACACTTACCTGTTACGAAGATTTGGTCAAGTAATTTCATCTCCTCAAAGCCTAACTTCCCAGCTACAACATAAGAAAAAGAGGACCTTCTTATAGTAGACACAGACCCACAGGAACAGAGTGGGTGAGTAGAGCACTGGGTGGATTTTAGCCTTTACATACTCATCTATGGTTGGGTACCTTTGTGCGGTGAACAGTCTGGGCAACAGTACATGACAGCCCTGGGAATAATGATAATACCTGCCTTATATGAATGTCATAAAAACTAAAGGAGATAAAGTATGTGAAGTTCTGAGCACAGTGCTTGACCATTTAATAAGTCTTCGATAAAGAGTAGCTAAGTATTGTGACACCGTCACCCCAGGCTCAGTCTGGAAGGCTCTGGAAGGCAGTCTGTGGTGAAATGCCAAGTCCCAAGCTCCCCACTTTCTCACCACCAACTCCCAAACCTCATAATCTTTCCCGGATGGCCTCAGTGTCCTGCCTCTCCCTCCAGAGTTCTGTGGGGTTGGCTGGACCACCAGGAACAGAGTTCTGGCATTTTTCTATCACATCACAGCTTTTGGTTTGGTAAAAGCCCCTGATATATCAGGGCCCAACTGGCATGTCCCTCCTGCCCCAAAGTTCTGAAGGCTCCAGAGTCAAGCCCTGGCCCCCAGCCTCCTCCCTCAGACCTGAGGCCGAGCATAGTATATTCAGGGGCCCAGCTGCAGCAGGTCCTGAAACCTGCTACAGCAGCCCAAGCCTCCTCAGGCCTCCTCTTTCATTTCTGAGCAGGCCCAAGCACCCAGCACCAAGAAAGGCTGGACTTAGGGACTCTGGGAGAGCCACGTGTGCCAGGCTAGTGCCTGCCAGCTCTCAGGCTGATCTTACAATGGCTCCATTCACCAGGGAGAGGAGCTGGCCTGCCTGGAGCCCACGGGGTGATGTTCCAGGCCCCGGGGGGATGGGTGGGAGGTTAGAAACTAAGAAAGGGGTTGCTAAGGCTGGGAGGGGTGAAGGTGCCCAGCCTCCACCACTACCGCCACCTTATGACAAGGTGACCACCACACAACTGGGACCATAGGGGATCAGATTCTCTGGGGCCCAGTGGGGACCAGTAAGTGCGGGGGCAGATGGAGGGAAAAAGTTAGTCATGGGCGTTGGGGGGCAGGGAGGCTGGGCCCTTAGCCCACGCTCTTGCTGGCATCTGAAGGCCTGTAGCCAGGGGGTGACGTGGTCCTGATCCTTGAAGCAGCCCTTCCAGTAACAACTGGGGCATCCCAGCCAAGCAGCCTTTGCCTCTCCCCCTCCTCTCCATGCCTGCTGCCCCAGGTCTCCAGGATCTCTCAAAGAGACTTTCACCTACAAATCTCTCTGTCCCCATCATTTCTCCCTTCTTCACTCACAAAGCCCAAGTTGAGTCCAAACTGCTCTGTCCTCAAATTAAAGCCCTCACTGACTCCTCACTGCCTAAAAGACCTTCACCTCAGTGTTCAGGCTGCCGTCTTGCCCACTCAGCATCCATTCCTTTTCCATACGAGCTCCAAATCTCTCTATTTCTAGGGAAGCACCTGGGCCCCCACTCTCAGTCCATATGTTTTGAGTGGAGCTCAGGCCTAGAATGTGACTCCAACCTGATCAGTCTGATTGTTCCACCCCCACTCCCACCAACTCTGTACAGCAATTGGTTTAGACATAGTCACATGACCTAAACCAGTCCAGTTAAATTCAAGTTCAGAACCTGTGTATAAATATCTGGAGAAATGGGCCGGGTGCGGTGGCTCATGCCTGTAATCTCAACACTTTGGGAGGCTGAGGCAGGCAGATTACCTGACGTCAGGACTTTGAGACAAGCCTGGCCAACATGGTGAAACCCTGTCTCTACTTAAAATACAAAAAATTACCTGGGCGTGGTGATACGCACCTGTAATCCCAGATACTCAGGAAGCTGAGGCAGGAGAATTGCTTGAACCCGGGAGGCAGAGGTTGTAGTGAGCCGAGATCGAACCATTGCACTCCAGACTGGGGGACAAGAGCGAGACTTCATCTCAAAAAAATAAAATAAAATAAATAAATAAATACATATCTGGAGAAACGAATCTTTCTTTCCCCTGGGCTTGGAGCCTCCATTTGGAAAGGGCCTGCTCCAGAGTGAAGCCAACACAAGGAGAAGCAGAGAGATGGCAAGGCCAAGTCTTGAAAGCATTATTTGAGCTATACCTGAAGCAAATACACTAATATACTCTATTATTTTTTCTTTTTAACTTCCATCCTCAAAGGAGGTGAATGTTCAGTTTTTTGAGTCAATGGATTTTATTTTTTTCTTTTTTTTTTTTTTTTTTTTTTGAGACGGAGTCTCGCCCTGTCACCCAGGCTGGAGTGCAGTGGCCGGATCTCAGCTCACTGCAAGCTCCGCCTCCCGGGTTCACGCCATTCTCCTGCCTCAGCCTCCAGAGTAGCTGGGACTACAGGCGCCCGCCACCTCGCCCGGCTAGTTTTTTGTATTTTTTTTAGTAGAGACAGGGTTTCACCGTGTTAGCCAGGATGGTCTCGATCTCCTGACCTCGTGATCCGCCCGTCTCGGCCTCCCAAAGTGCTGGGATTACAGGCTTGAGCCACCACGCCCGGCCGATTTTATTTTTTTCTAAGCCTCTTGGAATTGTGTTTTCTGTCTCTTGCAACCCAGGAGTTCTGACCAATAGAAAGGCCCTCCTACTGTGACCTGGAACCACTTCTGCAGTCTCATCGGCCCTGCCTGGGGCATATGGAACTCTCCACTCCCCTGAATGCCCCATGTGCCCTGTAATTCTCTGCACTTGCTCCTGCTAGGCCCTCTGTCTGGGGTGGATTCACTTTTCCTGTTTTGAACTTGAACTTGCTCAGCCTTTTTTTTAGAGATGGAGTCTTGCTCTGTCGCCCAGGTTGGAGTGCAGTGGCACAATCTCAGCTCACCACAACCTCCACCTCCCGGGTTCAAGTGATTTTCCTGCCTCAGCTTCCCAAGTAGCTGGGACTACAGGTATGCACCACCATGCCTGGCTAATTTTTGTATTTTTAGTAGAGATGGGGTTCCGCTATGTTGGCCAGGCTGGTCTCGAACTTGAATCACTCAGGTGATCCACCTGCCTCGGCCTCCCAAAGTGCTAGGATTACAGGCGTGAGCCACCGCGCCCGGCCTTGCTCGGTTCTTAAAGGTCCAGTTCAAATGTCAGTTCCTCCATGGAGCCTTCCCCAGATGCTTCCCAGGGAGAATTTACTCTTTGCATCTGTCTTCAGCACTGTAGAGCCATTATTTCACTGTATCATAGTGATTCACTTGCCCATCCATCTCCTCCACTGGATTGTTGAGCTTCGTGAACTACATGTGCTTTCTTTCTCCTTTCTCAGTGCCCAGTACCTGACCTGGCACAGAGTAGGCGCTCGGAATCCTGTGTCCAATGACTTGAATGTCCATCAGACTGGATGTTAGAGCTGTGGTGATGTGGCAGTCACCCTGGAACTACTACTAGTTGCTACGTAGCCCATTCCTAGCTCTGTGAACAACCTGAAATGTCCACCTTCCTTCAATCTAAAACTTCTGCTCATCCATCAAGGAGCTCGATACCCTGCGTATGTGAGTAGAGGGCTGCTTTGGAGTTGGACAGACTTGAGTCCAAGTCCTGGCTCTTCCACGTGGTACTCGTGTGACGTAGACCAAGTCATATAACTTTCTTGAGCTTCAGTTTCCATAAAATGGCAAACACATGGTGCTCATTATGTGCTGTGCGCATATCCTAATACTTCTAGTTCTTTTATCCTCCCTATGAGGTGTAGGTACCAGTCTTGTCCTCTTCCTAGTGATGAAGAGACTGAGGGCCAGAGAGGTTAAGTGAGCAAGGCCATGACTAAGACAGCACCTCGGGCAGATCTAGTGGCCGGGTGGGGGATGGAACCCAGGCAGCCTCTGCTCCAAGTCAGTGCTCTTACCCCTCTACTATCCTGCCTCTTGCAAAATGAGGATAGTACTAGAACCTTCTTCTTGGGGTTCTTGTGAAGTTTCACCTTCACATAATGTGTGTGGCGGGCCCAGTAGAGCTGAAGCCCTTGCTGTTGGCACTGGGGTGTTCTCAGCCTAGTAGAGTCTAGTCTTTCTAAAGAATCCTGGATTTTGGGGTCAAGCTGGAGGGAGGGAGGAGGTGGCTAGTCTAGGACAGCGTCCACTTGGCTGTGGCTGCTTGGCAGAAGGACCCTGCTCATAATGCCCATTTGTCCAGACCATAGTTCAATGACTTCTGCATTCTCTGCACGTACACCCTAGAAGGGATGGGATGGATGGGGGATGGCACTGGCTCTAGCCTGGCCAGGGAAAGCCAGCTGGGAATTAAGAGGTCTTGGACAGCAGCATAACCCCGTGTCAAGAAACCCCAACTCGACCACTGCCTGGAAGTGAGACCCTGGGTAAATCACACAACCTCCCTGGGCCTCAGTTCCTTCATCTGTGAAATGGGGACCCTAATGGTACCTCCTTCATTGGGTGGTGTGAGGATGAAGAAGATGATGTATTGCAAGTATGTTGTGGATATTCAGTAAAAGACAGTTAATGATCAGCTTCATGCTGCTGTTTGGTTAGCCAGGCTGGCTGGGATTCAATCTTGGCTCTACCATTTCCTAGTCATGTGATCTCAACTAAGTTACTTAACCTCTCGGCTCAGTTCCTCCTGGGTAAATTGGGAACAATGACATAACAATAATACAATAGCAGCTATGTGCCCCTCACAAAAATGTGATCTCTAAGATGTAGTGATCCCAAGCAACTCTCTGCCCCTCCCCAAGGCATCAGTTTCCCTATTTGTTCAGGGAATTTTTTTTTTTTTTCTTGAGATGGAGTTTCACTCTGTCACCTAGGCTGGAGTGCAGTGGTGCGATCTTAGCTCACAGTAACCTCCGCCTCCCAGGTTCAAATGATTCTCATGCCTCAGCCTCCCAAGTAGCTAAGACTACAGGTGTGCACCACCACACCTGGCTACTTTTTGTATTTTTAGCAGAGATGGGGTTTCACCATGTTGGCTAGGCTGGTCTTGGACTCTTCACTTCAAGTGATCTGCCCACCTCGGCTTCCTAAAGTGCTGGATTACAGGCATGAGCCACCATGCCCGGCCAGAACTTTTTTTTTAAATAGAGACAGAGACTGGCTCTGTCACCCAGGCTGGAATGTAGTGGTGCAATCATAGCTCCTGGGCTCAAGGAATCTTTCCACCTCAATCTCCTCAGTGGCTCGGACTACAAGCATGTACCACCACACCCAGCTGATTTTAATTTTTCTTGGTAGAGATAGGGGTCTCACCATGTTGCCCAGGCTGGTCTTGAACTCCTGGCCTCAAGGATATTCCTGCCTCAAGGATACTTCCCCCTCAGCCTCCGAAAGCATGAGGATGACAGGCATCAGCCACTGCTCCCATCCTTGTTCATGGAAATTTCAGCTTCACTGTAAGTGCCATGCCCTAACAGTAGATTCCCAGGCTCTGCTTCACGTACTGATTTGGTCCCCCTGTGGGAGATGCCCAGTGCCCTTTCTTGGGGGCAGCTGCTGTGTCCACCTTGTTCACTGTGTCCCCAGCACCTGACCTGGGCTTGCACATGGTGGGCTCTCAGCAAATGTTTATTGAATTTATGTTTTTCACGTAACAAACATGGACTTAGTGCTTCTCATGTGCTAGGCACTCCTTTGCGTGCTTTACAGATATAAATGCATTTACTCTTCGGCAATCTTTTTTTTTTTTTTTTTTTTTTTTGAGATGGAGTGTCGCTCTTGCTGCTTAGGCTGGAGTGCAATGGCGCGATCTCAGCTCACTGCAACCTTCTCCTCCTGGGTTCAAGTGATTCTCCTGCCTCAGCCTTCTGAGTAGCTGGGATTACAGGCATGTGCCACCACGCCTGGCTAATTTGTATTTTTAGTGGAGACGGGGTTTCTCCATGTTGATTAGGCTGGTCTTGAACTCCCGACCTCAGGTGATCCGCCCACCCTGACCTCCCAAAGTGCTGGGATTACAGGTGTGAGCCACCATGCCCGGCCTTATTCTTCAGCAATCTTGCAGACAATGACTATTATTATCCCCACTATTATTTTACAGATGAGGCAGTTGAGGCAGAGTTAAAGTAACATGCCTAGGATTCTAACCCAAGACCTCTGGCTTCAGGGTTCATCCTCTGGCCTTCTCTGACCCTCTATTCAGGAGTTGGGGTGCCCTGAGTACCCACACATCCACTGGTATCCATTGCTCATCTCTTGGGATGGGGTTCTCCCATCCTCTGGGTGAGAGCAGGGGCTGGCTGTGGGATGTGGGGAACCAAGCAATGGGCCTGGCCTCCAGGAGACAGTCAGCCAACACCTGCCAGTCCGCCAAGTCCCAAAACAGCCCGGGTGCAGCTCACATCCGGCTGTTGTTCCGGAGCCAAAGGGGAGAACAGGAAAGGCCAAGAGGCCTGGCTCCAAGCTGACTCACTGGGAGGTGGGACCAGGACAGGAAGGGCAAGGGGTCGCTAACTCCATCCTCCCTCCGTTGGACACTCACTGGAATAAGGCTGGGCCCTGGAGCCACAGGCCAGAATCCACCCACCGTGGAGCTCAGGGTGCTCACAGACTCCCAGGGAGGAAACACATGTGAGGTTAAAAACCAAGCCAGGCCGGGTGCAGTGGCTCATGCCTGTAATCCCAGCACTTTGGGAAGCCAAGGCGGGTGGATCATGAGGTCAGGAGATTGAGACCAGCCTGGCCAACCTGGTGGAACCCCATCTCTACTAAAAATACAAAAATTGGGCCGGGCACGGTGGCTCAAGCCTGTAATCCCAGCACTTTGGGAGGCCAAGACGGGCGGATCACGAGGTCAGGAGATCGAGACCATCCTGGCTAACACGGTGAAACCCCGTCTCTACTAAAAATACAAAAAAAAACTAGCCGGGCGAGGTGGCGGGCGCCTGTAGTCCCAGCTACTCGGGAGGCTGAGGCAGGAGAATGGCATAAACCCGGGAGGCGGAGCTTGCAGTGAGCTGAGATCTGGCCACTGCACTCCAGTCTGGGCGACAGAGCGAGACTCCGCCTCAAAAAAAAAAACAAAAAAAACAAAAAAAAAAAACAAAAAAAACAAAAAAAAAAATAAAAAAAATTAAAATACAAAAATTATCTCGGCGTGGTGGCACGTGCCTGTAATCCCAGCAGTTTGGGAGGACAAGGCAGGAGGATCACTTGAGCCCAGGAGTTCAAGATCAGCCTGGGCAACACATGAGACCCTGTCTCTACCAAAAATAGAAAAAAATTAGGGCCAGGAGCAGTGGCCCACACCTGTAATCCCAGCACTTTGGGAGGCCAAGGCGGGTGGATCACAAGGTCAGGAGTTTGAGACCAGCCTGGCCAAAATGGTGAAACCCCGTCTCTACTAAAAATACAAAAATTGGCCGGGTGCAGTGGTGGGCGCCTGTAATCCCAGCTACTCGGGAGGCTGAGGCAGGAGAATCACTTGAATCTGGGAGGTGGAGGTTGCAGTGAGCTGAGATTGTGCCACTGCACTCTAGCCTGGGTGACAAGACTTTGTCTAAAAAAAAAAAAAAAGAAAGAAAAAATTAGTCAGGCATGGTGGCGCATGCCTGTAGTCCTAGCTACTCGGGAGGCTGAGCCAGGAGGATTGATCGAGCCCAGGAGGTTAAGGCTGCAATAAGCTGCGCTCATGCCACTGTACTCCAGCCTGGGCGACAGAGCCAAGCCTTGTCAAAAAAACAGGATTATTTAATATTGAAATTGCAGTTATTTATAGTTACTTAGTGGTGGCTCCCTCCACTATCACCATAAGCTTTCCAGGCCATCTGCCGTACCCCAGTCTTTTGGCAGTGGTTGTGAAGAGGGGAAGGGCAGCCAGTGTCCTGGGAGTAGGGATGGGGTGTAGGCAGCACACATGGGACCCTAGAGGCATCTAGAGATTGAGAACTCAGTGGAGACAGTCCTGGGAGACGGATGGGAGGGGCGACTTATAACCTCCACTTCTCCTGAGCTTCTCATCAGGCAAGCACTGGGAGTTTGAGGCATGTGGTTGACACAGCCGACTTTAGAACTAGGTTACACCGGTTTGACATGCTTCTAACTGTGTGGTCCTGGGTCTTGTCATGGAGTCTCTGGGTCTTGGTTTCCTCATCTATAAAATGGGAATAATAACATAGACTAATTTTTTCTAGCCCCTACTATGTGCTAGATACTGACATAAGTGACCTATACGGTTTATTTTATTTTGAGACAGAGTCTCACTCTGTCACCCAGGCTACAGTGCAGCAAGGGTTAAACTAATCTATGCACATAAAGCCCTCAGAACAGTGCCTGGCACATATTAATCACTCAATAATTTTCTTCTTTTTCTTTCTTTCCTTTTTTTTTTTTTTTTTTTTTTGAGGTAGGGTCTCACTTCCATCACCCAGGCTGGAGTGCAGTGGCATGATCTCGGCTCACTACAGCCTGAACCTCCCAGCACAAGCAATCTGCCTACCTCAGCCCCACAAGTAGCTGGGACTACGGGTGTGTGCCACCACGCCCAGCTAATTTTTGTATTTTTTGTAGAGACAGGGTTTCGCCATGTTGCCCAGGTTGGTCTCGAACTCTTCAGTTCAAGCCATCCACCTGCCTTGGCCTCCCAAAGTGCTGGGATTACAGGTGTGAGCCACTGCGCAGGGCCAAGCGCTCAATTAAATGTGAGTTTGTGCAGTGTGATTATGTGTGAACACTTGACTCAACTGGCTTAAACATAAAATTTATTTTTATTGTATGTATGTATGTATGTATGATGGAGTTTCACTCTTGTCGTCCAGGCTGGAGTGCACTGGCATGATCTCAGCTCACTGCAACCTCCGCCTCCTGGGTTCAAGCAATTCTCCTGCCTCAGCCTCCTGAGTAGCTGGGATTACAGGTGCCCACCACCATGCCCGGCTAATATTTGATTTCTTTTTTTAGATGCAGTCTTGCTCTAGCCCAGGCTGGAGTGCAGAGGTGTGGTCTCCGCTGACAGCAACCCCTGCCTCCCGGTTTCAAGCGATTCTCCTGCCTCAGCCTCCTGAGTAGCTGGGATTACCAGCGTGCACCACCACACCCAGCTAATTTTTGTATTTTTAGAGACGGGGTTTCACCATGTTGGTCAGGCTGGTCTCGAACTCCTGACCTCGTGATCTGCCCACCTCAGCCTCCCAAAGTGCTGGGATTACAGGCGTGAGCCACTGTGCCCAGCCTACTTATTATTTTTATTATTATTTTTTGAGACGGAGTCTCGCTCTGTTGCCTAGGCTGGAGTGCACTGGTGGATCTTGGCTCACTGCAACCTCCACCTTCCGGGTTCAAGCGATTTTCATGTCTCAGTCTCCCAAATAGTTGGGACTACAGACGTGTGCCACCACACCCAGCTAATTTTTGTATTTTTAGTAGAGACGGGGTTTTGCCAGGTTGGCCAGGCTGATCTCCAACTCCTGACCTCAAATGATCCGCCCGCCTCGGTCTCTGAAAATGCTGGGATTACAGGCATGAGCCACTGTGCCCAGCGGAAAGAAATGTATTATTTTACCAACAGAAAGTCCCAGAGGATTCTTGGCCTAGGAACGGATTGATTCGGTGGTTCAGTGATGGCATACGGACCCAGGGACTTTCTGTCTCCACTGCTGCCTCCCTTTAGGTTGGCTTCAGCTCAAGGGTAACTACCCTCTTGGTAACAACGTGGTTGCCAGCAACACCTAACGCACTAGGTGTCCTGGTCTTCGCCAGCAAGTAGAAGGCCGGCTTCGTAAGCCAGACATTTAAGTCCTTCCCTTCAGTCTGATTGGGTGAGCTGGGTCATGTGGTCACCTCTATACCAACCACAGCACCAAGACAATGCAAGGAGCTGATTGGCTTAGATGCCTCTGGATTCACCCCGGAGCTGAGAGCGGGGTGGCCATTGGGGGCTGGGGGGAAAGGCAGAGGAGGGTTCTGTTGGGACGGTGTAGGTGGGGGCTATGGGAGCAACTTTAAAGAACTGGTGACCCCTGTTGGCTGGGGACCCAGAGGGAACCCCTGGGTTACACAAATAATTTCAATACAATGTGGCATCCAATGTCCAGCAGTGCAGGATTCAGAAGAGGAAGTGGTTTATTTGGGCTGAGGGTGGAGGTGTGTTTGTGGGAGATCCCTGGAGCCTTCGCCTCTGAATCCTGAAATATGAGAAGTATTTCTCCAGCCGGAAAAGCCTGAGAAGAGGGTCAGAGGTCCCAGCACAAGCAAAGATCTGTGGGCTTCATGGGGCAGAGTAGCTGGGAGTGGAGGAGTGTGGAGACGGCCCCTTTGGAAGCAGAACTCGCTCTTCCCACCTCCACCTCTGGGCTGACAGCATGATCACAATAGCGAACATTACTGAGTGCACACTTCCCCAGGGTTTAATCCTCAGGACAGATCTATCAACGGAGGCGGGGTATTGCTATTCCCCATTTTACAGTTGGGTAAAGTGAGATATAGAGAGGTTAAATAATTTGCCCACGGTCACACAGCTGAAAGGACAGAGCTGGGCTATGAATCCAGGCAGTCTGACCCCAAAGCCAATGCTTTCAACATGCCTCTACCGCCCTCCCCAAGCCCTATCCCTGCAGGAGGAGGGCAGCCGGGAGGAGAGAGAGAAGTCCTATTAGTCCGATGCCATGAATCACAGCAGCTGGTGGTGGCCTCAGCAGGGGGACCCGCATCCGGCAGACAAAAGCGGGAAGCTGGGTTTTGTCTCCTGCAGGCAGGGCGGGGAGATGGCCATTGTAAAAGCCTGACCCCCTCCTTAGGCCAGAAAGACAGGGAAACTGATACGTAAAAGATCAAGATCCAGATCTTCCTTCACAGGACTTGAATTGAATCTTGAAAAGGTGAGAAAAAGAAAAATAGGCTGGGGCAAGGTGCCTCACACACTTGTAACTCCAGCACTTTGGGAGGCCGAGGTGGATGGATCACTCTAGCTCAGAAGTTCAAGACCAGCCTGGGCAACATGGCGAAACCTTGTCTTTACAAAGAATACAGAAATTAGCCAGGCATGGTGGCACACGCCTGTAGTCCCAGCTACTTGGGAGGCTAAGGCACGAGAATCTCTTGAGCCTGGGAGGCGGAGGTTACAGTGAGCCGAGATGGCGCCATTGCACTCCAGCCTGGGTGACAGAGCGAGACTGTCTCAAACAACGACAACAACAACAGACTCCAGCACTATGGGAGGCTGAGGTGAGTGGATTGCCTGAGGTTAGGAGTTCAAGACTAGCCTGGCCAACATAGTGAAACCTAGTCTCTACTAAAAATACAAAAAATTGGCTGGGTGCAGTCGCTCACGCCTGTAATCCCAGCACTTTGGGAGGCCGAGACTGGCAATCAAGAGATTGAGACCATCCTGGTCAACATGGTGAAACCCCGTCTCTACTAAAAATAACAAAAATTAGCTGGGCGTGGTGGTGCATGCCTGTAGTCCCAGCTACTAGGGAGGCTGAGGCAGGAGAATCACTTGAACCCGGGAGGCGGAGGTTGCAGTGAGCCGAGATCGTGCCATTGCACTCCAGCCTAGGCAACAAGAGTGAAACTCTGTCTCAAAAAAAACAAAAATCAAAAAGGAAAACAGTCTGTCTCCTGAAATCCTGAGTCCCCTCTTGCTATCCTTGGAATCCATCTGTGGCTCCCACCCCTTCCATTCACTGTTCTGGTTCTTTAAGAGATACCCCTTTTGGAGAGACTTTGGCTCCACCTGGAAGGAGCCAAGGCCGACTTGCCCCAGTATGCTGCCAGCCAAGTGGCTGTTTCCACAGAAATGAGCACCTCCAGGCTCAGGGAACAAAACTTCAAAGATGACCCTGCCTGTCCTGATTTGCACTCCCTCCTGCCAAAGTGTCCACATGAATAAGCTCTCCTCTCCCATTCAACTTGCAGGACCCCAGGCCAGGTGGGGCAGGCAGCTGCTCCTCACTAGTTCCTCCCTGCACTTCTGCACCAAGAAGAGAGGCCACACTTTTTTTTTTTTTTTGAAACAGGTGTGTGTGCCACCAAGTCCAAGTAATTAAAAAACTTTCTATTTATTTATTTGAAGAGACAGGGTCTGACCATGTTGCCCAAGCTGGTCTTGAACCCCTTGACTCAAGTAATCCTCCCACTTCAGCCTCCCAAAGTGCTGGAATTATAGGAGTGAGCCAATGCACTCAGTGAGGCCACATTACTTTCTTTTCTTTTCTTCTTTCTTTCTTTCTTTCTTTCTTTTTCTTTCTTTCTTTCTTTCTTTCTCTTTCTTTCTTTCTCCTTCCTTCCTTCCTTCCTTTCTTCCTTTCTTTCTCTCTCTCTCTCTTTCCCTCCCTCCCTCCCTCTCTCTTTCCCTCCCTCCCTCTCTCTCTGTTTCTTTCCCTCCCTCCCTCCCTCCCTCTCTCTCTTTCTCTCTTTCTTTTTTTTTTTTTTTTTTTTGAGACGGAGTCTCGCTCTCGCCTGGGCTGGAGTGCAGTGGCCGGATCTCAGCTCACTGCAAGCTCTGCCTCCCGGGTTTACGCCATTCTCCTGCCTCAGCCTCCGGAGTAGCTGGGACTACAGGCGCCCGCCACCTCGCCCGGCTAGTTTTTGTATTTTTTAGTAGAGACGGGGTTTCACCATGTTAGCCAGGATGGTCTCGATCTCCTGACCTCGTGATCCGCCCGTCTCGGCCTCCCAAAGTGCTGGGATTACAGGCTTTAGCCACCGTGCCCGGCCTCTCTCTTTCTGATATGGAGTTTTGCTCTTGTCGCCCAGGATGGAGTACAGTGGCGCAATCTCAGCCCACTGTAACCTCTGTCACCCCAGATTCAAGTGATTCTCCTGCCTCAGCCTCCCGAGTAGCTGGGATTATAAGGCACGAACCATCATGCCCAGCTAATTTTTATATTTTTAGTAGAGATGGGGGTTTCGCCATGTTGGCCAGGGTGGTCTTGAACTCCTGACCTCAGGTGATCTGCCTGTGTTAGCCCCCGAAAGTGCTGGGAATACAAGTGTGAGCCACCACACTCGGCCTATACACGTAGCTTTTTAGAAAAAGCATTAACAGCACTTTCTCCTCCACTTTCCAACGTGGGCCCCAGCAGCTCAGACTCCCTTGCCAGTTTCACTTTGGAAAGATGCCGTGTGTGAGTAGTGCTGTCTTGTTTCCCAGCTGGCCGGCCCAGGAGGCCCAGCCCCAAGGACCAGACACTGTGGGTTGGCCTCTGGGACAATGATTAAGAGAGCTGGAGTGTCTTCCTGGCTGTTAGCAAAAGAGAAACCAACTAATTCACCACAAAGTCCTTAAAAAGAAAAGTAATAGGATGAGTTCTGCCACCTCATTTAACTCCAACAGAAGTGGGGAAATTCCCCTAAATATCACTTGGGGATCCAGCTTTTCCCTCTCTCTGAACCTCTTTGATGTTTATTTAATTTAATTAATTAATTTATATTTTTGAGACAAGGTCTAACTCCGTTGCCCAGACTGGGATGCAGTGGCACAATCACAGTTCTCTGCAGCCTCAACCTCCTGGACTATAGCAATCCTCCCTCCTCAGCCTCCTGAGTAGCTGACACTACAGGTATGAGCCACCATGCCCAGCTAATTTTTCGTACTTTTAGTAGAGCCAGAGTTTCACCATGTTGCCAGGCTGGTCTCCAACTCATGGGCTCAGGTGATCCTCTTGCCTGGCCTCTGTTTATTTTAATTCGAAGTAATTTCAAACTAACAGGAAACTTGCAAAAATAATGTAAAGAACTCTTAAATATGCTTTACCCAGATTCATCAATTGTTTTGCATTTTGCCACATTTATTCTGTCTTTCTACAGAGTAGATATGAATCCTATCTCCATCTACATAGAGAGAAAATAAATGTGGATACATATCTATATTTATATATGGAGATAAATTATAGATATAGATGTGGATATACACACATGTATAATTTTTTTTTTTTAAGAGACGGAGTCTCGCTGTGTCGCCCAGGCCGGAGTGCGGAGTGTAGTGGCCCGATCTCGGCTCACCGCAACCTCTGCCTCCTAGGTTCAAGCAATTCTCCTGCCTCAGCCTCCCGAGTAGCTGGGAATACAGGTGCGGGCTGCCACTAATGCTAGCCCGGCTAATTTTTTTGTGTTTTAGTAGAGACAGGGTTTCACTGTGTTGCCAAGGCTGGTCTTGAACTCCTGAGCTCAGGTAATCCGCCCGCCTCAGCCTCCTAACGTGCTAGGATTATAGGCACGAGCCACTGCACCCAACCCTTTTTATTTTTATTTATTTATTTTGTTTTTTGAGATGGAGTTTCACTCTTGTTGCCCAGGCTGGAGTGCAATGGCGCGATCTCGGCTTACCGCAATCTCTGCCTCCAGGGTTCAAGCGATTCTCCTGCCTCAGCCTCCCGAGTAGCTGGGAATACAGGTGCGGGCTGCCACTAATGCTAGCCCGGCTAATTTTTTTGTGTTTTAGTAGAGACAGGGTTTCACTGTGTTGCCAAGGCTGGTCTTGAACTCCTGAGCTCAGGTAATCCGCCCGCCTCAGCCTCCTAACATGCTAGGATTATAGGCACGAGCCACTGCACCCAACCCTTTTTATTTTTATTTATTTATTTTGTTTTTTGAGATGGAGTTTCACTCTTGTTGCCCAGGCTGGAGTGCAATGGCGCGATCTCGGCTTACCGCAATCTCTGCCTCCAGGGTTCAAGCGATTCTCCTGCCTCAACCTCCCGAGTAGCTGGGATTGCAGGCATGCGCCACCACGCCTGGCTAATTTTGTATTTTTAGTAGAGGCGGGGTTTCTCCATATTGGTCAGGTTGGTCTCAAACTCCTGATGTCAGGTGATCTGCCTGCCTCAGCCTCCCAAAGTGTTGGGATTACAGGCGTGAGCCACCATGCCTGGCAAGTTATCGTTCTTACAGAATGTTCTTCAACTCAGGTGAATCTGATGTCTCCTCATGAACACATTCAACTAAGCATTCTCAGCTGGAATATTGCAAAAGCGATATAGTGTGCTTCGTAGGGCATGACTTTGTGAAGCACCTGATGTCTGTCTGCCTGGGGAGGGTGATGTTAATTTTGATCACCTGGCTAAGGGGTGGTCTCGTTCTTTCACTGCATACGTTACAATTTTCCTTCATGCAAGCAATGAGCAACCTGTGTGGACACTTTTAGGTCGTGTAAATGTACTGTTCCTGCTGATTCTTGTAGTGCTTATTTCTTATCAACAGGAATTGGTGCTTCGGTCCCCCCCTTACATTCTTCGTCCTTGCCATCCTCATGCTATGGGGACTGGGATGGAGCCTACCTTAGCCTCATCTATCAGCACTGTGCTATGAGAGGCCACTGATGCTAACAAGAGATGGGTTTGTACGGCTTGGACATACTCAGCTCTCTCAGGAGCCTTACTGAGTGAATCCAGGGACACTGGTACCTATACTGTGGGGTGGATCCACCAGTTAAGGCAGGCTCAGGGGAAGAAAAGACTCCTTCCCTTGGCCAGGCGCAATGGCTCATGCCTGTAATCCCAGCACTTTGGGAGGCTGAGGAAGCTGAGGTGGGTGGATTACCTGAAGTCAGGAGTTCAAGACCAGCCTGGCCAACATGGTAAAACCCTGTCTCTACTAAAAAAAAAACACAAAAAAAATTAGCCAGGCGTGGTGGCACATGCCTGTAATCCCAGTTACTCAGGAGGCTGAGGCAGGAGAATCACTTGAACCCAGGAGGCAGAGGTTGCAGCAAGCCAAGATCGCACCACTGTACTCCAGCCTGGCAACAGAACAAGACTCCATATCAAACAAACAAAAGACTCTTTCCTTTGGCCGGGCATGGTGGCTCACACCTGTAATCCCAGCACTTTGGGAGGCCGAAGTGGGCGGATCACCTGAAGTCAGGAGTTTGAGGTCAGCCTAGCCAACATGATGAAACCCTGTCTCTAATAAAAATACAAAAATTAGCCGGGCGTGGTGGTGGGCACCTGTAATCCCAGTTACTTGGGCGGCTAAGGCAGGAGAGTCACTTGAACTCAGGAGGCTGAAGCAGGAGATTTGCTTGAACCCAGGGGACGGAGGTTGCAGTGAGCTGAGATAGCGCCACTGCACTCCAGCCTGTGTGACAAGAGCGAAACTTCATCTCAAAAAAAGAAAAAAGAAAAGAAAAGACTCCTTCTCAAGCCTCACCTAAAAATTAAGAGGTAAATGAGGTGGGAAAAAAATAAGTGTCGAGCTCAACCCTCAGGACCCTGGCCCTGTCTGCAGTCAGCTCAAGCAAGGCTGTTGTCTTCTGTAATGGACTGTCCCTGGTGCGCTCTCAGACGCAGCAGGGCACAGTGAGACAGGACCCAGTGTTCCACACAAGGACCTGCAGTCCTGGTTCAAATCCAGACACTGCCATAGGAAGCATAGCTCTACGCCAGGAGATTAGCGACTGTTCCATGTGGGAAACAAACCAACCAAGCCAAAGCCTGCAAGTCTCTCCCAAGCTGCCAGCAAGTGAGCCAGGTGGACCTCCAGGGTGTAGGATGCAGCTGGGAAAACATCCGACTCGCTGCTTTTCCGGGTCCCTGCGCTTGCTGCGTCTCCTCTGGCTGCAGAGACTCAGCCCGGCTCAGAGCTGGGGAACTCGATTATTCTTTTGAAGCGAGAAGGGTATTTGTCGGTTTTGAAATTAATACATTTGCTGGCTTGAATTTCAAATAGCTTAACGCCCCCTCTGCTACCTAGCTGTGATCTAAAGGACTGACTGTTCAGGCCTCCAAGTACCAAATAAATGAACCATGAGCATCCAGCAATGGAGAAGAAATGTCCTTATTCAAACCAAACTTTGCAAATGGAAAGAACTGTTAAGTTTTGCTCTGTTGTGGCAGGGAAGCAGCTGGGAAGTAGACCACCCCTTGCCTGCTCTGGGGGCCACAGCTGGCTGTACCTGCACCTTTCGGCAATAGGAACTGCGCCGCAGCTCAGTGGTGTGAGCCACTTCTCTGTGATGAAGGTCATCTTCATATTCTGAGGTCAAAGGGCAAATGGCAGAGTGGGCATCAGCAGGGAGACTGCTGGACACAGGGCACTGCCCACAGAGAGGTGATGGGTGATAGGAGGGGGGCAGGCAGCATAACAAGGTGCAGCATCTGGAGTCAGAACAGATGGGTTCAAATTGCAGCTCTGCTGCTTACCTACTAAGCTGTTTGATTTGGGCAAGTGATTTAATCCTGCTAAGCCTCAATTTTCTTCTCTGCAAAATGGGAGTAATACTCAACCCAGGTTATAGGTATTAAGTGAGACTGTATATGAAGTACACTCAGGCGCATATTAAGTGCTCGTTTAGTAATAGTGTAGGTTAGGTCAGGTGCAGTGGTTTAAGCCTGTAATCCCAGCACTTTGGAAGGCTGACGCTGGCAGATCATCTGAGGTCAGGAGTTCAGGGTCAGCCTGGCCAACATGGTGAAACCCAGTCTCTACTAAAAATACGAAAATTAGGCTGGGTGTGGTGGCTCACACCTGTAATCCCAGCATTCTGGGAGGCCGAGGCGAGTGGATCACCTGAGGTCAGGAGTTCAAGACCAGCCTGACCAATATGGTGAAACCCCGTCTCTACTAAAATTACAAAAATTAGCTGGGTGTGGCGGTATGTGCCTGTAGTCCCAGCTACTTGGGAGGCTGAGGAAGGAGAATCACTTGAACCCAGGAAAAGGTGGAGGTTGCAGTGAAGTGAGATTGTGCCACTGCACTCCAACCTGGGTGACAGAGCGAGACTCCGTCTTAAAAAAAACCAAAAAACAAAAAAACAAAAATACAAAAATTATCTGGGCATGCTGGTGGGTGCCTGTATTCCCAGCTACTCTGGAGGCTGAGGCAGGAGAATTACTTGAACCCAGGAGGTGAAGGTTGCAGTGAGCCAAGATCGCGCCACTGCACTCTAGCCTGGGCAACAGAGTGAGACTCTGTCTGAAAATAAATAAATACACAAAATAAATAAATAAATGAATAAATAAGGTAACAGTGTAGGCTATACTGGTAATAATGAGTAATACTCAATAGGCTACACTTAGTGTAGAATAATAATGTAATAATGGTGGTGGTGATAATGATGATGATTTCTGACCCTCTAGGCTGCAGTGAACTGAGGCCACCAGGCACAGAATGTCATCATCCTGGTGGCAAACTCCATCAGTGCTTATTCTGTCAGCAGCTCCATTCCAGCAACCTTCAATGTAATTGTGTGTGTGTGTGTGTGTGTGTGTGTGTGTGTCTTGGTAGGTGCAAACATAATTTCTGATGACTGCGTATCATCCTATTATATAGATGAACTGTGTTTTACCTTTAAGCAAACTGTAATTTTTAACAGCTGCAGAATATTTTAATGACTGGATGGACCTTTTTTTTTTTTGGTGGGGGGGACAGGGTCACTCACTGTGTTGCCCAGTCTGGCATGCAGTGGCATGATCACAGCGCACTGCAGCCTCAACCTCCCATGCTCAAGCGATCCTCCCATCTCAGTTTCCCAAGGAGCTGGGACTACAAGTGCACACCACCACATCTAGCTGATTTTTGTATTTTTCGTAAAGGAAGGGTTTCACCATGTCGCCCAGGCTGGCATATTTTGACAGGAAAGCAAAGTGTTGTATTAGATTTGGAACAGGCTGTGAAGCTAGAGATCTTTAATTATTTAGTCAACATTTTTGACCACCAACTTTAAGCTGGGCTGTATGTTATATGCTGGCCATACAAAGGTGAATATAGAGATGAGTCTGCCCTCACAGAGCTTATGGTCTAGATGGAGGGATAGGTATATAACTAGACCTGAGTTTAACCCACGCTATGTGATCTTAAACAAGTCATTTATCGACCAGGCGTGGTGGCTCACACCTGTAATCCCAGCACTTTGGGAGGCTGGGCAGGCGGATCACTTGAGGTCAGAAGTTCAAGACTAGCCTGGCCAACATAGTGAAACCCTGTCTCTACTAAAAATACAAAAAAAATTATCTGGGCATGGTGGCAGATAATTACAGATTACACCTGTAATCTCAGCTACTCAGGAGGCTGAGGCAGGAGACTCACTTCAACCCAGGAGGCAGAGGTTACAGTGAGCCGAGATGGTGCCACTGCACTCCAGCCTGGGTGACAAGAGCAAGACTCTGTCTCAAAAAAAAGAAAAAAAAAAGTCACTTATCTTCCCCAAGCCATAGTTTCTTCATGTATAGAAGCTCAGCATAGAGTGTTACAAGCACAGTATAATACAAACCCAGCGAACATTATTCTCTTTTTTTTTTTTTCTTGAGATGGAGTTTCACTCTTATTGGCAAGGCTGGAGTGCAATGGTGTGATCTTGGCTCACCGCAAGGTCCGCCTCTCGGGTTCAAGCGATTCTCTTGCCTCAGCCTCCTAAGTAATTGGGATTACAGGTATGTGCCACAACGCCTAGCTAATTTTGTATTTTTAGTAGAGATGGGTTTCACCATGTTGGCCAGGCTGGTCTCAAACACCTGACCTCAGGTGATCTGCTGACCTCGGCCTCCCAAGGTGCTGGGATTACAGGCGTGAGCCACTGTGCCCAGCCTTCTTCTTTTTTAAAAAATTTTTTTGAGACAGAGTCTTGCTATGTTGTCTAGGCTGGTCTTGAACTCCTAGACTCAAGTGATCCTCCCACTTTGGCCTCCTCTGTAGCTGGGACTACAGGTGTGAGCCATCACACCCAGCCTAGTTCTACCTTCTGATGATTGGTAGTTTTAAATATTGCTTTTCTTTCTTTTCTTTTCTTTCTTTTTTTTTTTTTTTGAGACAGAGTCTCACTCTGTCACCTAGGCTGGAGTGCGGTGGCGCGATCTCAGCTCACTGCAACCTCCGCCTCCCGGGTTCAAGCGATTGTCCTGCTTCAGCCTCCCAAGTAGCTGGGACTACAGGTGCGTGCCACCACGCTTGGCTAATTTTTGCATTTTTAATAGAGACGGGGTTTCACCATGTTGGCCAGGCTGGTCTTGAACTCCTGACCTCAGGTGATCCATCCACCTTGGCCTCCCAAAGTACTGGGATTACAGGCATGAGCCACCGTGTCTGGCCTGCTTTTCTTATTCTTTTGCTTTTATAGATAATATAGCCATGGATAGCCTCCTAAATGCCATCTTTTTCTTTGGGGGATTGAGTTATTTATTCATCACGGGGTGATATGTGTTATCCAGTTAAATAAGTTTTTTGTTTGGTTGTTTTATTTTGTTTGTTGGTTTTTTGAGACAGAGTCTCGCTCTGTTGCCCAGGATGGAGCGCAGTGGCGTGATCTCGCCTCACTGCAACCTCCACCTCCCGGGTTCAAGTGATTCTCCTGCCTCAGCCTCCCAAGTTGCTGGGATTATAGGCGCACACCACCACACCTGGCTAATTTTTGTATTTTTAGTAGAGATGGGGTTTCACCATGCTGGCCTGGCTGGTCTTGAAATCCTGGCCTCAAGTGATCCACCTGCCTTGGCCTCCCAAAGTGCTGGGATTCCAGGTATGAGCCACTGCGCCAGCCTGTTTTTTGAGAGAGGGTCTCTGTCACTCAGGCTGGAGTGCAGTGGCACAACCACGGCTCACGGCAGTCTTGGCTTTCTAGGCTCAAGTGATCCTCTCACCACAGCCTCCCAATTATCTGGGACTACAGGTGTGCACCACCACACCCAGCTAATTTTTATTTTATTTTGTTTTTTTTGAGGGAGGGTCTCACTCTGTCACCAGGCTGGAGTGTGGTGGCATGATCACAGCTCACAGCAGCCTCAACCTCCTGAACTCAAGTGATTCTCCTTCCTCAGCCTCCCGAGTAACTAGGACTACAGGCATGCACCACCACACCTAATTGTTGTATATTTTGTAGAGATGGGGTTTCACCATGTTATTCAGGCTGATCTCAAACTCCTGGGCTCAAGTGATCCACCTGCCTTGGCCTCCCAAAGTGTTGGGATTGCAGGCATGAGCCACTACATCCAGCCCTAATATTTTATTATTATTTGTAGAGACGGAGTCTCATTATGTTGCCAGGACTGGTCTTGATGTCCTGGGCTCAAGCAATCCTCCTGCCTCAAACCCCCTAAAGGCTGGGATTACAGACTTGAGCCAACACATCTGGCCTCCAGCTGCATAGGTTTTTTTTTAACCCTCTGCTAGTCTTCAGGGTTCACTAGGCAGAGTGGTGGGCAAAAGCCACTGTATTGGTGGCAGGAGGTCTGAGCAAACAAGTCACCCAAACTCTCTGGACCTTGATCTCTCATCTGCATCTTTACTGTTCCCCTAACATACCAAGGAAATTCCTGCCTCAATGCCTTTGACCTTGTTGTTCCCTTTGCCAGCAAAGGGAACGGTGTGTCCAGATATTATCCTCACGTCCTTCTGGTCTTTACTCAAATGTCATCTTATCAGAGAGACTGTTCCTCCTCCCTGTCCCCGTGTCCTTCCCCAGACCCTCACTCTGCTTTACTCCTCTTTATAGCTCTTAAAATCTCCTGATTAGACATACTTGCCTGGGTATTTGTTTATTTTCTGCCTTCCCAAATAGAATGTAATCTTCACGAGAGCCAAGATGCTGTCTGTCCTGGACCTGGAAGTGTGCCCAGCACACACAGTAGGCTCTCACTGAAAATAGTGCAGCCTGAGTGGACAAAGAGATTAAATGAGACTGCTCACAATACTTAGCATATTTGTTAGTGTCTGCAAACAGCACAAAGCTGTCCTAATGAGAGGGAGAGTAATAGTAATTGGAAACTCTAGACGGTATCTTATGTGGGTGGTAGAGCTCTGGAAGATCTTGGCCAGGGTGGACGTGGGTGGGGGTTGGGGTGGAGGAGGAAGTATTTTCTCTCTGCCAAGCTGCAGCGAGAGGCTAATGGCCTCCACAGGGATCCAATCCAATTAAGGGCCTGGCTTCAAGTCAACTCGGGTTCCCTTCCTGGCTGGAACAGCTTCCAAGTGACAAAACGAAACCTGTAATGTCCCCAGGATGAGACAGTCTCAAGGCGAGCCGGGCAGAAGGGACTGATGGTCGGATTTCTGCTCCCAGGGGAACAGATCTGCATCGAGCCCGAATGGTTTTAATACAGAGAGAGAGAGAGAGAGAAAGTGTGTGTGTGGGTGTGGTGTGTGGGTGTGGGTGTGCGCGTGCACATGTGGTGAGAAAAGCCAGGAACAGCAGCTGGATTCAGTCCCTCGTGGGGAAGCAACGGAAAGGGGTCAAATGCCAAATGAGGAGTCCTGGGTTCTAGTCTTAGTTGTTTCCACCCAACTACGGGACAGGGAAGAAAACCAGGTGGGCCAGGGAACACAAGCCCTGCCTGAGGTTCCAGTTCCCTACAACAGAACTGGAAAGGCAACTATCCATGCATTCAGGCTTAATTGCACTCAGAAGTCTATTTCAACTGTATTTATTTATTATTTATTTATTTGAAGGAGTCAGTCTCACTCACTGCTGGAGTGCAGTAGTGTAATCTTGGCTCACTGCAACCTCTGCCTCCCTGGTTCAAGCGATTCTCCTGCCTCAGCCTCCCGAGTAGCTGGGATTACATGTGCCCACAACCACACCCACCTAATTTTTGTATTTTTAGTAGAGATGGGGTTTCACCATATTGGCCAGGTTGGTCTCAAACCCTTGACCTCAAGTGATCCACCTGCCTCGGCCTCCCAAAGTGCTGGGATTACAGGCGTCAGCCACCACGCCTGGTTTTCCTTTTTCTTTTTTTTTTGGACAGAGTTTTGCTCTTGTTGCCCAGGCCAGAGTACAATGGCGTGATCTCAGCTTACTGCAACCTCTGCCTCCTGGGTTCAAGTGACCTTCCTGCTTCAGCCTCCCTGGTAGCTGGGATTACAGGTGCCCACCACCACACCTAGCTAATTTTTTGTATTTTTAGTAGAGACGGGGTTTCACTGTATTGGTCAGGCTGGTATTGAACTCCTGACCTCAGGGGATCCACCCACCTCAGCCTCCCAAAGTGCTAGAACTTCAGGCATGAGCCACCAGGCCCGGCTCCTGTTTTCCCTTGTTTAAACCAATTTGTTGATAGATAACACATACCCCCCCAGGACAAAAGTTACAAAATGGAAACCAAAACAGTATATAAGTCAGCAGTGGCTCACCTCCTCAGTTCTCCTCCCTAGAAGAAAACACTTAAAAATTTGTTGTGGGCCGGGCGCGGTGGCTCAAGCCTGTAATCCCAGCACTTTGGGAGGCCGAGATGGGCGGATCATGAGGTCAGGAGATCGAGACCATCCTGCCTAATACGGTGAAACCCCGTCTCTACCAAAAAATATAAAAAACTAGCCAGGCGAGGTGGCGGGCGCCTGTAGTCCCAGCTACTCGGGAGGCTGAGGCAGGAGAATGGCGTAAACCCAGGAGGCGGAGCTTGCGGTGAGCTGAGATCTGGCCACTGCACTCCAGCCCGGGCGACAGAGCAAGACTCCGTCTCAAAAAAAAAAAAAAAAAAAAAAAATTTGTTGTGTATTCTTTCAGAGAGAAATGCATATAATAGTAAAATAATAACATTTATTGAACACTTACTCTATGCCAAGCACTGTTATGTGCTTTACATTTATTAACTCATTTACTCTCCATAACAACACCATGAAGTATAATTAGCATCACTTTATATGTGGAAATGAAATGTAAACAGCATAACTTGCTCAAAAATCACACAGATAGGAAGTGAAATATTTTATTCAAGTAAATATGTATATGGCAAGGTTCCTTGCCTCTAAGAATTTCACAGTATACCAAGGAAGAGGACACTGATATGACTCTTAATACAGGTTGAATATCCCTTACACATTTTTTTTTCGGAACGAAGTTTCGCTCTTGTTGCCCAGGCTGAAGTGCAACAGTGCGATCTCGGCTCACTGCAACCTCTGCCTCCCAGGTTCAAGTGATTCTCTTGCCTCAGCCTCCTGAGTAGCTGGGATTACAGGCACCTGCCACCACACCCAGCTAATTTTTTTGTATTTAGTACAGACAGGGTTTCACCATGTTGACCAGGCCAGTCTTGAACTTCTGACCTCAGGTGATCCACCCGCCTTGGTCTCCCAAAGTGCTGGGATTACGGGCATGAGCTACCATGCCTGGCAATTTTCTTTTTTCTTTTCTTTTTTTTTTTTTTTGAGACGGAGTCTGGCTCTGTCTCCCAGGCTGGAGTACAGTGGCCGGATCTCAGCTCACTGCAAGCTCCGCCTCCCGGGTTTACACCATTCTCCTGCCTCAGCCTCCGGAGTAGCTGGGACTACAGGCGTCCGCCACCTCGCCCGGCTAGTTTTTTGTATTTTTAGCAGAGACGGGGTTTCACCGTGTTAACCAGGATGGTCTCGAACTCCTGACCTCGTGATCCGCCCGTCTCGGCCTCCCAAAGTGCTGGGATTACAGGCTTGAGCCACCGCGCCCGGCCTTTCTTTTTCCTTAAAAAATTTTTTTTTTTAATTTAATAGATACTGAGGTCTTGCTGTGTTCCCCAGGCTGGTCTCAAACTCCTGGGCTCGAGCAATCATCCTGCCTTGGCCTCCCAAAGTGCTGGGATTATAAGGGCTAGCCACCCTGCCTGGCCCTATTTTTATTTATTTGTTTGTTTTAAGACAGGATCTCACACAATCACCCAGGCTGGAATGCAGTGGTGTGATCATGGCTCACTGCAGCCTTGACTCAAGTGGGCTCAAGTGATCCTCCTGCCTCAGTCTCCTGAATAGCTGGAACCACAGGTGTGCACCACCATGCCTGGCTAATTTTCAGGTTTTTTTTTTTTTATAGAGATAAGGTCCCACTATGTTGCCCAGGCTGTTCTCAAACTCAAGACCAAGCCTAGGCAAGATAGTGGGACCTCATCTCTACAAACAAAGGTTCAAATGATCCTCCTGCCACAGCCTTCCAAAGTGCTGGGATCATAGGTGTGAGTCACCATAACCAGGCAAGTATCCTTTATTTAAATGCTTGGGACCTCCCTAAATACATATACCCACTGTGTCCCCACAAAAATTAAAAAAATAAATGCTTGGGACCGAAAGTGTTTCAGATTTTGAATTTTGGATTACTTTGTATTTTGGAATATTTGAGTATACATAATGAGATATCTTGGGGATGGAACCCAAGTCTAAAGCTGAAATTTATTAATGTTTCTTTTTTTTTTTTTTGAGACGGAGTCTTGCTCTGTCACCCAGGCTGGAGTGCAGTGGCCAGATCTCAGCTCACTGCAAGCTCCGCCTCCCGGGTTTACGCCATTCTCCTGCCTCAGCCTCCCCAGTAGCTGGGACTACAGGCACCCGCCACCTCACCCGGCTAGTTTTTTTGTATTTTTTTAGTAGAGACGGGGTTTCACCGTGTTAGCCAGGATGGTCTCGATCTCCTGACCTCGTGATCCGCCCGTCTCGGCCTCCCAAAGTGCTGGGATTACAGGCTTGAGCCACCGCGCCCGGCCTTAATGTTTCATATATACCTTATTCACATAGCCTGAATGTAATTTTATATATTTCTTTTTTTTTCTTTTTTCTTTTTCTTTCTTTCTTTTTTTTCCCTTTTGAACGGAGTTTTGCTCGTTTCCCAGGCTGGAGTACAATGGCACGATCTCGGCTCACCGCAACCTCTGCCTCCTGGGTTCAAGCAATTCTCCTGCCTCAGCCTCCCGAGTAGCTGGATTACAGGCATGTGCCACCACGCCTGGCTAATTTTCTATTTTTAGTAGAGACGGGGTTTCTCCATGTTGATCAGGCTGGTCTCAAACTCCTGACCTCAGGTGATCTGCCCACCTCGGCCTCCCAAAGTGCTGGGATTACAGGCTTGAGACACCGCGCCCAGCTAATTTTATATATTTCAAATAATTTCGTACATGAAACAAAGTTTGTATTCAGTACTTTTTTTTTTTTTTTTTGAGATGGAGTCTCGCTCTGTTGCCCAGGCTGGAGTGCAGTGGCGCGATCTTGGCTCACTGAAAGCTCCGCCTCCCACGTTCACATCATTCTCCTACCTCAGCCTCCCGAGTAGCTGGGACTACAGGTCCACGCCACCACGCCCGGCTAATTCTTTGTATTTTTAGTAGAGATGGGGTTTCACTGTGTTAGCTAGGATGGTCTCAATCTCATGACCTCGTGATCCACCCACCTCGGCCTCCCTAAGTGCTTGTATTCAGTACTTTCTTGTGGAATTTTCCACTTGTAGTGTCATGTTGGCACTCAAAAAGTTTCAGATTGTGAAGTATTTTGGATTTGGGGTTTTTGGAGTAGGGATACTCAGCCTGTAATAGCTAACACTTATTAAATGCTGATTATTAAATGTTTTAAATGGATTATCTCATATAATCCTCACAATGAGTTTCTGAATTAGGTTCTGTTATATAGTAGTATCCTTTATATCCACAGTTTCAATTTCTGCAGTTTCAGTTACCTACAATTCAAATATATTAAATGGAAAATTCTAGAAATAAACCATTTATTAGCTGGGTAGCTGGGATTATAGGTGTGCTTCACCACATCTGACTAATTATTGTATTTTTTTTTTTTTTTTTTTTTTTTTTTTTAGTAATGATGGGGTTTCACCCTGTTGGCCAGGCTGGTCTTGAATTCCTGACCTCAAGTAATTCACCCATCTTGGCCTCCCAAAGTTCTGGGATTATAGATGTGAGCCACCGTGCCCAGTCCCATTTATTAGATTTAAGTTGCATGTCAGAGTCTTCATTCTGAAGGCTTCTGTGTATATATATTAAATAAATTTGTATGCCTTTTCTCCTATTAACCAATCTGCCTCCTGTCAGTAATTTTTCAGTGAACTTTTAGGATACCATGAGCCTATGGCCTCCACAGTATGGTGCAGTGATCAGGGTGATCAAAGCTACTGTTCTGTTCTGGAAGCCACAGTGAAGAGAACCCAGGAAACTCACCTGCCTGCAAAGGGGACACAATTGGAAACACTGGTTATTTTATCAAGGTTTTTGACCAGTATGGGATATTTTACAATATGAGCAAACTGCTTTGAGGAATTGAAATAGACTTTATAGAACTGATAAATGCCCCTTAAAAAGACTGGCCTTGTGCCTTGTTTATGCAGTTCCTTTAGAGGGTTCCTGAACTGTTGCCCTGAAAGCTAAACTTATATCTTGTGATATAGAAAAGAAGACTAAGATGTGACCACACTTGAACAGGTCTTTTTATGAGGATAATGACTGTCTCCAAGGATCATTTAAATTCCAAAGAAAACTACTTACAAGTTAATCCCTGTTCCCCCATCAAATCATTCTTTGCCCCTCAACAGAATTCTTCTTCCCCTTCCCATAGCCTGTTTTACCAGGATGCAAGCTCCCATTCTTTCTATGACCTCAAGATGATACATAAGTTTCTATAATTCATGGGGAAGTTGGGTCTTCATTCTGAAGGCTCCTGTGTATGCATGTTAAGTAAATTTGTATGCCTTTTCTCCTATTAAAAAAATAAAAAATAAGTTGCATGCCATTCTGGGGAGCATGATGAAATCTTTTTTTTCTTTTTTTTGAGACAGAGTTTCGCTGTTGTTGCCCAGGCTGGAGTACAATGGCACAATCTCGGCTCACTGCAACTTCTGCCTCCTGGGTTCAAGCGATTCTTCTGTCTTGGCCTCCCGAGTAGCTGGGATTACAGGTGCCTGCCACCACGCCCAGCTACTTTTTGTACTTTTAGTAGAAACGGGGTTTCACCACGTTGGCCAGGCTGGTCTCAAACTCCTGACCTCAAGTGATCCACCTGCCTCGGCCTTCCAGAGTGCTGGGATTACAGGTGTGAGCCACCGTGCCCTGCAGAGCATGATGAAATCTTATGCCATCTTACTCCATCCCACCCTGGACATGGAATCTTCCCTCTTTGTTCAGCATCCCTACACTGTCTACACTTTGGGCTCATTAGTCACTTCGTAGCTCTCTCGGTTATCAGATCAGCTATGGAAGTATCTCAGTGCTTGTGTTTAAGTAATCCTTATTTTACTCAGTTGCTCTATTTTATTAGTAGTATTGTCATTCCTCTCTTGCTGTGCCTAATTTATAAGTTAAACTTTCTCATAGGTATGCACATATAAAAAAACACAGTACCATATATATAGGGTTATTACTATCCATGGTTTCAGGCATCCACTGGGGGGTCTTAAAACATAGTCCCCTGCAGATAAGAGCAGACTACTGCATTTCCTGCGGAAGCAATGAGGAAACCTACTTGGAAGGCAGCTATGCTCACCACCATATCACCAATGCCAGTGCTTCAGAGGAAACTTATTTGGGTTAGGTATCATAACTTGCCCAATCTGGGAGTCTGGCAGTTTGCTAGGGGAAGCCCATATTGAGAACTGCAACACCACCCTTACTTCCCTGATAGGTGATGTAGAATCCAGACCAATGCTGCAGATTGGTGAGAGGAAGGAAGGCTAACTCCCTCTGCATGGTGCAAGGAAGCTTCTTAAGGCAGATGGATATTTGAGTTGAGCCTTGAAGAATGGGTAGGAGCCTACCTTTTCCCATGCTCACTTAGTATACAGTGTAGTGAAGAGGAACATAGGCTCTTGGAGAGCTGTGGTTTGAATCCCAGCTCCACCATCTTCCCAGTTGAATGACTCGTGGTTAGTTGTCCTGTGATCCTCGGTTTCCTGGTGGTTTTCATTGTTGTTGTTGTTGTTGTTGAGACAGTCTTGCTCTGTCACCCAGGCTGGAGTGCAGTGGTGTGATCTCGGCTCATAGCAGCCTCCACCTCCCAGGTTCAAGTGATTCTCGTGTCTCTGCCTCTGGAGTAGCTGGGATTACATGTGTGTGCCACCATGTCCAGCTAAGTTTTGTATTTTTAGTAGAGATGGGGTTTCACCATGTTGGCCAGGTTGGTCTCGAGCTCCTGGCCTCAAGTGATCCACCTGCTTCAGCCTCCCTAAGTGCTGAGATTGCAGGCATGAGCCACCGTGCCTGGCCCTCAGTTTCCTTATTTGTAAAATGAGGACAATGAAAATTATGCCTTGCAATGTTGGGCATAGTGGCTCATGCCTGTAATCCCAGCACTTTTGGAGGCCGAGGTAGGTGGATCACTTAAGGTCAGGAATTTGAGACTACTCTGGCCAACATGGCAAAACCCCATCTCTACTAAAAATACAGAAATTAGCTGGGCATGATGGCATATGCCTGTAATCCCAGCTACTTGGGAGACTGAGACATGAGAATCTCTTGAACCTGGGAGGTGGAGGTTGCAGTGAGACAAGATTGTGCCACTGCACTCCAACCTGGGTGACAGAGTGAGGCTCCGTCTCAAAAAAAAAAAAAAAAATTAAGCCTTGCAAGATCATGATGAATAAATATGATTGGATATGAAAGCGCCCAGCTAGGTGTCTGGCATGCAGTGTGGGAGCTCAGTGACTGGTCAAGAATATGGACAGATGGGAATAATACCAACAGCTAGTGTCTACAGAGCACTTACCATCCAAGCTCTTAACATAGACTAATTTATCAATGATCCTATTAAATATTAATAGGTACTAATTTTAGATCCATGTTTGCAGATGAGAAAATGATACTAATTTAGATCCATTTTTACTGATGACAAAATGAAGCATAGAGAGGTTAAGTAAGTATCCTGAGTTGGTAAATAACAGAGGCAGGATTGGAACCCCAGGCAGTGTGGCCCCAGAGTCCATGTGCCTAGCAGCTCGTTCTCCTGCTGAAATTGCAGAACACTGGGCTGAGACAGTTAGTGAGCAGCACCACAGAGTTAGAAGTGGGAGAAGGAAAGTGTGTCATTGGAGGAGGCTTACTGACCCCCTGTGAAGTGGCAGTCATAAACACAAACCACCTAGCTTCCCAGACTGGAAGAGCATGACAATCCAAATGGTATGTCAGGGGTACATGAAACCATAGGATAAACATCGTGCAGTCACTCACTCCATAAGTTTTTTTTTGTTTTTGTTTTTGAGACAGAGTTTCGCTCTTATTGCCCAGGCTGGAGCGCAATAGCGCGATGTCGGCTTACTGCAACCTCCGCCTCCCAGGTTCAAGAGATTCTCCTGTCTCAGCCTCCCAAGTAGCTAGGATTATAGGCATGCACCACCACGCCTGGCTAATTTTGTATTTTTAGTGGAGATGGGGTTTCTCCATGTTGGTCAGGCTGGTCTCAAACTCCTGACCTCAGGTGATCCACCCACCTTGGCCTCCCAAAGTGCTGGGATTATAGGCGTGAGTCACCACACCCAGCCCACTCCATAAGTTTTTATTGTGTACCATGATCTATCCTCTGAGCCAGGAATATAGCCATAAACAAAACCAAAAATCCCTGCCCTTATGGCATTTATGTTCTAGCGGGGAAAGAGAGACAATAAGCAGATAAATAGGTAGATATATATCAGAGGGTTATAAGTGTTATGAAGAGAGATAAAGTGGAGGGTGGAGTGAAAGATAGCAACTTGCAACGTTGCATAGAATAGTATTTGGGGAGAGCTCTCTGAGACAATGACATAGATGACATTTGAGCAGAGAGCCAAAGGAAGTAAGGGAGTGGAAGTTGTAGAAATTCTGGGCGAAGACTACTCCAGAGAAGGGGAAGAGCAAGTGCAAAGGCCCTGAGGCCACAGTGTGCTTGGCATATTCAAGGACTAGAAAGGAGGCCAGTGCAGCTGGGGTGGAGAGCAAAGGGGAGAATGGTAGGAGATGAGGTCAGAGGGGTGTGTGGGAGGAGACAACATGTCTCCACCCATCTTCAAGATTTCTGTGTGCCATAAAAACAAGCCTGAGTAAAGAATGTAAAACAGGCATGCATTTCAAAATTGGAAGAGGAGACTTGACTGCAATGTGCTTAGGGTGCCTCCCCTGCATAAACATCCTTTTTCCCTTTCACCCACTCCCAGGACTGACTCTGCCCATCCATGGGAGCCACATGAGGGCGGAACTTGGGAAACTGTAGGTGTGACTGTGACTAGGTTTCTAAGCACAGACTCTGGGTCTGAGCCTCTTCCTTGGGGGCTTTCTGTTGGGTAGGAGGAGCCCAGGAGATCATCACCACTTCAGGGCTCTGTGGAGGAGAATGTCACTGGCTTCCTCCCAGCTAAGATCTGTGTTTAGTCAATGAAGCCTAAAGGACCCTGGTCTGCTCCTTCCATACCCTGGTGCTGTGAGGCCATTTGGAGCCTGTGACAGGCAACTCACCACCGGGAATATTTGCTGCCTCAACTCAATTTTTTATTTTATTTTATTTTATTTTTTTGAGATGGATCTCACTCTGTCGCCCAGGCTGGAGTACAGTGGCATGGTCTCAGCTCACAGCAACCTTCGCCTCCCCAGTTCAAGCGATTCTCCTGCCTCAGCCTCCCGAGTAGCTAGGATTACTGGCACGTGCCAGCACATCCGGCTAATTTTTGTATTTTTAGTAAAGATGGGGTTTCGCCATGCTGGCCAGGCTGGTCTCGAACTCCTGACCTCAAGTGATCCACTCGCCTCGGTCTCCCAAAGCATTGGGATTACAGGCATGAGCCACTGTGCCCGGCCTCAATTTGATCAATTCTCAGGCACATTGAGTTTCTGCTGAATTGTTTTTTGGCTTAGATCTGCTTTGAGCTGATTCACCATTTGGTTACTTTTTGGTAGGGCAGAGAGGGTGGATTCTGGATGGAAACTTTGCTTCAGTTCATGATTCTATGAAAAATTAACACTGGGTTCAGTCCAGAGTCCAGTCACTTCAGGATTTTCATGGTTCAAGTCCCCATTTAAGGGGAGCCTCTGGAATTTATTTTTTATGTATTTTCAATGAACTAGCCGGGCATAGAGAGAGTAGAATATGATGCCACATTCTAGCCTGCAGGGGTGGTAGGGACAGAATAAGTCTCAATGCAGGTAACAGCCATACTGACCGAGCAGAGCATACGGTAAGGCAAGAATCAGTAATTAGCCCTGCCCACTTCTAGATAATGAAACTGAGGCTTAGGGTTTTAAGGACATTGCCTTGTCGGATTTGAACTTAAATAGTCAGACTCCAGAGCATATGTTCCTGACCACTGGGATACACTGGTTCTTTCACGGAGCCTCTATGAGAAAATCTGAACAACTTGCTTTGGGGTGGCAGAAGAAGTTGCAAGTTTCACTGTGTTTTCATGCCTACATACAATTTGTTCAAACATTCTGATATGTGCTAGGCACCGAGGATGTGGAAACAAACCTCCCATGTCTGGGCCTCCTGGAACTCACTATTTAGCCCAACCTGGGAAGCTGGGAGGAGTAGCTATGAGTCAAGTATTATGGAAAATCAGAAAAGGGCACAAGTAATTGCTTCCAGAGGAGGTGAAACTTGCCCCAGGCACTCAACCGCAGCAAACCGGGACCAGGTGCCTACAATCTCTAGGTAAGCACAGCTCTTGCCCTCGGGGGCCTAAATCCCAGCGCAGTTTAACTGGTTTGTGGACCACCTACTTCAGAATTGTCCTGGTGCTTGCTAAGATGTGGAGTTCTCTTTTTCCCCAGAGGATCTGGGAAACACATAAAGCGGGGGCTGCGTGTAGCACCCAGGTGATTCTGATGCACACTCAAATTTGCCAGGTGAGCGGGGAGAAGAAATGGGTGTGGGCAGTGGGGAACAAGATGGACAACGACTTGGGAGTCCTTAGTGGCCTGCAGGCACCGAAATTGCAGTTCAAGATCGTGAGCTCTGGGAATTGTTCCTCTCCAAGGGGTAGCTCAGAGCCAGAAACACAGTAAGGTTTCATAAATATTTGCGAATATGCCGGCTGCCAAGATCGAAACGATCAGGAGCGTCAAAGGGAAAAACGAAGTCAGAGGCAGAAGAAAAAGGTGTTCCCCAGGCGATGAAAACTTTCCGGTAAGTTGTCTTGGAAAAGGCAACTCGGCGTAATAGAGGGAGTTGGGGAGGTGGCCGCTGCGGGAAAGGGCGATGAGTCCTGGGGTGCTGCAGCGGGGGAGTGGGTGGGAGGCGCCTCCTCGCTTCCCCAGGCCGGCCGAGGGATGAGGTCACCTGGCACAGCACCAGTAGCAGCTGCGGAGGACGCGCAGGCGCTGCGGCGGGAGGCAGTGTCAGGCTCGGGCCCCTGGGGAATTCCTCCCCGCCGCGCCCCCCCCGCGCCCTCCCGCCCGCCGGCCCCCTCGAGAGGCGTACCCGGGTCCCCCCCGCCCGAGCCTGCGCTTTGTACCGCCCACCAAAGCCCCGCCCTCCGCACAGGCCACGCCTCCTACCAGCTTCGAGGCGTCGCAGTGGTCCTTTCGTGGGCTCCGGAGCTGTCCCACCGCCTTCCCCGTCCGAGGCCACGCCCCCGTGCTCCTGCCGCCTTATTTTCCCCTGAGAGTCCCGAGGCGCCGCGCCTTGGCCCCGCCTACAGCCCGAGGCCCCGCCCCCGGCGCCCCGCCCCGCCGTTTGAAGCAGCTCGGGCTGCGGCTGCCTCAGAGTCGCGCGCGGGGCGTGGGGCGGTGCTGAGGAGCTGAAACTGTGGCCAGCTCGACGCCGGACAGTCCAGCGAGCAGCGCGGCGGGAACCGGCAGCCGGAGCAGTCCCGGAGCAGAAGCAGCAGCAGCAGCCGTCGCTGTTGGCGGAGCGCAGCCGAGCCGGCCATGGCGTTGTCGATGCCGCTGAATGGGCTGAAGGAGGAGGACAAAGAGCCCCTCATCGAGCTCTTCGTCAAGGTGAGCGCTCGCCTCGCTGTCCCGCCCGGCCGAGACCCCGCCGCCCTCCCGGCTGCGGGGAGAGGCGTCCCGAGGCGCCCCCGCTCGGCGCCAGCACCCGTCCCTCTGCAGGCTCCCGCGTCCCCGGCCCATTGTCTGGGGGCCGCCGGCGCCTTCCCGCCTCCGAGGGCCCGTGGAGGGGTCCAGGGTGGGGACCCGGGCAGCGGCCACCGTCTCCAACCGCGCGGGCTCTGGCGGACGCCGGACCAGCGTCCCGCGCCCGGGTGGGTCGGGAAGAGCCCGCAGGCGGGACTTGCCTGCTCCGGGGCCCCAGCGCCGGGCGCGCGCGGGTCCTGTCACCACCCCCGCCCGGGCGCGGGGGCCCGGCCCCACCCGCTCCCCAGCGCTCCGCTCCGCCGCCGCCCGGAGCCCGACCTGCGGTCCGCCGCCCGATGAGCTTTCAGACGAACTTCTTTGAACGCTTTTTTGAAAAAACATTTGCTCCCCACTGATCTGAAACGGAAACTTTAATTTTCGATGCAATCTTAAACAAATTTACTAACGAGCAGGTGCTCTTGGACCTTCGGAAAAGACCGAGATTCCCAACTTGTGGTTTTCTGTCTTGGGCATTTATTGGCTTTCTCGTTTCTCAAGCGCGGAGTGTTCTGTATGATGCAACAATTTTGGCTTCTCCCCCCGGCGTTGCTGCTTCGGGAAGGATTGTGTGTGCCCTTTTGTTTTGAAAGAAATTGAGGGAGAGAATTCTTAACTTGCTTGGGCTTTAAAGGGTTGGTTTTCCCTTCTTGTGTCTTCAGCTTTCATGTCCTGGAACTTATTTGCTTACACATACTATCCCTCTTCCTTTCCTTTTCTCTTTAATACTTTTCATTTTAGCCAAAGAGAGTCGAAGATACAAACATCTGGATCCAGCTCCTTCCTTCAAAACTTAAAAAAACACTTTGAGATTCTTCCAGCGACTTAAAAAGCCAGGCTCATTCAGAGCTAGGCAACATACTGGAAAGTAAATGGTCATCTAGAACTATTGGGTTCTTTTTTCCCCCCGAGTTCGAGTTTTTACTTTAAAGAAAGGACATTTCAGGGTGTGTTTAAGAGATGGAGAAGGGCAGGGCGCGGTGGCTCACGCCTGTAATTGCAGCACTTTCGGAGGCCGAGGTGGGAGGATTACTTGAGTTCAAAAGTTCGAGTCCAGCCTGAACAAGATGGCGAAACCCCGTCTCTACAAAAAAATGCAAAAATTAGCTGGGAGCGATGTTGCTCGCCTGTACTGCTCTGGAGGCTGCGGTGGGAGAATCGCTCGAGCCTGGGAGGTCGAGGCTGCAGTGAGCCCATGTCGCACCACTGCACTCCAGCCTTGGAGACAGAACAAGACCTTGTCTCAAACAAAAGAGATGGAGAGAAGAAATAATCTGCAGTTACTTCTGCAGTCTTCAGTAGTGATTGAAACAATGTTTGCCTCAGGATTTTCTTTCAATTGTCAATTTTCGATTTTTTTTTTGGTCCAGGTAACTGAAACAGCAGACAGGTATAGAACCCCCAAAATATCAAAGAGTTTCAGTTACTTTGAGTGGCAGATACAGTACTTAGGAAGGAACCTGAAATATAAGAAAGGAAGGAGGCCAGGCGCTGTGGTCACGCCTGTAATCCCAGCACTTTGGGAGGCTGAGGCGGGCAGATCACGAGGTCAGGAGATCGAGACCATCCTGGCCAACATGGTGAAACCCCATCTCTACTAAAAATACAGAAATTAGCTGGGCGTGGTGGCGGGCGCCTGTATTCCCAGCTACTCGGGAGGCTGAGGCAGGAGAATTGCTTGAACCCGGGAGGCAGAGGTTGTGGTGAGCCGAGATTGTGCCACTGCACTCCAGCCTGGGCAACAGAGCAATACTCCCTCTCAAAAAAAAAAAAAAAAAAAAAAGAAAGGAAGGGTGGTGGGTGGAAAGCAGCATTGAGAAGGGAAACGAGTGGACCAGAGATGAGTTTAAAAAATTTTACTGAGGAATAAGAAGGAATTTCCATAAACTAAAAAAAAGTGCATCATGAATAATCTGTACAACATGATACTCAATGGTGAAACTTTAGAACAGTGTTAGAATAAGATAAAGCTACTATCGGGCTGGGCGAGGTGGCTCACACCTGTAGCATTTTGGGAGGCTGAGATGGGGAGATCACTTGAGGCCAGGAGTTTGAGACCAGCCTGACCAACAGGGTGAAACCCTATCTCTACTAAAAATGAAAAAATTAGGTGGGCATGGTGGTGGGCCCAGCTACTCGGGAGGCTGAGGCATGAGAATCGCTGGAACCCGGGAGGCGAAGGTTGGAGTGAGCCGAGATCAAGCCACTGCACTCCAGTCTGGGCGACAGAGACTCAGTCTCAAAAAAAAAAAAGATAAAGCTATTATCAGTTACGGCTCTATTTAGCATTCTATTGGAGGAGCTAATCAAAGAAGACAAGAAAAAAGAAGTATCTGAATTAGGAAGATCAGTGCTTAATGCCCTGCTTACTATTAATTTCATCTTTCAGTTAGAATAGAGGGGTGTGGTGCAGTTTTCCAAACTTGAGTCACTTGCATACCCTTTCTGTTTTTCACCACTAGTTGTAAGCCTTTCTCATTGGGCTTGCTGGCAGAGAATCAGGGTTCAAGTCATAGTTCTTTACTCCTTGGTTGGGTTACCCTAGGTAGTTTTCACTCTTTAAGCCTTATTTATCTCATTTGTGAAATGTTTTCTGCTACCCAGTGATTCAACATAGCAAAACTTTGCACTGATATAGATCAGTTTGTTTGTTTTTGAGATGGTGTCTCACTCTGTCTCCCTGGCTGGGTGCAGTGGCGCGATCTCGGCTCACTGCATGCACCCTCTGCCTCTCGGGTCCAAGTGATTCTTCTGCCTTAGCCTCCTGAGGAGCTGGGATTACAGGCATGCACCACCACGCCTGGCTGATTTTTGTATTTTTAGTAGAGACCGGGTTTCACCATGTTGGCCAGGCTGGTCTCAAACTCCTGACCTTCAGTGATATGCCCGCCTTGGCCTCCCAAAGTGCTGGGATTACAGGCTTCAGCCTCTGTGCTTGGCCCCTAGACCAGTTTGTTCGAAAGGGAAAAAAAGGACAGGTAAAATGTGGTAAAGGGCATTCTTGTTCTCTTCTCAAAACCTATGTGTGGGAAATGCAAATGGGGGAAATACCCTCGTAAATATAGTTATTTTGAAAGCAGTGGGCCCGGTGTGGTGGCTCACTCCTGTAATCCCAGCCATTTAGGAGGTGGAGGGGGGTAGATCACTTGAGGTTGAAACCAGCCTGGCCAACATGGCGAAACCCCATTTCTACTAAAAATACAAAAATTAGCCACACACAGTGGCGCATGGCTGTAATCCCAGCTATTTGAGAGACTTGAGGCAGGAGAACTGCTTGAACCCTGGAGGCGGTGCAGTGAGCCGAGATGGTGCCACTGCACTCCAGCCTGGGTGACAGAGTGAGACTCCATCTCAAAAAATAAAAATTAAAAAAAAAGCAAAAGAAGTAGTGAGTGTGCAGAGGCTGTGGTTGTCCAGTGTGGTATGCTGAACAGTGTTAACCTGCCAAAAGGTATCTGAGTTTGTAGAAGAAAACTATTTACAGTTGAAGCACATAGCATGTATAGAAATTAGAAATTTGGTGGTGGTGCTGGGGGAAGGCCAAGGGATGTAATGGGGCTTTGAGCCTACCTGTCTAGCACTGAGCTTTACATTTAAGAGTGCGAGATGAACACCTTCTCAAATAGTGTGACTGAACTCACAGCTACATTTTCTTCCCTGTGAGTAGTTTTTGGAGTTGTCCGCCCATGAGCCCATTAACTGCCATCTATATAACAGCAGGATGGTTTTTTTGTTTTGTTTTTGTTTTGTTTTAATCTCAACATCTAGAGGATAGATAGGATGCCCTCCCAAAAGTAAAAAAGGCACTTGGGCTGTGATGGCTCACTCCTGTAATCCTAGCACTTTAGGAGGCCAAGGAGGATGAATCTCTTGAGTGCAGGAGTTCTAGATCAGCCTGGGCAACATGGTGAAACCCTGTCTCTACAAAAACTATTTAAAAGATCGTCAGGCACAGTGGCTCATGCCTGTAACCCCAGTACTTTGGGAGGCTGAAGCAGGCAGATCTCTTGAGCTCAGGAGTTTGAGACCAGCCTGGGCAACCTGGGCACCCTGTCTCTACAAAAAATACAAAAAATTGGCTGGGTGTGGTGATACATGCCTGTGGTCCTAGCTGAGGTGGGAGGATTCCTTTAGCCTGGGAAGCAGAGGTTGCTGTGAGCCGTGATCATGCCACTGCACTCCAGCTTGGGTGAGACCCTGTCTCTAAACAAATAAGTAAGTAACTAAGCTGGGCCTGGTGGCCCATGCCCATAGCCCTAGCCCTAGAGGCTGAGGGTGGGAGGATTGCTTGAGCCCAGGAATTTGAAGCTGCAGTGAGCTTATGATCATGCGCCTGCACTCCAATCTGGGTGACAGAGCAAGACCCTATCTCAAGGAGAAAAAAAAAAAAAAAAAGGCTTGCAGTGGCAGTCATCCTCAACAGTGGAGTTGCTCTCTGCTCCACCCAGAGGAGCCTGTAGGTGTATATATTTCCAGCTGGGAACCACCAACAGATACGGTATATTTCTTTTTTCTTTTTTTTTGAGACAGAGTCTCGCTCTGTCGCCCAGGCTGGAGTGCAGGGGCGCGATCTCACCTCATTGCAAACTCCGCTCCCTGAGTCCACACCATTCTCCTGCCTCAGCCTCCCGAGTAGCTGGAACTACAGGCGCCTGCCACCACACCTGGCTAATTATTTTGTATTTTTTTAGTAGAGACGGGGTTTCACCATGTTAGCCAGGATGTTCTCGTTCTCCTGAACTCGTGATCCGCCTGCCTCAGCCTCCCAAAGTGCTGGGATTACAGGCGTGAGCCACTGCATCTGGCCCAGATACGGTATATTTCAGACCTTTTAGCAAGGGCATAAGGTCCCTTATAATCTGACTACTGCCTGGGTTTGTTTCTCTCTCTCTCTCTCTCTCTCTCCTCTCTCTCTCTCTCTCTCTCTCCCCCCCCCCCCCCTCTCTCTCCCCTTCTCCCTCTCTCCCTCCCTCCTCTCTCTCCCTCCCTCCCCTCCCTCTCCCTCCCTCTCCCTCCCTCTCCCTCCCTCTCCCTCCCTCTCCCTCCTTCTCTCCCCTACTCTCTCCCCCCTCCCCCTTTCTCTCTCTCTCTCCCTCCCTCCCTCCTCTCTCTCTCTCCCTCCTCTCTCTCTCCCTCCCTCCCTCCTCTCTCTCCCTCCCTTCTCTCTCTCTCTCCTCTCTCTCTCCTTCCTTCCTTCCTTCCTTCCTTCCTTTCTTTCTTGTTTCACTCTTGTTGCCCCTCACCCTCCTGAGTGGGACTACAGGCGTGCGCCACCATGCCTGGCTAATTTTGTATTTTTAGTAGAGACGGGGTTTCTCCATGTTGGTCAGGCTTGTCTCGAACTCCTGACCTCAGGTGATCTGCCTGTCTCGGCCTCCCAAAGTGCTAGGATTGCAGGCATGAGCCACCGCATCTGGCCTACTGCCTGGGTTTCTAATCCAATATGTCCAGTTACTAATTGTGTATCCCAGGATACATTACTTAAACCTCTCTATGCCACATCTGCACAGTTGGGATATTAGTAGAACAGTCCTATGGGATAAATTAATATATGTAGTATGCAACAATCTTAGAACAATGTCTAGTACATAGTAGGCAAATAAATGCTAGTTGTGTTTAATTTTTATATGAATATATATTTATATGCAGATCTCCCCTACTAGATAGACAGTAAATTTCTTTTTTTTTTTTTTTTTTTTTTTTTTTTTTTTTTTTTTGAGACGGAGTCTTGCTCTGCCGCCCAGGCTGGAGTGCAGTGGCCGGCTCTCAGCTCACTGCAAGCTCCGCCTCCCGGTTCACGCCATTCTCCTGTCTCAGCCTCCCGAGTAGCTGGGACTACAGGCGCCCGCCTCGTCGCCCGCTAGTTTTTTGTATTTTTTAGTAGAGACGGGTTTCGCCGTATTAGCCAGGATGGTCTCGATCTCCTGACCTCGTGATCCGCCCGTCTCGGCCTCCCAAAGTGCTGGGATTACAGGCTTGAGCCACCGCGCCCGGCCGACAGTAAATTTCTTGGGGATGGGGTGTGCATATGATTCAGAGTGCCTGCAACTTAAGAGGATGCCAAATGTTTGAAATGAGATTGCTCCCTTCTTTCAGAGAAATCTGTTTTCGAGCATTTTGTTGTCAATGTATGTCTCTACCATGCTTTGGAATTAGAAACCACTTACTGAGATCCCGATGGTTGCAGTGTTAGAACATGGTTCTTCATCCTGTTTTCTCTAGCCTCCAGTCTCCAAACCCAATGTAATTTTATCTACTCACATCTTTTTTTTCCCATTATTTAATACTTCCAGTGTTTTTTTTTTTGAGATGGAGTCTCACACTGTTACCTGGGCTGGAGTGCAGTGGCACAATCTTGGCTCACTGCAACCTCTGCCTCCTGAGTTCAAGCGATTCTCCTGCTGCAGACTCCCGAGTAGCTGGGATTGCAGGCACCTGCCACCATGGCCAGCTAATTTTTTGTATTTTTGGTAGAGATGGGGAGCTAATTTGTACTTCTAGTAGAGGTGGGGTTTCACTGTGTTGGCCAGGCTGGTCTTGAACTCCTGACCTAGTGATCCGCCTGCTTTGGCCTCCCAAAGTGCTGGGATTACAGGCGTGAGCCACCGCACCAGTCTTTTATATATTTACTAGTGTTTCTTGTTGGCTATGTCCAGAATTTGGGGAACCAGGATTTTTGTTTGGGTAAAACTAAATATCAACTTTTGAACCACAAATGAGAGTAGTAGAGACGGGGTTTCTCCATCCAGCCTGGCCAACATGGTGAAACCCCATCTCTACTAAAAATACAAAAATTAGCCAGGCGCGGTGGCGGCTGCCTATAATCCCAGCTACTCGGGAGGCTGAGGCAGGAGAATCGCTTGAACCCGGGAGGCAGAAGTTGCAGTGAGCCGTGATTGTGCCATTGAACTCCAGCCTGAGGGACAAGAGCAAGACTCTGTCTCAAAAACAAGCAAACCAGAAAACAGAAATTAATCCCTTTGCAGAGTTCAGTTTTATGGGCTGAAATTTTATGGGCTGGAATAAACTTGTTGCCATGCCACTGTGAATTGGGACAGCAAGTAGTCACCAAGCTGCTGGGATTGGGGTGGTGGTTGTAAAAAGTTAATCTGGTGCAGGGTGGCATAACACATAAGAGTCTGTTTCTTTTGAGATATTTGGCAGAGGTTCCTAATGTGCATGGACTCTGGAGCCAGACTGCTTGACTTGAATCTGGCTTCTAGTGTGTCAGGCAAGTTTTTAAGCTCTCAGTGCTTCAGTTTCCTAACTTCTAATATCAGGATAATAATAATAATAATAATAATAATAGTTTTATATGGTTACTGAGGGGATTAAAACTGTTAATCTATGCATATTAGTTAGGGTAGTTTAAGTTGCTGTAATAAGTTATCTCCCCACCAACAATGGTTCAAATAAGATGGAAATTTATTTCTTACCCTTCAGTCCAGGAGAATGTCTTCGATGTTAGAGTGGCTTTCCTCCTCACAGTCATTAAGGGACCTGGGCTCTTTCTAGCTTATTTGTCCACTAACGCCCAGAGCATTGTCCTCTTCTGAGGTGTCAAAGTTGGTGGCTGACAAGTACTGTCTGCTGCCAGTGGGGGGTGGAAAATATGGAGGAAGCGCATCTTGAGGGCTGCAGCTCAGAAGTTCTACCTGTTACTTCTGGTCACATTCTACTGGAGAGAACTTAATCACATAGCTTCATCTGTAAGAGAGGCTGGCAAGCGTGGTCTAACCGTATACCATCCTATGTAAAGCTTTAGGAAGAGTGCTTGACACCGAGTAAGCACCTTTTGTCATCGATAATAGTATATTATTTTTAAATGTAGGCTCTGTTAGTAGGATCAGGGGGTTCTGTAAATCCTTGAAATTACAGTAAAAATTATAATGTGAGGCTTTTTTTTCTGGAAATTCCTAAACCAAGGCTAAGAATCACTGTTTTAAAAGAAGTAAATAGTGGAATCCTTAGTGTCAAGAATACTTTGTATAAGCAAGGTATGAAAGAAGGGCTTGGGCTAGATCACTAAGGTCTCTTCTAGTTATTATTAGCTATGACTTAAAGAATGTACCGGCATGAACTAAGTGCTAATACTGAGTTAAGTACTATGGAAGATGTAAGAAATTATTAAACAGTGAATTTCTTACTGTTTACAAATTTTATTGGAAAGAAAACACAAGATGGTCCATGCTTAAAGAGTCAAGTGTGGCTCACATTAAGTTGGGCTAGGAGATATGGGGAAAGATGGAAGGAGGCTTAAACTTGACCTTGAAAAAAGGAGGTGAATAGGTGGATTTGGAATAGCCAAGAATGGGAATGTGAGTTTTGACATCATTTGGAAACTATGCAGGAAACAATTGGTAGATTGATACCTAAGAAGGAACCAGGAGTGATTCAGATCTGTAGTGCCAGGGAGACAGGTTATTTAAAAGTTGAAGAGGCCAGGCGCGGTGGCTCAAGCCTGTAATCCCAGCACTTTGGGAGGCTGAGACGGGCGGATCACGAGGTCAGGAGATCGAGACCATCCTGGCTAACACGGTGAAACTCCGTCTCTACTAAAAATACAAAAACTAGCCGGGTGAGGTGGCGGGCGCCTGTAGTCCCAGCTACTCGGGAGGCTGAGGCAGGAGAATGGCGTAAACCCGGGAGGCGGAGCTTGCAGTGAGCTGAGATCCGGCCACTGCACTCCAGTCCGGGCGACAGAGCGAGACTCCGCCTCAAAAAAAAAAAAAAAAAAAAAGTTGAAGAAGAGACTTTTAAAACCTAACGGGTTTTTGTTAATGTATACATTTTCCTAGCCTTTTTCATTCTCCCCATACTTTCCTATTTTTTTGGATTGCTCTCTATTCAATAACTTTTCAGTGGCACTTGGAAAGGTGCAAATGGATTGTACAGACGGACTGTTTGACAGTTTAAAGTGGGAATTCTTTATATTTTTCAAGGGTAGGCTTCAAACCTCCCCCCATCTTTGTTTTTTCAAACAGAAAAAATGAAGTAAATTTTCTATAGGAAACGATGCTGAAAACTTTGTTCTAGTAATTAACAAAAACTAACTCAATATTCAGACAATATTACCTTGAATCTAAATTTGCCATTCATTTGAGGTTTCTGGGGGCGGGGGGTGAATTCAGGAGACAGAAATGAATGTAAAGTATGAAGTTAATGAAAACCTATTATTGTAACTTTTTTTCCTGAGCTGTTCCTGAAGACCTAACAATGCTGCTTTTGGCAAAGGCCAAAGTTGATGATTTTGGTTTAATGTAAAAACCTGTGAGAAAGGAGCCTAGAATGGGGAAGATGCAGGAGGCTTTGAGCCTAGGAGACTGAGCACATGAAAAGCTTAACACAGTATGAATAATGATAGGAAAGAGGCAATTGGGAGAAGAACCTGGCTGTCACGAAAAGTCACAGTTGGTTGGGAAGATGCCTGCAGAGGTGCCTAGAAGCCAGTAAGTAAGGATGGTGAGCCATCCTTTCCTGCTTCCTGTTTCATTAGAGCTGTGGAGCCTCAGTGTTCTGATGTCTCCTGAATAGGGAATTGTGAGTCCATAAAAGGAAAATGTGTTAGGCAGGATGGGAAGTGTGATTAAGGCATGAGTTAAGATTTTGGTCAAGTAGAGGAGTAAGCTAGGATGGGTTTGCCCATTTTAGATGCTTGTTTAGAGAATGGAAAGGGACTTTCTGAAGGAAAGTAACATTAGGTCATGGTTACCTATTGTCCAAGGATGATTTAAGACATGTAAATGTAATTTAGGGCATCGGCTGGTGAATTTTCTTGTGGCTTTTAATTATATTGTTTATTTCAAGACTTGCCTCTTATCTCTCAGTGGTCAGTTCCAGATATTGGTATAAGATATAAGAAATAACAATCATAGGCCTGCTGCAGTGACTCACACCTGTAATCCCAGCACTTTGGGAGACCGAGGTGGGCGGATCACCCGAGGTTAGGAGTTTGAGGCCAGCCTGGCCAACATGGTGAATCCCTGTCTCTACTAAAAATACAAAAATTAGCTGGGTGTGGTTGTGGGAACCCGTAATCCCAGCTACTCGGGAGGCTGAGGCAGGAGAATTGCTTGAATCCAGGAGGCGAAGGTTGCAGTGAGTTGAGATTGTGCCACTGCACTCCAGCCTGGGCAACGGAGAAATATTCCGTCTCAAAAAATAAAATAAAATTATAGCCTGGGCAAAATGGTGAGACCTCATCTCTATAAAAACTAAATTTTTGTATTTTTAGTAGAGATAGGGTTTCACCATGTTGGTCAGGCTTGTCTTGAACTCCTGACCTCATGATCTGCCCGCCTCGGCCTCCCAAAGTGCTGGGATTACAGGTGTGAGTCACCACTCCCGGCCCCGTGTCTACTAAAAACACAAAAATTAGCTGGGCATGGTGGTACACGCCTGTAATCCTACCTACTCAGGAGGCTGAGGCAGGAGAATCTCTTGAACCTGGGAGACGGAGGTTGCAGTGAGCCGAGATCACACCACGGCACTCCAGCCTGGGCGACAGAGTGTCTCAAAAAAAAAAAAAAATTAAAAATTAAAAAAAAAAAAATTAGTCTGGTGTGGTGGTGGTTGTGAGTACCTCTAGACCTAGCTTTGGCAGGCTGAGGCCGGAGGATCACTTGAGTCTAGAAGTTCGAGGCTACAGTGACCTATGATTGTGCCACTGCACTCTGACCTGGGTGACAGATGGAGATCCTGTCTCTTTAAAAAAAAAAAAAAAAGAACTATCCGTATAATTAGCCATATATGGTTTCTTTTATTTCCTTTATTTAAAATAAAACCACAAAAACAAAATTAAAGAAAAAAAGCCAGGATAATGTATGAGTCTAATTTATGAAAGTGACAACTTAATGCAGATAAATAATACTGTATTTGGAAATTGTATCAAATGTAGACTAAGAGTATCTTAAATTTTAACATTATTATTATTATTATTATTTTTGAGACAGAGTTTTGCTCTTGTTGCCTGGACTGGAGTGCAGTGGCGTGATCTTGGCTCACCGCAACCTCTGCCTCCAGGTTTCAAGCGATTCTCCTGCCTCAGTCTCCTGAGTAGATGGGACTATAGGCACGTGCCACCACACCCAGCTAATTTTTCGTATTTTTTAGTAGAGACGGGATTTCACCATGTTGGCCAGGATGGTCTCGATCTCTTGACCTCGGGATCCGCCTGCCTTAGCCTCCTAAAGTGCTGGGATTATAGGTGTGAGCCACCGCACTCAGCTAACATTAATGTTTTGAACAAGTAACTATTAGAACCAGGGCCAGGAATGGACCTGAGTGCAACATGCATATATTTGGTACCTTTAAGCATCCTTTTGTAGGTGTCTTTGCTTTTCTTGAAGTTGAAATACAAGCTGTTTCTTGGAGCTGAAATAAGCTAGGAATATGACAGGTTTTCTTTTTCTTTTTTTGTAACAAAATTATTACTTCCAACTTACATGTGAATAACTCATTCTTATGAAAAGATTTCATTCTTATTATAATAGAGTTGTAAAAATGTCAGTCACATGTAATAACTTAAGTATTGAATTTTACCACTGTGCAGCATAGCTATTTATTTGTGTATGTGGGAGAAGAAAATAGAGAATCTGAAGAAATTTGGCGAATACAAAACCAAATAATCAGATGAAAGCTGAGGTAATTAAGAACTTTTTTTTTTTTTGAAATGGACTCTGTCACCCAGACTGGAGTGCAGTGGCGTGATCTTGGCTCACTGCAACCTCTGCCTCCAGGGTTCAAGTGATTCTCCTGCCTCAGCCTCCTGGGTAGCTGGGATTATAGACACCCACCACCATGTCTGGCTGGTTTTTTTTTTTTTTTTTTTGAGATGGAGTTTCACTCTGGTTTCCCAGGCTGGAGTGCAATGGCATGATCTCTGCTCACCGCAACCTCCGCCTCCCAGGTTTAAGCGATTCTCGTGCCTCAGCCTCCCAAGTAGCTGAGATGACAGACATGCACCACCACACCTGGCTAATTTTGTATTTTTAGTAGAGACGGGGGTTTTTCCGTTTTGGTCAGGCAGGTCTTGAACTCCCGACCTCAGGTGATCTGCCCACTTCAGTCTCCCAAAGTGCTGGGATTACAGGCGTGAGCCACCGTGCCTGGCCTAGTTTTTGTATTTTTAGTAGAGATGGGGTTTCACCATGTTGGGCAGGCTGGTCTTGAACTCTTGACCTCAGGTGATCTGCCTGCCTTGGTCTCCCAAAGTGCTGGGATTACAGGCATGAGCCACTGCACTTGGCCTTAAGAACTTTTAAGGATTTGTAAATTCTCTGCATGTTTTCTTCTGCTAACAACCAGTTACTTTATTTTGGAAGTGGAGAACAGGTGGTGGATTACAAGACTGAATATTCATTAAAAACTAAAGGTGGGCCGGGTGTGGTGGCACACGCCTGTAACCCCAGCTCTTTGAGAGCCTGGGGCAGGACGATCATTTGAGCCCAGTAGTTCGAGACCAGCCTGAGCAACACAGTGAGACCCTGTCTCTATAAAAAAACTAAAGGTGAACCAAACTAGATTATTGTGCTACCTAGGAAAATGGAAAAAGTGGTAGCTGTGAAAACAGACTAATCAGGAAAAAAAGAAGGTGATTAGACTTAAGAAATTAAATTTAAGCCTTGACCTTATATAACAGCACCCAAGACTGAAATGAAATTTTTTCTTTTTCTTTCCTTCTTTTATCTTTTCTCTTTCTTTCTTTCTTTCTTTTTTTTTTTTTTGAGGCACAGTCTTGCTCTAGGGGCCCAGGCTGGTACAGTCACAGCTCACTGCAACCCCAATCTCCTGGGCTCAAGTGATCCTCTTGCCTCAGCCTTCCAAGTAGCTGGGACCACAGGCACGCGCCACTATGCCTGGCTGCTTTTTGTAGAAATGGGGTTTCTCAGTGTTGCCCAGGCGGGTCTCAAACTCCAGGACTCAAGCAATTCTCCCGCCTCAGCCTCTCAAAGTGCTGGGATTATAGGCATGAGCCACTGTGCCCAGCCCTATTTAGCCTTTCTCTGTTTTAGTTTAAATATTGGTCCTAAGTTTGAAAAGGTAATGTCATTTCCTTTCTGCTTTCTAGTATATTCATTGTGTAAATTATGCTCTTTTTAAAAAAGCGTCTTTTTTCCAGTTATAAAAGCTATATGTATTTACTCTAGACAACTTAGAAAACAGTAGAAAAGCATAAATAAAGTAAAAATTACTTATAACCCCTTGACTAGAAATAGTTGCTATTGTATCTCCTAGTCTTTTTTCTCCTCCTCCTCCTCCTCCTCCTCCTCCTCCTTCTTCTTCCTCTTCCTCTTCTTCCTCTTCCTCTTCCTCTTCCTCTTCCTCTCCAGCTGGAGTGCAGTGGTGCAATCTCAGCTCACTGCAACCTCTGCCTCACGGGTTCGAGCGATTCTCCTGCCTCAGCCTCCCAAGTAGCTGGAATTACAGGCGCCTGCCACCACACCCGGATAATTTTTTTTTTTGAGGCAGAGTCTCACTCTGTCGCCCAGGCTGGAGTGCAGTGGTGCAATCTTGGCTCACTGCAACCTCCACCTCCTGCTTCAAGCGATTCTCTTGCCTCAGCCTCCCGAGTAGCTGGGATTAGAGACATGCACCACCATACCTGGCTTATTTTTGTATTTTTAGTAGAGACAGGGTTTTGCCATTGTTCGCCAGGCTGATCTCGAACTCCTGACCTCTGATGATCTGCCCACCTTGGTCTCCCAAAGTGCTGGGATTACAGACGTGAGCCACTGTGCCCGGCCCTTAGTCTTTTTTTATAATCTTGTATGAATTATTTATTTATTTTTATTTTTGCTTGCATGAATTATTAATGAGAATTTATATATAATATTTTAATGCTGTTCATGACAGAATACTTGAATGAGTGAAGAATGAGGGCTGATCTGATATGTAATGTGTGTTGAATTAAGTAAGTTGGTTTAAAGAAAATTTATTTAGGTTTTACAAAAGAAACTCAGATTTTGCCTATATCTTCCTTAGAACATTTGATCTTTGGTGGAAGAAAGCATGTCATGAAAGTATGACATGAAATGTGCCATCACCTAGAATGGATGTTGATTAAATGGTTTGAAGGTAGATCCTCCTCTTGTGCTCTTTAGGAGAAATCTATTCTAAAAATGAAAGTTATTTTTCAGTATTAATTTCTTCCTTCAATATCTATGTAATAGGTAAGATATGTCCATTTTATAGTTGAAGTATAATAAGAAACCAGTCTTTGCCTAGGAACAGTTGAGCACAGTATAGGGAATCATAATAGAAGCAAACATCAATTGAACACTTTCCTTGCAGTAAGTGCTGGAGAGGTAAAGGAGTAAGAATTGAGCCCCTTGTCTGGCCGGGCGCGGTGGCTCAAGCCTGTAATCCCAGCACTTTGGGAGGCCGAGATGGGCGGATCATGAGGTCAGGAGATCGAGACCATCCTGGCTAACACCGTGAAACCCCGTCTCTACTAAAAAATACAAAAAACTAGCCGGGCGATTTGGCGGGCGCCTGTAGTCCCAGCTACTCGGGAGGCTGAGGCAGGAGAATGGCGTGAACCCAAGAGGCAGAGCTTGCAGTGAGCTGAGATCCGGCCACTGCACTCCAGCCTGGGCACGAGACTCCGTCTCAAAAAAAAAAAAAAAAAGAATGAGCCCCTTGTCTTCAAGGAGCTCTCAATATAACCAAGTAGACAGTCAGATGGTGAGTAAATGAGCCATGGCCGATGGTGGAAGGTTCTTTGCACCTTTTTTTTCCTATACAATACAGTGACTTTTTTTTTTATCTCGTGTACTTTTTTATTCTAGCTGAATTAAAAGCTTAAGAAATGATTTAAGTGGGAAATTAAATGAGATAATTGATTTAGAGATGAGTTAAATGTTTGTGTTGTATTCTAACAGTTTAAGGGCTGTTAGTATTACTGAATCTATTACACTGCTTATTATCAGTTGTTTAAAGAAACTTTTGATCAGGCATGGTGACGCAAAAACACAAAAATTAGCCGGGTGTGATGGCGCGTGCTTGTATTCCCAGCTGCTTGGGGGCTGAGGCAGGAGGATCACCTGAACCTTGGGAGGTCGAGGCCACAGTGAGTAGTAATCCATAATCATGTCATTGCACTCCAACCTGGGCCACAGAGTGAGACGGTGTCTCAAAAAAAAACCAAATCAAAACAGACTTTTACCTTTTCCCTCAATAAGTAGTTGCATGTTTTATCTGCTAATTTTGATCTATCTAAAATAAAACTGGATACTTCTTGCCTCAAATTTTAAGTAGGGGCCAGGTGCGGTGGCTCATGCCTGTAATCCCAGCACTTTGGAAGGCTGAGACTGGTGGATCACCTGAGGTCAGGAGTTTGAGACCAGCCTGGCCAACATGGGAAAACCCTGTCTCTACTAAGACTACAAAAAATAAGCTGGGTGTGGTGGCGGGTGCCTGTAATCTTAGCTACTTAGGAGGCTGAGGCAGGAGAATCGCTTGAACCTGGGAGGCGGAGGTTGCAGTGAGTCGAGATTGCACCACTGCACTTCAGTGACAGAGCCAGACTCCATCTAAAAAAAAGAAAATCTTAGATTCTACTTTTCCTAGTTGTTTATTGAATTAGATACAAATTCTTTGATCTGGCATTGATCCAACTTGTATTGCCACTCTTAACCCCCACCGCAGCTGCAGATATGCCTCATATTCTATCTCGATTGGTCTTGAACATGCCCTGCACTTCTCTGCTTTCATGGAAGACTTTTGCTGATATTTCCTTCACTTGATACACTTTTGGCTTCTCTACCCTCTCCCTGACCCCAATTTCTGCTTGCCAGAATAATATCTGTTCTTCTTTCATTCATTTATTTAACAACTATTGTGACACTGTTCTAGGTGCTTGGATACATCTAGTGAACAAAGTCCCCATCATTATGGCAGTCATATTCAGTTGAGGGAGGTAAACAATAAATGCTGGCGATTAAATGCTGTAAAGAAAATGAAGTGGGTTAAGGAAATTTTTTGAAGTAGGTTAAGGAGTATTGACAATGATGGGGGTGCTATTTTCAGTTTTACGGAGCATTCTGTTATCCCTGTGGAGAATGACAATTAGGAAGGCAAGGTCAGAAGCAGGGAGACTAATTAGAGGTGACTTTTCGTAATCCAGGCACGAGATGATGGTGGCTTGGAATAAGGTGGGAAGTTACTGGATTCTGGATATATTTCTAAGATGGAGATACAGAATTTCCTGATGGACTGGATGTGGCATGTGAGAGAAAGAAGAGTTAAATATGATTCTGAGATTTTTGTTCTGAACAACCAGAATGATGGAGTTATCATTAACTGAGGTGGAAAAGGCCGTGGGAAGGGCTAGTTCTAATGGGGAGGAGATCAGGAGTTTAGTTTTTTGACATGTTAAATTCAAATTTGTTAATATCTCATAGGATCTATTGTGTACTTGGAGCGGCATATGTTAAAGAAACACACAGGCCGGGTGCGGTGGCCCACGCCTGTAATCCCATCACTTTGGGAGGCTGAGGCGGGCGATCACGAGGTCAGGAGATCGAGACCATCCTGGCTAACACGGTGAAACCCTGTCTCTACTAAAAAAAAATACAAAAAAATTAGCCAGGCGTGGTGGCGGGCACCTGTAGTCCTAGCTACTCGGGAGGCTGAGGCAGGAGAATGGCGTGAACCTGGGAGGCGGAGCTTGCAGTGAGCCGAGATTGTGCCACTGCACTCCAGTCAGGGCGACAGAGCAAGACTCTGTCTCAAAAAAAAAAAAAAAAAAGAAAAAGAAAAAGAAACACATAAATAAGGACAGTAGGTAATTACATCAAAGAAAAGAACAGGGCGACTTGAGAAACAATGACAGAAAACCCAGTTCAGCTGGAGGCTCAGTGAGAGCCTTTCTGAGAAAATGACATGTAGGATGAGTAGTAATTAGAATGAGGGGAAAAGCATTCTGAGTTGAAGGAATCAGCATGTATAAAGGCAGGAAATAATCAGTTAAGGGTGTGACTGGAAAATAAAGAACAAAAGTGAGGAGTAGAGTGAGGAATTGACAGGGGCCACATCATGGAGGGCCTTGTATGTAATGTGAGTTTTGTCCTTAGTGGAAATGGCAGTTCTCAGGTGGGTTTTAAGTGAGGGAGCTTTGGGATTAGAGTTGCATCTTAAGATGAGTAGCCTGACTCTGTGGCAAATGAATTGAAGGGAGGCAAGAGTGGCAATAAAGACAACTATTTGGAGGCCGTTGCAATCAAGAAAGGTGATGGTGGCTTGGATTAGGGAGGTGATGGAGAGAAGAGAATGGATTTGAGGTAGATTTTGGAAGTGGTGTCAATAAGAAGATGTTTAAGAAGGAGATATGTGAGAGAGAAAAGTGTGAGAAATGACTTGGGTTTCTAATTAGAGTCATTGGTCAAGAGTTGCCATTCATGGAGAGGGAGGAGGAGCAGACAGAGTTCAAGTTTTGACTTGTTGAGTATAAGATGGCTGAGATGTCAAGTGGAGATGTTGGTAGAAAGTTGGATATACAGATCTATTCAGAAAGAAGCTAGGCAGGATGGAGACATATGGGACTTTATGACATATATATATGCCATAGTTGATGACATACATATATGTATATATGACATATACACACACATATAATATTTGGTATTTAAAGTGTATGAGGCTGGATGTGGTAGCTCACACCTATAATCCCAGCACCATGGAAGGCTGAGGTGGAAGAATTGCTTGAGGCCAGGAGTTTTTGACCAGTCTGGGCAACATAGCAAGACCCCATCCCTGCAAAAATAAGAATAAAATATTAGTTGGGCATGATGTCACATGCCTATAGTCCTAGTTACTTCAGGAGGCTGAGGCAGGAAGGATCACTTGAACCCAGGAGTTAGAGGCTACAGTGAGATATGATCGTGCCACTGCACTGCCGGATGACGGAGTGAGACTCTGTCTCTAAAGAAAAAAACAAGTGTATGAGATCATTCTGTGGATGAGTAAAGAGTAAGGAAAATGCCTAGAAGCAAGTTCTGAGGAACTCTCAACACTTAGGGGTTGGGTAATGGAGGAGAAGCTAGACAAGGAGAACAAAGAGGAACTGTGGGAGAACAGTAGTGAGTGGTGAGAGGAAAACTACTCGAGTGAGGTAGGAGGAAGCTAGGAGAGGTTTGTAAGGAGGGAGTGACCAGTTGTGTCAAGCTGAGTGTTTGTTGGATTTAACACCCTGGAAGTTACCGGCATCCTTAGTAGTAACAGCTTTGGTGGAGTAGTGGTGGTGGGGAAGTCAAAATACAGTGGGTAGAAGAATGAAATAGGAAGCAAGAAACTGGAGTCCGTATGTAAAGTCAACTCTAACAAGAAACTTGGCTATGTAGAAGAGAGGCTGATAGCTGTAAAGGGGGATATATATGAAGGGAAAGCTTTAAAAAGTGTAATCTGTAAGAGCTGGGTTGAATGCTGATCTATTAGAGGAAGAGGTGGAAAATTAAACAGAGACATGGTTTAATGGATGTCCTTCAAGGAATCTCCCAAATGGCCACCTATTCCACTAGGTCCCCCTCAGCGGTATGTATTGCTTCTTTGTATGAATTTTCATACAACCTTCCCCCCTACTTCTTTACTTGAGGCCAAGTAAACTCTGTGAGGAAGAGATTTTGTTCTTCATCTTTGTATAGGCCAGACTGTCCAACAGTATGTTTTTTGAAGAACCAGCTAAGACGGTTCCTCCATTTCCTTACTGCCACACTCTGCAAGTGCAAAAACCATTTTGTTGCTCTCTACTAAAGAAAGAATTGGCCGGGCATGCTGGCTCACTCCTGTAATCCCAGCACTTTGGGGGAGGCTGTGGCGGGCAGATCACCTGAAGTCGGGAGTTCGAGACCAGCCTGACTAATATGGAGAAACCCCGTCTCTACTAAAAATACAAAAATTAGCCGGGCGTTGTGGCGCATGCTTGTAGTCCCAGCTATTTGGGAGGCTGAGGCAGGAGAATTGCCTGAACCTGGGAGTTGGAGGTTGTAGTGAATTGAAATCGTGCCGCTGCACTCCAACCTGGGCAACAGAGCAAAACTCCGTCTCAAAAAAAAAAAGAATTAAGTTCAAATCTATAGTCTGGCATTCAAGTCTATGGCTTTCATAGTCTAGCTCCAACTAAATTGAACAAATTTATCTCCTACTTCTTCCGGGTCTTACAGTCCAGCTAAATTGAACTCTTCTTTGTTTCCGTGTGAGCTATCTTGTTTCCCTGAAGCAACCTTTCCCATCTCTTCCATTCCCCATTGTTTAAACTCTCCATAATCCTGTAAATCTCCATTTAAATGTGTCTCCCTTTGTTAATCCTTCAAGATTCATATTTCATGCCTCTTATGTGACTCTTCTGTTACCTCTTTTGTTGATAGTTTTGCATGTATCTCATCTTTGCTATAATAAACTAAGCTCCAGGAGGGTAGATTCCTTGTCTTATTCATCTTTGCATCCACCACAATATTTAGTAGATTGTCTGCCTCATAATAGGCATTCAGTAAATCTTATTGAATGAGTAAATACCTTAAGTATAGTTGATAGACCTTAACCTACTGCTAGTAAATTATAGTTGGCTAAAAATATTATTTATAAGTGCTGTGCTTTGGAAAAAGATCATCTGCTTAGCAGCACTATTTGGTGGGTAGTTGGTGGAAAGCAAAGCATGGACTGGTTGAAATTGCTGGCTATAGCATTCCACCAAATTTGGTTATGTCACTAAACACGGATGATTTGGTGTAGATTTGGAGGGGAAAGCGTTACCTTATTAGTTGTTAAGTCAGTATTTGTCAGAAGCCTTCCACTCACTTTTTCTGGTGTGACGGTACTTCGTTTGAAAAGATTCCAGTTCATAGTGGTAGAACCTTTTACTCTAGACTTTTAAGTATGGGGCAGTATGCCTTACAATTATGTAAGCTTTTTAGTTACAATGGCTTTTTTTTTTTTTCTTTTCTCCCCCTGGAGACGGAGTCTTGCTTTGTTGCCCAGGCTGGAGTGCAGTGGCACCTTCTTGGCTCACTGCATCTCCTCCTCCCAGGTTCAAGCAGTTCTCCTGTCTCAGCCTCCCAAGTAGGTGGAATTGTAATTCCAGCATGTGACATGACTCCTGCCTAGTTTTTGTCTTTTTCTTTTTTCTTTTTTTAACTAGAAATGGGGTTTCACCATGTTGGCCAGGCTGGTCCTGAACTCCTGACCTCAGGTGATCCGCCCACCTCAGTCTCCCAAAGTGCTGGGATTGCAGGTGTGAGCCATAGCGCCCAGCTGTTAGAATATCTTCTAAGTCAAAAGCTGTGTATTAAGAATTTACTCCTGAAGCATGTGCACAGTTAGGCTTTGCAAGAGAAACTCTCCACAAGATAAACATATTGTGTATTTTTTCTCTAAAGCTGGAACTAAGAGCGATCTTCCTCATAAATAAAATGAAGTTCAAGCCTCAATAACATCTGCCCTTAAACGTTTAATTTGATGTATTAAAAATTTTTTCAGCCAGGTGTAGTGGCTAACACTTGTAATCCTAGTACTTTGGGAGGTGAGGCAGGTGGATTGCTTGAGCCCAGGAGTTCGAGACCAGCCTGGACAACATGGCGAAACCCTGTCTCCATAAAAAATGCAAAAATTAGCTGTGTATTGAGGCACACACCTATGGTCCCAACTACTTGGGAGGCTGAGGTGGGAGGATTGCTTGAGCCTGGGAGGCGAAGGTTGCAGTGAGCCAAGATGGCGCTACTGTTCTCCACCCTGGGCAACAGAGCAAGACCCTATCTCAAGGAAAAAAAAAAAAATTCATACTCTGGTATCTTCTGGCATTTCACAGATTTTGTATTGTTGCTTTCTTCCTTTATTACTGGCAGATATCCCTTTAAATGTGGTGGTAAGAAGGCTCTCATTCTAGGACATCTGGATTTCTGCCAAAATTGATTTTTTAATCTTTTATTAAAAATAATCCCAGCACTTTGGGAGGCCGAGACGGGCGGATCACAAGGTCAGGAGATCGAGACCATCCTGGCTAACATGGTGAAACCCCGTCTCTGCTTAAAAAAAAAAAAAAAAAAAAAAAAAAAAAAAAAAACTAGCCAGGCGAGGTGGCGGGCGCCTGTAGTCCGGCTACTCGGGAGGCTGAGGCAGGAGAATGGTGGGAATCCGGGAGGCGGAGCTTGCAGTGAGCTGAGATCCGGCCACTGCACTCCAGCCCGGCGACAGAGCGAGACTCCGTCTCAAAAAAAAAAAAAAAAAAAAAAAAAAAAATCTCTCAAGCAAATTTGAGACTCACCACCAAAACCTTAAATTCCTTTTTATTTACTTTGTGTTTTAACTGTCTCTCACTACTGCAGGTTTTTGTTGTTGTTGTTTGTTTTTTGGTAAATAGAGAGACTACAAATTTAAAAAATCTTTCATTAAACATGTCTTTACTAAGTGCCTATTAGGAACTGCTCTAAGCTCTGAGCAGGAAAACGTACCCTCAGGTGCCAGTAATGAATGAGCTATAAGGAAGGCGCACTATACACCATTATCTTAGATGGGATAATATTTTCTGCTGGAGTTATTGTAACTCACTGGGAGGCCTTTTCACTTCTAGGAAGACCTGGTTTTCCTATATTTAGAATAGATACTGTTCCCATTGACTTTGTTTTCTGTTGGATTTCTTAAATGCGTGGAAAAGTATTTCATATTTAATTGAACTAATATATACACTTATGGAGTGCTTTCTATGTGCCAGGCACTATGTTAACTACATTACATCTATTAAATATTAACTCATTTGATTGTTACTCAATAAAATGTTTGCTGAAGGAATATATAGAAGCTTTTATTTTTTCCATGCACAGGCTTGATTTCAGAGGAGTTTGGGAGGAAAAGAAGAAATAAAAGATCACATAATTGGGAAAAAGCAAATGCCTAACAAGAAGCCAGAGAAATAGGCCGAGAGGGTGATGCAAATGACTGGGCTCAGTTCATATTTTAGATTGAAATAAACAGATTTACTTGTTTTTCCTTGCAAAATAAAAAAGATTTAAGGGAGAGTCTGCAACTCTGTTTTGACCCTGAGAATGTGGCTTGATAGCCGTTATGATTAAGAGTGTTGGGAGCAGCTGTTGTCCTGATGACTCAGCAGGAACCCCTGTGTTAGATTATACGGTTGCCTCAGTATTGCATGTAACAAGTTCTTAATATATTTTGAAATATTTGAGATCATAGATCCCAAAATCAGAGCCAGGGATGGTTGTTGACTTGAAGTGTCATTTGTATTTTTCTTTCCTTCTTTTTCTTTTTTCTTTCTTTTTTTTTTTGAGATGGAATCTCGCTCTGTCACCTAGACTGGAGTGCAGTGACGCCCTCTCGGCTCACTGCAGCCTCCACCTTCTGGGTTCAAGCAGTTCTCCTGCCTCAGCCTCCCAAGTAGCTGGGATTACCGGCGCCCACCATCACGCCCAGCTAATTTATATATATATATATATATATATATATATATTTTTTTTTTTTTAACTGAGTTAACCATGTAATGTCAACAAACTCCAGACCCTGTAGCAGCTTAGAGTAGCTTGTCAGTCCCAGCCCCATCCCTGTGTTCCTCACCTGCCCTTTCGCCCTGGCATGGGCACAGGTTTTCCTGCAGTTCTCATCAGGAGGGGAGGGCAGGGGAGCAGGTGGGCAGGGTCAAGAGAAGCAACCCAAGGTGGATGAGAATTTGCTTCACTGCCAGAAGTTTGCAGTCATTTCTGTTTTGCTGCATTTTGTTAGCACTGTTCTTACTTCCTTTACTAACATACTCTTTTTCAAACCTTCCATTTCAGTTTTCCCTCCTTCTTGCTCTCAGTAGTACGAGACAGTGGGCAGAAGTGACCTTATCAGTCTGTGTCCTTTGGGTGTAGTCTTTCATCCACAAAAAAGATTTAGGGACTCCAAGGACAGAGATCCCAAGTCGCAGGAGGGGGGTAAAAAAGAGGTGGAGAGGAAGGAAGGAGAGGAGGCAAAAAAGTACCAGAGTCAGGAAGGATGTTTTAAGCTAGTATTGGGTAAAATGAAAGGCAAGGAGTCAGACACAGACACCATGGCCTGGAAAAGCTGTCATTCTCTAATGAAAAAGCTGTATCAAAACCGTTTTCATGTGTAAAGGCAGGGAAAATCTGAAGATATATTCCAAGTCAGCTCATAAAATGACACAATAGAAGTAAACTGTGTAGTAGGCCATGGACAGGATGCTAAAAAGACTTCACAGATGTTTCAGGTGTTGATCTTCTATCAAAGGGTCAGTAAATATTCCAATGCAAGCTGGAATCTGGACTATATGGTATCTAAGCAAGCAGTTGCCTCTGTCACATCAGGATTCACAATGAAATTAGGCAGAGTCAAAGGAAACAGGCCACGACCTCCCCGCCAGGGAGATCTGCAGCTCCACTCTCCCCGCCTGCCCACTTCTCTGTCCCCATTTCCTCTGACAGTAGCTCGCCGAAAGCGTTCCCAGGCTGGTGGTTTCTTCCTTCCAGCACGACGCGGGCTTTTGACTCAATTCAGCCCTCCGGCCAGAGGCAGGTGGCCACAAGCCTGGGGCCCCCGGCCGGCAACCGAATTTTTGGGCGCAGCATTGGCCCCGGCCGGTCCCGCCACTGAGGAGCCGGAGCTCCTCAGGGAGGGGGACCCCGCCGGCCCCGGGAAGCCGCCCCAAACGGAGCTGCCTGGCCACCGAGCCTACCTGCCATACCTGGGCAGCGGCCGGGCCTGGGTCCCAGCCGCTGGCCACCCGCCCGGGCAGGCCGGAAGGAACAAAGGCGCTCCTAATATTTGTTTTTAATTTAAAACAATTTTTTTTTCTTTTGAGATGGAGTCTTGCTGTGTTGCCAGGATGGAGTGCAGGGGTGCGATCTTGGCTCGCTGAAGCCTCCACCTCCCGGGTTCAAGCTGTTCTCCTGCCTCAGCTTCCCGAGTAGTTGGGACTATAGACGCGCCACCATGCCCAGCTAATTTTTGTATATTTAGTGGACACAGGGTTACACCATGTTGGCCAGGATGGTCTTAATCTCTTGACCTTCTGTTCCACCCGCGTTGGCCTCCCAAAGTGCTGGGATTACAGGTGTGACCCACCACGCCCAGCCTATATTTTTAATAGAGACAGGGTTTCACCATGTTGGCCAGGCTGGTTTTGAAATCCTGACTTCAAATGATCTGCCTGTCTCGGCCTCCCAGAGTGCCAGGATTATAGGCATGAGCCATTGCGCCATTTTTTCTTTTTTTTAGAGATCAGGTCTTGCTATGTTGCGCAGACTGGTTTTTTTCTTTTTCTTTCTTTATTTTTTGAGACGGAGTCTCACTCTGTCACCCAGGCTGGAGTGCAGTGGCACAATCTCAGCTCACGGCAACCTCTGTCTCTGGGTTCAAGTGATTCTTGTGCCTCAGCTTCCCTAGTAGCTGGGACTACAGACATGGGTCACTGCAATTGGCTAATGTTTTTGTATTTTCAGTAGAGACAGTTTCGCTGTGTTGGCCAGGCTGGTCCAGAACTCCTGGTGTCAAGTGATCCGCCCACCTTGCCCTCCCCAAGTGCTCGATTATAGGTGTGAGCCACCACGCCCAGCCAGTATTTCTATCTAGGTGCTGAAGTAGTTTCTTTTGGAGTTGAAGATCATTAGAATTAATACTTCAAGTAGGCAATTGAGTCATCATAATGGAAGACTGGATCTTTAGTGTTATGCTGTTATAGTATGCAATGTCCAATCTTTTGGCTTCCCTGGGCCACATTGGAAGAAGAATTGTCTTGGGCCACACAAAAAAATACACTAACAATAGCTGATGAGCCAAAAAAAAAAAAAAAAAAAAAAAAGCAAAAAGACCTTATAATGTTTTAAGAAAGTTTATGAATTTGTGTTGGGCTTCATTCAAAGTGGTCCTGGGCCACATGTGGCCCACGGACCTCAGGTTGGACAAGCTTGATGTAGTGGCTAAGAGTGTGGACTCCCAAGCCATGTGGCCTGTGTTTGAATCCTAGTTCTGCCCTTTGCTAGTTGCTAGGTGTCCCCACTGGGATAATCTTCTTGGGCTTTGTAAAGATTATAAGAGTTAATATAAGAAAAGCCCTTAGAGTCTGACTCATAGTAAGCCTTGTTTGCTTACTATTTTGCCTTTAGGAATGCAGAATTAAGACCATGTTGGCTTGGCCTATGGTTAGTTTATATATTCCAATATACCATATGTGGTTTCAACCTCCAGGATTAGAAGCATCTGCCAGACTGCCACTACAACCAGGTGGGAACTTTTCATTCTTTATCAAAAGAGCAGGGTTAGTACAAAAAAAGTTCAAGGTTAAGCTTGAATTGGCTCCTGAATTAACTTTAGTGAACCCTGATCCTGTTGACACTTACTAGGTAACTAAAGGACAGTCAGATTGGACTCTGCCATCTTAGTCCATTGGCCTCAGCAGTTCTTTCTGGACTTGTAGCTAAAGCTGAGAGTCTATTGCTGGTGAGAATGTTTCTCTTTTCTCTCTCTCTCTTTTTTTTAATGTGAAAGCATAAAAGAAGAGGAATAATTTATGACGTAGGATCTTATTGGTTCTGTAGAAGTACTCTTAATTAAAATGTTTTAATTAAAATAATATGTATAATTTAAATAAAATAATATATTATTTTAATTTAAAAAACTTTATATATAGTTTTTTTGTGGCATGGAGTTGCACTCTGTCGTCCCGGCTGGAGTACAGTGGCATGATCTTGGCTAACTGCAACCTCTGCCTCCTGGGTTCAAGCAATTCTCCTGCCTCAGCCTCCCGAGTAGCTGGGATTACAGGCATGCGCCACCATGCTCGGCTAATTTTTGTATTTTTAGTAGAGATGGGGTTTCTCCATGTTGGTCAGCCTGGTCTCGAACTCCCGACATGAGGTGATCCGCCCTCCTTGGCCTCCCAAAGTGTTGGGATTACAGGCATGAGCCACTGCGCCCAGCCAAAATTTTTATTTTTTTAAGATATGGGGATCTTGCCATGTTGCCCAGGCTGGTCCCAAAGTCCTGAGCTCAAGTAGTCCCCTTGTGGTGGCCTCCCAAAGTAAAAGTATTTTTCAATTATGGATTTTGGCTTCCTGTTCTACCACATTTCACTATTTCTTGATTGTTGTGGTATTTATCTTTACAATTGAACAGATCATATATTAACTAGCCTTTAATGCTTTCTTTAAAGGAAATGTAGATGTGCTTATATTTTTAACACATCTAGAGAGGAAGAGATTAAGCTCTTTTTATTTAATTTGGAAGAAGTTGAGATAGTGTAGATCTACAGGTTTTATATTTAGTAATTTTTAAGGAGTAAAAATGAAGTCTTCTAATTTTTCTAGACTCTAAGATTGTTGTTGTTTTTAGAATTTTTCACCTTATACCACAATGGGATAATAAAGCTTAAAACATTAGCATGTCAGCTGGGCGCGGTGGCTCACGCCTGTAATCCCAGCACTTTGGGAGACTGAGGCAGGTGGTCAGGAGTTTGAGACCAGCCTGGCTAAGATGGTGAAACCCCGTCTCTACTGATAATACAAAAATTAGCAGGCATGGTGGCATGTGCCTGTAGTCCCAGCTACTCGGGAGGCTAAGGCAGAAGAATCACTTGAACCAGTGAGGCAGAGGTTTCAGTGAGCCGAGATCGTGCCACTGCACTCCAGCTTGGGCGACAGAGTGAGACTCCATCTCAAAAAAAAAAAAAAAACCAAAAAAAACTTTAGCATGTCTGTAATTTGTAGATATAATCTCTATAAATGATAAAGCAAAAATAGCTGGGCATGGTGGCACATGCCTGTGGTCTCAGCTACTGGGAGGCTGAAGCAGGAGGATTGCCTGAGCCTGGGAGATTGAGGCTGTAGTGGGCCACTGTGATTGCACCACTCCACTCCAGCCTGGGTGGCAGAGTGAGACCCTGTGTCAAAACAAAAGAAAACAAACAAAAAAATATAATGTAAGAATCATGAAGTGACTTTAAAATCTTCATTTTATAATAATGTTATAACTTTTCTGAAGCTACTTAATTTATCACTATACAGAATAAACAGATACATAATAAATGATCAGTAAGTTTTTATTTCCTTATTAAAGCCAGAATAATGGTCATGAGATAATAGATAGCATTGGGTGCTTACTATGGGGCCAGGCGCAGTGTGCCAGCCTTTTATGTGTGTTAGCTAATTTAATCCTCATATAAACTTTGAAATAGGTGCTATCAGTACTGTTTAACACATGAGAATTAGAGAGATCATTGTTTGGGTATGGTTGCAGGGCCAGTAAGTGGCAGTACTGGGATTTGTACTAATGTCTTTGGGATTTCAGAACTTGAATCAAGAACTTTATGTTCTTTTTCTCTATTTATTTGAAACTTGAATGTTTTCCTAACAGAGTTTCTTATGTTCTGTTTTCAGTCACCCTGAAAAAAAATTCAGAGTGTATTTTAGGATATTTCTAAAACATACTAACAACTAGTGAGCCTAGATGGTTCATTAGATGAGTTTGGTTGCTTTCAGTTCTCTTGGTAAAATTTGAAAGGAAACTAAAATTTCCATTACCTCACCTCTTTGCATTTTGGGGGCCTGGTTAATTAGTATTTTATAAAGTACTTTAGAGGGTTTATTTATAAACTCATTAAGGAACCTGACTTGAATGTCATTTAAAAAAATTTTTTATTATTATTATTTTTTTGAGACAGGGTTTCACCGTTGCCCAGGATGGAGTACAGTGGTGCCATCACAGGTCACTGCCACCTTGACCTCCTGGACTCAAGTGATCCTCCTCCTTTAGGCCCCTGAGTAGTAGCAAGGACTTTCAGTGCCACCATGCCCAGCTAATTTTTTTAAAATTAATTTTTTGTGGAGATGAGGTCTCACTGTGTCACCTAAGATGGTCTTGAACTCCTGGGCTCAAGTTATCCTCCCACTTTGGCCTCCCATTACAGGCATGAGCCACTGTGCTTGGCCTCACATATTTTGATTTTAGGATTGTTTTCCAATTGAGAAATGTCTAAATGATTCAAGTTTAATAAAAATCATATACTAATTTGTTGATTATTTTTCTGAGTTCTTTTCTTTCTGCCCCCTCCCTTTCTCCCTTCCTCCCTCTTCAGAGGAGTCTATACTTTGCATTGTTGATAGAAAAAAAAAAAAAAAGGCAAGGAAGTTTCTTTTTGTGGAGAGAGGAAATGGCTGTTGGTTCAAGACTTTATCCATATTAGGTATAAACTAAATATAGACATGTAATCCAGGAGTGAAGTCACATCTATAAAGTTTCTTAAGCAAAGCTAATGAGATCAGCCAGTGCTTTCGGATCTGTTTTTTCCCTCCTTACTTTTGGCTCACTTACCAAACTGATTCGTCCTATAGTCTGCCTGCCTTTGCCTCTTTAAAAAAAGAATAAAAAAATTATAAGGAATCTTTCTGTAAAACAAGCACACAAATTTTTAAAAAGTGGCTTTGTATGTGAAGCATAGCTACTTATGCCTCCCTTTGAGAGGAGGTTATAAATAAATTAGCTTCTTTAATTTCTTGACCTTGTCATTTTCCTCACACCAATTCTTCTTTTTTTGTTTTTTGAGTTGGTTTTATCCTTGAGACTTTGTCACATATTTTTACTGTGAGGCTGGACTCATCTTTGTAAATTGTAAGAAACATCTGTTTTACTTAGTATTTTCTTGCTTTATTCCATTTTTAACCATTAAAGCAGATCTCAATGTGGCTAAATGGTAATAGGATTTCTTCTGATTGGCTGGTTAGAGAGATTGTAGTAGAACGGAATGATGGAGTAAATTTGTTTCTGGTCACAGCACATGTCCTTCTCAAATAAGGACTTTGAAAAGTCCCTTAAAGCATTCTTACAATAATTGTTTCCAACTCCTGTGCTCCTTCTTAGAGCCCTTTGCAAGCATGCCTAAACACTCAAGCCCTTACGAACTGCTATGCTTCTGAAGAGAAGAACTGTATACACACATCTATGGCGTATCTTACTATAAATACTTTGGAATACAACTAATTCTGTAAAAAGTTTAGCTTAACATATTTCGGGGTTTTAGGGGTCAGTTCATAAAACTAAATGTTCTCCAAGCCTAAGTTGAAATCTGTTCTGAATCCTTCTCTGACCTTGTCGTTCCGTTAGCAGAGCTACTCTTGCCTACTGTTTGGGGTAGTTAGTGCGTTTTCATATTCTGCCACTCATCTGAATCACCTTTGATTACATTTTTGTTCCAGGTTAGAATGTAAATTCCCAGAGATCAAAGATAAGAGGTTATTTTCTTTTTTCTTCTTTTTATATTTTAAATTAAAAAATTATGTTCTTCCAAAGACAAAGGGACTTTTTTCTTCGTCTTTTGTATCTACCCCCTACCACAAACCATTATATATAGGAGATAATTCATTAATTCAGTAAGCATTTATTAGTGTTTTTGGGCAGATTGGTATGCATAGTATGGGAATATAAGCATGTAAGAGAGAATATATTAAGTATTTTCTGTTATTGTGTTCTGTATTACCTCATAGTAAAATACCAGAGATAAAAATAGTATTCAGTTATTGAACTTGAGACATGTAATTTGGGTTTTGTAACTAGCTTCACTATATAGCTATTGGTCTAAACTTAACAGATTGGTTTAGAGAACTAGAATATTAAAATTATGTAACTGGAAGGCCAGGATCAAGTCCTATGTGTATCCTAATTGATCTGCTATCTCATCTGTAAAGTGGGTGTGTTTCTTGGAGGTGACGTTCAGTCTAGTTTGTATTATTTTATATGCCAAGGTAGCCTTAGGCTTGGCTTAAGCTTAGGCCTACGCAGAAAGTTGAGACCTGAGATTCCAACATCAGATCCAGAGAATTAAATTCTCATAATTAGAAAAAATATATTAGATAACAAATAAAAATAGAGCCAATACAAATTCTTCATGATAATGGAGGCAGTTTGCCAAATAAAGAAAACATATTTCAGGAGTGAATTCTTTGACCAGAAAGAATATGTGTTATTTCCCAAATTAACTCCTGAAAGAAAGTTTAAGGAAAGATTTTGTTTGTTTTGTCTAAAATAAAGCAGACACAGAACCTTTCTTCTTCTTGTTTTTTTTTTTAAAGCCAAATTTATAGAATTTTCCTTCTTCATATTTGAGGAACCTGTGCATTGAAATCGGAAGTAAAATATTTGAGTAAGAAACATCCTGCTCTGTTATACTGTTCAGATACTTGAAGTTTTAGGCCAGCCAAGAAGATAGACAAGAATTCTGAATGTTAACTTTCACAGCTGAAATACAGTGTTGAATATATAATTTTTACAGAAACTGATTTTGTAATACATATATATAGAGAGACGGAGTCTTGCTCTTTCGCCCAGGCTAGAGTGCAGTGGCACAGTCTCGGTTCACTGTAGCCTCTGCCTGCTGGATTCAAGCGATTCTCCTGCTTCAGCCTCCCGAGTAGCTGGGATTACAGGCCCACGCCACCGCATCTGGCTAATTTTTGTATTATTAGTAGAGACAGGATTTCACCATTTTAGCCAGGCTGGTTGCGAACCCCTGACCTCGTGATCCACCTGACCTTGGCCTCCCAAAGTGCTGGGATTACAGGTGTGAGCCACGGTGTCTGGCCGATTTTGTAATATATTTTAATGAACATTTAAAAATACGTAATCCAAAATTAAAACATCTGAGGAAGATTCATTAATTTACTCATGTTTATTGAGAGCTAATTTATAGTGTTAATGAAATATTCTATAGCATTTTCATGATTGCAGTTTTTCATTGTTTATTGTCATCTTCATCAATCCATTGTTCTTAGTCATTTAGAGGTCTGAAATTTGGCTATTAAGCAATATTGTGATATATATCCTTACAGTCGATTTTCTGTGCATGTCAAGTAATTCTGTTTTAAAAGTCCCCCACATATCTCATTTACTCTCTGAATTCTTTCTTTCTTTTCCTTTTGTTTACTTAATCTGTCTTTTTTTTTTTTTTCACACTTCACCTGGAATGTAATCTCTTAAAAAAGAAAAACTTTCTGCAGAACTTAGGTTTTTTACAAAGGGAAAAATTGGGTTTTTGACTCTACTACTGAACTCTTGGTGGAATGTGTAGTTAAAATTGGTCTGAGAACTTGATGAACAGAAATAGCTCTCACCCACTAAATTTAGGTAGCTGCCTTAAGCACAGATGGGGAAGCAGAGTATTAATTTCTTGAACATTTCATTGTTTTCTTGTACTGTTGGGATTCTTTCTGAATCTAGTCTATACTACAGTATAATGTGTATTTTAAAACTGCCCTTAAGGAAAGTGGGTTGCTGCATTTTGACTTGCAGAAGAATTTCACCCATTCCCCAACACACTTGTCTTTAGTTGATAAACAAAGGAAGACCCTGGCAGTTAGTGAATTTATCTTCAGTTAGCAGATATTTTTTTAAAATGAGGGCTAGACAACGAAAAAGTTTGAGATGCATTTTTTTTTTTTTTTTTTTTTGACCGGGCCTCACTTTGTCATCCAGGCTAGAGTGCAGTGGTGAGATCATAGCTTACTACATCCTTGACCTCCTGGGTTCAAGGGATCCTCCAGCCTAAGCCTTCTGAGTAGCTAGGACTGAAGGTGTATATTACCACATCTGGCTAATTTTTTTGTTTTTTCGTAGAGATGGGGTCTCACTATGTTGTCTAGGCTGGTCTCAAAACCCCCAGCTTCAAGTGATCCTCCCACCTTGGCTTCCCAAAGTGTTGGGATTACAGGTGTGAGCCATTGCACCCAGCCAGAGATGGACTTTTTTTGATGTAACCAAAGTGAGAATAACTAATTATAAAGGAGCATGTTTCTTTTTTATTTTTATTTTTTAATTTTAATTTTAATTTTTTTTGTGGAAATGGAGTCTCGCTCTGTGGCCCAGGCTGGAGTGCAGTGGTGTGATCTCGGCTTACTGCAACCTCTGCCTCTCGGGTTCAAGCAATTCTCCTGCCTCAGCCTCCCAAGTAGCTGGCTCTACAGGTGCACACTGCCATGCCTGGCTAATTTCTTTTGTATTTTTAGTAGAGATGGGATTTCACTGTGTTGCCTAGGCTGGTCTCAAACTCCTGAGCTCAGGCAGTCCACCTGCCTCGGCCTCCCAAAGTGCTGGGATTACAGGCGTGAGCCACTGCACCTAGCTAAGTAACTCCTTTTTTAAATAAAGTAATCATGGCTTAATATAATAAACACAAATTAGTGTTCCGTGTTTCTGAAATTAAGTCATTTAATGCCAAACTTTCACATTCTAAATAGTTTTATCTGAAAATGCCTTTACTTCTCTTCCATTCTTTAAAGATAGTTTTGCTGGAAATAGAATTTTGAGTTGATTTTTATTGTTGTTATTCTTTCAGCAATTTTTTTTTTTTTTTTTGAGACAGAGTCTTGCTCTGTTGCCCAGTCTGGAGTGCAATGGCGTGATCTTGGCTCACTGCAACCTCCGCCTCCTGGGTTCAAGCGATTCTCCTGCCTCAGCCTCCTGAGTAGCTGGGACTACAGGTGCACACCACTACGCCCGGCTAATTTTTTGTATTTTAGTAGAGACGGTTTCACCGTTGTTGCCCAGGCTAGTCTTGAACTCCTGAGCTCAGGCAGTCCGCCCGCCTTGGCCTCCCAAAGTGCTAGGATTACTGGCATGAGCTACCTTGCCTGGCCATTCTTTCAGCGTTTAAAAAAATGTTACTGACTGGGCATGGTGGTTTATGCCTGTAATTTCAGCACTTTGGGAGCCTGAAGTGGGAGATCACTTGAGCCCAGGAGTTGGAGACCCTCTTGGGCAACCTAGTGAGACCTGTCTCTACAAAAAATAGAAAAAATAGCTGGACATAGTGGCAAGTGCCTGTCGTCCCAACTACGTGGGAGGCTGAGGTGGGAGGATGGATTGATCCTGGAGATCGAGGCTGCAGTGAGAGCTGCGCTCCAGCTTGGGCGACAGGAGACCCTGTCAAAAAAAAAAAAAAAAGGCCCGAGGGCGGTAGCTGATGCCTATAATCACAGCACTTTGAGAGGCCAGGGTGAGTGGATCACCTGAGGTCAGGAAATGAAGACCAGCCTGGCCAACATAGTGAAACCCTGACTCTATTCAAAATAGAAAAATTAGCTGGGCATGGTGGCGCATGCCTGTAACCCCAGCTACTGGGGCGGCTGAGGCGGAAGAATCTCTTGAACCCAGGAGGCAGAGGTTGCAGTGAGCCGAGGTCATGCCACTGTACTCTAGCCTGGGTGGAGCAGGACTCCATCTCAAAAAAAAAAAAAAAAAGCGTTCCATGTTTTCTGGCCTCCATTACTCCAAATGAGGATTCAACAGTCATTCAAATTATTATTCCTTTGTATGCCGTGTGTTGGTTTTTTTCTAGCTAGTGTGAAGATTTTCTTTCTTTTTTTTTTTGCTTTTCGTTATTTCAGTTATGATATACTTAGTTGTGGCGTTGTTTATATTGAATCTCCTTGATGTTCGTGAAACTTGAATCTGTAAATTCGTCTTTATTTGGGAAAATTTTGGCCATTATTTCTTGAAATATTTGTTTTCTTCATTATCTCCTTCTGGAACTCTAAAATATGAACGTTTTAATATTTTCCCGTAGGTCTTTGAGGCTTTTTTTTCTGTTGTTCAAATTGAACAATTTCTTGGTTCTGTCTTCATGTTCACAGACCCTTTTCTTTCCCCTCCCTCCGAGCTGCCTGCATCCCTCCCTCCCTCTCTCTTTCTTTGTTTCTTTCTTTTCTTTACTGTTAAGCCAATCTAGTAATTTGAAAAAATAATTCAGATATTGTAGTTTTTAGTTCTAGAATTTACGTTTTTGTGTGTGATTTCTTTCCCTACTGAGATTTCCTATCGTCCTTTATTATGAGCATATTTTTCTTTTGGTATTTGAACATAGTTACCATAACTGCTTTAAAATCCTTGACTGCAAACTGTAGAATCTGGGTCATCTTAGGGTAGTCTTCTTGATTACCTTTTTTTTTTTCCTTGAGAATGGGTCAGGCCTTTCCGTTTCTTCTTATGGGGAATAATTTTGGATTGTATTTTGAATATTACAAATGATAAATGATAATTTATATATATAAATTTTGTTATGCCACTCTTTTTTTTTTTTTTTTTGAGACGGAGTCTCGCTCTGTCGCCCAGGCTGGATGGAGTGCAGTGGCCGGATCTCAGCTCACTGCAAGCTCCGCCTCCCGGGTTCCCGCCATTCTCCTGCCTCAGCCTCCCGAGTAGCTGGGACTACAGGCGCCCGCCACCTCGCCCGGCTAGCTTTTTGTATTTTTTAGTAGAGATGGGGTTTCACCGTGTTAGCCAGGATGGTCTCGATCTCCTGACCTCGTGATCCACCCGTCTCGGCCTCCCAAAGTGCTGGGATTACAGGCTTGAGCCACCGCGCCCGGCCTATGCCACTCTTAAGAGCATTGATTTTCTTTTCTAAAGCAAGCGATTGATTAACTTAGCTGAATTCAAGCTGCACAACTGTCCCCCCGTAGTAGGTAGCAGTTTATATTTCAGTTCAGTTCTCTTAGCTGGCCTACGTGGACCCTGCTCTGTGCATGTGTGTTTCATGGATCAGCTAGAGATTTAGACAGATTTATGCAGATTTTAGGGCCCCCCCTTGCTGGTTCTCCATCTCTCTCTCTCTCTTTTTATTTTCTTTCCAATGGTAATGGTTGCTCTAGACTGTTTTTTGGTTTTTAAAGTCAGCAGGAGTGTGAATTTTCCATTGGGGTTTTAGTTGCCCTGCATGGTGCAAGGCTAAAAGATACAAACTGGGGAAACTTGTCCAGTGCAGTCCCCTTCCTCCAATTGCCAACTCCCTTCCAATATTTGCCTGCTTCCGTCACTGTCCAGTGCCTTCAGGTGGTTGTTTTTGTCTGGAAGTTATAGCTGCTATGACAGGCAGAGTTGATTCTATAGGACGAACTGCCTGGTCTTACTAGAGGCCTCAAATTAATTTTTTTAAAAACAGAAACCAATAGAATAGTTTTAGATTTATAGAAAAATTGCAAAAATAATACAGAGTTCTGAAATTTATTTTAAATGAAAATATTTCTAAAATATATTAATGCTTCCTTCACTTTTGAAAATGCTGGCTTTGGCCAGACGAGGTGGCTCACGCCTGTAATCCCAGCACTTTGGGAGGCCGAGGCAGGCGGATCACGAGGTCAGGAGATCGAGACCATCCTGACTAACACGGTGAAACCTTGTCCCTACTGAAAATACAAAAAAATTAGCCAGGCGTGGTGGTGGGCACCTGTAGTCCCAGCTCCTCAGGAGGCTGAGGCAGGAGAATCGCTTGAACCCGGGAGGCGGAGGTTGCAGTGAGCCAAGATCACGCCATTGCACTCCAGCCTGACGGACAAGAGCAAAACTCCATATCAAAAAAACCTGAAAATGCTGGGTTTAACTGCCAATTAATGTCAACATTCTGAATATAAATTCAGTAATGCTGCAATGGCCTCGGGAGCCATTGAGGCATGTAAGACTATTTTTGCCTTTCTGCTAAATGGCCTCAGCTATTGTGCTTTTTGAACCTAAATCTCCTTTGTGTATGTGCATGTGTGGATTGGTGCGTACGTGCACGTGTGTGTGTATTTTGTATTTCTTCCTTTGCCAACTTAGCTCTGTTGATACAGCCCATTTCCTTTCATTTTCTTTTTCTTTTCTTTTTTTTTTTGAGACAGAGTCTCGCTGTGTTGCCCAGGCTGGAGTGTGGTGGCGCTATCTCTGCTCACTGCAAGCTCCGTCCCCTGGGTTCATGCCATTCTCCTGCCTCAGCCTCCTGAGTAGCTGAGGCCTGGCCCATTAATTTTTTATTGTAATTTGTTGTGGCTCAGTACACCAGATAAACTGTTAAAATTTGTTTGAAATAAGAATAAATAGTTTCAGGCCAGGCACGGTGGCTCACGCCTGTAATCCTAGCACTTTGGGAGGCCAAGGTGGGCGGATCACGAGGTCAGCAGTTCAAGACCAGCCTGACCAACATGGTGAAACCCCGTTTCTACTAAAAATACAGAAATTAGTCGGGCATGGTGGCATGTGCCTGTAATCCCAGCTATTCAGGAGGCTGAGGCAGGAGAATCACTTGAACCTGGGAGGCAGATGTTGCAGTGAGGTGAGATCACGCCACTGCACTCCAGGCTGGGTGACAGATTGAAAAAAGAAAAAAAAAAATAAATAGTTTCTGAGAGCTTGAATGTTGAGTTAATGAGTCAGGTACATCATCCTTAGTACCTGGTCTTGATGACATTGGTGCCCACAGAGGCCTTTTCTTTAGACGGGTGCTGTCAATACAATAGTCATTACCTATTGAGTGTTTGAAGTATGTCTAGTTTGAGTTGAGATGTACTATAATTATGAAATATACACTAGATTTTAAAGATGTAGTACAAAGAAAATGTAATAACTTTTTATATTGATTATGTGTTGAAATGAATTTAGATATATTGGGTTAAATAAAAATATTTAATCACACTTGTTTCTTTTACTTTAAAAAAAATGTGGAATGCTTCACAAATTTGTGCATCATTCTTGTACAGGGGCCATGCTAATCTATTTTGAATTGACCCAGTTTTAGTATTTATGCTGTCAAAGCAAGTACTCTTTTTACGTCTTTAATATGGCTGCTAGAAAATTTAAAACATTTGTGGCCTACATTCTATGGGTCGTAGCTCAGGTCATTTATCTTACTTGATAGTAATGTCTATGAGTGAGATGGTGGTTGTTCTGTAAGAATCTTGAGATCAAACAGGTGAGATTCTAGCATCTCCTTCTTTGCTTTGGTGCAAGAAACTATCATAGTGGTTGGTAGATAGTATGGACCTTGGAGTTTAAACCTCAGTTTTGACACTCCTCAGTTGTATGACCTATGACAAATTACTAAGCTTCTCTGAACCTCAGTTTCCTCATCTGAAACTCATATGAAACATGAGGAAAACAACCCTTAATTTCATATGGTTATTGTGAAATACGTAAAACTAGTTTTATATAGTGCATGTCAGCTGCAAAATACACTACTCAATAAATAGTAGCTTTTAACTTGTTTCCAGACCGTTTTGGTGACATTTTGATTTATTGTTGTTGATACTTATAGGGAATACAATCAAGGTAGATCCAGACTAGGATAAAAGGACTGTAGCTTTGGTCATTTTTCTTTCTTTCTTTCTTTCATTTGTTGTCATTCAGGTTTTTTCCCCCACTAAAGAATATGTCTTTGATGAAGAATTTGTAAGAAAAAGGATGACCCCTCTGTAAAAAGAAGAGATGTTGCCTCCAGACAGTCAGTATTTTAAATTACATGGTTTATTAGTTATTCTGAAGAGATAATAGACTTTGTTCCTCCTTTTAGGCTTCTGATGAGTGAATGTGAACAAGCAGAACTCGTTTTCATCATGGGTCTGTTGTGCCTAGATGGAAAGTCTGGTCATTGTACATTTGATGGTTTGTTTTAAAAAGTGGTTCTGGCTGAGATATTTCAGATTTGATTTTCCTACAGATTAAAGCCTTTGTTTCCATCTTCAGCATATACTTCAAGCAAGTAACAAAAGTACTCAAAAGGAACTCAAGTGACGTTAATTCCCTTTGTTATTTCATCTAGTAGTTTTTGAATGACTACTTTGCATTTAGCATTTATTCAAAAGAAGTTCTATTACATTTAAGCAGTTTAACATTTTGGCACTGATTAGAGACAGTAATGAGATTATCATGTAAAAACATTAAAAAATAATTTTCTTAAATCTACAAAGAATAGAAAAGAAAAACATGCTTGTTATAAAAAGACAAATAGGACACAAGTATATAAAATTAATACCCCAGGCTGGGCATGGTGGCTCATGCCTGTACTCCCAGCACTTTGGGAGGGCAGAGTGGGCAGATCGCTTGAGCCCAGGGGTTCGAGACCAGCCTGGGCAACAAAATACAAAAATTAGCCAGGCATGGTGGTACGTGCCTGTAGTCCCAGGTACTTGGGAGGCTGAGGTGGGAGAATCACTTGAACCCAGGGAGGTCAAGGCTGCAGTGAGCTGTGATTGCGCCACTGTACTCCAGCCTGGGCGGCTGAGCGAGAGTTTGTCTCAAAAAATAAAAATAATCTTCTGTCCCTGCCTCTCCCCAGATGTGTCCCGAGGTAAACAATGTTAATTTTGGTTTATAGCCCTCCATACCCGAGAATTATTTTCAAGATGTAAATGCCAGGGTTATAGATCTGTGGTATCTCTTAAAGGGATTTATTTCCCTTTCCATCCTCCAGCAAAGTATAGGCCTACCCTTACTCCCATCTTGAGGTTTCCTTGACCCAGTTGCTCAAAGCAGATAGGTAGGAGTTACTTGATTTCTTTCTTTCTCCCGCTTTCCACATCCAAACCATCCACGTGGCTTTAGGATTATGCTATCCCAATTTAATTTAATCCACACTTTTCATGTCCATTGCTTTTACCTAATCCAGAGCACATTTCACCACAACTACCACAAGAGGCCACCCAGCTTCAATTCTTTATCAGTTTGATGCCTCTGACCTGTTTTCCATATGGCAGAGTGTTATTTATTATCTTAAATGGAAATCAGATTTTGCCCTTATATACCCTCACCCATCAAAACCCTTCAGTGGTATCCTGTTACCCTGTTCTGGCATTCCTTAACCCCTTTCCCTCCCACCAGTGGAAGCTCCATGAAGTCAGGAATATGTTCTTTGGCACATACTGTTTTACTGAGCACTTAACTGCATGCTGGGCAATATTTTAAGAGCTTTTCATCTATTAATTCATTTATATTCATGATAACTCTGTGAAGTAGGTGTTCTTCCAACCATTATACGTATAAAGCAACTGAGGCCCAGAGAGGTTTAAGTAACTTACCCAATATCACACTCAAGCAGAAGAATCAATATATCAAACCAGGCACTCTGCCTTCAGTCCTTGCTGTTAAACGTTGTATTAAATGCTTTTTTTCTACATAGTAGGTACTTGGTAAACATTTGTTAAGTTTATGAATAAATTGTTCCCTCTTTGCATAAAATTCAAGCACTTTAATTTGGTTTAGAAAATCTTTCATGATCTGGCCCCTGCCAACACCACTTTCTTGTGTACTCATGGCAGTCTTGTTACACTGGCTCTTTGCATGGCTGTTTCCTTCTCATTCTTTATGTCTAAGAGGTCTTCCATGGTCATCTTATCTAAAGTAGGTGCTTCTTGTCCTCTCTCTGAGTACTTTGTTTCCCGTTAGGCAAATCATGATTAATTGTTAAATACATGGTATAGGCTTGCTATTCCCTGGGAATTTGTAAGAGATGCAGAATCTTGGTTGTCACCCCAGATTTACTGAATCAGAATCTGCATTTTTACAAGATCTCCTAATAAGTTGTGTTGACATCAGAGTTTGAGAAGCTGGGATAGAAATTGAAAGGGCAGCTGGGTGCAGTGGCTCATGGCTATAATCCCAGCGCTTTGGGAGGCAGAGGCGGGTGGATCACCCGAGGTCAAGAGTTTGAGAACAACCTGACCAACATGGAGAAGCCCCGTCTCTACTAAAAATACAAAATTAGCTGGGCATGGTGGTGCATGCCTGTAATCCCAGCTACTCGGGAGGCTAAGGCAGGAGAATCACTTGAACCTGGGAGGTGGAGGTTGTGGTGAGCTGAGATCCCACCATTGCACTCCAGCCTGGGCAACAAGAGTGAAACTCCATCTCAAAAAAAAAAAGAAATTGAAAGGACAAGTAACTGAACTCTTCTTCTTTTTTTTTTTTTTTGAGACAGAGTCTCACTGTGTCACCCAGGCTGGAGTGCAGTGGCACAGTCTCGGCTCACTGCAACTGCTGTCTCCCCGGTTCAAGCGATTATCCTGCCTCAGCCTCCCGAGTAGCTGGGACTACAGGCCCATGCCACCATGCCGGGCAAATTTTTGTATTTTTTTTTTAGTAGAGACTGGGTTTCACCATATTGGCCGGGCTGATTTTGAACTCTTGACCTCGTGATCAGCCTTCCTTGGCCTCCCACAATGCTGGGATTACAGGCGTGAGCCACCGCGCCCAGCAAGGTAACTGAATTCTTGTAGTGAGACTTGAGCTTGACCTGAAGCACGATGTGGCAGTGAACATTTCAGTAGAGGTTAATGTGATTGTAGTCACATATACGGGTCCAGATTTATGTGGCCTTATTGTACAGGACGAACGGGACTGGGGGTGGAGCGGTGCTGTGGGTCCTCAAGGACATCAGTGGGGAAGTCATTCTAGGAAAGGAGGATGGAGAACTTTGTAAGACCTATTTTTTTTTTTTTTTTTTTAAAGACGGAGTCTCATACTGTCGCACAGGCTGAAGTGCAGTGGCGCGATCTCAGCTCCCTGCAACCTCTGCCTCCCCACTTCAAGGGATTCTCCTGCCTCAGCCTCCCAAGTAGCTGGGATTACAGGCATCTGCCACCATGCCCAGCTAATTTTTTGTATTTTTAGTAGAGATGGGGTTTTACTATGTTGACCGGGCTGGTCCCAAACTCCTGATCTCATGTTCCGCCCGCCTCTCCCTCCCAAAGTGCTGGGATTACAGGCATGAGCCACTGTGCCGGGACTTGTAAGACCTAGTTTTTAAAGACTATTGTACACTTTATGGTTTTTATTTTTAATGAAAGTATTATATTAGGTAATTTATCATAATTTGGTCATTTACCAAAAGAAACAGCAACAGATAACCTTTGAAAACTACTGGAAGGTGAAGCATCTCTCCCATTCAACATTTGAATGACTTCAATTCACAGTGACTTAGGCTGAAGCAAGAGAACATCAAATGTACTGTTATAAGCTGAACTACTAACTCAGAGGAGGAGCCACTGGCAAGCCCATAAAACTGAAACTCACAAAACCACAATTTATCGGGAGAAGTTTATGTCACTTTTGAGAAAATGTTAAACTGGTGCTTTTTAAATTGTAGTAAGGTTGTGGGGTATATTTTGAGTTTCATTGTATTCTAAATTGAAATTTTGTACTTTTACGGTATTCCGAAATTCTTAAATGATTCAGATTAGACTTGGAACACTATCGGTAATGCAAAGGCAGAAACCATTTCTTCTCTTATTCATCACCAGATAGATCTCTGGCGTTTAGTGTAGGTCCTCACACGGCTGGTGAATGAATTTTAAAAAAGCTTTTAATTTTAAAAGATTGATATCTATCTGCCCTTGAAGATAATATATAAATGACACACAATAAAATGAGCTATAATATAGTTAGAAACTATTAGGACTGAAGTGGAAACTAGAGTAATAATTTAAAAAACACTTTATTTGGAAATAATTTCATACTTACAAGTTACAAGCATAAGAGGCCGGATACAGTAGCTCTTTAATCTCACCGCTTTCGGAGGCTGAGGCAGGAGGATTGCTTGAGGCTAGGAGTTCAAGACTAACCTGGACAACAGAGCAAAACTCTGTCTCTACAAAAAATTAAAAAATTACCCAGGCATAGTAGTGTTTTTCTGTACTCCTAGCTACTGCGGAGGCTGTGGTGGGAGGATCACTACAGCCTGGAGAGTTCAAGGCTGCAGTGAGCTATGATGGCACCACTACATTCCAGTCTGGGCAGCAGAGCAAGACCCTGTCTCAAAAAAAAACCCAACAAAACAAAAACAAAAACAAAACAGTTGAAAGGATTCTCTTTACCCAGGTTTACCTATTGTTAACATTTTACTCTATTTGCTTTATTATTTGCTCTTTCTCTCATAAGTTGCATACATTGTGGCATTTTATCCCCAAATACTTCAGTGTGGATTCCCTAAGAGTAGGGATGTATCTTGTGTATGTAATGTTGTTACATTACAGTTAAAACTTCAATAAATTAATATCTCTCCCCACCTGCCTTTTCCAGAAAACTAAGAGCCAAAGAGGTTAAGTGACTTGCCCTATGGTTAGATAGGTTCTAAATGGAAAATCCAGCCTACTCTGCTAGTCGAGTATTAGCCCTGGTCCCTAACATCACAACAGAATCTTTTTTTTTTTTTTTTTCCCCTCTGACATGCCAAATTATTTCGTAGTATAATACAGTAATAAAAATTTGTGGCTGGTCACGGTGGCTCACGCCTGTAATCCTACAGGCGGATCGCCTGAGGTCAGGAGTTCGAGACCAGCCTGGGCAACATAGGAAAACCTCGTCTTTACTAAAAATAAAAAAGATTAGCCTGGTGTGGTGGCGCCTGCCTGTAGTCCCAGTTACTCGGGAGGCTGAGGCAGGAGAATCACTTGAACCCAGTGGGCGGAGGTTGCAGTGAGCCGAGATTGCACCACTGCACTCTAACCTGGGTGACAGTGCAAGACTCTGTTTCAAAAAAAAAAAAAAAAAAAAACATTTGTAATTATCTTCTGAGCCATATATAACCATCCAATAGCACTTCATCTATAAAGGACTTTGGATCACCAGAATTGTCCTTGACATTATATTTGGCTTAGTTTGAGTTTGTCAAAGTTTAAGATATGATAGTGTGGAGGAAATAGACTGTTATTTACCAAATTTGACTCTGTCAAACAGTGACCAGTTACTGGCCTACAGAGAGCTGAGTCCAAAAGGCATCATGAGGAATTCAAAGTTTAAGTTTAACCATGGGGCAAACTTCTTCATTCCAGTTTTGATTTTTTTTTTTTTTTTTTTTTTTTTGAGATGGAGTCTTGCTCTGTCGCCCAGGCTGGAATACAGCAGTATGATCTTGGCTCACTGTAGCCTCTTCCTCCCAGGTTAAAGCAGTTATCTTGCCTCAGCCTCCTGAGTAGCTGGGACTACAGGCACCCACCACCACGCCTGGCTAATTTTTGTATTTTTAGTAGAGACAGGGTTTCACCCTATTGGCCAGGCTGGTCTCGAACTCCTGACCTTGTGATCCACTCACCTCGGCCTCCCTAGGTGCTTGGATTACAGGCATGAGCCACTGTGCCCGCCCTTTTTTTTTTTTAAACGTGTTTTTCTTCTGTCAATATGTGAATGTTTATGAAAATATGGTCTATGCACCAAATACATCCAAATTAGAATTACTTGAAGTACTTATTAAAAATTATAGATTCCTGGGCCCCACCACAGACATACAGAATCAGAGTATCTGGAAGTGGGACCTGGTAACCTACATTTTAAACTTTTTCCTCTCTCTCTCTCATGTAGACTGGAGTGCAGTGGCATGAGTGGCTCACTGCAGCCTTGATCTCCTGGGCTCAAGTGATTCTCCTACCTCAGCCTCCCGAGTAGCTGGGATCACGGGCATGTGCCACCATGCTCATCTAACTTTTGTATTTTTTGTAGGGATAGTGTTTCACCATGTTGCCCAGGCTGGTGTTGAACTTCTGGGCTCAAGCGATCTGCCTGCCTCGGTCTCCCTAAGTGCTGGGATGACAGATGTGAGCCACCTTGCCCAGTCTTTAAACCCACTTTGAGAGTTTTTGTGTATCCTACTTTTACATACTTCTGTTACATAGATTTTATCTTTTATTTAATTTTATTTTTTGTTATGATACAGGCAATGAGTAAGATTTTATCTTCAGAGTTTTTCCACATTCATTCTTTAACTTGTGTTTTACTCTATTTTCATGTTTTTGATGGGAGGGTTTTTGTTTGCTTGCTTTTTTAAAATGAAAGATTCATGTCCGTATTACAAATACCAAAAAGTATGAAAAGGTATATAACAAACAACTCTCCCAACCCTGTTCCTTGAGTGTTATGCTAATCTAAGCCCTTTATATGTATGAACTCATTCCGTTCTCCCAACTGTCCAGTGAGGTTATTATTCCCATTTTATAGAGAAGGAAAACAGGCCCAGTTGTTCAGTCACTTAGGTAGGCAGTAGTGGAGTTGTCTGAGAGTCTGGCTCTAAATTAGTGATCTTAGCCACCGTTCTCTGCTGAGCAAGAGGATATCAGGATTAACTAGATTAATACATGCGAAGAGCTTGTTTTGGATGAGCAGAGAGATTTGTCTTCAATAAGGTAAATGTTCCATGTGAATGAACTCTTAATAGTCTGTCCTAGAGTTTCATCTAGCCCTGGTAATTGGGCATCCTGATGTAATTTCAAGCTAATCATTTCCTCTCTAAATTGTACAAGCTTTTATCTGAAGAGCAGATTTCATGAATTGGTGATTCTGAGTAAGGAAATGGTAGAAATGGTAGCAACCAAAGTCTTTGCAGTATCTTCTGCTTAACTGTTTTATTTACATAGAAAGAGCTTGGACACATAGTAATTCTTCCATTACATATCATTTGACTTTATTTATTGAGTTTGTTCTGTGACATGGTTATGGCCAGGAAACAATAATATAATCTTTGCATGGCCAGAGATTTTTGATATGTTAAAGAATATCTTGACCGGGCGCTGTGGCTCACACCTGTAATTCCAGCACTTTGGGAGGCCAAGACGGGCGGATCACGAGGTCAGGAGATCAAGACCATCCTGGCTAACACGGTGAAACCCCATCTCTACTAAAAATACAAAAAATTACCCAGGCATTGGTGGCGGGCGTCTGTAGTCCCAGGTACTCGGGAGGCTGAGGCTGGAGAATGGCATGAACCCGGGAGGTGGGAGCTTGCAGTGAGCCAAGATCGTGCCACTGCACTCCAGCGACAGAGTGAGACTCTGTCTAAAAAAAAAAAAAAAAAGAATATATTTGCTTTTTTCTATTTAGTGAACTGTTTAAACTTTATGTAGACTTATTATTTTTTTTAAAGCATCGGACCATAATCTATGTCAGTTGGAATAATTTAATGTAGAAGATATTTAGATTTTTTCCCCCTTCTCTCCTTGTTTTCTGAAAGAAGAAAGCAATCTAGGGATTCTAACCACTAAGTGCTTGAACTGAAGAATCTGTTGTTAGGCCTTGAGTTCTTTGCATGGAGTATCTTTAGGTCAAGTAACATTTTAAAAACTCTTACCATGTGCCAGGAACTGTGTGTATCCTAACTTACTTGATCCCCACAATAACATGGTATATAGTAAGTCAGGTTTCACAGATGTTAAGTCACTTACTGAAGATTACACAGCTAACGAAGTAGGGAAGTCAGGATTCAAACCTAGGTATGTATGATTCTAAACTGTGGTTTCCCACATGCTCTGCAGCCCCTGTAGAAGAACAGCTTATAAAACCTCTAGACTCCAAACTTGGTTCTAGCATGTGTTTAGCAAAAATTCTGAAGAAATAGACCGGGCGCGGTGGCTCACACCTGTAATCCCAGCACTTTGGGAGGCTGAGGTAGGCGGATCATGAGTTCAGGAGTTTGAGACCAGCCTGGCCAAGATGGTGAAACACCCGTCTCTACTGAAGATACAAAAATTAGCTGGACCTGGTGGCAGGTGCCTATAATCCCAGCTACTCAGGAGGCTGAGGCAGGAGAATTGCTTGAACCCGGAAGTCAGAGGTTGCAGTGAGCTGAGATCGCGCCATTTCACTCCAGCCTGTGTGACAGAGAGAGACTACAACTCAAAAAAAAAAAAAAACGGAAGAAATAGGTAATAGAAGCCAGGTGACTTTGCTCATTTATCACATTGTTTTGTGACTTTTAAGTTAGTCTAAATCAAAGCAACCATTTTGTGTATTCAGACAGCTAATTTAGATAGAATTCATACTAAAGGTAAACGGGGTATTAAAGTTTTAAAGTTCATTCTTTAATAACACATTGCTCTATACACTCCCCAGAAAATATGTTGAGGAAAATAATTTAATAAAAGTTGCTTTCAGGTCCTTACTTCTCTCTCTCTTCCTCCAGTCATCACCACTGCTTACTCTCAGTTCCATAAACAAAAATAAAGAGAAGAATGAAGTTAAAGCTTTTCTTCTTAGGTGTTTAAAAATCTGACTATTCTAAAGACTGATTAAACTGGGTTTTCTAAGTGAGCAGTTCCTTAATGTTGACTTAGTAAAACATTAAAATATTTGGCATCTGCCATTGACCCCTATTCTGCAATATAGGAGTTAATCCAGCAGTTTCTGATTAAATACCAGTATTATGCAATTCAAGAATTACCACAGAGGTGTGAAGGGAAGAGGGTGAGGCTAGTGAGGAATACCCAGACAGCAAGGTAAAGAAAATACTCCTTTTATAAGAATAAAACCCAAATGAATACTAAGACTCTATCTAGAGATTCATGGTTATTTCTGTCAGTGGGATTAAGTTTTCTCTTTAATTATTCGAGTTTAAAAAATTATTTTTATTTTTATTTCTATTTTTATATTTATTTATTTATTTATTTTGAGATGGAGTCTTGCTCTGTCGCCCAGGCTGGAGTGCAGTGGCGCTATCTTGACTCACTGCAAGCTCCGCCTCCCAGGTTCACGCCATTCTCCTGCCTCAGCCTCCTGAGTAGCTGGGACTACAGGCGCCCACCACCAGGCCCAGCTAGTTTTTTGTATTTTTAGTAGAGACAGTGTTTCACCGTGTTAGCTAGGATGGTCTCGATCTCCTGACCTCATGATCCGCCCGCCTCAAGCCTCCCAAAGTGCTGGGATTACAGGCGTGAGCCACGGCGCCCAGCCAATTATTTTTATTTTTATTTTCTGGAGACGGGGGTCTCACTCTGTCACCCAGGCTAGAGTGCAGTGGTGTGATCATGGTTCACTGCAGCCTCGACCTCCCAGGCTCAAGTGATCCTCCTGCCTCAGCATCCTGAGTAGCCTAGGACCACAGGCATGAGCCACCACACCTGGCTAATTTTTAAAAATGTTTTGTGGTGATCAGATCTCACTATGTGTTTCTCAGACTGGTTTTCTAATTTTTAAGAAAACATAATAGACATATATGTTTTTGTAACATGAAATCATAACTTTATGTAATCCAAGCCGGGTGCAGTGGCTCACGCCTGTAATTCCAGCACTTTGGGAGGCTGAGGTGGGCGGATCACAAGGTCAAGAGTTTGAGACCAGCCTGGCCAACATGGTGAAACCCCGTCTCTACTAAGAGACCAAAACAAAACAAACCTGTGTAATCCAAATTAAAATCTTCTTTAGTATGTATATATTTATATTTATGATCTGTATGCATATATTTAAAAAACAACTTATTGGATATAATTCATATACAATATAATTCACCCTTTTAAAATATACAATTCAGTGGTTTTTAGTATATTCACAGAGTTGTGCAACCATTACCAGTGTCTAATTTTTTTTTTTTTTGAGATAGAGTCTCACTTTGTCACCTAGGCTGGAGTGCAGTGGCACAATCTCTGCTCAGTGCAAGCTCCGCCTCCTGTGTTCACACCATTCTCCTGCCTCAGCCTCACGAGTAGCTGGGACTACAGGCACCTGCCACCACGCCGGGCTTATTTTTGTTTTTTGTATATTTAGTAGAGACGGGGTTTCACTGTGCTAGCCAGGATGGTCTCGATCTCCTGACCTCGTGATCCACCTGCTTCGGCCTCCCAAAGTGCTGGGATTATAGGTGTGAGTCGCCGCGCCCAGCCCATTTTTTTTTGGGGGGGGCAGAGACGGAGGCTTGCTCTGTTGCCTGGGCTGGAGTGCAGTGGCATGATCTCGGCTCACTGTAACCTCCGTCTCCTGAGTTCAAGTGATTCTCCTCCCTCAGCTTCCCAAGTAGCTGGGACTACAGGCATGCACCACCACGCTCAGCTAATTTTTGTATTTTTAGTAGAGATGGGATTTCACCATGTTGGTCAGGCTGGTCTCGAACTCCTGACCTCATGATCCACCTGCCTGGGCCTCCCAAAGTACTGGAATTACAGGCATGAGCCACTGTGCCTGGCCAATTTTTGTATTTTTTAGTAGAAATGGGGTTTCACTATATATTGGCCAGGCTGATCTTGAACTCCTGACCTCAAGTGATCCACCTGCCTTGGCCTCCCAAAGTGCTGGGATTACAGATGTTAGCCACCATGCCCGGCCACCAGGGTCCAATTTTAAAACATTTTCATCACCTCAAAAAGAAACCATGTACCCATTAGCAGTCACTCCTCTTCTCCATCCTCAGTTCTCGGCAGCAAATAGTCTACTGTCTGTATGAATTTGCCTATTTGGATATTTCATATAAATGGAATCATATACATTTATTCTATATATAAATCATATACATTCCCCCTGGAATCCACGGGGGATTGGTTCCAGGACTCCTCTGTGGATGCAGAAGTCCGTTATAGTTGTCCCTGTATCTGCAGGTTCTGCATCTATGGATACGATATGTGGTCTTTTGTTCCTTTCACTTAGTTTATTCAAGTTATAGCATGTGTCCACACTTCATTGCTTTTAATTATGAAATAATGTTCCACTGTATGGATATGTCACATGTTATGCATTTTTAATTTTGCTTTTAAATCTAATACTTCTGAGAGACTTCTCAGAAGTACTCTGGGAATATAGAATTTTCTGCTTTTTTGCCTCCTATATTCCTGACTTGGAGCTAAAGAAGCCAGCAACCTGGACTGAGAAAAAAAATTCCAACAAAATCCTGCTGCCTCTTGCCTAAGAACCAGGGAAGGGGCAGCCTAAACAAGACCACAGACTTAGATAATTACTGCTCTACTGTAAACACTGCAGAAAAAGCTGTGGCTCCATCTTCACGCATGCCAGCAAAGGCTGAATGGGTGGCCTAGACTTCCATCCTCTGTTGGTGGTCTATAAATTTAACAAATCTTTTACTGATGGGCTTGGGTGGTCTCTAGTGTTTTGCTATTACAAACAATAAGGCCTCAGTATTCCTCTGTTATATCTTTGGACATCTGTATGACTGTTTCTATAGAATAAATTTCTAGATGTAAAATTATTGGGACAGTAGCATCCAGTGAGGCCTTCAGGAATGGCAGTTAGATGGATGATCTCAAAACGTGGAAATAGGCTGGGCGTGGAGGCTCACGCCTGTAATCTCAGCGCTTTGGGAGACCGAGGTGGGCGGATCACCTGAGGTCAGGAGTTCAAGGCCAGCCTGGCCAACACGGTAAAACCCTGTCTCTACTAAAAATAGATACTAGTGTATCCCTCCACTAGTGAATGGGAGCTGCAACTCCCATTCCCCCACCCCAGCAGTAATAAGGAGCCTCCTCACTGTGGTTGCTGGCTTTTTTGGTTCCAAGGCTGAGATGTATAAGGCAAAAAACTAAGAAGCTCACTACCATCTAAAATTCTGTCTTTCTGGAAGCAGAAGTCTCTCAGAAGTATTAAATTTATTTATTTATTTTTCTTTTCCTTTAAATCACATTCTGAAAGCAAGAAGTATTAAATCTAAAAAATGGGGCTGGGCACGGTGGCTCACACCTGTAATCCCAGCACTTTGGGAGGCCAAGGCAGGCGGATTACCTGAGGTCAGGCATTTGAGACCAGCCTGGCCAACATGGTGAAACCCCGTCTCTACTAAAAATACAAAAATTAGCCAAGTGTGCTGGTGCACGCCTGTAATTGCAGCCACTCAGGAGACTGGGGCAGGAGAATCACTTGAACCTGGGAGGCAGAGGTTGTAGTGAGCCAAGATCGCGCCACTGCACTCCAGCCTGGGTGACAGAGCGAGACTCTGTCTCAAAAGAAATAATAATAAAAAAATAAAAATGAGATAACCCAGTGGAGCACTTGGACTTCTGTCTCCACCTGGTTATAACAAAGCAGTACCATTTCCCTTCTCCTTTTCCCTCCACGGAAATGTCTGGCCAACATGGTGAAATGAGTATATCTCCCTGATACACTAGTGGAGGTGGCCTCATTACCACTGGTTGATGTTCAAAGTCCTGACTCTGTTAGACAACCTCTGATCCCACCCCAGGGGCAGGGGCCTGGCAGGGTTTGAAGGCCCTAGTTTCCTCCCTGGCCATCTCTGACAGTATTCTGGCAGAGACATTACAGCCTCCAGAGGATTGGTTACATTAAGTTGGAATAAAATATATAAACTATAAAAACAAGTTACATATAGTGTGATCACATTTTTCAAGGAATAAAGTAGTATGGGCCGGGCATGGTGGCTCACACCTGTAATCCCAGCACTTTGGGAGGACAAGATGGGAGGATAACTTGAGGCCAGGAGTTTGAGACCAGCCTGGGCAACATAGTTAGACCCTGTCTCTATTAAAAGAAAAATAGTAGTATGTACATAGAAAATAAAAATGTAGAAGAATAAGTAGCAAATTAGTGGTTCAAGGGTAAGAGAACTCTGACTTTCTCTAGTGCTTCAGTTTTTATTTATTTTTAAAACAATGAATATAACTGTTAGAAGCAGTGAAAAGTATTTTTTAAAGGCATACTTTTCTCAGATGCTATCGTTAGATACCTATATGTTAATTTCTATGGTTACTAATAAAAAACTGGGTGTAGAATAAACATATCCTGGCTCCCAGTGTAGGATGCTTTCCATTGTATCACAATGCCCTCAGTCAGCTGTAGCAATGGGCTGTATTCAGTGTAGTTCAAACTAAACAGGGTAATTTTGATTCTATAACTTTGTTGAAATTGAATTTTATATTTAACTTGGATTAAAGGAGAAAGTTTTTGACTTGTAGAATTCTAGAAATTTGAATTTTTCGCCAGGCCCAGTGGCTCACACCTGTAATCCCAGGACTTTGGAAGGCTGAGGTGGGTGGATCACTTAAGGTCAGGAGTTCAAGACCAGCCTGGCAACATGGTGAAACCCCGTCTCTAATAAAAATACAAAAAATTAGGCCAGGCGGCATGGCTCATGCTTGTATTCCTAGCACTTTGGGAGGCCGAGGCGGGCGGATCACCTGAGGTCAGGAGTTTGAGACCAGCCTGGCCGACATGGTGAAACACTGTCTCTAATAAAAATACAAAGATCAGCCAGATGTGGTTGTGGGTGCCTGTAATCCGAGTTACTCAGGAGGTTGAGGCAGGAGAATCACTTCAACCTGGGAGGCAGAGGTTGCAGTGACCGAGATCATACCATTGCACTCCACCCTGGGTGACAAGACTGAAACTCCATCTCAAAAAATGAATAAATAAGCCAGGCATGGTGGTGGCTTATTTATTATTTATTATTACTCCCAGCTGCTCAGGAGGCTGAGGCAGGAGAATCGCCTGGGAGGCGAGGTTGCAGTGAGCTGAGATCACACCACTGTACTCCAGCCTGGGCAACAGAGCGAGACTCCATCTAATTAAAAAAAAAAAATTGAATTTTTCCACAGTTTTACTATATATATATAAATTATACATATATATATATATGGATGTATGTGTGTGTATATGTGTGTGTGTGTGTGTGTGTGTGTGTATATATTTGAATAGTGACAGGGTCTTGCTCTGTTACCCAAGCTAGAATGCAGTGCTATAATCATGGCTCAATGCAGTCTTGAACTCCTGGGCTCCAGTGATCCTCCCACCTCAGCCGTCTGAATAACTGGGACTACAGGAGAGTGCCACCACGGTGGCTAATTTTCTAATTTTTTTGGTGACGATGGGGTTTTGCTTGGTTGCCCAGGCTGATCTCCAACTCCTGGCATCAAGTGATCCTCCTGCTTTGCTTTGGACTTCCAAAGTGTTGGGATTATGGGCGGGAACCATTGTGCGTGGCCTTTTGTATACTTTTAAAAATTTCAAAAATAAAATAAAAATAAATATTTCATCTGACTAGTAGCTCCCAATTTTCTGATGCTATTAAAACTTTGGAAAAAGTTGTTCATAGTCATAATGACGTTTCTTATTTGACTTGTCATTAGTGGTTAGTAAAGAAGGTACTTTGTTTTAAAGAATACACATTTATTTATGTGTGCATGAAGGAAAGTGCTTATTAGGAGTATGAGATGTGTAACAAGCTTCTGATATACCAGAAACAAAAGTAAATTGGGAAAATTTGCTAGAAAATTATAGAGAAAGGAGACAGTCATCTGTGAAAGGAAAGGGGCATTTGTGTCCTGACCAGGTCTTCATGAACTGTTGTGTATTCTGAGATTCTTTTGCCCATGCTCAAGGACTGGCTCTGCAGACCACTGTAGGAGATTATGTATGGTGACTGCTCTGTAGCCAGTCCCCATTCATCTTTAGCCTGCTTTTAGTTTAACATGTTTCTAAGTTCCTACATGTAATATCTTTATTATGTCTCCTTTACCAACTTAATGATTTTAACACTGCTTTGACAGGCAGCTTGGGAAATTTTAGTGAATTTTATAGATTAAGTGGAGGAGGATAAAGACCTTGAGTCAGACTAGTTCTTTGTCTACCAAACTACGGTTTTTTTTTTTTTTTCCCCCAGTAAATCTCAAATTTGGATTATCAAGCTAATTGGAAAGGTAATGTATTAACATTTTCTTGTCTGTAGTAAATTTGCTTCTGTGTTATCAGTTTTCCATGCTATTAATGGTCAGTATCATCAGAAAGGCAACTTCGGACACCACTTTGTTATATAGTACGATGATTTAGTGCTGTAAATTGACTTGGGTTCTGAGAACCAAATATCATCCTAACCTTCCCACACCAGTGTTTCTTAATGTATCCAGCAGGCAGGTGCCTTACTTTGAAATCTCCTTGAGTGCCTATAACAAAATAAGGCTTCCTGGGCCCCAACCCAGGAGTTCTGCTGAATCAGAATCTCTAGATATGAGGCCCTGGGGTCTTCATTTTAAATGTTTTCCTTAGGTTATTTGTAATCACAATAAAATTTAAGAACTAGGCCTTTTTTAGGAAGTACATTTTTGTACAAAGTTTATGTAGTATTAGGAATTAATATGATTCATTCTGCCCTCAAATTCTGTGTATATTTTGTTACTGATAAAGAATAATCGGAATTTTTTTTTTTTTTAACCAAGTTCTGTTGTTAACTGTCCCATGCTATCTGATTAGGTTTCTAGAATCCTCACTATAAGCCCATGTTTTTTTGTTTTTGTTTTTGTTTTTTAAAGTCCCTTTACCTCTCCATTAGTTTAGGAATTAATGACTTTTTACTGATATAGCATTTTACTGAAATGCTTCTGAATTTTTTGAGAGTTACTTTAGGGTAATAAACAGTACTTTCACCAGCATCTTTGAATGACTTATTGGAGAGTTATTTCTGGCACTCTCCATAGACGTCATAGTCAACAGGCTGTGTTGATCTCTAGCAATGTCAGAACGTTCTCTTCCAGCATTCCAGCTCTCTGTCCTTCCCATCTCTCCTTTTCCTTCAGCCCATCTTTCCTTTTTAAACTTGGGGCTGATTCCATGTCTTGCTATCATGAATAGTGCTGCAGTGAACAGACGTATGCATGTGTCTTTATGGTAGAATGATTTATATTCCTCAGGGTATATACCCAGTAATGGGATTGCTGAGTCGAATGATAGTTCTGTTTTTAGCTCTTTGAGGAATTATCACACTGTTTTCCACAATAGTTTAACTAATTTACACTCCCACCAGCAGTGTATAGTGTTCCCTTTTCTCTACAACCTTGCCAGCATCTGTTATTTTTTGACTTTTTAAAAATAGCCATTCTGGTGTGAGATGGGACCTCATTGTGGTTTTGATTTGTTTTTCTCTAATGATCAATGGTATTGAGCTTTTTTTCATATGCTTGTTGGCTGCATGTATGTCTTCTTTTGAAAAGTGTCTGTTCATGTCCATTGCCCACTTTTTAATAGGGTTGTTTGTTTTTTACTTGTAATTTTGCTTAAGTTCCTTATGGATGCTGGATATTAGACCTTTGTCAGATGCATATTTTGCAAATATTTTCTTCCATTCTGTAGGCTGTCTGTTTACTCCGTTGATAGTTTCTTCTGCTATGCGGAAACTCTTTATTAGATCCTGTTTGTCAACTTTCATTGCAATTGTTTTTGGCATCTTCGTCATGAAATCTTTGCCAGTTCCTATGTCCAGAATGGCACTGACTAGGTTGTCTTCCAGGGTTTTTATAGTTTTGGATTTTACATTTAAGTCTTTAATCCATCTTGAGTTGATTTTTGTGTATGGTGTAAGGAAGGGTTCCAGTTTTAATCTTCTGCCTATGGTTAGCCAGTTATCCCAGCACTATTTATTGAATATGGAGTCTTTGACGTCACTTGTTTTTGTCAGCTTTGTCAAAGATCAGATGGTTGTAGGTGTGTGGCCTTATTTCTGGGCTCTACTTGAGGGTGGAGGATGAGAGGAGGGAGAGGATCGGAAAAAATAACTATTTGGCGCTAGGCTTTATACCTGGGTGATGAAATAATCCGTACAACAAACCCCGTGACATGAGTTCACCTATGTAACAAACCTGCACATAACATCCCTGAACCTAAAATAAAAGTTTAAAAAAAAAAAAAAAAAAAAAACACCTTGGGGCACACATGATGGGACTAAAAAAGATTTGTACCATTCTGATTTTTAGGAAAATCTACCTCGTCATTGCCATTCATTAAGTAGGATTAGAAATAGATTATTATAAATATATCTTTTGTTATTTTCTTGCTCCCTGTAGGAATGTGTGCAACAGGATATGGGCCGGGTGTGGTGGTGCATGCCTGTAGCCTCAGCTACTGGGGAGGCTGAGGCAGGAGGATTTCTTAAGTCCACTAATTTGAAACTGCAGTTTGCTGTGATTGTGCCTGTGAGTAACCACTGCACACCAGCCTGGGCAACATAGTAAGATCCTATCTCTAATTGAAAAACAAAACAGGCCGGGTGCGGTGGCTCAAGCCTGTAATCCCAGCACTTTGGGAGGCCGAGACGGGCGGATCACGAGGTCAGGAGATCGAGACTATCCTGGCTAACATGGTGAAACCCCGTCTCTACTAAAAAATACAAAAAACTAGCCGGGCGAGGTGGCAGGCGCCTGTAGTCCCAGCTTACTCGGGAGGCTGAGGCAGGAGAATGGCGTAAACCCGGGAGGCAGAGCTTGCAGTGAGCTGAGATCCGGCCACTACACTCCAGCCTGGGCGACAGAGCGAGACTCCGTCTCAAAAAAAAAAAAAAAAAAAAAAAAAAAAAGAAAAGAAAAACAAAACAAGGTATAGGATATTTATTTTTATCTTTGAAATGGAGTCTCACTTTGTCACCCAGGCTGGAGTGCAGTGGCACGATCTCGGCTCACCGAAACCTCCACCTCCCAGGTTTAGGCGATTCTCCTATCTCAGCCCCCTGGAGTAGCTGGGATTATAGGCGTGTGCCACCACGCCCGGCTAATTTTTGTCCTTTTTGTAGAGATGGAGTTTCACCATGTTGGTCAGGCTGGTCTCAAACTCCTGACCTTGTGATCTGCCCACCTCAGCCTCCCAAAGTGCTGGGATTGCAGGAGTGAGCCACTGCGCTCAGCCAGGATATGGGATATTTATAATGAATTTTTTTGGAGGCAGGCACACCTACAAGTTTCCCTTTTTACTTTGCCTTATTAAGAATACTGTCTGATATAATGAAAAATGATTTTTACATTTCATAAAACCCATAACAGACTTTGCCTTTGCCCGGAGGCAAGGATTTATGTACCCACTAGGAATTACTGTTCTGTCCAACATAGTTGCCATTAGTCATTCGTGGCTATTTGAATTATGAAAACGTATTATGTTTGGCTGGGCACGGTGGCTCACACCTATAATCCCAACACTTTGGGAGGCCAAGGTAGGCGGATCACGAGGTCAGGAGTTTGAGACCAGCCTGACCAACATGGTGAAACCCTGTCTCTACTAAAAATACAAAAATTAGTTGGACGTGGTGGCGCACTCCTGTAATCCCAGCTATTCAGGAGGCTGAGGTAGAAGAATCACTTGAGCCTGGGAGGCAGAGGCTGCAGTGAGCCGAGATCGTGCCACTGCACTCCAGCCTGGGTACAGAGCGAGATTCCGTCTCAAAAAAAAAAAAAGTTTATGTTTTAAATTATAAATTATAGTCAGGTGCTGCATATGCCAGTGTCTCAAAAGATTGTAATTTGCTTTTATTTTTTATTTTTGAGACGGGGTCTTGCTCTTTTGCCAGGCTGGAGTGCCGTGGCATGATGTCGGCTCACTATAACTTCTACCTCCCAGGTTCAAGCGATTCTCCTACCTCAGCCTCCCAAGTAGCTGGGACTACAGGCGCACACCACCACATCTGGCTAATTTTTTGTATTTTGGTAGAGATGGGGTTTCACTATGTTAGCCAGGCTGGTCTTGAACTCCTGACCTCAGGCGATCTGCCCGCCTTGGCCTCCAAAAGTGCTGGGATTACAAGCATGAGCCACTGTGCCCAGCTTATAATTCATATTTTTATTATACCTTTTCTATGTTTAGATGTGTCTAGATGTACAGATACTTACCATTATATTCCATTTGCCTACAGTATTCAGTACAGTAACGTCCTGTACACGTTTGTAGCCTAGGAGCACTAGGCTATACCATGTAGACAAGATGTGTAGTAGGCTATATCATCTAGGTTTGTGTAAGCATACCTTGTGATGCTTGTAAAATGCCAAAATCGCCTAACAGCACATTTCTCAGAATGTGTCCCTATCAGTAAGTGATGCATGACTATAATTTAAAATAAATGAAACAAAAAAATTCAGTTCACTTGAACTAGCCCCATTTTAAGTACTCCCTAGCCACATGTTGCTAATGGCTACCATATTGGACATTGGCAATATGGATCATCTCCATCATGCATTAAGTTCTCTTGGGCAGTAGTATACTAGACTGGTCATTTTTATTATTTATTTATTTGTTTATTTATTTTTGAGACAGAGTATCTCTCTGTCACCCAGGCTGGAGTACAGTGGTGTGATCTCAGTTCACTGCAACCTCCGTGTCCCGGGTTCAAGTGATTCTCCTGCCTCAGCCTCCCAAGTAGCTGGGACTACAGGCACCCGCTACCACACCCAGCTAATTTTTGTATTTTTAGTAGAGACGGGTTTCACCATACTGGCCAGGCTGGACTCAAACTCCTGACCTTGTGATCCTCCTGCCTTGGCCTCCCAAAGTGCTGGAATTACAGGCCTGTGCCACCACGCCTGGCCCTAGACTGATCATTTTTAAGAAAAGAAAGAGGCTAGTGCTAGCTGGGTGCAGTGGCTTATGCCTGTAATCCCAGCACTTTGGGAGGCTGAGGCAGGTAGTTCACTTGAGTCCAGGCGTTCAAGACCAACCTGGATAACGTGGTGAAACCCTATCTCTACTAAAAATATTAAAAATTAGCCAGGATGGTGGTACGTGCCTGTAGCCCCCAGCTACTTGAGAGGCTAAGATGGGAGGATTGCTTGAGCCTGGGAGGTTAAGGTTGCAGTGAGCTGAGATCGCACCACTGCACTCCAGCCTGGGTGACAGAAGGAGACCCTGTCTCAAAAAAAGAAAAAAAAATGGCTAATGAAAAGACAAAATAATAAAGACCCAAATTTCTACTCTTCCTTCCACAATGTAACTTTTCCTGGCTTCTTGTACTCTTGATTAAAATTCAGAAAAAGTCATGTCATGTTGAGTATCATCACTTTGACCTTGTTTTTTAATGTTTAATTCTGTTTTCCAGGCTGGCAGTGATGGTGAAAGCATAGGGAACTGCCCCTTTTCCCAGAGGCTCTTCATGATTCTTTGGCTCAAAGGAGTTGTATTTAGTGTGACGACTGTTGACCTGAAAAGGTAAGACATGGTCGCAGTTTGCAGTCAACTTAAGCTGAACTTTCTTTTCGGTTTGATCCTATTTTCACCTTGATGGCATGTATTCTCTAAAGGAAATATATTGTATTAAAGTTCTGCTGGTTTTGGGACAAACTTAACTTGTATATAACTATTTTGGACAAGTCACTCTGTCAGTATACTGCATGTGGTACTCAATCTTTTTTAGGAACTTTTGTATGTTTACCTTAAATTTCATGAGCAGCACCAGGAGCCAAGTGTTAGTGTGGATCCAGTGAAATCCTTGACTTCTTTTTTCCAGTGTAAACATGGAGTCATGAAGAACTTTCTAAGCAGACATCATCTTGGCCCCAAATGTGTTAAACATGTGACCTATATAATCTGGATCTTTAAAGACAAGGATTTTTAGGAGGTTGAATACCATTGTTGTCAATTTCATTTAATTTACTTTTCAGGGAATAGCAATAATTTTCTATAGCATGATTTTAATCATATTTGTTTAAATGTATTGTAAAATAAGAGCAATTATCTGTGGCCCCATGTCTGTTCTTGCTAAGTGAAGAGTTGTTTGCAGCTTTCTCTCCTGGATGACTTTATGGCTTATTTTCCATAGTGGAGAGGGCTGAGAAGAGCCATGATGAATAGAAAGCTCTGTTTTATTCAGGAATGTGTATTCTAACCTTTAGCAAACAGGTCTGAGGTGAAGAACATTGATACATCCCCTTCCCCAAAAGATTTAAATCAAGAGTTAAGAATAGTTATATTAATGGAAAAATCTAGGATTTGGCAGTGGATTCCTCTAGATGCAAGTGTCACAACATGATTTGCTATTATACTTGTTTTTAAAACTATTAGTCTGTTCTCACATTGCTATAAAGAACTACCCGAGACTGGGTAAATCATAAAGAAAAGAGGTTTAATTGACTTACAGTTCTGCAGGTTGTACAGGAAACATGACTGGGGAGGCCTCAGGAGACTTACAATTATGACAGAAGGCAAAGGGGAAGCAGACACGTCTTTCATGGCCAGAGAAGGAAGAAGAGAGAAGGGGGAGGAGTTACACATTTTTAAACAAACAGATCTTATGAGAACTCACTCACTGTCACAGGAACAGCAAGGGAAGTCTGCCCTTGTGATCCAGTCACCTCCCAGAAGGCCCCTCTTCCAACATTGAAGATTACAATTTGATACGAGATTTGGGCAAGGACACAAATTTAAACTGTATTATATATCAAGTCATGAACAGTGTCCAGAAAAAAATATTGACAGCTTATCACTTGATAAAGTGGAAGAATTCATGTATGTCACCCTTCTGAGCGTCATATGGTGATAGTTACCCGATAGCTATAATTCCATTCCCAGTTCTAGGTTAGTGTACTCAGATTCCTATCATTCCCTTAAAATATATTTTTACTTACTGCTGGTGCATATATTTGAAATTTTACAGACTTTAAAATTTATTGAAAATAAACCATACGGCCGGGCGCGGTGGCTCAAGCCTGTAATCCCAGCACTTTGGGAGGCCGAGACGGGCGGATCACGAGGTCAGGAGTTCGAGACCATCCTGGCTAACACGGTGAAACCCCGTCTCTACTAAAAAATACAAAAAGCTAGCCGGGCGAGGTGGCTGGCGCCTGTAGTCCCAGCTACTCGGGAGGCTGAGGCAGGAGAATGGCGTGAACCCAGGAGGCGGAGCTTGCAGTGAGCTGAGATCCGGCCACTGCACTCCAGTCCCGGTGACAGAGCGAGACTCCGTCTCAAAAAAAAAAAAAAAAAAAAAAAAGAAAATAAACCATAAAGTCATCTAGGAACCCCTTTAGTTATGTATATAAATGTAGAAATAAGACTTTGGGAATAGTGAGTTAAAACTACAAGCTCTTGGGAAGACATTACCTTATTCATGTTGGACAGAGATGTTGTAAGAATGAAATAAATCATGTAGTTACCCTTCTATTACTGTTTTTTTATACATGTATACACAAAGGAAGTTTCCCAATATAACTCCTAAAAACAGACTGGGCCACGAGGCACACACCCTTACTGTGTCCTAAAATACATGAATTTCGCCTATTCCATTTTTGGCTTGGAGCCAGTGAGTTGACTGCCATGCTTTGAAAAAGCCCTCATTGAATAGTTTAATACAGTGCTTTAATTGTGATACATATCAGTAATAGCGCCATAAATGATGGGAATCTGGGTCAGAAAAGGAAGTAAACCCATTATAGCTATTTCAGAGTTGTCTGTTACTTTTCATTTGCAGACTTTTTAAAGGCATTATTCCTATAGGTTGATTGATATTTGCAGATTTGTATATATATGTTTATGTGTATATGTGGAAATATGTGTAAGTGTATATGTTTAAGTGTATATGTTAAGTGTTTATATATAAAAAGTGGTGCATGGGAGGTAGGCATTCAGGGCCTTATAATTAGAAAATATCAAAGAAGATATATGTTTATTACCTAGAACTTTATGTAAAATCAACAGTAGAGAGCACTTGAAATTGAAGCATATATTTTTTGGTCTTCTTTAGCAATCATAGGTCTCCAGTAAATCTAAAAAATGCCTCTTAGGGCAACTAAAACTATACAAGTAGTACATGATAATGAGTCTTTACCATCCCTACCCCCTAGTCATCAACTTCCCCTTCAGAGAGATAATTTATTTTAGGTTTAGTCTTTATTCTCTCAAATCTTTTCCTTTTTTCTTTTTCTTTCTTTCTTTTTTTTTTTTGAGACAGAGTCTGCCTCTGTCACCGAGGCTGGAGTGCAATGGCATGATCACGGCTTACTTTGTAGCCTTGAGCTCCTGGGCTCGAGTAATCCTCCAGCCTCAGCCTCCCAAGTAGCTAGGACTACAGGCATTTACTACCACAGCTGGCTAATTTTTTATTCTTAAGAGACAGAGTCGGCCTGGCGTGGTGGCTCAAGCCTGTAATCCCAGCACTTTGGGAGGCCGAGATGGGCGGATCACGAGGTCAGGAGATCGAGACCATCCTGGCTAACACGGTGAAACCCCATCTCTACTAAAAAAAAAAAACTAGCCGGGCGAGGTGGCGGGCGCCTGTAGTCCCAGCTACTTGGGAGGCTGAGACAGGAGAATGGCGTAAACCCGGGAGGCGGAGCTTGCAGTGAGCTGAGATCTGGCCACTGCACTCCAGCCTGGGCGACAGAGCGAGACTCCGTCTCAACAACAACAACAACAAAAAAAAAAAAAAAAAAAAAAAAAGAGAGTCACCCTGTGTTACCCAGGCTGGTCTTGAACTCCTGGGCTCAAGCAGTTCTCTGACCTTGGCCTCCCAAAGTGCTGGGATTACAGATTTTAGCCATTGTGCCTGGCCTCGTCCAGATCTTTTCTATGGGTTTACACACTTATAGTCGTAAACAAAAGTTTAAAGAGAAGGTACCTCAAGAAAGTGAACATTGGTTCAAAAAAAAAAAAAAACCCACCAGTATATATGAAAGCTATCATAGAGGAATAAAACATCCCTGTAGTACTTTTCATAATATATTCTTTATCTTAAAACATTAAATGTGACTCTTTTTAGAAATTTGTGGGGGAGAAAGTGCCTATAGTGCTTATTTTCCTGCTTTTCCTGGTAATTGCCTAATATCTTGGTGAGAAGTACTGACTCCAGAATAAACCAGTGGAGAACAATAGAACTCCTCTGAGAGTTACTAAGCAGCTTACTCTATGATTTGAAAAAAATGATTGTTACGTGACATTTCATCCATAAGAACAAGCCCGTTTCTAGTTCTGGCACTGTATGACATGTTCTCTTTGAATCTCAGTTGGCATTAATGGCTATGCTGGTAGTATTCATGTGTCCCTTGTGAGGCTTTGAACAATCTCCCATTACTTGCCTGTCAGAGCAGCCTTAGTGCTTTGGTGGGAGTCATTTCCAAACCTAATTTTCTGTTCATATTGCAATTTAAAGAACGTTTAGATAAGAAAAGTGCCCAGGCTTCACAAAGAATTTCGATTTACATAAACGATTTGAACAAAAGCTTCAGATAATATAAGTGAAAATATTAAAATTGAGGGTAGAGTTAAGGATGTTCTGGCATGTCATCAGTTGGGAAACAACCATGGCATAGTATAGAAAATTTCAGGAGTGAGACCTGGCTGCGTATGAGAGAGCTTTATCACTGATTTCACTGGGACCTTGGGCAAGCTGCCTCGTCTTCTTTGGAGTCGGTCACCTTATGTTTAAATTCAGGAAAAAAGAAGGGAAAAAAACTTCACTTTTGTAATAGTTTAAAATGTTACAATGGAATTATTAAACTGATAGTTCTGCATATCTTAAAAGGCAGTTAAAAACTCAGAAGAAAATCTGATTCCCAAATAGACTCTTCAGGTAGTTTTATTTTCATGATCATGTCTCTGTGGTTCCACCTTTCTGAAAACAGTCTTCAGTAACTTGAGAAATCAGTTCAGTTTCCATGATCTTCAGTAGCAGCAGCATGAATGACACATGCCAAGAGACTAAATGGAATGAAACAGGCCTGTCTTTCAGAGAGATCATCTATTTCCTGCTGCTGGCCAGACAGGAAAGTCAGACTCCATTTTTCCCCTTTGTAAAGTTGACTTGAGCTGTGTGAAGCACTTGTTAGAACAGTCCAATTCAAGATAATTGTGCTTTATGACTACATTCACAATCACATGTGTACCCAGTGTGTGTGTGTGTGTGAATGTGTGTGGGTTGAGGGGGTGTGTGTGGGTGGGTGGGTGGGGATATGTGTGTGTGTGTGATTGAGAGACGAGGGAGACATAGACACACAGAGAGGGAGTACTTTGTTGCTATGTCTTTATGTTCTTTTTCAAGACGATTTCAAAGAAGATACATCCTGTTGAGGCTGCTAAGAGCTGAATTAATAGAGTTATTAGTGAATTTTTTTTAAACCTGTTATCAGTATACACTTTACTTCTAAACTGTTATTAAGATGTTAAAAATTATAGAATCTATATTTGGGCTGGGCAAAGTGGCTCCCTCTTGTAATCCCAGCACTTTGAGAGGCCAGGGCAGGCGATCACTTGAGGTCAGGAGTTCAAAACCAGCATGGCCAATGTGGTGAAATCTTGTCTCTACTAAAAATACGAAAATCAGCTGGGCATGGTGGTGAGTGCCTGTAGTCCCAGCTACTCGGGAGGCTGACGCAGGAGAATCGCTTGAATCCGGAAGGCAGAGGCTGCAGTGAACTGAAAACACGTCACTGCACTCTAGCCTGGGCAACAGAGTGAGACTCCATCTCAAAAACAAAAACAAAGGAATTATGGAATCTATATTTGAAATCTTTTCATGGGTGCTATTTTTTTTTGAAGTATTCCTCCACATATTGACATTAAAAGTAGACAAATTAACAATAATCCAAATCAGTAAAATTCTTTAACTGGTTGAACTGGGACAAAGACAAATTCTTAGTGACAAAGAGTCTTGGTGTGTTTGTTTTGTTGAGTCCATGATTAATTCATTCAATTAGTGACTTGACTCTCAGTCAAACCAGAATATAGCAAATGTAGTATAAAGAATAATTAATAGTAGTAAAGCGTTCTGAAACAAATAATTCTGATTCGATGGTGTTAACTTTTGTGAGGTTTTTTGTTGTTGTTGTATGTTTATATAGTGTCCAGTAGTCTCTTTGGTATGTGTGAATTAATTTTATGCCTTGAAAATCTGCACCTTCAAAGGAACTCAATTTTTTTTTATTATTCTCTTTCTGGAGAAAAAAGGAGCTCAATTTAAAAGATAAGGCCTACATACCTAGTACTTTTTTCTTCATTGGGCAAGTCGACTTGTTACAGATAGGTCATCTTCAAGAGCCAGCTCTAGTGTCCTATAGCTATGCTGCACTCGTTTCATACCGAGCAGCTGGAACTAAGTCACCAGCCCAGCTTCCTCCAGCTGTTGCAAGTGTACTGAATTATATTTTAATAGAAATTAAGCCACTCAAGTCTCTGAAAACATTAGCTCCTATAGGATTCCTCCTTTTCATTCCTTTCTTTTCCTTTCGGTTTTGTTTTTATTTCCTTTTCTTCATCTAGAAAGAAAATGGGAAACAACAGAATAATTTATTTCATCTGAAAGACTACCATGACAAGTGCGGGTAAAAATAATAAACCCCAAAACACGAGAATATTTGCACCCTGTTGCAAGGCATGAGTTCTGTGCACTTTGCTCTTGATGTCACGAAAGGGAAATATTTGAATGAGTTTTAATCAAGTGTTGAAGATTTACTGAAGGCCTTTTTGGAAGTAAATCAAAGATGTCTTGAAATTTTTAGCCATTACCTATCGGCTCAGTTTCATTTATCTCAAACTGCAATTCTTACAGTGTTACGTTTCTGTGAAACATCTGTAAAATGAGCCTTTGTGGGTCAAACAGAACACCCGAGGCCTGAGAGTGCCAGGTGAGAACTGCAGGTTGAAGAATTTTAGATTCTGTTTGGTTGATATATAGCTTGTGAGTGAATCAGATTACTATTTAGAACTTGTCCATTTATTTGAAGTCTACTAACACGTTTGGAGGCACTAAAGTTTCTTCTCAAATTCTTCCCTTGCAATCAAGACCTGCCATGGTTGTCTGCCACCTCAACAGTGAATCCTAGAAAATAGTTTTATCGCTTTATTTATTTAAAAAAAAAAATACACGTGTATATATATGTATATATAGCCTTTCAACTGAAACAAGATAGACTATTCACTAATCACAAATATGAATGGAAAATTGGTAATCATATGCCCTTTTAAACTTTCCTTGGTTGCATATACAACTCTAAATTAATCAGACTTTGTTTATTACCAATCAATAATGCTAGGTAACCATTTATGAACCATCAGCTCTATTAAAATGAAAACTGCCAATCTTATTTCCTGCATAATGCTTTGTTAATGTGATACTAAAAGTGGTAATGACTTTCATTTGCATACTTTTAGTTCACTTTCACGGGCCTTATTTGATTTAATCTTTATAGACAAAGCAGATCTTATAAAAGAGGAAATCTACACCCAAAGAGGTTGTAATTTACTTAGTCATGAAGCTGGTAAGTGGCAGAGCTTTTCTATTTGGGACTTCAAGCCAGTCCTTTTTATTCAGCCTTGGTTCTTCTTTCTCTGATATGCTAACCTTCTCCCTCTCCCAATAAATATTTTTATTTGGGAGCTGGGTACAGTGGCACGCTCCTTAGTCCCAGCTACTCGCAGCTGAGGATCACTTGAGCCCAGGAGTTTGAGGACAGCCTGGGCAACATAGCAAGAGAGGGAGACCCCTATCTCTGAAAAAAGTTGAATAAAAATTTTAAAAAATTAAGAATCTTTTTGTTTAGAGAGCTTAAAAACTTTCATAATTAATTATAGAAGTAATAGGTGTTATTTATTTTATCCCACATACCCTACCCGACCTCTACCCTCTTTGGGTTTTTGTTTTTTTTTTTAAAGCATTGAGTCAGTGCTGCAAAAGAAATAGCACTCGAATATAAAATTTTCTTTTTAATTCTTAGCAAGGCAGGTTACTTATATGGAAGGGTGCACTCTTACAGATGGAGCAATGGTGAGCGCACACTTGGACGAGGGAGGGGAAGGGGTTCTTATCCCTGATGCACGTGGCCCCTGCTGCTGTGTCCTTCCCCTACTGGCTAGGGTTAGACCGCACAGGCTAAACTAATTCTGATTGGCTAATTTAAAGAGAGTGACCGGGTGAGTGGTTTGGCCGGAAACGTGGTTGTGACGGAGCAGGTAATCGGAATGAGTCAGGGTGGAGCAGGTAATCGAAAATGGTTGCTTTACTAGGAAGTTAAGTTTGAAAGTAGAAGGGGAAGCATTGAACATACTGACATATTGATTCTTTGAAAAGAAATTTAGAACTCATATCTAACAAGACCTTTTCCCCCTTTATCTAATCTACCCTGTTCTTAAAAAAACTACTTGTGAAAAACAGACTTATATTATTAACTTACACTTAGGCATTGAATTGACTGTTCATTGGATATGTTTTATGACTTTGGAGTGAGAAAATCGTTTTCCAGGTAATCACAATTTATATACGACCAGATTAAAAAACAAGTCTTTTTTTTTTTTTTTTTTGAGACGGAGTTTCGCTCTTTTTTATTGCCCAGGCTGGAATGCAATGGCGGGATCTCAGCTCACTGCAACCTCTGCTTCTCGGGTTTAAGCGATTCTCCTGCCTCAGCCTCCCAAGTAGCTGGGATTACAGGCATGCGCCACCATGCCCGGCTAATTTTGTATTTTTAGTAGAGATGGGGTTTCACCATGTTGGTGAGGCTGGTCTTGAACTCCTGACCTCGGATGATCTGCCCACTTTGGCCTCCCAAAATGTTGAGATTACAGGCATGAGCCACTGTGCCTGGTCTACAGTCATCTCTTGGTATCCATGGGGGATTGGTTCAAGGACCCCTGGTGGATACTGAAATCCATAGATGCTCAAGTTTCTTATATAAAATGGAATAGTATTTGCATATTAACCTACAAAATAGCCTCCCATATACTTTAAATCATCTCTAGGTTATAATACCTAATACAGGGTAAATGCTATGTAAGTTGTCATTACACTGTGTTTAGGGAATAATGACAAGAAAAAGTCTGTACATGTTCAGTACAACTGCAACCACCGGCCTCCCCCTGCCCCTGCCCCGCCGCCCTTTTTTTTGAGACAGAGTCTCATTCTGTCACCCAGGCTGGAGTACAGTGTGTGATGATGGCTCATCTCAACCTCGATCTCCTGGGCTCAAGCGATCCTCTCACTTCAGCCTCCCAAGTAGCATGTGCCATCACGCCTGGCTAATTTTTGTATTTTTTGTAGAGACAGGAGATCTAGCTATCGATCTGTCTGCCTGCCTACCTCTCTATAAAATATTCTTTTTTTTTTTTTTTGAGATGGAGTCTCACTCTGTCACCCCAGACTGGAGTGCAGTGGCGCGATCTTGGTTCACTGCAACCTCTGCCTCCCGGGTTCAAGCGATTCTCCTGCCTTAGCCTCCCAAGTAGCTGGGACTACAGGCATGCCCCACTATGTCCAGCTAATTTTTATATTTTTAGTAGAGACGGGGTTTCATGTTGCCCAGCTTGGTCTTGAACTCTGATCTCAGGTGATCCGCCCGCCTCGACCTTGCAAAGTGCTGGGATTACAGGATGAGCCACCATGTCCAGCCAATATTCTTTATTTTATTCAGATTCTGTGCATTTATGGTCAGGAAGGAAGGAAGAAGGAAGGCAGGCAGGCTAACTTAATAACCAGATAAACAACTCTGGGCTATAATAGGAGGGAGAAACATTCTTTAAAACAATGTGCTGTTGTATTACTTTTCTTGAAGTACACATTTTTATAAGTTTGCTTTTTTAATTATGAAAGTTTTCAGACATGCATAAGAATAGAACAGACTTCTCCGTAAACCCAATTCAGTTATCAAGATCTTGCCACATTTGCTTTGTCCCTATTTTCTTATTTTCTTTGCTGAAATGTTTTAAAGTAAGTGCTAGACATCATGTCATTTCACCCCTACTTACTTCAGTGTATGTCTTCAAACAATGTGGACATTTTCTTCCCTAACCACAATGCTTTTATCTCCTGAAGTTCCTAGTATACAATTTGGGATTTCCCTGGTTATCTCTAAAACATCTTTTTATTTTTGGTTGGTTTGTTCAAGTCAATATCCAAGCAATTTCTGCTTTTTATGTTTGATTGTGATGTCTCTTAAGTTTTTCTTAATCTGTAACAGTCCCCACCTGTGTCTGGTAAAAATGCCATTCAGCTGAAAGGTAGATTGTCCCAAATCCAGAATTTAGCAATTGCTTCCTTGTGGTATCATTTAACTTTGTCCTCTCTTTCTCCCCCTCCCTGCATTTCCTGTAAATAATCTCAAGACCCCTTTGTACTCTTAAATTATTGAAGGCCTCAAACGGCTTTCAGTTATGTGGGTTATATATACTGATTTTACTATATTAGAAATTAAAGCCGAGAAATTAGCCTGGGCAATATGGTGAGATCCTTATCACTACAAAAAATTTTAAAAAATTAGCTGGGCTTGGTGGCGTGTGCCTCTGGTCCCAGCTACTTGGGAGGCTGAGGTAAGAGAATCGCTTGAGCCCAGGAAGTCAAGGCTGCAGTGAGCCATGATTGTGCCACTGCACTCCTGCTTTGGTGACTGGTCTCAAAAAAAAAAACCCTGAGAAATTTTAAAAATATTTATTTACTAATTCATTTAAATATACAACAATAATGAACCTAGTACTTATTACATTTTTAATGTAAAACAACTGTATTTCCCAAAACAAAAAATAGTGAGAAGAGTGGCATTCTTTTACATTTTTGCACATCTCGGAAGAGATTTCTTGTGTCTGCTTCTGCATTCATTACCTTGTGATATCTTATACCAAGTAGCCAAGTAAATTTGGAAAACTTTACCTATATGTGCATGAGAGGAGAATGAGAGTGAAGAAGACAAATGATGCCTTAGTGTTATAAGAAGAGTTCTGACATCATGGATCACCTGATGAAAGGATCTCCTGGCTTACAATTTCAGAAACAGCTGCCCCAGAGGCTGCTTTCTTTCGTTTGTTGTTGTTATTATTGTTATTATTGTTGTTGTTTTGAGACAGGGTCTCATTCTGTTGCCCAGACTGAAATGCAGTGATGTGATCACCATTCACTGCAGCCTCGACTGCCTGGGCTCAGCCTCAGCTACAGGCACATGCCACCACACACAGCTAATTTAAAAAAATTTTTCATAGAGATAGGGTCTCACTATGTTGTCCAGGCTGGTCTCGCTCGAACTCCTGGACTCAAGCAATCCTCCTGTCTTTGCCTCTCAAAGTGCTAAGGTTACAGGTATGAGCCACTGCTCCCAGCCTGCCCCAGAGGCTTGATTAGATTGAGTCAACTTTTTTGGTAAGAATACTTCATGATGCTATATTATATACTTCATATTTTGTCATTAGGAAACACACCATATCTGGTCATCTCATTTTTTGATCCTAAGATTCATTGGTGGGTTTGGGTGAGCCATTTTGCTTTTTTAATAAGATAGTACAAACATTTCTTGCTGTTAGTAGTTGTCAGCATAACAGTTTCACCATCTTTATCAGTGTGTTGTGGTATTTTCAATTTTTCCTAATAAACAGGAAGATATCTTATTGTTTACTTTTAAATTCCCTTTATAGTTGTGCTATTTTACATTTTTCTATGTGTTCACTTGTTTTATCTGTCTTTTATCAATTTCTTTTGACCCATACCTATTTGATGTTTTTGATGACCTTTGAAATGAATTTGGACAAAATCCTTAGGTAATGTAGATTTTAAGCTTTTCTCACTCACTATAATACTTTGTCCATTCTTTGTTGCTTTTTACCTTTCATTATGCCATCTTTTATATATTGAAGTAATTTTGATATTAGATAGTCTAATCTGGTGATCCTTTTCCTTGTTAAGCCTGGACTTCAATGAATAATGGGAAAGAAATAGCACCAGAATTTGGAATCTTATAAAGGTGAACATGACTGCAGGAATCAGCTGCTTTTCTCCTTTATTTTGCCAAAAAGAAAAAGAAAAAAGGGCTCAAGGAAGTCATGAGTTACCCATCTTTACACAGTTAGTTGGGGCCAGAGTTGAAACCAGAGACTCACTCTCCAAAATCTTTTTTTCCTCCTCATTCTTTCCCTGTCTCTAATGAGTGCCTTAGTTAATTTGGAATGAGAATGATGGATTTTGTATTTTGGTTAAAAAAATCAAAGAATTTGACATAAATTATATATTTTGTGGAGCTTTGCTTCTTATTAGAATACTATTACAGCTATTATACCTAGTGGAAAAGTACTTTCCCTTCCCCTTTCCTTTTCTTTCTTTCGAGACAGAGTCTTGCTCTGTCACCAGGCTGGAGTGCAGTGGCGCGATCTTGGCTCATTGCAATCTCCGCCTCCCAGGTTCAAGTGATTCTCCTGCCTCAGCCTCCCAAGTAGCTGGAACTACAGGCACACGGCACCGTACCCAGCTAATTTTTATATTTTTAGCAGAGACGGAGTTTCACCTTGTTGGCCATGATAGTCTCGATTTCTTGACCTCGTGATATGCCTCCCTCGGCCTCCCAAAGTGCTGGGATTACAGGTGTGAGCCACCGCACCCGGTCGAAAAATATCATTTCTTTTTTTTTTTAGATGGAGTCTCGCTCTGTCACCCAGGCTGGAGTGCTGTGGCAAGATTTCTGCTCACTGCAACCTCTGCCTCCGGGGTTCAAGTGATTCTCCTGCCTCAGCCTCCTGAGTAACTGGGATTACAGGTGCATGCCACCACACCCGGTTAATTTTTGTATTTTTAGTAGAGACGGGGTTTCACCATATTGGTCAGACTGGTCTCAAACTTCTGACATCGTGATCCTCCTGCCTTGGCCTCCCAAAGTGCTGGGATTACAGGCATGAGCCACCATGCCTGGGTGAAAAATACCATTTCTTATTCAGTTTTATATACTTTAAAATTTAGAACCACTTTGATCTCTTTTCCTCTCCTCCTCTCCCCTCCTCTTTTCAGACAGGGTTTCGCTTTGTCACCTAGGCTGGAGTGCAGTGGCACATTCTCAGCTCACTGCAATCTCCGCCTCCTGAGTTCAAGTTCTTCTTCTGTCTCAGCCTCCCAAGTAGCTGGGACTACAGGCACACGCCACCATGCCTGGCTAATTTTTTGTATTTGTAGTAGATATGAGGGTTTCACCATGCTGGCCAGGCTGGTCTCAAACTTCGGACCTCAGGTGTTCCACCTGCCTCTACCTCCCAAAGGGCTGGGATTACAGACATGAGCCACCACGCCTGGACAATTCATTTATTTTCTTTTTTCTTTTCTTTTCTTTTTTTTTTTTTGAGACGGAGTCTCGCTCTGTCGCCCAGGCTGGAGTGCAGTGGCCGGATCTCAGCTCACTGCAAGCTCCGCCTCCCAGGTTCCCGCCATTCTCCTGCCTCAGCCTCCCGAGTAGCTGGGACTACAGGCGCCCGCTACCTCGCCCGGCTAGATTTTTGTATTTTTTGGTAGAGATGGGGTTTCACCATGTTAGCCAGGATGGTCTCGATCTCCTGACCTCATGATCCACCCGTCTCGGCCTCCCAAAGTGCTGGGATTACAGGCTTGAGCCACTGCGCCCGGCCAATTTATTTATTTTCTTTTTGAGATAGGGTCTCTCTGTCACCCAGGCTGTAGTGCAGTGGTGCAATCATGGCTCACTCCAGCTTCAACTTCCCAGGCTCAAGTGATCCTCCACCTCAGCCTCCCTGGTAGCTGGGACTGTAGGCATGCACTACCATGCCTGGCTAATTTTTTATATTTTGTAGAGACAGGATCTCACCGTGTTGCCCAGGCTGGGTCTCAAACTCCTGGGCTCAAGCAATCTCACACCTCAGCCTCCCGTAGTGCTATGATTACAGATGCAAGCCACCATGCCTGGCCAACTTTGAGAATTTAAAGTATTATTGGTGTTTTAGAGTAAAAAATGATCTGATTTTGACCAATATTTTGCCCAACAGGAAGCCTGCAGACCTGCAGAACTTGGCTCCCGGGACCCACCCACCATTTATAACTTTCAACAGTGAAGTCAAAACGGATGTAAATAAGATTGAGGAATTTCTTGAAGAAGTCTTATGCCCTCCCAAGTGAGTATCAAAGAAAATATGTATGAAAATATTGTCACTTCTTTGAAGCTTGTGTTATTTGTCTGTAGAGGTCTTTCTCACAGCATTAATTTGGAATGACTAGGACTCTCTTCTATGTTTCTTATAATTAATGTTACACAGATATAAGAATTGGCTTCCAGCTAGGCCAATAAGCCATACTAAGAAAGGTGGTGATTTGTCTAAGCTGTAGAGTACATGGTCAAAACAGATTTGGGATGTGTGTGATAGGTCAGGAAAGACTGGTTATTTTTGGGCAATAGGTCTCAAACTGAGAGAGAAGTTTAAAGAGGAGAAGGAGTGGGGAAAGACACATTTCAACTGAACCTAGTAAGAATCATCTTAGCAGGAGTGTGGCACAGACTGCTATGAGATTTGATTTCAGTTCATTTTAAAATTAACTTTCTAAAGCTATAATCCAAGGAAATTTTCGGCTTTTCAGACCGTGTCCCTAGGATTCAGAGTTTTTATTTACTTATTTTTTTGAGGTGTTCCAGATCTCTAGGTCCCGGATGTACTGTAATGATAGTTACCTAAATTGCAAATACGCAGCTTTGCATCATACTATAATCTTGGCATAGATTCAAAGCATTATTTGTTTCTTTTAGGCGTTTCCAGTTTCATTATCCTGAAAATTGACATGTTTTGTTTCTACTGACCCAAACCTTTCTTACTGGTTAACTTGACTCTTGCCCTCCATGTCCAGATATATTTTCCAGGAATGGGATTATTGAGACAGAGGGTTCTAAAATAATTATAGGCATACCCTGAAGGGTATGGTTCCAGACCATTGCGGGTTAGGTTCCAGACCACTGTGATAAAATGAATATTGAAATAAAATGAGTCACATGAAATTTTTGGTTTCCCAGTGCATGTAAAAGTTATATTTATAGTAGTATACTGTAGTGTTTTAAGTGTGCAATAATAGCATTATGTCTGAAAATATTGCATATACCTTAATTTAAAAATACTTCTTTGCTAGGCTGGGTGCGGTGGCTCATGCGTGTAATCTCAGCACTTTGGGAGGCCGAGGCAGGTGAATCACGTGATGTTGGGGGTTCGAGACCAGCCTGACCAACATGGAGAAACCCCATCTCTACTAAAAATACAAAATTAGCCGGGCATGGTGGCGCATGCCTATAATCCCAGCTACTCGGGAGGCTGAGGCAGGAGAATCGCTTGAACCCACGAGGTGGAGGTTGTAGTGAGCCGAGATTGTGCCACTGCATTCCAGCCTGGGTGACAAAAGCAAAAAAAAAAAAATCATTGTTGACAAATGCTAATGGTTATCTGAGCCTTCAGCAAGTCACTCTTTTTGCCAATGAGGGTCTTGCCTTGATGTTGCTGGCGACTGATCAGAATGGTGGTTGCTGGTTGGGGTGGCTGTGGCAATTTCTTAAAGTAGACAACAATGAATTTTTCCACGTTGATGGACTCTTCCTTTCATGAAAGATTTCTGTATAGTATGCAATACTGTTTGATAGCATTTAAAAATTTTTAAATAAATATTCTTTGCCTGAGGCTAATCTCAAGAGGTCCTGAGAACATGCGCCCCTGTTTGATAGTGTTTTACCCACAGTAGAACCTTTTTCAAAATTAGAATCCATCTTCTGAAACCCTCCTGCTGTTTGAACAACTAAGTTGATGTAATATTCTAAATTCCTTGTTGTCATTTCATCAATGTTCTTAGCATCTTCACTAGGCATAGATTCTATCTCAAGAGACCATTTTCTTTGCTCATTCATAAGAAGCAACTCCTCATCCTTTCAAATTTTATTATGAAGGTAGAACAATTCGATTACATTTTCAGCCTCCACTTCTAATTCTAGTTCTCTTGCTATTTTCAACACATATGTAGTTCCTCCCTCCACTGACATCTTGAACCTGTGAATGTCATCCATGAGGGTTAGAATCCACTTCCTCCAAACTCCTGTTAATGTTGCTATTTTGACCTCCTCCCATGAATCATGACTATTCGTATTTTTTTTTTGGACGGAGTTTTTGTTCTTATCGCCCAGGCTGGAGTGCAGTGGTGCGATCTTGGCTCACCGCACCCTCCGCCTCCCAGGTTCAAGCGATTCTTCTGCCTCAGCCTCCCGAGTAGCTGGGATTACAGGTGCCTGCCGCCACACCCAGCTAATTTCTTTGTAATTTTTAGTAGAGATGGGGTTTTGCCATTTTGGCCAGGCTGGTCTTGAACTCCTGGCCTCAGGTGATCCGCCTATCTTGGCCTCCCAAAGTGCTGGGATTACAGGTGTGAGTCACCAGGCTGGGCCGAATGTTCTTAATTGCATCTAGAATGGTAAATCCTTTCCAGTCAGTTTGCTTTGCTCAGATCCATCAGAGGAATCACTTTCTATGGCCTTTTGAAATGTGTTTATTAAATAATAAGACTTGAAAGTCAAAATTACTCCTTAATTTATGGACTGCAGAATGGATGCTGTGTTAGCAGGCATGAAAACAACTATGATCTCCTTGTATATCACTATCAGAGTTCTGGGGTGACTAGTGCATTGTCAGTGAGTGGTAATATTTAGAAAGGAATCTTTTTTTCCTGGGCAGTGGCTCTCAACAGTGGGCTTAAAATATTTAGTAAACCACACTGTGAACAGAGGGATGCACCATTATCCAGGTTTTTTTTTTTTTTTTTTTTTTTCCATTTATACAGCATGTGCAGAGTAGCTTCAGTATAATTCTTAAGGGTTCTGCAGATTTTGGAATGGAAGATGAGCATGGGTTTCAACCTAATGTCAGCAGCTGCATTAGACTCTAACAGAGTCAGCCTGTCCTTTGAAGATTTGAAACTAGACATTGAGTTTTCCTCTGTAGCTATGAAAATCATAGATGACATCTTCTTTCAATAGAAGGTTTTGTCTGCATTAAAAATCTGTTGGCCGGCGCGGTGGCTCAAGCCTGTAATCCCAGCACTTTGGGAGGCCGAGACGGGCGGATCACGAGGTCAGGAGATCGAGACCATCCTGGCTAATACGGTGAAACCCCATCTCTACTTAAAAATACAAAAAACTAGCCGGGCGAGGAGCGGGCGCCTGTAGTCCCAGCTACTCGGGAGGCTGAGGCAGGAGAATGGCGTAAACCGGGAGGCGGAGCTTGTAGTGAGCTGAGATCCGGCCACTGCACTCCAGCCTGGGTGGCAGAGCAAGACTCTGTCTCAAAAAAAAAAAAAAAAAAATCTGTTTAGTGTAGCCACCTTCATCAATGATCTACCTAGAAGATCAATTCTAGGTAGATCATTGATCATTTATTTCTACTTTCCCAGAAGTCCTAACCTTCCTTTCATCCCTAGCAAGGTATCTCCAGACCAACATTAAGAAAACCATATCTTGATTTTTTCCTCCAGTCCATGCATATAATTAGAATGCCAATAAATCAAAGCTAGGATATTTGTGAATATAAATTGAAGCTTTATATCTCTTAATAGAGTACTATTATGAACATGCATTCAACTTAGTGGAAATAACTTTTTTTTTGAGACAGGGTTTCACTCTTGTTGCTCAGGCTTTAGTGCAATGGTGCAATCTTGGCTCACTGCAACCTCTGTCTCTCAGGTTCAAGAGATTCTCCTGCCTCAGCCTCCTAAGTAGCTGGAATTACAGGCATCCACCACCACGCCCAGCTGAGTTTTTGTAATTTTAGTAAAGACGGGATTTCACCATTTGGCCAGGCTGGTCTTGAACTCCTGACCTCAGGTAATTCACCAGCCTCGGCCTCCCAGAGTGCTGGGATTGCAGGCATGAGCCACCGTGCCTGGCCATACTTTTTTTTTTTTGAGACGGAGTCTCACTCTGTCGCCCAGGCTGGAGTATAGTGGCACAATCTCGGCTCACTGCAACCTCCGCCTCCTGGGTTCAGGCGATTCTCCTGCCTCAGTCTCTCGAGTAGCTGGGATTACAGGCACCTGCCACCACGCCCGGCTAATTTTTTTTTGTAGTTTTAGTAGAGACAGGGTTTCACCATATTGGCCAAGCTGCTTTTAAACTCCTTACCTTGTGACCTGCCCACCTCGGCCTCCCAGAGTGCTGGGATTACAGGCATGAGCCACTGCGCCCAGCCATACTTTTTTTTTTTTTTAAAGGAAAAAAAAGACAATGTGTTGTACTGTCACTCAGGGGCTGGAGTGCAGTAGTGCTGTCTTGGCTCACTGCAGCCTTGAACTCCTAGACTCCTGTGTAGGATGATCCTCCTGCCTCAGCCTTCCAAATAGGTGGAATCACAGGCATGCACCACTATGACCCACTTCTAGATCCCTTTTTGGTCTGTTTTTTTTTTTTTTTTTTTTTTTTTTTTTTTTTTGAGACATGGTCTTGCTCTGTTGCCCAGACTGGAGTGCAGTGGTACGATTATGGCTCACTGCCCCCCGCCTTGACCTCCTAGGCTCGAGCAATTCCCCTGAGGAGCTGGGAGTACAGGTGTGTGCCACCATGCCCAGCTAAGTTTTTAAAAATTTTTGTAGAGATGGGGTCTTGCTGTGTTACCCAGGTTGGTGTCAAACTCATGGGCTCAATCAATCCTCCTGCCTCAGTCTCCCAAATTGCTGGGATTACAGATGTAAGCTGTCATGCCTGGCTCCTTTTTAGTCTTAAAAGTGTCAGCTCTGAGATAAATTCCATATTTGCCAACTTGCTCTCAGACACTAATTGAAAATGATCTTCTATCTAGAAGATCAATTCTAGATAGATCATTGATGAAGGTAGATCTGATTTTCTAGATAGATCATCTGATGAAGGTGATGAAGGAAGATCTAGATAGATCAGCTAGATCTTCTAGATAACTGGCTGCATGCAGCTTCTGCATAAGCATTTGCTGCTTCATGTTTTACTTTTATGTTATGAAGATGGCCTCTTTACTTAAACCTCATGAACCCACCTCTGCTACCTTCAAACTTTGCTTCTGTAGCTTTGTCACCTCTCTCTGCCTTGATAGAACTGAAGCAACTTAGGGCCTTGCTGTGGATTAGGCTTTGGCTCAAGGGAATGCTGTGGCTGGTTTGATTATCTGGACCACTCAAACTTTGTCCCTATATCGTCTCCACTAAATGATGGGGTTCTACCACGTTGGCCAGGCTGGTCTCGAAATCCTGACCTCAAGGTATCCGCCCACCTCAGACTCTCAAAGTGCTGGGATTACAGGTGTGAGCCACTGCGCCTGGCTCAGTTACTCAGTATTGATCCATTCATTTATTTATTGATTTATTCATTCTGCAAAGGGTTAATGGACTACAAAGCACTGTGAATATATTAGTAAATAAAACACAGTTCTTGCCCTCAAGTACAGTCAAATATGGGTGGAGAGGTGGTTATGGTGGTGGGACTGGAAAGTGAATGGAATCAGGAAAGGCTTTAGAGAAGAAACAGCACTTGAACTGTCTTAATTTAAAAAAATAAAAAGATGTTCAGCAGTTGAACAAAGGAGTGACAGGTGTTCCACAGCAGAAGAGTCATTTTAAATACGTAGTATAAACATATATATTATACACATACTACACATAAATAGTATGTAATGTATATTGCAATTAATAATGTTATACGTGTATTTGGGAGAGTGGCTGAACTGTGATGTGCATGGTTGGGATGGTAGGCAGAAAGGCTGATGAACAACAATGCCTCTGTCTATAAGTAGCTTCTCATGGCCGGGCGCGGTGGCTCAAGCCTGTAATCCCAGCACTTTGGGAGGCCGAGATGGGCGGATCACGAGGTCAGGAGATCGAGACCATCCTGGCTAATACGGTGAAACCCCGTCTCTACTAAAAAATACAAAAAAAAAAAACTAGCCAGGCGACGAGGCAGGCGCCTGTAGTCCCAGCTACTCGGGAGGCTGAGACAGGAGAATGGCGTGAACCCGTGAGGCGGAGCTTGCAGTGAGCTGAGAGCCGGCCACTGCACTCCAGCCTGGGTGGCAGAGCAAGACTCTGTCTCAAAAAAAAAAAAAAAAAAAAAAAGTAGCTTCTCATCTGTTGTGAGCAGAATTGCTCTCTGGTTAACAATCTTGTGCTAAGCCTAAGATTTTATTTTCTTAATTCTTTTTTCTACTAAAATTCTAAAAGCCTATCCTCTACTATCCTTCCTGCCCTTCTAAGAGCCTGGAGCTTCTTTTTATCTCTACCTTCCCAGGAGTCCTAACCTTCCTTTCATCCCTAGTAAAGTATCTCCAGACCAACATTAAGAAAACTATATCTAGGCCGGGCACGGTGGCTCAAGCCTGTAATCCCAGCACTTTGGGAGGCCGAGGCGGGCGGATCACGAGGTCAGGAGATCAAGATCATCCTGGCTAACACCGTGAAACCCCGTCTCTTGTTTATTGCGGCACTATTCACAATAGCAAAGACTTGGAATCAACCCAAATGTCCATCTGTGACAGACTGGATTAAGAAAATGTGGCACATATACACCATGGAATACTATGCAGCCATAAAAAAGGATGAGTTTGCGTCCTTTGTAGGGACATGGATGCAGCTGGAAACCATCATTCTTAGCAAACTATCACAAGAAGAGAAAACCAAACACCGCATGTTCTCACTCATAGGTGGGAACTGAACAATGAGATCACTTGGACTCGGGAAGGGGAACATCACACACTGGGGCCTATCATGGGGAGGGGGGAGGAGGGAGGGATTGCATTGGGGAGTTATACATGATATAAACGTCATGCACATGTACCCTAGAACTTAAAGTATAATTAAAAAAAAAAAAAAAAAAAAAAAAGAAACCCCGTCTCTACTAAAAAATACAAAAAATTAGCCGGGTGTGGTGGCGGGCGCCTGTAGTCCCAGCTACTCAGGAGGCTGAGGCAGGAGAATGGCGTGAACCTGGGAGGTGGAGCTTGCAGTGAGCCGAGATCCGGCCACTGCACTCCAGCCTGGGCGACAGAGCGAGACTCCGTCTCAAAAAAAAAAAAAAAAAGACTATATCTTCATTTTTCCTCCAGGCCATGCATATAATTAGAATGCCAATAAATCAAAGCTAGGATATTTGTGAATATAAATGAAAGCTTTATATATCTTAATAGGGTACTATTATGAACATGCATTCAACTTAGTGGAAATAACTTTTTTTTCTTTTTTTTTGAGATGGAGTTTCACTCTTGTTGCCCAGGCTGGAGTGCAATGGCACAATCTTGGCTCACTGCAACCTCTGCCTCTCAGGTTCAAGAGATTCTCCTGCCTCAGCCTCCCAAGTAGCTGGAATTGCAAGTGTCCACCACCACACCTAGCTGAGTTTTTGTAATTTTAGTAAAGATGGGATTTCACCATGTGGCCAGGCTGGTCTCGAACTCCTGACCTCAGGTAGTTCACCAGCCTCGGCCTCCCAGAGTGCTGGAATTGTAGACATGAGCCACCACGCCTGGCCTAACTTTTTTTTTTGAGATGGAGTCTCACTCTGTCGCCCAGGCTGGAGTATAGTGGCACAATCTCGGCTCACTGCAACCTCCGCCTCCTGGGTTCAGGCGATTCTCCTGCTTCAGTCTCTCGAGTAGCTGGGATTACAGGCACCTGCCACCACGCCCGGCTAATTTTTTTTTGTAGTTTTAGCAGAGACAGGGTTTCACCATACCTGTACACACCTGTACTGCCAGCTCCTCAGGGGAATTGCTCGAGCCTAGGAGGTCAAGGCGGGGAGCAGTGAGCCATAATCGTACCACTGCACTCCAGCCTGGGCAACAGAGCAAGACCATGTCTCAAAAAAAAGCAGACCAAAAAGGGATCTAGAAGTGGGTCATAGTGGTGCATGCCTGTGGTCCCACCTATTTGGAAGGCTGAGGCAGGAGGATCAAGAGTTCACTTGAACTCTTGCAGTTCAAGAGTCAAGCTGCTCTTGAACTCCTGACTTTGTGACCTGCCCGCCTCGGCCTCCCAAAGTGCTGGGATTACAGGCATGAGCCACCGCGCCCAACCATACTTTAAAACAAAAACAAAAACAAAAAAACATCAGACAATGTCTTGTGCTGTCGCCCAGGGTGGAGTGCAGTAGTGCTGTCTTGGCTCACTGCAGCCTCAAACTCCTAGGCTCCTGTGTAGGATGATCCTCCTGCCTCAGCCTTCCAAATAAGTGGGACCACAGGCAGGCACCACTATGTCCCACTTCTAGACCCCTTTTTGATCTGTTTTTTTTTTTTTTGACATGGTCTTGCTCTGTTGCCCAGGCTGGAGTGCAGTGGTGTCATTATGGCTCACCGCAGCCTCGACCTCCTAGACTCGAGCAGTTCCCCTGAGGAGCTGGGAGTACAGATGTGTGCCACCATGCCCAGCTAAGTTTTAAAAATTTTTGTAGAGATGGGGTCTTGCTGTGTTACCCAAGTTGGTCTCAAACTCATGGGCTCAATCAGTCCTCCTGCCTCAGTCTCCCAGATTGCTGGGATTACAGATGTAAGCTGTCATGCCTGTCCCCTTTTTAATCTTAAAAGTGTCAGCTCTGAGATAAGTTCCATATTTGCCAACTTGCTCTCAGACACTAATTGAAAATGATCTTCCTCTTGTGTCACTGTAGATCATTGTATCAACATTAAATTATAAATGGAGAAGCAAGCAGTTTGAATTATTATTCATTCTCTATGAAGGGAACTTTTGTTTTAAAGCATTGTCTGAAGTGCTTATTATATGAATTCTTCCAAGTATTTTTAAGTTTTTAAAATTAGTGTGCTGATAACATATGTATGACTTTAGTTAAATGGACATCTCCTCATATTCTCTTATATCCTTCAACAACAACAACAATGAAGACTTTTTGGCTGGGCGTGGTGGCTCATGCCTGTAATCCCAGCACTTTGGGAGACCACAGCGGGTGGATGGCTTGAGCTCAGGAGTTCAAGACCAGCCTGGGCAACATGATGAAACCCAGTCTCTACAAAAAATACAAAAATTAGCTGGGTGTGGTGGCACATACCTGTAGTCCCAGGTACTGGGGAGCCTGAGGTGGGAGGATTGCTTGGGCCTGGGAGGCAGAGGTTGCAGTGAGCTGAGATCATGCCACTGCATTCCAGCCTGTGCGATACAGCAAGACCCTGTCTTAAAAAAAAAAAAAAAAGAATTTTCATTATTCCTTCTCATTTCCCTCTGAGGGAAAGTGACATTAAGAGAAATAGTAGAGTTAATATGGAATATTCTGGATTCTTAGCATTTAATGCCCTGTAAGACATCATAGCTTTAAATTGGACCTTGAAAATAAACATTTTCATGTTGCTTTTTTATATAAAAATTCCAGCCTCATTATATTTGAGCATATTCATAGAAACACTGTAACCAGAGATGGTCTTTTTCATTCAGTTTAAATACATGGGAATCTTTGTGTTATAAATGTTCACAATGTGCCAAATCCCCTGTAGGGGTAAACATTTTTACTACTTCTTTGTTTTTTTTTGTTTTGTTTTGTTTTTGTTTAGAGACAGGGTCTCGCTCCTTGCCCTGTCAACCCAGACTGGAATGCAGTGGTGTAATCTTACCTCACGGTAGCCTCCACCTCCCAGGCTCATAATCTTCCTCCCTCAGCCTCTTGAGTAGCTGGGACTACAGGTGCACATCATCAAGCCCAGCTAATGTTTGTATTTTTTTGTAGAGAGTCAGATCACTTTTAATTGGTGTCTGAGAACAGGGTCTAGCCATGTTACCCAAGCTGTGGCCTTGAACTCCTGGGCTCAAGCCATCTGCCTGCCTCAGCCTCCCAAAGTGCTGGGATTATGGGCGTGAGCCACCGTGCCTGACCAAGGATTGTTTTTGATGCTGCTTATCCCTCTGCTGTTATTAATAACACTCAAGTGCTAATTATGCATCATGCATTGTGCTTTGTGGGTTATTTTGTGGATTATCTCTGTTAATCCTCACAAAGACTTTGTGAAGAACCTGAAGATGTAATCCAAATAATTTGTCCAAGGTTTCACAGTTAATGGTAGCAGAGCAGGGATACTTTTGAAGCCACATCGATATAACTTCAGAAATCTGTGTTTCATCTGTTCTCTGCTTTCTGCTTCTCATTTTATTGGGTTTGGCTTTTGTGAAAGAGGGAAAATGTTAAGTCTTTAATTGGGATTGTGCTTTAATGAGTACAAAATTGAAAGCTAGCTCAAGTTTAGAGGAAAGGTAGGAGAGAAATCAAAGATAGTTTACTTGACTGTGAGCAAGTGGGACCAAAGGTGGTTATTAAACTTAATTCAATGAATTCTTTTTTTGTTGTTGTTTTTTTTGTTTTTTTGGAGACAGAACCTTGCTGTGTTGCCCAGGCTGGAGTGCAGTGGTGCCTTCTTGGCTCACTGCAACCTCTGCCTCCCAGGTTGAAGCGATTCTCATGCCTCATCCTTCCGAGTAGCTGGGATTACAGGTGTGCACCACCATGCCCGGCTAATTTTTGTATTTTTAGTAGAGACGGAGTTTCACAGTGTTGGCCAGGCTGGTTTGAAACTCCTGACTTCAAGTGATCCGACCACCTTGGCCTCCCGAAGTGCTGGGATTACAGGTGAGCCACAGTGCCCACCCTTACTTAATTCAGTAAATTCTTTGAAAAAGGAGGTGAATCTTAATTCTTCTGATGAATTTTTATTTATTTGTATGCATTGAAACAGCATGTTTGAAGTAGGAATGCCTTCTTTTTAGTGGGCTCTATGGACCCAGAATGTGAAATGCTAATTAATTAGCATACTTTTCATCATGCAGAGAGTTGTTTCTAGGGGATGAGTGGGAGGAGGAAGGGTTTCTGGGATCACAAGCTGCATTTATTTTCCTTTCCTCTGTTGTGCTATATTGTTCTAGGGTGCACCCAGGGACCATTCTGTCTCACTGCCTTTTCCTTTCAGAACAAGGAGGTCGCAGGTCTTTATTGCTAGTCTTCTTCAGGCTCTGCTTATAAGACTTTGTTTCTAAATAGGATGAGGAGAAAAGGGAGAAGAATTGTGCAAGCTGGTAGACTGGAATCTAGCATTTCTAATTACATGTTTTTGGCATGTGATGTACTGAGAACTGAGTGGTTTTTTGTGAACACTTCCTGATTTAATCATGACAAATATAAATACAGGCAATTGTCTACTCTAGAGTTGCTTAACATTGAGAGGCTAATGAAAAGCTCAAATTAAGTAACTTTTACTGGTGTATGTAACTATAGGTTTTAAAGTGAACTTTCTCTTCTTGTCCCGGGGAAAGTATTTTTGTGTATATTTTTTAGTTCTTGCTTGAATGAATAAACCACTTTGCTAAAAAACTTTGAAACTTGGATTTTTAACTGAAACAGCCTACTTAGCTAACTTACTGATAAAAGGACAAAATAGGAGGAAGATAGATAAATTTGGAGGGGCATGCTATAAAATGTTATTAAGCCTTTTTAAAAAATGAGACATACAGGCTGGGCACGGTGGATCATGAGGTCAGCAGTTTGAGACCAGCCTGACCAACATGGTGAAACCCTGTCTCTACTAAAAATACAAAAAATATTAGCTGGACGTGGTGGCGGGTACCTGTAATCCCAGCGACTTGGGAAGCTTAGGAGAATCGCTTGAAACTGGAAGGAGGAGGTTGCAGTGAGCTGAGATTGCACCACTGTACTCTAGCCTGGGCAATATGAGCAAAACTCTGTCTCAAAAAAAAAAAAAAAAAAAAAAAGAGAGAGACGTACAAAAAAGGAATTTACAAGGTTAGTCAGCCTTCATTTTTACATTTATACCAGAAAGGAGAAAATGCCTGAGATCTTTCCTAAAAGCATAGAAACATTCTTAGCTAGTCTACCTTTTTTTTCTTTTTTTTTCTGAGACAAAGTCTCACATTGTCACCCGGGCAGGTATGCAATGGGGCAATCTTGGCTCACTGCAGCCTCTACCTCCCGAGTTCAAGCAATTCTTCTGCCTCAGCCTCCCGAGTGACTGACTACAGGTATATGCCACCACGCCCGGCTAATTTTTGTACTTTTAGTAGAGACAGGGTTTCACTCTGTTGGCCAGGCTGGTCTCAAACTCCTGACCTTGTGATCCGCCCACCTCGGCCTCCCAAAGTGGTGGGATTACAGGCGTGAGCCACTGCGCCCAGCCAGCTAGTCTACTATTGAAAGTCTGTGATGTAAGCAGAATTAAGGACTAATCTGAAAGTCTAAATACCCTGGGTGCTCATGTCTATTCTGTCATTGACACTTAGTCTTTTATTACTTGCCTTTTTCCAGATGTTAAAATGAGTTCTCACAATAATGGAAAACCATTGCTTGATCAAGCTATTTGCTAAAGCTAATAATAATGCATAAATTACAATGTAAAGTTTGGGGAAGATGGAAAAAAGTTGATTTTGAACCTACTGGTTTAGAATTTGATTTATCTTTTAGAGAAAATCATATCTGTAATAGAAACAAACAAACAAACAAAAACACTAGACCTGGGGACAGGAGATTTCAGTTTTGGTTTGTCAATACTTTTTTTTTGAGACGGAGTCTCGCTTTGTCGCCCGGGCTGAGTGCAGTGGCGCGATCTCTGCTCACTGCAACCTCTGCTTCCTGGTCTCAGGCAATTCTTCTGCCTCAGACTCCCAAGAAGCTGGGATTACAGGTGCCCGCCACCATGCCTGGCTAATTTTTGTATTTTTAGTAGAGACAGGGTTTCGCCATGTTGGCCAGGCTGGTCTTGAGCTCCTGACTTCAATTGATCCACCCGCCTTGGCCTCCCAAAGTGCTGGGATTACCGGCGTGAGTCACCGTGCCTGGCCTAGTTTGTCAATACTTTTAATTAGCTGAGTGATTTGGGGGCCAAGTGTGTAAACTTTCTGGAACATAATTTCCTTTTAGGTTAAATGAGAGATCTGAGGTGAACATTCTCTTATAGCTATACTATTCTGTGCATTAAATTAATAGTACAGGCTGGGTGCAGTGACTCAGGCCTATAATCCCAGCACTTTGGGGGGCTGAGGCAGGAGGATCACTTGAGCCCAGGAGTTCAACACTAGCCTGGGCAACGTGGTGAAACTGCATCTCTACAAAAAATAAAAAAAGCTAGCCAAGTGTGGTGGCACATGCCTGTAGTCCCAGCTACTCAGGAGGCCAAGGTGGGAGGATTGCTTGAGTCCAGGAGGTTGAGGCTGCTCCTGCCACTGCACTCCACCCTGGGTGACAGAGGGAGACCCTATCTCTCTCTCTCTCTCTCTCTCTCTCACACACACACACACACACACACACACACACACACGTACAAAATTAGTAATTCATCTCAGAGGGACAACAAGGCATGTTGTAAGAATTACACTGTATATATGAATGATGAATATATAAATGACCTGTAATTCAAGCCTGCCTTTTCCTGCAAATTATTTTGAGAACTGTGAGGCTTACTTCATTCGTGCAAATAGGTACAGCTAAATAGTGGTTGGGGAAAAGGAGAATTTGGGCAACTTGGCTACAGGAAGATATAGATGTATTGAAAAGGCACTATGTTCACTGCACTGTTTTTTGTTTGAAATGAGTCAGTGATGGTCCTGTATTACAAGCAGTACAAACATTTAAACTGGAGGCTTGTTTTTATAGTCAGAGGAAATCCAGGGATGGTTGGTCTGTGATTAACTGTTTCTGCTCAGGCAGAAACAAAGAAAATGGAGAGGGTAAAGGGTTCTGTAGTTGGGGATGTGCGGTTAATGTATGTCTAGATAGATATAGATATCTAAATTCAGGTGAAACTCACTGTAATTTTTTATAGAAAAACTTTATGTAAATAATTGTGTTTATAAGATAAATCTTTAAGCTTAAAAAATGAGAGCTATCTAGAGACTAGGTAGACCTATTAAAAAGAAAGATATCTTGAGCATATAGGTGTTCATAGATATTTTACATCTTCCTTGCCAATATAGTACTCTGCCCAATGCTTAGAAGATACATCTCTTCCTGGATCCAAAATAGTAAACGGAAGATACATGAATGTAAGAGCTGAAACACAACTTGCAACTGAACTAAATTTTGAAAACTATATCCCCTTCGTATTTAAAGAAAGCTAGCAAGACAATCTGTCCAAATAAATGAATTGAAATAATTAGTACACGGTAAGGTTTTTTCTAAAGTCTTATTGCTCCCAAGTCCATTTTCTAGTGACGTTTTGCAGGACCTTCAAGCTGATTAATCTTCCCTAATATGGGGCTAAGAATCTGAATTCTTCTAGTCCTGACTCCTGGGGCTGACATGAGTCCTGCTAAGGGGAAGATGAATAATTGAGCTTTTTCATATATTTTCCAGTTTGAAGAAGAAATATACACAGAGTATGTGTGTTTTGAATCTAAACATGTGAAAAATGTATTTGTGTGTGTGTTTTAGAAAGCTGGTGTATTATGTCTGTTCTAAAAGTAGAAAAATGTGACAACACAGTAGAACACTTGTCAGCGTGCTTTCTGACATCTTAGTTTTTTGTTGTTCAGTGCTACCCTCATAAGTATTCTAGGGAATGTGTAATATAAGGGAGGTTTTGGGAAATCCCAGGTGTAGGTTTTAAGCGGTTGAGCCGCCTCCTACTGTTTTTGTGCTTAACCTGCTATGGATGATCATGATGCTTGACCAGCCTAGGTGCTTTTCCTGCCTTTGGGGTTCTCTGGCTGGTTTAGTGCAGGGCATACTAAGGATCTGGTTGGCACTGCTGTTTGAGAAGGCGCATGAGCTGTGCCATCTGGTGACTACTGAGCACTTGAAATGTGACTAGTGCAACTGAGGAAGTGAAGTTTTAATTTTATTTGTGATTAATGAAATTCATATTCAAATAGGTACATGACACTAGTGGCTACTGTATTGGACAATGAAGATAGAGAACATTTCCATCATCACAGAAAGTTCTCTTGGACAGCACTGCTCTAGCAATCTCATTCCAAGACTCCCGTTGGCCTGGCACAAATCTCTGAACAAGTCAACTGTTTCCCCAGCATTCTAATTTATCAGATGGAGGTGGAGTGCACATGCCCTGTGGTTGCCAAGAATATTAATATGTGAACAAAAACATCAGAGCTTTGTCTCCTAAGGAAAAAACACTTTTTAAAAATACCATAGAAAACAAATGATGGTATTTCTTATAGTGATAACTATTAAAAGACGTCTAGTAACTGCTAGCACGGTGGTTTGAGAGAACTTATGCTAATTCATATTTGAAGGCTCTATAATCCGTATCACTTTTTCTGTTTAGGTACTTAAAGCTTTCACCAAAACACCCAGAATCAAATACTGCTGGAATGGACATCTTTGCCAAATTCTCTGCATTTATCAAGAATTCAAGGCCAGAGGCTAATGAAGGTAAAAAACAAAAAATTAAATTAACACTGCAAAAAAAACCCCAAACAACAACAAGCTGTTATTATGACAGTGATTATAAATGAATACTTTAGAGTCCAGCCATTCCCGTAAGTAATAAAAACTGTATTTCAGGGTTGGTCAGAAATTGGATGATAAACTGGAATAAGTCCCTATGTTGCAGTTTTTCCATGTTTCTAGCTAGTAGCACAGTATATAGTTAAGTGTGTGATAAAATGCTTCTTGAATGAAGTTGATCTCGTATTATTTTGAGAAGTTACTGTGAGGGGAGCTAGGCAAAGAATTAATGGTGCATCAGAAACAGTGGATTGTGTGGTTGTGGTGGTTTAGCATAGATTGGTCGAGCTTAATTTAAATTAAAACTAAATGTTTATTGTTGAGTGCCTGCAGCCTAATGTCAGTCTGAGGATTTTGTTGTTGTTGTTTTTGCTAATTACCCTTAAAGAGCAATTTTTGGAGTTGCTCTAAGAGGGTAATTAGACATACTATCCTTCCAAATTTATCCGCATCTTCAAGCTGGAATTTCATTTTCAAGTCATGTTTTCGTGGTGAGAATTGTTTAGGTAGTACAGATACAATTTTCTTTTATTTATTAAAGGACACTATTTTTATTATCTTATTTACCAAATGGATATATAATGTAGGGAGGTCTCTTTGCAAGAGGTTCCATTCAATGAACCTTGTCTTAACTACAGCATTCAGTAATTTCATTTTCTCTTCTCTTCGGGTTGTTAAGCATAGTTCTTCTCTTCTGGGGAAAACTGTGTAGCACACATTAGTGTTTATTTGAAAGTAACCCAATAACCAAAAATGCTAGCTCCTAAAAATATTTACCATAGTTTCAGATAGTTTCCTAGCTTGAGTGGGGTTCTTTTGAGAAGTTTATGTCAGCAAAGGAACAAGAATACCAAAGGGGAAAATATCAGTGCTAGTTAAACAAGAATAAATATCTTATAAAAAAGTGAAATACTTCCTAATTTCCTTATGTTATTTCAGCAGGCAAATTCCCAAGCTATTCAGGCTATTTTTTTATTACTAAATTTTAAAATTGCAGCACTTTATAATAATAGTATTGAATTCCAATGTTTTTTGCTCTTGGTTTTTGGAATAATACTGCCTGAAATGTTTTTCTACAGTGAAGGGAAAAATGTTAGTGCTCAGGTCTGGCTTGTATCTGTTAATAATGTATTGCAGTAGCTGCCATGGTTTGGAAGCAATTTTCTTTAGTAATTGGCTTTTTTTCCCCCCTTACTAATGTTTCTGTCTAAGCAATTTATACATTAAGTAAGTGGTTACGTTGGAGCCCCTCCTTTCCACAGACAGTGTCTTTTCTGTTCTGCCCTTCCTTCATGCAAGCTAACTGTTCTTTTCATAAAATTACCCTTTTATACCCAGATGTTCCTGCTGCATACTTCTTGGAACAATCTTAGTTATGTTTGTATTTTTCCATGTGGTTTTTTGGGAGTTGGAGTTTGGTTAAATTTCTTCTGACACTTGGTGGGGAGGAGAAAGGAATAAAATGTGTTTGCTTCTGCTTTGAGGGATGAGGATGGGGTGGGGTGGGGGGGAATAAAAAGGTTAGAAAGTGACTCATTTAAGTATAACTTTGTATTCTATTTTTTCCCTATCAATTTGTTACTATCTTAAGTAGCCACCTACTCTTCCTGTCCTCAGAATGCTGTAACCAATAAGAACAAACAACATAATATAATACATGGTACATAATCTAGAAGGCTTTATATTGAATTACCTACTGGAAAATAAAAGTTCCAGTTGCCAAGCAACTTCTCTCCACAGGGACCTGTTGAGGCCATGATACTTTAGAAAACAATATTTCAGATCACTTTGGATCTTAATGGGCCCTCCTTATGTATGTTTGCTGCATGCAGGTCCCACATCTGTTTAGTGCAATCAGAAGGCTTTAGTAATCCTAGGAAATTAGTGATTCACCTTTTTATTTCTCCCAACCCCCACCAAAATGCTGACAATTCACACAGAGATGGATTTGTCATTTTACATGGTGTAAATCAGAGTAGACAAGTCTGATTAGTTTTACCACCTATTAAATATTTTCAAAATCCAATATGTTTAGACAATTTTAAACCTTTTAGGATTTAATTCTAAGTCAGGGATTTGATGCCTGAATGCTACAGTTTTGGGCTAGTGAAACTGAAACAGAAGGACCAGTGGTTAGGTCGGAGTACAAAGGAAACAAGTAAAATGTAAAGAATAAAGGGAGACACTGATGATAGATAACACATATATAATTGTTTTGGTAAGATGTTCAAGTCGATTGGGAGTAAAAGTTTATGTAACCATTTAGGCATTCAAAGAGAAGTTCATGGGTAATTTCTTTTGTGGGATGTATTAAGTATGACCTGTCCCCAGATCTCCTACATTTTTTAAAGTTCTGTGATGGTATTAATTTATGTAATTGGCCAAGGTCCCAACTGTAAGTAGTCATTGGTATTTATAATACTCATAAGAGAGTAGTGAACTTAGTGTTGTTGAATGTACTCTGAGGCGTATTTCATGATGTCCAAATTCCTATTTTTAGATGGAGGCAAGGAATCTAGAGGTCCTGATTAGTTCCTTTTTATTCAGGATCCTTCTCCTCCCTTCTCCTCTCCCCACAACTCCTGCCTTTCTCTCTGGAAAAGTGTTGTAAGTCAGAGGATGGTTGTGCATTATTGTAGCAGTAAGCCTGCACTGTATATTAAATTATCTTTAAATACCCATTACCTCTTTCTGTTTTCCATTGATGTGTAACTTAGGCTTAAAACTTGTCTGTATAAGGTTACCCTTTATTAAGACTGTGGTAGGTAGCTTGAAAATATAGTTTTATCCATGTCGGTGCTTATAATTTTTAGTCTTTGTTGTAGTCATTGTATATTATCTTGTTTTTCAATAACAGAAATGCTCTTATTACATTTAATGTTTTCTGCCTTGAATTTTGCTCATGCAAATCATGTAACACAGAGAATACATACTTGCTGAAAAAGTTAAAATGGTATAGAAATAAATTTAATAAAACTTAATTGCCCCTCTTTAATCGTATTACATGACCTCTTCAACAATTTAGTGTCCTTTTTTTCTATGTAATTTTGCAAACATTTCTGTAAATATGTATTATGTACATACATTATGCGGTTACTATATCAAAATATAGATCTACCTCTATTTTTAGAAATTCTGCTTTGTATTTTATAATATGGATTTTCATTTAGCCATTTCCATGTTGATAGACATCTAGATTGTCTCAAGTTTTTTTTTTTTTTCTTCACTATAATAAACAGTACTGCTGGTTAATGTCCTTGAGCTAGATTCCAAATAGTTCAAGAAGTTTGTGCATTTTAAATTTTGCTCTATTTTGCCAAATTGTTCTCCAAAAGTCTATACCAGTTTATATTCCCACAAACATGAAAGTATTCATTTCCCTACACTTTGGACCCTGGTGTGTGTTAATCTTTCTAATTTTACTGTGTTCTCTTAGACAAAAAAGGGTGTTTTGACTTTCATAATTAATTTTAAACTGATTGTGTTGCTCTGTTGCACTTAATAATGTTTTGAGAGCTTTTGAAATAGCTTCTTAGAGATACCAGCATTACTACATCAGGGGTATTGGAGAATAATAGTGCTACTTACTATCTACCGACAGGGAGCTACTTTGTGATGGCTTGCTACTGCTTTCTAGTGGTTAATTTTGGTATTTTCTTTATCTTTACATACTCCTTTGTGATTAGTCTTGAAAACTGTATTGTGTTTATTGAATGGTGCTATTTAGTACTTTTTTGATAGCTCTGTTTGTATTTGTTTTATTGGTCATACCTTATGTTGATAAATATAATTGTATCAAAGTAATTCATCATTCTTTGTTTTCATTAATAAACCTTTGTTATGACATTCTTAACTATGAAAAATTACTAACACTCTAATCAGGTATAGCAATTCGACTTCATCAAAAGTGCTTTGCTAAGTCCAGAATTATAGAAAAAACAGTCATTGTAATGTTATGCTAGACTTTTTAAAATGTATTTAAATGAGACAAGGTTTCGTCACATTTCCCAGGCTGGTCTTGACCCCCTCGACTCAAGCAGTCCACCCAGCTTGGCCTCCCAAAGTGCTGAGATGACAGGCATGAACAACTGTGCCTTGCACTGAGGAATACTATGTGTTATAAACCTTGTAAATTTAGGATATTTTATTTATATATATATAATTCAGGAAAAACATTAATTTAGGGCAGGTCCAAGGTTAAACATTTGCTCAAAAACTTGTCAAAACACTCAAATAGCATTTGAGACAATAATTCAACGTTTGAATTCAGGCAACATTATCTTCCCCACGGACTGATTCTATTCATTGTAATCTGGTCAAAGAACTAGTCCTTGTACTCTAATATGTTCTTGTTCTGCATTCACTGCTTTTTTGTTGTGGTTTTTTGTTTATTTTGTTTAAGAGAGAGTCTTGCTCTGTCGCCCAGGCTGGAGTGCACTGGCATCTCGGCTCACTGCAACCTCCACTTCCCGGGTTCAGGTGATTCTCCTGCCTCAGCCTTCTGAGTAGCGGGGACTATAAGTGTACACCACCATGCCTGGCTAAGTTTTGTATTTTTAGTAGATACGAGGTCTCATCATGTTGGCCAGGCAGGTCTTGAACTGCTGACCTCAGATGATCTACCTGCCTTGGCTTCCCAAAGTACTGAGATTACAGGTGTGAACCACCGTGCCCGGCCATGCATTCACTGCCTTTAATAAAAAGCATATTAAATCTTGTTTTACAACCTTGAGATTCTGCTCTCTCCTTTTTCTCTTTTCCTTTTAAATATAACCATAAAAAGTGTTTCATCATTTCCTGGAATTCTTACTGACCTAGCTGTTTCTCACATTGTATTCTCTTGTTAATTTATAAACTACATTTCAGCTAACTATATGCATTATGCTGGCCTGAATGTAATTGATAAAAGTTTATGTTTATTGTTTTGTGTTTTTGATCTTTTAAGTGGCTTGTCACTTCTGTAGTTTCAGCTGAGCTCTGCTGATGTCTCAACTTCATTTTACTGGGTTCCAGTGCCCTCTGCTGGTTATGTTTCCTCTAAGAAATAAGCTAACTTGATCATGACTATGGCTAGCATTATCGTTTAATAATAAAGTGGGTAGATCTTTGACCTTGTCACTTATCACTTAGGTAACACATCCTAATTTGTTTGATATTTACCTAAGTGAAAAATATTGCCGGGTCAGGCATGGTGGCTCACGCCTGTAATCCCAGCACTTGGGGAGGCCAAGGCAGGTGAATCGCTTGAAGCCAGGAGTTCAAGACCAGCCTAACCAACATGGCATAACTCCATCTCTACTAAAAATACAAAAATCAGCCAGGCGTGGTGGCGCACACCTGTAATCCCAGCTACTCAGGAGGCTGAGGTGGGAGATTCACTTGAAACCAGGAGGCGGAGGTTGCAATGAGCTGAGATTGCACCACTGTACTCCAGCCTGGGCAACAGAGTGTGAGACTCTGTCTATAAATAAATAAATAAACTAATTAATTTTTAAAAAGTATAATTAAATACATAACAATAGTAGCATATAGGACAGAAAGGAGGTTAATGGAGTTCTAAGGTCTTTGCATTATCCTGGAAGTGGCAACAGTTATAATTAAACTTTAATGAGTCAAGGAAACAAAAACTAGAAAAGGATGTATATTAAGCTAATAGAGGTAGAAATAGAGGGATACTTTTTAAAAATGTAATCCATAGGAAGGTAGGAGAGAAGAAAAGAACACAGAACAGGTGGACAAGTAAGAAGTATATGGCAGATTTAAACCAGAGTTTTTAGTAATGACATTGAATATACATTATTTAAATATTCCAAAGAAAAAACAAAGTTTACCAACTGGATAAAAAACAATGTTGCTTATGTGCAAGGCTCTATCTATCTATCTGTCTCTCTATCTATCTGAAACACATACATAAATGAAATGTGGATCCAGGAAAGCTAAAAATGCAATAGTGTGAATACTAACCTAAAGAAAGCCGACAAAGCCACACTGACATTGGATGAAGTAGACTTTAAGGAAAGATGCGTTATGAGATAATGAAACGTGTTCCAGACTGATTTAAAAAGGTTAATCTACCAGGAAGATAAAATAATTCTAAACTTGTGTTACCAAATAACTGGCCTGAAAATAAAAGCCAAACTGACAGAACTAAGAGAGAGAGACTAATCCGCAGTCACAGTGGGGATCTTAACTTACCTTCTTAGTAACTGTTAGAACCAATCGCAAAAGGAAAACAATGAGAAGACAAAATTGAACAATATAGTGAACAAATTTAATCTCATATATGTATATACATATCTCACTGTACTTCAGAATATACTTTTGTTTTTCAAATGCACATGGAACAAAATTGATGGCAAAGCTGGGCCATAAAACAAAGCTAAAAATTGTTCCAAAAAATTGAAAACATGTGGAATGTTTCTCAATCAAAGAAAATATGATAGCTATCAATAACAAAAGTACAGCTAGAACCGGGCACAGTGGCTCATGGCTGTAATCCCAGCACTTTGGCAGGCTGAGGTGGGCAAATCACTTGAGCTCAGGAGTTCAAGACTAACTTCGGCAACATAGCTAAACCCTCTGTCTACAAAAAATACAAAAAGTTGACAGGTGCAGTGGCATGTGCCTATAGTCCCAGCTACTCAGGAGGCTGAGGTGGGAGGATCACTTGAGCCCAGGAGACGGAGGTCGCAGTGAGCCGAGAGTGTGCCATTGCACCCCAGACTGGGTGACAGGAGTGAAACCTTGTCTCAAAAATGAAAAAACAAAAGCTACAGCTAGAAAGTTTCTACATGTTTGAAAATTAACTAGTATATTTCTGAATAATCCACAGATTGAAAAAGAATAAAGGGATGAAAATACAGAATGTCTACATTTGTGAGATATGGCTCAAACCATGCTTAGAGGGAATTGTATAGTTTCAAAAGCCTATATTAGAAAAGAAGAGAGCTCAATATTGGTGAAGTAAAAATCAGAAATACTAAAGAACAGAATATAAGGAAGTAGAAAACAAACATGACATTGAACAAGGAAGCTAAAAGCTAGTTCTTTGAAAAGTCTAACAAAAAATGGATAAGTCCTTGACAAGGAAAATCAAGAAAAATGAGAGAAGACAGCAAAAACCAATATTAGGAATGAAAAGGAGGATTGCTACAGATGTTCCATTAAAGTGATTTTTGGAGGATATTATGAAAAAATTTATGCTTATAATTTTGAAAACACTGGAGAAATTTACAGAAAGTACAGTGTAACAAAACTGACACAAGGAGGAATTAAGTATGTGAATATTCTTATATCATTTAAATTTCTTATAATTAAAAAGAAAACTCCAGATCCAGATGGCTTCACTGTTGAACTCTTCCAAGCATTGGAGGAAGGAAGGTCATACTTGCATATACCTTTCCAGGGAACAAAAAGGGAATACTTTCTAACTTGCTTTTTGAGGGCAGGGAGCCTTGATACCAAAATCATATAAGAACATCAAAAGAAAGGACAATTTCAAGCCAATCTTTCTCAAATATAGATACAAAAGTCTGAAACAAACTATGCCAAATCCAGCAACATAACAAAAGGCAATACAACCACGTTGGGTTTCTCCGGAATGGAAGATTGTTTAAAAATTCAAAAATCTGACTGGTTGCAGTGACTCACGCCTGTAATCCCAGCACTTTGGGAGGACGAGGGCAGGCGGATCACTTCAGGTCAGGAGTTCGAGATTAGCCTGGCTAACATGGTGAAACTCCGTCTTCTCCACAGGCTCTTCCTCCTACCTATCCTTTAAATGATGTTCCTTAGGGCTTTCTCTAGGCCTTCTACTTCTCCTTTACTCCATGGTTTCAGTGTTCATTTATGTTCTCATAACTTCTAAACACATTACTCCAGCTTAGTTTGTGACACTTGAAAGCGTATTTGTCTGTCTGTTGGACATCTCTATTTACATGTCTTACAGGCACCTCAAACTCAGCATGTTAACTGAACTCATCTCCATAGCCCCTAAATCTGCTTCTCCTTGGGAAGGTAAATGGTTCAGTAATGACACCAGCATTCACCCTGGGAGTCTTTACTTTCTTGACCAGCATCTCTATACTACCCTCTGTCCCCAAGATCTAAACTCTCTGAGGATAGGAAACTATTATGCTTTATTCAACAGTGAATTTAACAATCCTTAGAATAAGACTTGGCATGTAGTAGGGGCTCAATTATATTTTGTCGAATGCATCTTTCCCCCTTTCTCCATATTCACTTTGGTTTCTGAACTCTGTTAGTTTTTATCTCCTAAAATCTATTCATTCCTTTTTATGCCTGTAACCCCTTACCTAACTAAGACTACCATGTGTTACCTGGACTACCATGAAGGGACCAAAGGCTGAGTGGGTGGCTGCAATTTGGAAGAAGAGGTTCGGGGTTAGGACATATGTACATTGCTGGTAAAATATCTTAAGACGCAGCATGTAAGCCTTTACCTTTTTCCTTAAAGGACACAACTGAATTCAGACTTAAAACTACAAAACTACATGGTTTGCCGCCTCATGATATTTAACTTTCTTTTGTGACCAGTTACCACAGTCATCTGTGTAAGTTCATCTATTCTGAGAGTGAGGGGGAAGGTGGATTGGAAGTAAAGGATAAGAAAGGATAATAGAAGGTCTGTCTGTTGTTACTCCATATTTTTAATGACATTCCCACCCCCTTTCTGCTGAAGGCCACTAACCTTGACTTTCCAGATATACAATGGTGCTCTGTCCCATGTTAGTGAATGCCATCAAAAATACGGAATAACAACAGACAGATCTTCTATTATCCTTTCTTCTGAATCTTGACAATCAGAATCATGACAATCTGAATCATGACAATCAGAGCATCTTAATCCATTTGGTTAAAGAGGCTCCCAGTTCAGTATTGAAAATTTGAACTCTTTGACCTTTGTGTTTTTTGTGTAAGATAGTGCTATTCTTGGCTTCCTGTGAATTATAAGACAGTTTTGAAAATCCCAGGTTTTCTGTTTGGATTGTTTGAATTGGTATTTATTTATTTATTTATTTTTTTTTAGACGGAGTCTCGCTCTGTCGCCCAGGCTGGAGTGCAGTGGCCGGATCTCAGCTCACTGCAAGCTCCGCCTCCCGGGTTTACGCCATTCTCCTGCCTCAGCCTGCCGAGTAGCTGGGACTACAGGCGCCCGCCACCTCGCCCGGCTAGTTTTTTGTATTTTTAGTAGAGACGGGGTTTCACCGTGTTAGCCAGGATGGTCTCGATCTCCTGACCTCGTGATCCGCCCATCTCGGCCTCCCAAAGTGCTGGGATTACAGGCTTGAGCCACCGCGCCCGGCCTTAATTGGTATTTCTTAACACATTTCTTGCTGATAAACCAAAATATTCCTGGGGGAGCAGGAATTAAAAATGAGGGCAATAATCTGTCTCTAAGATTTTTTAATCCCTAGATTTGAATTAATGTGCTTGCCTTTTCTCATCCATTTTTCCAGTTTAAATGTCAAATATGTTGGAGCATTTGTGTTCATGTGTGGGACATGTAGTTGTTAGCAAGTTTTTTTTTTTGAGACGGATTCTCGCTCTGTCACCCAGGCTGGAGTGCAGTGGTCCTATCTTGGCTCACTGCAAGCTCTGCCTCCCGGGTTCATGCCATTCTCCTGCCTCAGTCTCCCGAGTAGCTGGGACTACAGGCACCTGCCACCACACCTGGCTAATTTTTTGTATTTTTAGTAGAGACTGGGTTTCACTATGTTAGCCAGGATGGTCTTGATCTCCTAATCTCGTGGTCCGCCTGCCTCGGCCTCCCAAAGTGCTGGGATTATAGGCGTGAGCCACTGCGCCCGGCCAGTTGTTAGCAACTTTTTACAAACACCACTGTTTGACATTATTATGCTTATTTATACTTTTACCTGAACAAACTTGTTTCATCCCCACCCTGTCACATAATTAAGCTCTAGGAGAGCAGGGGCCTTGTCTCTATTGTTCTCAGTACCTTGTGTCAGAGTAAACATTTTTAAACAGTTACTGACTCAAAGAGTCATGCTTCTACATGCGGGCTTGAGTGGTTTTCCTTCTTACAGTATTCTCACCTTTTTCCTTTTTTTTCCCCCCAAGCATTGGAGAGGGGTCTCCTGAAAACCCTGCAGAAACTAGATGAATATCTGAATTCTCCTCTCCCTGATGAAATTGATGAAAATAGTATGGAGGACATTAAGTTTTCTACACGTAAATTTCTGGATGGCAATGAAATGACATTAGCTGATTGCAACCTGCTGCCCAAACTGCATATTGTCAAGGTAGGTCTGAGGGGGTGATGTCGCATTGCCATTGCCTTGTATTGTATTTACTAACATGGCATTTCCTTTGTGCTCAAGACATTTCTGATCTTATATGACTAGTTGTTTAACTCAATGCTGTTTAGGCAATAGTTGAAACACCCTAGAGTTAGTTAAATGGAAAATTATGTCTTAAAATTGAGGAATATAAGAAAGATGAATTTTTTTTTTTCTGTGACTGCCTAAAAATTCAAAGATATCATGCATGACTTTGAATTGGAGTTTGCCACACTGACTTCTGTTGTCAAATTCTGTTCTGTGATCACACCTGGCTTTCTCTATTCAAGGCAAAAAGTACTGAGCATTTATTATATGAGACACTGGGCTGAGCACATTGTTAAATAGAATAATAATAAGCACTAGTTGTAAATAAAGACCTAAGATAACAAAAACAGATCTAAAATAGTGTATGTGTGTTGTGAAGTATTTTCCAGTGATTATACTCGGCTATCTTTCTGGGTGTCCAAGGCAGTTATTTGCAGTCAGTGTCACACTTCTAAATCCCTGGTGTAGCTTGCAGTCTTGGTCATTATTTAAAACTGGTTAGAATGATGTAATTATTTGCTCCCAAATCAGAGATGTGTCTAGCTTACAAGACATAGAAAATAAGTCTGTTGACTTTTGATCTCTTTGTATTTCAGGTGGTGGCCAAAAAATATCGCAACTTTGATATTCCAAAAGACATGACTGGCATCTGGAGATACCTAACTAATGCATACAGTAGGGATGAGTTCACCAATACCTGTCCCAGTGATAAGGAGGTTGAAATAGCATATAGTGATGTAGCCAAAAGACTCACCAAGTAAAATCGCGTTTATAAAAGTGATGTCTTCATGTCTTCCCCTAAGAATATGCTTTCCCTAACAGGCTACTCCTTCTTATAGAGCAGAAATTGTATTTTGCACGAACATGCAGTTATTAAAGATTAGGATCAAGGATAGACAAGGTATAGTAGTTATCTTAAAATATACACTCCGAAGCAGTATTATTTTAAAATCCTTTTACCCTGCCTACCTCCCCTACCCGGGTTCCCTGTCTTTAATTTGGAGACACTCCACCACACACTCTTCACTTTAGAGGTAGCTTGCCATCTCTCAGGAGCGCTCACCGCTGTGTCCATTCACTGTGTATAGATGGCAGAACTTTTGAGGTGCAATGTTTAATTGTTAAAATAGTGGCCACGACTTTATCAGGCAGCCCCAAACTGGTGCATAATGCATGGTACAAGGAATATTTATGTATTTTTTGGAATTTTGTAATATTTAGTAAAAGTATATGAAAGGATTGCTACTGTATCAGAAATACTGTTTCAATTTAGTCTATCCTGGATATGTACTAACGACTATTACCACCAGAGAAGAGAGCTTTCTACAAAAGTCACTACAGATTTTGCTATATTGCTTTGTAGATAGATTTTTACTTTTGCCTAAAAGTATTTATCCTTCATACCAATTGTAACATCTGACACCATGTAGAAGCTAAAAGTTTAGAGGGAGTGAAGGTTTTCTCAAGACCTTCCTCAAGCATTTTATCTTTATAAGAGAAATTGCTGGGCACCTGATACTCTGTCTAAATATGTTTGGTTACATGTGTTTTGCCCTGTGCCATTCATTTGGAACATTATTGCTTTCTTTATTTTAAAAAGCTTGTTTTTAGGTAATCATAGAGCTTGCTATTTGTACATCTTTTGAGCAACACTACATAAACTGATTTTTAGTTGATTTAGCTATAGCAGTACAATGATTAGTAATGTAAAAATTAACACAGAAATTAACCTAAGGAATGAAGGGCTGATTTGTCAAAATATCAAGTGAATTTTTATTTCTAAAGTACATTTAATGTAGATGACCTAAAGAATGCATTATCCATCCTATATAAAAAAAAGATAAAACACAGGTCACCAACTTTCTCAGTTCACCCCATTTACCTTGTATAGAGGATTGTTCATTCCTCTGGGACTAAGTTATAGTTACGGTGAGTGTGTCTTTACTGTAGTTTTGCCTGATCTCACTCATTGCACTTCCTGGAGTTAAATTTTCCAGTAGCCATGTTGAGGAATAGCACTCTGCATGTTTTTGTTTTGTTTTTCGGGGTTTTTTAAAATTGAAGTCCTAAACCAGGAATTATTTGTGCTCTAACAAGGGAGGATGAACTTGCCGAAAATAAAACTTTGCCATGTGTTTACTCTTTTTTAAAAGACAAAAACAAAACCAGACTTTCTAAGTACTACTCCAAAGACTGTGATTGTGACTATAATACATTTTTGGTAATTTTTTTATACCTAATTTGTATAGGAAGTGCTATTTCTCATAGGCTGTTTCTTGAAATTTTAAGTTTATTGCTTTAAAAGGGCAGTGTTTCTCCCACTTTGATATGCTAACATTTAGTAAGCACTGGCTTTATGGAAGCAGCTTTTTATAAGTGTCCTGCATTTTTTGAACCTATCATTAATTAGCTTAGTATGAAAGATAAGAAAATCTCCATGTCGTATCCATTTGGCTTAGGGAGATTCTTTACCATACCTTTCTTAAAACTCTTTATTGCTTATCAAAAGTTTGAGTACCTGCTTTGTTTTTTTTTTGTTTTTTTTTTTTGTTTTTGGTAATTAAATATTGTATGATTTATCTGGTTCAAGGAAGAAGCACTAGTCAGTTATCTATTGAGAAATTATTTTGCAGTGGTTTTAGTGGGTGAAAGTGTCCCATCTGCACCAGTACACAGGCAGGCATTATCACTCTTCACCTACTTTTTAAATAGTGGCAACTTGGCATTCATTCTGGTGATACTGAACCTTGCCTCATAGCTTAAAGTATAAAAAAGATTCAAGAGCAGTAAGGTTTGTTCTTTCCAGTGCGTGGTGGACCGAGTGGTGCAGGGTGGAGGGCTAACAGAAGAAAGAGCTCCATTCTTCAAAATACGGTGATGAAAATTCATTTTGAAACTCAAATATTTTCATTTTGGATATTCTCCTGTTTTTATTAACCCAGTGATTACACTTGGCCATCCCTCTAAATGTTGAGGAAGGCATGTCTATTGTGATTTTGATGAAGACAGAATTATTTTTCTCTGTAGAAAGACAGATACCACTTTATCAGGGAAGTTAGTCAAATGAAATGGAAATTGGTAAATGGACAAAAGCTAGCTAGTAAAAAGGACGATCCAGCAACATGCTGTAACTCCATTGTATGTTTGTGGAAAGAGCATAGTTTAAAATCTTGAGAAATTTGGCACATAAAAGTTTTCATAGTAGACAGGTCATGCAGTATATGAATTGACATAATGGGAAAATCTGATTTTTTTTACAACGAATGAATCCATTCCCCTTCATTTAAACACCTTTTGTGTTTTACTTCAGTGAGGAGATTGGAGTCTGAATGGATCTGTTTTCCAAGACATTCTGAGAAATTTTTGTATTCAACAGTTGGAAAGCTCTCTATTCTAGCTAATAAAACTTCCCTTTTTTTTTTGATGTAGATGCAGATATTCTGTACAGTTCTGTTGTCTTTTACTAGGACTGTTAACTTTTATGATATAATTCAAATAAGATTTTATTTCTTGGTAATTTTGGCTTTCACAATTTATCTTTAAATCCTTGAGCAATCTGTATACAATTAAGAGATTTCTGACATTTATTCTTACACTAAGTGAATCAACTCTAGGATTTAGGTGTGTTAACTTTACTTTTGTTGTGTTTTGAATCTCTCCAGAGTTGCATGTAGATAGCATTTATTTCTGTGTACTTAAACCCATTTAGAAAATAACTACAAAGTAAAAATGTAGAGGAAATAGAAATGTATTTTTTCATGAACATTTTGATACAAATTTCATCATTTAATGATTCACCAATTTCTTGCATTAATTTGAATTAAGCATTTAATTCAAAGAGAGGGGAGCATTCATTATTGATATATGTGGGCTTTAAAAAACTCCATCCTTTATAAATAGTCAAGGTTTGGGCCACATAAATTATATTTTTATCATGGAAAAATTTCAACTCCTCAAGCCATCATGTTGAACAGATTGGAGTATTTTCTTTAGAATTTCTTGAACAGGCAAATGAAAGCTTATTATAGGATGCATGTATTTTCTTTTCTCTTTGGAACATCAACACCAGTATATTGCTGGCAGCTATGGTATTAAAAATAAAGTATATTTTCACTATCATAAAGGATTCTTCCCCCCCCCCCCCCCCCCCCCCCCATGAAAATAAACAACTTGGGGTAAAAGTGTTTTGAGACTACTTTTTTTCTATGGGTGATTCAGCACATTTAATAGGTTAAAGGAAAAAAAAACCATAGGATCATTTCAATAGGTACAGAAAATAACTTGATTAAAATATTCATGTTACTCATTCTTAGCAAAATAGGTACCTTTTTTTTTAACCTGATAAAGACTTTTATTGAGAACCTATAGCAAATGAAATAGAAGCTAGCTCGTTAAAGTCAAGAATAAGACAAGGTTGCCCTCTATCACAGCTACTATCCAGCTACTTTCACAGCTACTTTATTTAGAGATATCCTAGCCAATGCAGTAACATCAGTGAAAGGAATAAGGAATGGAAAAGAAGCAACAAAATGACTGCCCTTGGCAGGTAATGATGATGGTGATGGTGTGTGTGTGTGTATAAAATCCAAAATAACTTACAAATACTAAAAATAATTCAGCTGGATTTCTAGTTGCAAGATTGAGGAACAAAATTTAATGTAACTACTATATACAAATGGTAACTACATTGAAAGCCAATAGAGAAATTGGTAACATTGTTTTTTTCTGGAAGAGAATTGGGTGCCTGAGGTAAATAGGTGGGAAATTATCAAGGTATACTTTTAAGTTTTTAGAAATTGGTAAATATATTACCTATTCTAATAAACAAAGTGCTTTAAAAAAAGAATAAAGATCCTAAGTGATAGAGGATCAAATCAAACTGTGCAATTCCTAGCCAAGCATGGTGGCTCATACCTGTAATCCCAGCACTTAGGGAGGCCAGGGTGGGAGGATTACATGAGGCCAGGAGTTCAAGACCAGTCTGGGCAACACAGCAAGACCTTGTCTCTACGGGGGGGGAAAAAAAAGCCAACTGTGGTAGCATGAGTGTGTAGTCCTACCTACTCGGGAGGCTAGGGAAGGAGGATCTCTTGAGCCCAGAAGTTTGAGGCTGCAGTGAACTATGATTGTGCCACTGTACTCCAGCCTGGGTAACAGCAAGACCTTGTATATCTTTTTAAGTGCAATTCTTTATGGAGAAAAGTACAAGACATTATTGAAAGGCCTAACAGAAATTTGTTCAATGGATAGGCATACCATATTCATGGATGGAGAGCTCAAAAGCATGAAAATTTAAATTCTGACTATTTATAAATATAATTTCCAACAAGATCCTAACAGGTGTTTTTGGAAACTAGATAAACTGATTCAAAAATTCATATGGAAGAGTCATGCCCCCAAATAGCCAACATATATTTGAAGATGGGGAAAGAGAACTTGTCTGACAAGATACCAAGACTTACTAAAAACTTACAGTTATTGATGGGTAGGATATAGGTCACAGCAACACAATACTACTGCTGCAACAACCATAAAAACCTATTAAAACACCAAAATAGGCCAGGTGCAGTGGCTCAAATCCCAGCACTTTGGGAGGCCAAGGCAGGCAGAATCACCTGAGGTCAGGAGTTTGAGAGCAGCCTGGCCAACATGATGAAACTGACTCTACTAAAATTACAAAAAATAAATAACAATAGTGATGGAAGGAAGGTAAGTGGAGTTAAGTACTTGTAAGATTCTTACATTATTTGGGAAGTGGTAAAAGTACCAATTTAAGAAAATGATAATCACGGATAAATATCAGAATTTCTAGGGTAACTTACTAAAAGAACTACAAGAATAAGTAAAAATCCAAGACTCAAGGAGAAAATGGCAGTTTTAAAAAAGAAAGGACAAGAGGACCAGATGCACAAAAGACAGGACAGATAGGACAAATAGCAGAAGGCTAACTGTGAATCCAACAGTGTTGGTAAATGTATGAAATGTGAATGGGTTGAACAATGGTAAGTGTCAAACTGGATAAAAAAATCAAAACCCAATATATGCTATTTGCAGGAGACAAATATATGGGCTCAGAAGGGTGAAATTAAAGAATGGAATCGTTAATTCATTGACACAGTAAATGAAAAGATGTGACTATCATACAAAGTAGGTTTTGAGGCAAGAAGTGTTACTGGAAATGAAGAAGGATGTTTTACAATAGAGGATATTGATAATCATGAACAATTTATTCACTATGAAAATGTAACAGTCCTAAATTTCTGTGTATCTAATAACACCTTTAAATAAAATAAAAATTGACTAAGCTCAAAGAGAAATAGTCTCCAATTATGAGGACAAATTCCCCCTCATAATTGGGGATTCTTAACATAATTCTCAGTAACTGATAGAACAAGGAGGAAAACACGTGCGTGTGCACATACACATGTACACACATAGGAATAGCAGAAGAGAGAATAACACAACCACTTGACCTAATGGATGCATACGGAACCCTATATCCAACAACTGCGGAATGTACATTCTTTTCAAGTGTATGTGGAACTTTTAGTGAAATAGACCATATGCCGACCCATAAAACAAGCCTCAACAAATTTCAAAGGAATGAAATACAAAATACGTTTTCTGACCACAGTGGAATTAAACTAGAAATCAATAGTTGAAAGATACCAAGAAAATCCCTAGAATAAGGAACTACTTACAGTAGCCTACAACCCACGCTGATTTTTTTTTTTTTTTTTGACAGCGTCTCACTCTGCTGCCCAGGCTGGAGTGCAATGGCATGATCTTGGCTCACTGCAGTCTCTGCCTCCCAGGTCCAAGTGATTTTCCTGCCTCAGCCTCGCTACTAGCTGGGATTACAGGCGCCCGCCACCATGCCCGTCTAATTTTTGTATTTTTACAAATACAAAAACTGTAACCTATTGGCCAGGTTGGTCTCTAACTCCTGACCTCAAGTGATCCACCTGCCTTGGCCTCCCACAGTGCTGGGATTACAGGTGTGAGCCACCACATCCTGCGTGAAAATCTAAATTTTTAAATTGAACACACGTACTTATTATATACCAGGAACTATTCTAAACACCTTACATGTTAGTCTCTTTAACAATCCTATGAGATAGAGACTATTCCCATTTTATGGATGAGCTGAGGTATGTGGAGATTAAGAAACTTGCTCAAGAGCCTGGGAAACAGCAGGACCTTGTGTCTACAAAAAAAAAAAAAAAAAAAAAAAAAAAAACGGAGTATGGTGGTGAGAGCCTCTAGTCCTAGCTACATGGGAGGCTGGGGCAGGAGGATCACTTGAGCCCAGGAGTTCGAGGTTGCAGTGGACTATGATGGTGCCATTGCACTCCAGCCTGGGCAACAAAGCAAGATCCTGTCTCTAAATAAGAAACTTGTTCAAAATCCCACAGCTAGTAAACGACAAAGTTAGGCAATATAACAATACGCAGATAGCGCTCAGCAGTCTTTAAAAGTGTGTCTGCTTTCCTCCTTGAAAGAGTGGACTTGGCTCCCTGGCCCCTGACAACTAAGGTAATTGGTTGCCAGGTAAGCAGAGGTCCAGCTGGAATGTTTTAAAAAGAAAAAAACAGTAGAGACGGGATTCTGTCTGTGTTGCCCAGGCTGGTGTCAAGCCCCTGGCCTCAAGCAATCCTCCTGTCTCAGCCTCCGAAAGTGTTGGGATTGCAGTCGTGAGCTACCGCGCCCGGCCAAGAGCGCATTTGGTTTGTCCTGTGGGGCAGGTCTCTCGCACCAAGCAGGAGGTAGAGGTCCCTGGCCCAGAGGAGTCCTGCATCCCCCACCTCCTGCTGCAAGAGGCACCAGCTGGCCTTGTCCCTAAAGCCCCTGCTCGCCTTCCTGCCGAAGTGGCCAGCAGGGGCCGCGGTTCCCCTCCTTTCGGCGCCACTTCTGCAAGCAGGGCTGGGACAGCTGCAGGACCTCGTTAGTTTGGGGAGCTGCCAGACCCGATCTGCAGCGTTGTCGGCTTCCTTCCTCTTTATCAGATCTGTCAGGGCTGCTGCGCGCTGCGAAGGCGCCTCCGGCCTCCTTCCCTCCTTCCGGTGTCGAACGGACGCTCCCCGGCGCCGCTGCGCCCCGACACCTCCGCGCCCCGACACCTCCGCGCCTCCCCCGGCGGGGCGGGGCAGGGCAGGGACCCGCTCGCACCCGGGGTGGGGTGGGAGGTGCCAGCGGTATGGGTGTGACGGAGCCAGCCAAAGTCCACGCGAGGTCAGGTCGTGCGTGGGCCTCGGCGCTGGCACTTCTGCACGCCCCTGGTTCTCGGCCCGCCACCGGCAGCTAGAGGAAGCGCTTCGCCCGCGGAACCACAGGGCTGGGCGGCGGTTGGGTAGCGGCAGGGCGAGGGCTCAGCTGCGGTTGGCCCCGAGCCGCGTCCTTCTCCCGGGGGGCCCGATCACTGCCTGGGGACTCGAGAGCGCCCCCGCCGCCGCGCCCGGCGCCGGTTCCCCGCTTCTGAGAGCGCGCGCGGGAGCCCGGGCGAGCCCTCCTGGACACCCGGCACAGGTCGGAGCGCCGACTGCGGGAGGGGCCGCCTGGACCCTAGGAAAAAGGGCCACGGTTCCAGGTGGGGCGGTCCCCGCTCTGCTGACTCCGAAGGGCCTCACTTCTCTGCCAGAAGAAGCGGCACCCATCCATGGGGAGGGACGGCCTCGGGACATCCTTTGGGGAAGCCAGTGACACATTTCTGATCCAATTTCTTATAAAATAAGAAATAGGTAAACCTCAGTTTCTTTCTGTGCTTCCTTTGTCTAATTTCCTCAGTCAGATAAAAATTCTCATTAAACTCGATGTACCAGTTATTGTGCTAAAGTTTTTTAAATGTTTCAAGTCTTTTCATATTCTCAACAGTCTATTAGAGGAGGGACCCTTCTTGTCCCTATTGTTTTATATAAAGAAACTTAAGTCTAGAGAGGTTAAATAATTTGCTCAAGGTCACACCGGGAACCGATAGAGGTCATCTGGCTCCAGAGCTTAACGTCGCACTGGGTTGGTTGCTGTCACCTGCCCTGTGCAGGGTTTAGTGGAGACTCGGGGAGGCTGATTTCCTTTTCTCTTCTCTTCTCTCTTCTCTTCTCTTCTCTTCTCTTCTCTTCTCTTCTCTTCTCTTCTCTTCTCTTCTCTTCTCTTCCTCTTCTCCTCTCCTCTCCTCCCATTCCCCCCTCCCCTCCCCTCCCCTCCCCTCCCCTCCCCTCCCTCCTCTTTCTCTCTTTCTTTTCTCTTTTATTTTTTATTTTCTTTTCACAGACTTTCACTCCCGTTGCCCAGACTGGACTGCAGTGGTGCAATCTCGGCTCACTGTGACCTTCAGGGAAGCTGATTTCTTAGCCCAGGTGTGGAACTGCCCAGATCTCCTCAGCTCCCCAAGTGTACTCTTCCTCCTCCTCCTCCTCCTCCTCTTCTCTGCCTTCTCCTCCTCTCCGCCTCCTCCTCCTCCTCCTTCTCTCTCTCTCTTTAATTTTTTTAGAAACAGTGTCAAACAATCCTCCTGCCTCAGCCTCCTGAGTAGGTGGCACTACAGGCACGTGCCACTCCAAGTGGCCTTTCCCAGCAGGAAGTTTAGGAGCCTAATGAGGGCAATGCAAGCAGAAACAAATGGTTCCAATACCGTGCACCAAGTGCATTGGCACCACATTTCTGGGTAAAAGGGTCCTGCTTGGCAGGGGGGACTTTGAGGGGTCAGGGAGGGCAAAAGGGACCTCCCCCCCTCCTTGTCTCAGAGATGTTCAGGCAACTCCCTGCAGTCTGCAGAGGTCACTGTAAGCCAGCAGGACTCGTTCTCATGTGGCTGAATGGAGGTTTCCCAATCAAGGAAGGGACAAGAGGAGAAAAGCCCTGGGCCCTCTCCATTCCCTTCCTTCATAGACATGCTTTTAAAAAATGATTTAAAGCCCGGGCGTGGAGGCTCACGCCTGTAGTCTCAGCTGCTTGGGAGGCTAAAGTGGGAGGATCGCTTGAGCTCAAGAGGTCAAGGCTAGAGTGAGCTAGGTTCACTGTGCTGCAGCCTGGACCACAGAGTGAGACTCTGTCTCCAAAAAAAAAAAAGAAAAAAGATTTAATCTCATCTCTTAAATAATTTACTGCGGTCTTGCTGCCAATCTTTACCGATCCTCCAAGAATTCTATGGTTTATGCCAGCGTCATGAGTTTGCCTCTTACTATTTGTTTATTTTTGGTCAGAAAAATGTAAATAAATGTAAAAAATGTACATAAAGTGAAGCCCAAATCACTGGTGCACAGTATTGATTTGATTATCAATAGAGATTTGTTGTTTGTTCAATCTGCAGTGTTCTAAAGTTAACTTTCAACTTGAAATTCTAAGCCAGCTTGCATTATCAGATGTTTTTTAGAAACCATGATGGCATCAAGCTGGAAATATTCCAGGACTCTCATCTCATTGAAGAAAGAGCTAAGGATGAGTGACTCACTCAAGGCTCTGTTGGTTGCAGAATGGGGACTCCTTGGATCAGACTGTGTGTTTAGCATAAACATATGATGGCAACTAGGCTGGGACAGAGTTGCTACTAGAATGACATCTTTATCCCCTCTTGTCGGCTTTCAGGGAGTTCCCTTACTTCCTAAGGAATGGGCTTAAATAATCCTTGGCGACCAGAATCTTGATCTCATGTTTACAAATATATTTATCTAATGTTAAAACACACGCACTTAACTATATGGCATGCTCTATTCATTAAAAAATAATACTGTTGAATGCCTCCCGGGTGCAAGGCCCTGGCTGGATGTGAATTAATGAAGACACGTGATTTCTGCCTTTAAGAGGCTTCCAGGATCACAAGGGAGAAAAGACATGAGCACAAATAACTGGGCCATAAAAGCACAAGGTGAGAAACGATTCTCAGGAGACTAAAAGTGCTATTTATTCGTCCATTCACAAAAATTTATTGAACCTACTTTATGGAGATTCATAAAGGGAACTTTTCAGTAGGAAAACCAAAAGGGTATCAGGGAGGATTTTTTTTTTTTGTACAGGTTTTGAGTTTTTTAAGTGATTATCAAAGCAATTCTGCTCCTTGTACAAGTTTTGGAAAGTACAGAAAAGAGTAAAGAAACACATAAACAAATTTCCCCCAAATTTACCACCCAGAAACAACTATTTATAGTGTATTTTCCAGCCCATTTGGTGAGGATTTTTTTGTGCCTTTAAGGATTTTAGAGCTTAATGTCTATTACAAATCTGTTGTACCAGAAGCATTTTCCCACATCATCTGGAACTCTTGATTTTTTTTTTTTTTTTTTTTTTTTGAGACAGGGTCTTGCTCTATTGCCCAGGCTGGAGTGCAGTAGTGAAATCTTGGCTCACTGCAGCCTCAACCTCCTGGGCTCCATCAATCCTTCCCCTTCACCCTCCCAAGTAGGTGGGACTACAAGCATACACCACCACACCCAGATAATTTTTGTATTTTTTTGCAGAAACAAGGTTTCTCTATGTTGCCCAGGCTGGCCTCAAACCCCTGAGCTCAAACGATCTGCCCACCTTGGCCTCCAAAATGCTGGGATTACAGGTGTAAGCCACCACACCCAGTCTCTCTTGATTATTTTAAGGCTGTTTGCCTGATATTTTCAATCACAAGGAACCATCGTAATCATCTCACTCATTCCTGACTGTAGGACGTCGAGGTTGTTTCCGGCTTTTAATCACCACACATTTATGTTGCAGTGGACATCTCTGTACATACCGCTTTGACTGTACTTCAACTTCTAAGTTTCAGAGGAAATAATTGGAAATATGAACCAAAAGAAATATGAACATTTTTAAGAAGAATGATAAATATCACCAAAGTATTTGCCAGAGTTTCTAAGGAAATGTTAAAAAAAAAAAAAAGTGGTTGAAAGGTAGGAACATGTTCAGGCTTTTGATGAATCTCATCAAGTGGCTTGCAGAAATTCTTCATTAGTTTACACACCCCCAGTGCCTGTGCAAATGCCATCTCCTTATACTTCAGCTAACAGAGAGCAGTATCTTTGCTGACTTAATGTTATTTCATTGCTATTTTGCATTTTTTTTGGTCCCTAGAGAGATTAAACATTCTCCCCGACACCGCCCCCTGCTAACCTTTATTGGCCATTTGTATTTGTATTTTATTGTTTATGGCCTTTACCCTTTTATTCATGGACATTTTTATCTTTTTAAATCCATTTATGTAAGCTCTTTATAAATTAAGGATTCTAACCATCTGTTTGTGGCATTTCTGCAAGCTTTTTCCCGATTGTTTGTGTTTTAATTTTGCTTGTATTTTTTCATCATACTGGAATTTTTTATTTTTATGTGACACAGATCTGTCAAACATTTCCCTTGTGGTTTCTTCCATGGCTTTGAAGCTTAGAAAGCCCTTCACCCTAAAGACCAGTTGGTGAAGGGAGTTCCCAGGTGAAGGGTACAATGGGGGCTTGGCCTGGAAGCTGAAGGAGACACTGTCTCGGGTGCATGGTGAGTTGAATCTATGCTTTCGGGCCCAGTCAGAGACACCTTTTAAGACTGTGCTGGCTGGGCGCAGTGGCTCACACCTGTAATCTCAGCACTGTGGGAGGCCAAGGCAGGCAGATCATGAGGTCAGGAGTTCCAGACCATCCTAGCCAAAACTCTGAAACCTCATCTCTATTAAGTATGCAAAAATTAGCCAAGCATGGTGGCGCACTCCTGTAGTCCCAGCTACTCGGGAGGCTGAGGCAGGAGAATTGCTTGAAAGCAGGAGGCAGAGGTTTCAGTGAGCCAAGATCGCACCACTGCACTCCAGCCGGGCAACAGAGCGAGACTCCGTCTCAAAACAAACAAACAAACAAAAAACAAGGCTGTGCTGTGCGGTCACAAGTCAGGGGAGCCACTGAAGATTTTCCAGCAAGATGATGACATATGGGAGGGGCTGCTAAACACAGATTCTACATCTTCACAATGATATGTGAATATTTTATTCATGTTTTATTTCTCCCGAGAACTACATGGGACTTCTTCCGGATAGCTATTATGGGAAATCCAGAGTTCACTGCTCAATGAAACTGAAGCATTCTCCCATATTTCTTGAGTCTGCAGCTGTTTGGGGATTTTTTTTGTTTTTTAATAGAGACTGGGTCTTGCTATGTTGACTAGGCTGATCTTGAACTCCTGGGCTCAAGTGATTCTCCTCCCAAAGTGCTGGCCGGGCGCGGTGGCTCAAGCCTGTAATCCCAGCACTTTGGGAGGCCGAGACGGGCAGATCACGAGGTCAGGAGTTCGAGACCATCCTGGCTAACATGGTGAAACCCCGTCTCTACTAAAAAACACAAAAAGCTAGCCGGGCGAGGTGGCTGGCGCCTGTAGTCCCAGCTACTCGGGAGACTGAGGCAGGAGAATGGCGTAAACCCGGGAGGCGGAGCTTGCAGTGAGCTGAGATCTGGCCACTGCACTCCAGCCCGGGCGACAGAGCGAGACTCCGTCTCAAAAAAAAAAAAAAAAAAAAAAAGTGCTGGAATTACAGGGAGGAGCCACCACGCCTGGCCTGTTTGGGGATTAGAGCGTGGTGTTTCTGCTTTGATTCTATTCTATCAGCGCCAGGAAGGATCCTCCAGGCCCGCACATTTCCTTCTTACTTTGCAGCAAATTGATACTTGCTGCTTGTTTGCCCGGCATGTCGCCGACACCTTCTCCCCCGCTTGGCATAGCTTCCCTGCAAGCCTGGCTGAACCGCTAGCACAGCGAATAGACCTCCACTTTTCTGCCTTAAGGAAAACGGTAATTTCAATAACTGATTCTGCTAGAGAAACCACACTTGAACAATTTCTAAAATCTCTGGGAAGGAGTTATTCTGGGTGGCCAATTTTTTGGTGAATAAAAAGCTTTTTCCTTCGAGGACTGTATTTTACTTTTCGGTTAGACACTATGTGGAAATGTAGGATACCTCTAGGCCCTTTTTTCATTCTCTTTGACAAGATTACATTCTTCAATGAAATACTTAAATATTTAAAAGCTACCCAGAATCCTTGCCTCCCAACACAAACATTCCATTTGTTTCTGACCTGCCTTCCGTGTGCGTGTGCATTTCACGGGGCCACAGATCATTTACGGACTCTCCTGTGGTTCTGTGGGTTTCACTGACCAAGGCCTGATCGTGTGTGTCTAGATTTTATACAGTGAGCGTAAAATGATAATTTGAGAACATTTTTATTGATATACACAATATTTAAATATTTAAGACTTTTTTTGGGATACACAATAGTCTGTACACAGCACACACAGACTAGTGCACAAATCCTAAATGTACAGCTCTGTTAGAATTTTTTTTTTTTTTTTTGAGACAGAGTCACACTCTGTCACCTAGGCTGAAGTGCAATGGCACAATCTCAGCTCACCTCAACCTCTGCCTCCCGGGTCAAGCAGTTCTGCCTCAGCCCCCAAGTAGCTGGGATTATAGGTGCCCGCCACCACGTCTGGCTAATTTTTGTATTTTTAGTAGAGATGGGGTTTCACCATGTTGGCCAGGCTGGTCTCAAACTCCTGGCTTCAGGTGATCCTCCCACCTCGGCCGTCCAAATCCTGGGATTACAGCCATGAGCCTCTGCGCCCAGCCTTAGTTTGAATTTTTGAAAACTAAGCGCACACATGTAACCAGTCCCCAGATCAAGAAAGAGGACTTCACTGGCACCTGGAGGTCCTCTCCTTACCTGTCCTAGTCGCCAACCTCCCCCTTGCAAAGGTAACAACTACCCTGATTTCTAACAGCATAGATTAATTTGGACTGTTTTTGACCTTCGATTAATAAAATCATAAAGTATGTTGCTGTGGTTTGAATTTCCCGCATTGGAAACAATCCCCAAATTCATATGTTGATGGCATTTGAAGGGGAGGAAGGGGCTTTGGGAGGTAATTAGGATTAGATAAGGTCATCAGGGTGGGCCCCCTATGGTTGGGACTGGTGGCCTGTAAGAAGTGGAAGAGAGACCTGAACTGCCATGCTCTTGCCCTCTCTCCATGTGATGCCCTCTGCCATGTTATAACGTAGCAAGAAGGTCTTCACCAGATGCAACTCCTCAGCCTTGGACTTTCCTAACTGTAATATATACATTTTTTTTTTCTTTTTCTTTCTTTCCTTTTTTTTTTTTTCCCTTTGAGACAGAGTCTGGTTCTGTCACCCAGGCTGGAGTGTGTGCAGTGGTGCAGTCTCAGCTCACTGCAACCTCTGCCTCCTGGGCTCAAACCATTCTCCCAACTCAGCCTTCCAAGTAGCTGGAGCTGTAGGCATGCACCATCACACCTGGCTAATTTTTAAATTTTTGGTAGAGATGGGGTTTCACCACGTTGCCCAGGCTGATCTCAAACTCCTGAACTCAGGCAATCCACCCATCTTGGCCTCCCAAAGTTCTGGGATTACAGGTGTGAGCCACCATGCCCAGCACATTTCTTTTCATAATTACCCAATCTGTGGTATTCTGTTACAGCAACAGAAAATGAACCAAGACATATGTTCTCTTTAGTATCTGCTGCTTTTATTCAACATTAGGTTTATAAAATTCATCAACATTGATGTGCATAGCAATAGTTCATTCACTCTCTTTGCCTTATGGGACCCCATTGTATGACCCATCTGCCTATTGTATCTATGGCTGTGGAACAAACTACCCCAAAACCTAGTGACTTAAAATAATATTTATCTTGCATAGTTTCTATGCATTAGGAATTTCAACAGAAGCCTAGCTGGGCAGTTCTGGCTCAGGGCCTCTCATGTGGTTGCAGCTAAGATGTCCTTCAGGGCTGCAGACATCTGACTGGGGCTTGACTGTTGCTCGAGGGTCTCCGTTTCCAACCTCATCATTCACAAGGCGGTTGGCAGGAGGCCTTCCTTCCTCTCTGCAGGGGACTCTCCACAGTGTGGCTTGAGGTTCTTTATGATTTGACATGACTCTGGCTTTCCCCAGAGTGAATGATCAAGAGACCAAGGCAGAAGAAGCTGCAACATCTTTCATGAACTGTCGTTGGAAGTCACTCATGGTCGCTTCCATCACATCCTGTTTGTCGCCATGACAGCCCTATTCAGTGTGAGAGGGGACTTCACAAGGATGTGATTACCAGGAGGCAAGGATTTTGGGGGGCCTTTAGAGGCTGGTGACCACTATCTATTGTAAAAGATCATGTTTTTTTTTTTTTTTTTTTTGAGACGGAGTCTCGCTCTGTCGCCCAGGCTGGAGTACAGTGGCCGGATCTCAGCTCACTGCAAGCTCCGCCTACCGGGTTCACGCCATTCTCCTGCCTCAGCCTCCCGAGTGGCTGGGACTACAGGCGCCCGCCACCACGCCCGGCTAGTTTTTTGTATTTTTTAGTAGAGACGGGGTTTCACCGTGTTAGCCAGGATGGTCTCGATCTCCTGACCTCGTGATCTCCCTGTCTCGGCCTCCCAAAGTGCTGGGATTACAGGCGTGAGCCACCGCGCCCGGCAAAAGATCATGTTTTATAGCATCTCCCCTCACAGTGTTGTATTATAAATTTTTTGCAAATTTAATGAGTTGATTTTGTAGTAAATGAGTAAATTCTGTAGTTAATAATGATATGAACATCCTTGTGTGCACAGCTTCTTATTTCTGATGTAGTTCTTAGAAATCTGTCCCTGGGAATGGAACTCCTGAGTCAAAAGATGTCAATCCGTTTGTGGCTATTTCTTTGGATTGTACCAATTTTCAATGCTACTAGCAAGCCGACCATAGACCGAGTCCACTTCAGCTCCATCTACATTAGAGCTTCATGCCGCCAGACAGAGCAGGGTGCCAGAACATGAAAATGACCCTCTGTAATCAAGATAATGGCAAATAATAAGCAGCAGGCACTGTTCTGGGCTTCAATACCGTGCTGCCTGGAGGAGACCTTCCACAGTGAAGACTGGAGACTCTTTGCTGGGAGGCCCTGGATAACAGGTCCTCTGCTGGATGGTTTTAACCCAAACTGTTTTTCATTTGTTTGTTTGTTTTCTGAGACAGAGTCTTGCTCTGTTGCCCAGGCTGGAGTGCAGTGGTGCGATCTCAGCTCACTGCAACCTCTGCCTCCCATGTTCAAGCAATTCTCCTGCCTCAGCCTCCCGAGTAGCTGGGATTACAGGCACCTGCCACCATACCAGGCTAATTTTTGTATTTTCAGTAGAGATGGGGTTTCACCATGTTGGCCAGGCTGGTCTCGAACTCCTGACCTCAAGTGATCCTCCCACCTCGGCCTCCCAGAGTGCTGGGATTATAGGTGTGAGCCACCGCACCCGGCCCAAACTGGTTTTGAAATTCCATTTTCTACCACCTCTCAGAAAGGCAGCATGGGGAGGTGGAAAGGACAGGGGCCTTGTAGGAAGACAGTCTGGTTCAAATTTTAGCTCTACCACGTGCTGGCTGGGTGAACTTGGGCAAGCTGCTTTCTTCTTGTGCCTCAGTATCCCCATTGGTAAACAGAGATCACAGCCCCAACCTCCCAGGGTAGCTGGGAGGATCGAAGAGGCCACGATGCAGCCTTCCCAGCACTGCACTTCCCACAGTGCAGGCACCCAGCAAATGCTGGTTTTCCACCTCTCTGCCTCTCCCATTTCCCCTTCTTGGTTCACACATTTGACACTTACTGGCTGAAATACTTCCTGTGATATGTCCTTGGTTTCTTCTGAAGAAAAAAGAAGTCCAGTCTGTTTTTTTTTTTTTTCTAATTATAATAGCGATGCATGTTCACCACTGAAAAATTTGGAAAGTACAAAGAAGGAAATAAAAATCACCCACAATTTCACACCCCAGATCTGTCACTGTGAACATTTGGGTGTGTCTCCTCCTGGGTGCTGGACCACTTCTTATTCTCAGAATTCTACAGCGTGGCTCCGGGGCAGTGCGACACCTCTGTCCAGGCCCCAGCGAGGGGTGGAGTGAGTGCTGGACAGGGGCCCCCAAACGGGCCACTTTTGCTGCATGTGTGGGGACAGATAGAACTTCAAGACTCAGCCCTCACCACCTGCAGAAGGTAAGACCAGGAGCCTTGAGGGGGACAGTTCTGCCCTGCATTTACCCCCTTTCCCTGGCAAGGCCCTGGCCTTAGGTAGGGAGTGGCCATCCCATACTCATCCGGACTTTGGTCATTTCTTGTTTCTGGCCTTCAGTTTCCTCATATGTTAAGTGAGCAGCTGGGCCCCTTGACTTCCAGGTCTAACACTGTGTGTCATGAGAGGCGTCCGTGAAAGAGAAAGTGCTTTGATGCTGGCAGGACCTCATGTGTAGATGTTTATTTCTCTGGGGTCCTCTCCTTCCCCTAAAAAGAGACGAGGACAAACCTTACGCCAGCCTTCAACTGCCTTCGCACCTGAACTGTGTCTTGTCAGCCTCCTCAGCTGCTCTTTGAGTACTTCAGTGAGGCAAGGACCCCTGGGAGAGCTATTGTGAGGATTCAATGAAATCCTTTGAGGTGACAGAATAGAGTTGTAATGGCACTATCAGTAGAGAGCGACTGTCCAGGTTTAAATCCCTGGCTGTGTGACCTTGAGCAAGTTACTCAACTACTCTGTGCCTCAGTTTTCTTTTTTTTTCCTTTCCTTTTCTTTCTTTCTTTTCTTTCTTTTTTTTTTTTTTTGAGACAAGGTCTTGCTCTGTTGCCCAGGCTGGAGGGCAGTGGCCCCATCATGGCTCACAGCAGCCTTGGCCTCCTGGGCTCAAGTGATCCTCCCACCTCAGTCTCCCAAGTAGCTGGGACTACAGGTGAGTGCTACCACACCTGGCTAATTTTTAAATATTTTATAGATACGGAATCTCAGTATGTTGCCCAGGGTGCCCTCCAACTCCTGGTCTCAAATGATCCTCCCAAAGGATCCTCCCACTCCTGCACTGGGATTACAGGAGTGAGCCAGCATGCCCAGCCATCACTTATCTTTAACCTGGGAAAGATGATCATAACATGGATTAAATGGTGTGTGCAGATTCAATGAGTTAATATGTGTGAAGCCCTTACAACAGTGCTTGGCAAATAGTAGGTGCTATATGAGTACTAGATATCATTACAGTGCCTGAAATGTAACAAAAGCTCTGAGATGTGTGCTATTAGAATTGTAAACAGATTCCAAAAGTGTAGTCATGTTTGACATGAAAAGTGAAAGTTTCTCCACCTAATCTCACTCTTCGGAAGAAAGCACTGTGAACAGTTCCTTCCCTAGGCCACCTTCCATATCGTTCTTTAGAAATACAGCATGATTTATAATCCTTTGGGTATATACCCTGTAATGGGATGGCTGGGTCAAATGGTATTTCTAGTTCTAGATCCTTGAAGAATCGCCACACTGTTTTCCACAATGGTTGAACTAGTTTACAGTCCCACCAACAGTGTAAAAGTGTTCCTATTTCTCCACATCCTCTCCAGCACCTGTTGTTTCCTGACTTTTTAATGATTGCCATTCTAACTGGTGTGAGATGGTATCTCACTGTGGTTTTGATTTGCATTTCTCTGATGGCGAGTGATGGTGAATGTTTTTTCATGCTGCTATAAAGACACATGCACACGTATGTTTATTGCAGCACTATTCACAATAGCAAAGACTTGGAAACTTGGAATCAACCCAGATGTCCCTCAGTGACAGACTGGATTAAGAAAATGTGGCACATATACACCATGAAATACTATGCAGCCATAAAAAAGGATGAGTTCGTGTCCTTTGTAGGGACATGGATGCAGTTGGAAACCATCATTCTCAGCAAACTATCGCAAGAACAGAAAACCAAACACCACATGTTCTCACTCATAGGTGGGAATTGAAGAATGAGAACACTTGGACACAGGAAGGGGAACTTCACACACTGGGTCCTATTGTGGGGAGGGGGGAGGGGGGAGGGATAGCATTAGGAGCTATACCTAATGTAAATGACGAGTTAATGGGTGCAGCACACCAACATGGCACATGTATGCATATGTAACAAACCTGCACATTGTGCACATGTACCCTAGAACTCAAGTATAATAAAATAAAAAATAAAAAAAGAAACAATTCAAGAAAAATAAATAAATAAATAAAAGAAATACACCATGATTATACATATAGTGTTTTCTCTTTTCTTTTCTTTTTTTTTTTTGGCAGGATCTTGCTCTGTCGCCCAGGTTGGAGCACAGTGGCGCGATCATGGCTCACTGCAACCTCCACCTCCTAGGCTCAGGCGATCCTCCCACCTTGGCCTTCCAAAGTGCTGGGATTACAGGCACGAGCCACCACACCTGGCTTATGTTTTCTTTTTAAAGCATCGTATCATACACAGTGTTTGCAAGTTGCTATTTTCTTCACAATAGTATGAACATACTTGCATGTTGGCATGTACTAAGACATAGCTGTTAAATTTTGCTGCCAATTTCCCATTGATGCATGGTTGGACTAGTCTACTTTTTCTCTCTTTTTTTAATTATACAAAATAAGCAAGGAACATCTTTCTATAGAGCTTCTCACTCCAAAAGGAGTATCCCTGAGGTTGAGGAGATGAGGGGGACACAAGCAGGGCATCGTCAGCTGCTCCAGGAGGCACAGTCAGAGACAGTGAATGGCCTGCCCTTCTGAGTGGCTCTAATGTGTCACCCTGCGAGGACCCCTGCTCCCATATCCAAAGGAGGCAGGGGTCTGCCCAGGGGCATTCCTCTCAGAGGTAAAGACAGAAGTGCAGGTTGGGGAGGGAACAGGAGAACTGAGGTGACCCTGGAGGCCATTTCTCATCTGAAATTATGTAGACATTTTCGTTGTGAAAATTTTCAAACATACAGAAAAGGTGCAAGAGTAATCTAACAAATCTCCATACAAATATCCACGCAGCCACCGACCAGATGTGATAGCTGTTGATACTTGCTGTATTTGCTTTACCTGTCTATTCAGAAACATTTCAAAGTAAGCTGTAAACATTATGACATTTCACTCCTAATTCAACATTCTGTCACCCAAGCTGGGGTGAAGTGGCGCCATCTTGGCTCACTGCAGCCTTGACTTCCTGGGATTAGGTGATTCTCCCACCTCAGCCTCCCAACTTGCTGGGACCTCAGACACATGCCACAATGCCGGCTGCCCAGCTAATTATATGTATATATACACATATACACACACACACACACATATATATACACACATACACACACGTATTTATTTATGTATTTATTTATAGAGATGAGGTTTCACCATGTTGCCCAGGCTAGTCTTGAACTCCTGGGCTCAAGCAATCCTCCTGCCTCGGCCTCCCAAAGTGCTGAGATTACAGAAGTGAATCAATGTGCCTGGCCCATAATATTTTTTTAGTTTCACTCTGACACCCAGGCTGGAGTGCAGTGGCATGATCTTGGCTTACTGCAACCTCTGCCTTCCGGGTTCAAGTGATTTTTGAGCCTCAGCCTCCCTAGATGGGACCAAAGATGCACGCCACCACACCCGGCTAATTTTTTGTATTTTTAGTAGAGAAGGGGTTTTGTCATGTTGACCAGGCTGGTCTCAAACTCCTGGCCTCAAGCAATCCTCCTGCCTCGGCCTCCCAAAGTGCTGGGATTACAGGCATGAGCCACTGCGCCCGGCCCTATGATCTAATATCTAAAAAAACCACCAATCATTTCCTAATGTCATATAATAATAAATGGATTTTCAAGCTTCTCAAGTTGTCCTCTTTCTCTCACACACACTCTCTCTCTCTATATAATTATATTGTAAAAATAAAAAACATATTTATATATATGCATTTCCTTTTTTTTTTAAGAGAGAGATTCATTCTTGTCACCCAGGCTGGAGTGCGGTGGCGCAATCTTGGTTTACTGCAACCTCTGCCTCTTGGGTTCAAGCGATTCTCCTGCCTCAGCCTCCCAAGTAGCTGGAATTACAGGCGCCCACCACCACGCCCAGCAAATTTTTGTATTTTTAGTAGATACAGGGTTTCGCCATGTTGGCCAGGCTGGTCATGAACTCCTGATCTCAAGTAATCCACCCGCCTCGGCCTCCCAAAGTGCTGGGATTACAGGCGTAAGAGACTGCACCTGGCCTATATATGCATTTCTACATATGCAAATTGAAAACCAGCTTCTAGTAGAATGCCATTCTTTTCTCTTCCACCCACATGAAACTTCTTCCTCTCCCACCTGGGCCTGGACCTGTAAACTCCATCAGGGACAGTGGCGACGTCGGGCAGAGACACAAAGAATCTGCAGCTTGCGCGGACCAGGTGGAGGCATGGGGCGGGGTTGGGACAGTTTCCTGTCGGGGAGGTACTGGGAGCCAGATGCTGGCCACCAACTTCTCAGGGTGACTGAGTTGGGGCTGGAGATAGAACTTGGCAAACACTGGGCCTGGTTCTGGGACTGGCGGAGGCTGGGGCGAGCCCAGCCGGGGCTCCACAGCAGCCGTCACTGCCTGCGAAGTGCTCCTGGGCAGACGACACAACGTGCTCCTTGCAGAGCTCCTCTTATGCCAACGTATGTGGCTCAGCAGTGGAGTCACGTTGGATTTGGGCCCCAATTCCGGCGCTAGCACTTTGTGTAGTGCACAAGTTATACACCCGTATATGGCAACTCTGACCGGCAGGGGTGACTTGCCCAACAAGGTGGAGCAGACAGACTCCAGCCTGAAATCAGGCAAGGTGGAGGTTCACAGTGGACTCTCTCTGTCCACACAGCAACAGCACTATAAGAGCTGCCATTTATTAGGCATTTAGTCTGTGGGAAGCCCCGGCCTGAGTTAGCCGGTGTTTTCTTTGTGACCGTATGGACTAGGTGCCAGTGTTATCTTTACTTTAGGGACGAGCACACAGGCTCTGAGAGGTTCAGTCATTTGCTCAAGGCTGTACACATCATAAGGCTTCATCCTGGATCTATTCGCTCTTGGGGCTGTGTTGGAAGAAGGGTGTCTCACATGGCTGTTGTTAGCGGGGGTCCCGGAGTCCTTTTCGGGCCCAGGGCATTGAGGATTCTGTTTGTTAGGTCTGTGGTGGGATCTCAGCAGCCAGATATGCCTCATACCCCGTTCAGAACCACTGGGCGGCCAGCGCCCGTGGAAATTCAGGCACATGGAAACCCAGCCCTCTCTGGGACACTGTAGGTGACAGTGCTGACCTTTAGGTCCCCAAGAGCAGAAATCATGACACCTGGAAGTGCAAAAGGAGATCAGGAAGGTGCCAGAACTTCTGTAATATCACTCCCCCTCCCATACGCAGAGTATGGTCAGCAGGGAAGGAGGTGAGGTTGGCATGACCCACATGGGCACCCGGTCCTCCTGGGTACCCCAGCCAGACAAGTGACCTTGTATAGGCTAGAGAGTGTGACTTGCCCTGGACTCCCCCAGAAAATGGTGGGGGGATGCTGCTGGCTCCTCCTACCCTGGCTGCGGCCATCAGTTTAGTCCTGGGAAGGCTGGTGGCAGCTGCAAAGCTGGTGGCCAACATCTGGGGCTTTGAAGCCTGCAGTTCACATTCCTTAAAGGAGCGGGTGGGAGTGGACCAGGGGCAGATTCTGGGGCCACCAGACCTGTCACTATCCCCACAGGCCCTTCCTTCAGACAACAGACAGTTGTCTTAGACGGTCGCCGCAGGCGCTCAGATGAGCACTCCTTTCTGGCAGAAGCTGCTGTTAGCTTTGCCACATTCCCCACAGAGGCACCGCAGTTTGGAGAGATGCTTAGGAGGGGCAAGGTACGGCCTTGAATCATTTCAAGGCTGCACTTGCCAGTCTTTTTTGCTGTATTATCCTCCAGAACGAGCTCCTCCCTGTGGCCTGCATGAAAACTCGATGGCTGTTTCTCCACTGTCAGAAAAGGTGACGTTTTCATACACCTGGACCTAGAAGAAATCAAGCTGGGCTTAAAGAAAATCAGGCAGCAGACCAAAAGACACTTAAACTGTGACTCCTTTTGGTTTGTTTGTTTTGCAGGGAGAGGCAATTAGTAGAAATTCTTGGCCACTTCTGAGTTGCTGATGGCAATGTCTTGAGGGAGAGGCGCTGGGAGGAGAGGCAGCCGCCGGGAGGGAGGGGCCGTGTGAGTAGAGACAGTAGGTAGCATTCGAATGAGCCTTAAATCTATGGGAGATGGAACGCCCCCTGCCAGTCTCTCAGAGACTGTGAGAAACTGAATCCCGCAGTAGTCAGTGGTGTGCTGAGGGCTGACAGCTGGGGGCAAAGCTTCCCTGCATGACTGAGTGGACACCAGGCATCTTTCCGGACCAACTCTGTCTCCTCCTGGCGCCCAAACCAACATTTCCCTTCCCCACGCTCAGTGGTGGGTGTGTTGACCCCATCCTCATGGGGCCCGGGGGGTCCACATCCAGTTTTCCTTCCCGACTGCCAGTCTTGGTGACCTGGAGTGACTCCAGGGGCACAGGCTGCCCACCAGCTCCTGCCTCATCCCTACAGTGGACCCACTCCCAGTCCCTCGACGTGGCCCTGGGTCTCTGATGAGCTGGCTGAGCTGGACACCGTGCCCTGGGCTCTCCCTCCCTGGCCACCCTCCTCCTGCGTCTTCTGTCCTTCTTTTCTTCTCTCCACCCTTCCCACAGGCCCTCCCAAAGTCCTTACCTAGGATGAGCCCCAAAGTCCTTACCTAGGATGAGCACAGTGATGCTGAAAAGAAAACCATCCATTCCTGGAGGCTGTGAACCAGGCCCTGCACTAGGAGCTTGGCGGGCGGCCAGACCCAGGTGCCCAACGTCACCCGGTGTGCCAGAAACCGCCTCCTGCTGCCACCCATGGGGCAGGGGCTGGTGATTGTGGAAAACACATGGGTCACAGGCCACCTTTCAGAGGTTGGCCAAGATGTGCCCCCGAGGAAAAGACATTAAAGAGGTGTGTGTGTAAATGAGTGTGCGTGCATGGGCACGTGAGTGTGTATGTGAGTGAGATCACATCTTGCACCAGGCCTAACTCCTAGGCCCCATGTGAGGGGATGGTGGGGGACAAGGCAGTGAGGCCCAGGTGCTCCCTGAGGGTGACCACGACGCTGGGGAGCCCGCAGGAGTGGAGCTGAGCAGTGGCAGTGTCTCCCTGCTGCCCCTGGCCCCGGCCGTGAAGGTTCTGCACACAGGGCTCTTCTTGGGACAGCTGGGGTTGTTATTGTTGTTGTTTTTTTTTTAATTTTTATTTTTTTGAGGTGGAGTCCTGCTCTGTCACCCAGGCTGGAGTGCAGTGGTGCATTCTCAGCTCACTGCAACCTCTGCCTCTTCAATTCAAGCAATTCTCTTGCCTCAGCTTCTTGAGTAGCTGGGATTACAGGCACATACCACCACGCCCAGCTAATTTTTAAATATTTTTAGTAGAGACGGAGTTTCGCCATGTTGGTCAAGTTGGTCTCGAAATCCTGACCTCAGGTGATCCTCCTGCCTCGGCCTCCCAAAGTGCTGGGATCACAGGCATGAGCCACCGCACCTGGCCCAGCTGGGGTTTTTAACCTTGTAGGTTATGTGTTCTCTTCTCCACCTCTGTTCTCATCAGAACAGCTCTGTGTGTGCATATGTGTATGTGCGTGCATGCATGTGTGTATACGTGTGTGCGTGTGTATGTGTGTGTGCATGTGTGTGCGCGTGTGTGTATGTGTGAACAAGCACACGTGTGTTTTCATCCATGTTGATCCGATTTCCCTGTGTTTCCCCTGACTCCCACCCCTAGACTTTCCGGAGTCGTTCTCGTTAGCAGCCCTCATGATTCATTGTGGGAGGGGGATTTAAAACTGCTCATAAAACACCACTTCATTTCTGTTTTCTTTTCTCCCCTTTCTTTCTCGGCCCCTTGGCTCCAGAGCTGGGATTTTCCCCCTGTGCTTGGCCAGATATGTAAAATAAATACATCCACTGTGCAGGAGGAAATGACCTTCGGGTTCTGGGGGCCCTCTTAATGGGGACTGAGCACTGCTGACAGTTCCACGCTTCCCTTTTTTTCCCTTTCACGTTCTGAGACTGCCCAGGAGCCGGCGTCTCAGATTCCAGGTGTCCTGCGCAGCCCAGAAAAGCCGTTCAGCAAGGCCAGGGCACAACCCACACCCAGTTTCTCACCTGGCTTTACCCTGAGTGTACCTCTGTCTAGGGATCCCACTGGTTTTGTTTTTTCTATTTCTTTTTAGTAACAAAAGAAATCATGTTTGTCTCTAAAACTATAAGCAGCATAGAAATGAAGATCTCGGCCGGGTGCAGTGGCTCACGCCTGTAATCCCAGCACTTTGGGAGGCTGAGGTGGGCAGATTACCTGAGGTCAGGAGTTCGAGACCAGCCTGGCCATCATGGCGAAACCCTGTCTCTACTAAAAATACAAAAATTAGGAAGGCATAGTGGCTCGTGCCTGTAATCCCAGCTACTCAGGAGGCTGAGGCAGGAGAATGTCTTGAACCTGGAGGTGGAAGTTGCAATGAGCCGAGATCATGCCACTGCACTCCAGCCTGCGAGACAGAGCAAGACTCCGTCTCAAAAAAAAAAGAAAAAAAAAAAAAGAGAGAGAGAGAAATGAAGATTCTTTCTCCCCTTTCCTCCCAATGCTCTCCCCACAGGAACGAGAGCTGCATGATGTGGGGAGCAGCTGAAGATCTCTCATCCACCTTCGTGAGTGTCAGTTGTCCATGGCCACTACTGGAATCTTACTCATCACAGCAGGAGGCCTGGCTTCTGGCACAGGTGGAATGAATGAAGGAAGGAAGGAACGAATGAATGAAAACAATGAAACTGTGCAGAACAGTCTGTCTCTGAGTGGGCAGTGGATCTTGGAAAACGCATCTTCAGCCATCCAGCATGGGAAGATCTGGATTTGGGATGTAGCCTCTTCCTCCCTGTGTGACCTTTGGCAGATATCATTTACTTTTTGGAACTTCAGTTTTGCATCCTCAAAAAGGGGATATTGCCTGCCCAGTTCACGTCACAGACCTGTGAAGGTCAAAACAGAAGGCAGGAGGGAGCGTATTCCCTAAAAGAAACAGCAGCTGGGCAGAGTGGCCCATGCCTGGAATCCCAGCCAAGGCACGAGGATTGCTGGAGACCAGAAGTTTGAGACAAGTATGGGCAACATAACAATACCTCATCTCTAAAAAAGAGTATTTAAAAAATCAGCTGGGGCCGGGCACGGTGGCTCACCTGTAATCCCAGTACTTTGGGAGGCTGAGGCAGGCAGATCACTTGAGGCCAGGAGTTCGAGTCCAGCCTAGCAAACATGGTGAAATCCCATCTCTAGCGAAAATAGAAAAATTAGCCAGGTGTAGTGGTGCACACCTGTAGTACCACTGCACTCCAGCCTGGTTGACGAAGCAAGATTCTGTCTCAAAAAACAAACAAACAAACAAAAAAACCAGCGGGGCATGGTGGCTCACACTGTAGTCCCAGATACTTGGGAGGCTGAGTGGAGAGGATGGTTTGAGCCCAGGAGGTCCAGGCTGCAGTGAGCCATGATCGCACCACTGCACTCCAGCCTGGGCCGCAGAGTGAGACCCTGTCTCTACAAAAGAAAATAAGAAAGGAAGGAAGGAAGGAAAGAAAAATAAATAAATAAAAATAAAGGTAAAGCATGGGGACATCTCTGAGACAAAGAGCTGAGTGGAAGAATGAAGTTAGGACTCAGCAACGCAGGATGGCGATGCTTACAATTTCAAGCCCCTCCTCTATCTCTTTCGATAAGGCAAAAAACAGTCCTGGAAATTGCTCACCAAACCAGCAGTGGATGACAGGAGCTCATTAGCTTTGTGTGTCGTTATAATTTTTGTAATTAGAATGGATGTAGCAACTACTTTGGTAGTGAAAATATTTTAATATCTGCTTATGAATAAAGTGACATGCATAAGAGTCCCTGTTTACTGGGCTCTGACCCTGTAGCAGGCTGTGAGGATGGCTACTGTACTCATTTTACAGACGAGGAAACTGAAATCCAGGCAGGTGAAGTGCCTTGCCCAGGATCACACAGCAGAACAGGATGAAGCAGATTCTGATGCCCAGGCAAGACTGACCCCAGTGGGGAACCATGGGTCCCTAAATGACACTGATCACAGCAACAACGGGCAAGACGGGACAAGTGACTCAGAGCAGACTCCACACAAGAGGAGATGCTGCCCATGCCGAGGGCACCGGGGTAGGATTTATGCCTTCACCTGGGAGAGCAAGGAGTTCAGAGTCAGGAAGACTGGGGCTTGTGGTCCCAGCTCTGCCACTTTCCGGTTGTGTAACTTCTGCCAGATCCCTTCACCCCTCCGAGCTTCAATGTGCTCGTACGCAAAAGGGGCGAGTGACCACCTACCTTGTAGGCTTGTGTGGACTGCGTGTGTTATGGCCGTGACAACACCATGTGTGCTGTAAGGTGTGCTTTATTCATTCCCGAAATGAGCATTGATCATGCACCCACTTTCATGCCAAGCCCTTCTCTGGGATCTGGGGAGACAGCAGCAAACACGACAGATGGGGTCCTGGTCCCTGGAGTTACTTTCAAGTGGTTGGAGTCAGATAATCAACCGGTAAAGCCTGACACAGTTCACGGGGCAGTGAGTGTCGTGGAGAACCCACGCTGGACAGCGCGATGGAGCGGCCTCGGGGCTGGGCTGCTGAGCAAGGGAGGGGCCTCTCTGACTTTGTGATGTCTGCACAGAGGCTGAGCGGTGTGGTGCAGGTCAGTGATGGAAAGCTGTTTACAGGAAGTGTCAAGGGACAGCCCCAAGGAAGGGAGGAGCTAGAGCGGGTGAGGAACAGAAGGCCGGGGCAGGGAGAACGGGCAAGGGGCCACTGGACAGTGCCTGTGCACTAGAGGTGGTCTCTAGAGGTGGGAATGTCTTTGTGGACATGTGTCCTTTGCTTGGGACAGTGGAGAGAGGCTTCCACGTCTGGACAGGTGAGAAAGAGGGAGGAGCTGTCAGGCAGGACCATGGAGATAGGTGGGAGGGTGAGGCACCTGCTCTGAGCCCTTTCTCCCTGGGCAGGATGGGGGGCAGGAATGGGGCATGTGGGCAGAGCAGAGGGAAGCAGTGGTGCAGGAATGGCCCTGACCTGCACAGATGTGGGAGGAGGTCCACGGGCCCAGAGATGGGCTGAGGTCACAGCACCGGGAACCTGGTGTTGGTTCCACAGGAGGCTCAGGGACACACCTTCAGAATTTTGAGAGCATCCCTAGCAGAGGCAGGGACTTGGACTGGTTGACCTGGCTTTCCCACACCCTCAAAACCTCAAAATGTCCAGTGTCCATCCAGTGATCAGGGTGGGTCTTTCTAGAATGTCATTTTCTCCCCAGTGCAGTTGGTGAGAGGCATTCTGACCTCCTCCCTGGAGAGTGGGGTTCCTCCTTACCATGGCCTGGTGGTTGAGCTCTAGTTCTTCTGTCTGGCTGGCCGTGTAGCCTTGGGCAAGCCGCTCCATCTCTCTGTGCCTCTGTTGCCTGGGCTGTAAACAGGAGCGAGCTAAAGGCAGGCGAACCGAGGTCTGTGACCACGTAGTAACTCATACTCAGTTCCAGAAATATTCGCCCACAGAGGTGTCTGGGACAAGCCTGGAAGGCTGATCACAGCAACCCTCTGGGTGCTGCGCGTGGCTGAGTGGCTGAGAGAACAGAAGGGAGCCCTGTCCACCGTGGGAAGCTGCTGTTTCCATCACCAGCCTGGGCTGTGGTGCAGAAAGAAGGAAGGGGAGTCTGGGTGGGACGAGGGAGGCAGCAAAGGGCCCGGACCTTCGTGGGAGCACGGACACACAGGGCAGCCATCGTCAAGCTCGGACTGACCCTACTTAGTGACATTAAGTTCTCAAAGCTCTGAGAAACAGCAACTGAGTTCTTGATCTCAATCTTCCCACCAAAGAAAATCATACACAGGTCCATGCACAGGGCTTTGCAGCTCAAAGCATGGTCTGTGTCCACATCTCCTGGGATGGGTCAGGCCCCACTGCAGTCCTGAGCCAGCTCTGCATTCCTGCCAGAGCGCCAGGAGATCAGATGCAGGGTGAACTCTGAGCAGCACTGCTCCAGCACACAGGTGGGTTCATTGCAGCCTTGTCCCCGGCGGGAAAATGCATTGGACCTGCAGCAGTGGGCACCCTGCAAGCTCCAGGAACAGGCAGGACCTGAGACATGTAGGCGGGTGGAAGCAGGAAGAAGGAGAACCCTGCACAAAACTGATGATGCATATTAAAAACATGCACATGGTGGCCGGGCGCGGTGGCTCACCCCTGTAATCCCAGGACTTTGGGAGGCCAAGGTGAGTGGATCATGAGGTCAGAAGTTCAAGACCAGCCTGGCCAAGATGGTGAAACCCCATCTCTACTAAAAATATTTAAAAAATTAGCCGGGCACGGTGGTGGGCACCTGCAATCCCAGCTACTCGGGAGATTGAGGCAGGAGAATCTCTTGAACCCGAGAGGCGAAGGTTGCAGTGAGCCGAGATTGTACCATTGCACTCCAGCCTGGGTGGACAGAGCAAGATTCCGTCTCAAAAAAACAAAACAAAATAAAACAAAACACAAAAACATGCACATGGTGCAATGGGAGCCGTATTGTGTCAATGTGAACTCTCCTGAATGTGATTATTGTTTCCAGTTATGCAAGAGCAGGTCCTTGTTCTCAGGAGGCCCATGGGGAATGGTCCTGACATGTGTACATACTTCTGTATGGCTCAGCAAACAAAATTTATGCAGATACTTGGAGAGAGCCCGTGGAGCAAAATGTTGACAATCTGTGAGCCTAGGTAAAGGGGATATGGGAGGTTTTTTGTTTTTTGTTTTTTGAGACAGAGTCTCGCTCTGTCACTGAGGCTGGAGTGCTGTGGTATAATCTCGGCTTGCTGCAACCTCTGCCTCTCAGGTGCAAGTGATTCTCCTGCCTCAGCCTCCCGAGTAGCTGGGACTACGGGTGCACGCCAGTACACCCGGCTAATTTTTGTATTTTTAATAGAGACGGGGTTTTGCCATGTTGGCCAGGCTGGTCTCAAACTCCTGACCTCAGGTGATCCTCCTGCTTTGTCCTCCCAAAGTGCTGGAATTCCAGGTGTGAGCCACTGCGCCTGCCACAGTGCAGCTGGGCCCAGGGTGGGACGGTGTGAAGTCCCTCACTGGGAATGTTTCCAGCTCGGCTCCTGGGGCCTCCTCACCTGTCCTCTGTCCAAGCCCTCATGCCAGCCCCTTGAAGGCGAGGCAGCCATTCCCACAGTCACTTCTCTATTCTGAAATGACCAAGAGGCCTGGCTGGGACGGCAGGTCTGACCACAGATTGACAGATGTTTCCACATGTGGAAGTGAGGTTTGAGCCTTGATGCGCTGTTCCTGTGGTTCCCTTTTCACACTTTCCTTGGGGGATGTGTCCAGACATGGTCTCATTGCCCTAATACGTTTCCATGTCTGTTGTGCGCAATCTTTAGATTGTTTAACAGTCCTGTTCACGGGTAGAGCACTGCCCAGTTTGCACACAGCACTTTCTTATGCACTGGCTCAGTGGCTCTTCCCAACAAGCCTGGGACTTGGGTTCATTTGCAGGATGGAGGCTCAGAGAGGCTAAGTAACAACAGTGACAACAATTAGTTGCCTTTTGCAGATCTGTCAGCATGACTCGCTCAAAGACAGACAGAAACTGCCCTGTACACACTTGATCTTCACAATAGCCCTGCAAGGTAGATATTATTATAATCCCTCATTGGAAGTAGGGAAACTGAGGATCAGAGAGAATCGTTGACTTACCCAAGGTCACACGGTGGCAAATCCAGGCCTAGACCCCATCTCTGTGTCTTGACTCCTGGTTCAGTGTTCTAACCAACTCTTGAGAACATCCATCAAACTTAAAAATATATATGACTATATTTCAACAAATCTATGACATCACTGAATATAGACACACCACTCTTTTATATACCCCAGGAAATAGAAATGCTGTCAGCTACAGTAAGACACAATACTTCTCATCACTTAGAATTTTTTATTTTAGACTAATTAAAAGCTCTTTCATAACCGTATGCATTATATATATATATATGTATATATCACTTGTCTGTACATAAAAGGAAAATTTATCTGAAAATAAATTTATATGACATGAGATAGATTTATATGAAAATAAACTTCTTCACGTCCAAAATCTAACTGAGTAGCTGGGTGTGGTGGCTCATGTCTGTGTCCAGCACTTTGGGAGGCCAAGGCAGGTGGATCACTTGAGGCCAGGAGTTTGAGACCAGCTTGGGCAACATGGCAAAACTCTATCTCTACAAAAAATACAAAAAATTAGCCAGGTGTGGTGGTACAGGCTGTAGCCCCAGCTACTTGGGAGGTCAGGGCAGGAGAGTTGCTTGAACCCGGGAGGCGAAGGTTGCAGTGAACCAAGATTGTGCCACTGCACTCCAGTCTGGGTGACAGAGTGAGACTCTTGTCTCAAGAAAAAAAAAAAAAAAAAAGACAAAATCTGAGTGAGCAGTAGAAGCCCAGCTCTTTCCCACAATATTGTTCTCCATACCAGCAAATGTTGGTGATGATTTCCCCCTCTCTCTTCAAAAATATGTTAGAGAGGAAAACCATGTTTACATCTAATAAAGTACATGCATTCTAACTACACTTGATGAATTTTTATCCGTGTTAATATTCATCTAGACTCACCGGTGGCTTGGAGCTGGCTCACATTAGGATTGTTAAACACTCAGGAATTTTGCAAACTGGTTTTAAAATTGTTGGTCACTTGAAATCAGCCGCGGGCCAGGCGCAGTGGCTCACACTTGTAATTCCAACACTTTGGGAGGCCAAGGCAGGAGGACTGCTTGAGCCCAGGAGCTTGAGACAAGCCTGGGCAACACAGGGAGACCCTGTCTCTACAAAATATTTTTTAAAAAATTAGCCAGATGTGGTGGTGCGTGCCTGTAAGTTCCAGCTACTTGGGAGGCTGACATGGGAGGATCACTTGAGCCCAGGAGATTGAGGCTGCAGCAAGCTATGACTGAGCTGCTGCACTCCAGCCTGGGTGACAGAGTGAGACCCCGTTTCAAAAAACAAAAACAAAAAACAAACCCCAGCCACAATGGGAGTATTTTACATCATGGAAACTGGCAAATGCTACACAATTCAGGGCTGTTTTTTTCCCTTCAGCGGTCTGGTTTACTGGCCCGCCACTGAGTGTAGCTACTACCCAGATCAGGAGAGATTCCCAGCATCCTAGAAGCCCCCCTGTGGCTGCCCGAGCCCCTTTCCACCAAGGGAACAACTACTGGATGTGGCATTTCCTAGAGGTGGCTGAGGGTCGCTGGCGCTGGGCTCCTGCGCCGGGTGTGCCATTGTGCGGGGCTGGCCCGCTTTCGACGCCCATGGGAGGAATGCTGCTAAACGCGTCCGATTTACCACCTCCTCCACCCCGTACCCACAGCCATTTGGTTCCTAGAGGTTAAGAGAACACTCCTCTATTGTCTCCAGGATTTCCTTCCAAGCCACAGAATCCCATCGTCGATGTGACGGTGTAAGCGGGCTACGACCACTCCCTGGAGAGGGCCTCCTGCCAACAATTGTTGTAAGACACACCCCGATTTCAGAGACACTAAAATGAAAAATCAAGCCTCTTAGAGTCACCAAAACACAGTGTATTGCCTTTTGAAGATCTTTACTGAAGCAGTTTCCTTTGAGAAGCAGTGTGTCTTCATCATTAAGCCCCGGAAAGCAGATGAGCCTGCGGTTCCTCTGGGCTAGTTGTCTCAGTGGTCACTTCGCCCCCAAACAGGTAGCGTCTGCCCACTTCTCTCATGGGGCAGCCAAGTGTTACTACCTCTGACCCCGGCCTGGAATAAGCCGACCAGCAGGCCATGGGAAACCTCAGCTCTAATACCAGGCCGCTTCTGTACAGTCCTTTCTGGGTGTGGATAAAGACCAGGCTTGTGCTCTCTGGGGACTGTTCAAAACCATCTTCAGGGTCAGACCTCAGACACGTTCCTGTGACAATTGTTTCAGGGTCCTAGTGAGTTACTTTCCCAACCTGACTGTGAGCTTCTGCAACTGTGTTTGTTTGTTTGTTTGTTGTCGTTATCTTTTTTTATTTTTTATTTTTTGAGACAGAGTCTTGCTCTGTTGCCCAGGCTGGAGTGCAGCGGTGTGATCTCGGCTCACTGCAACCTCCGCCTCCTGGGTTCAAGCAATTCTTCTGCCTCAACCTCTCGAGTAGCTGGGATTACAGGCGTGTACCACCACACTGGCTAATCTTTGTATTTTTAGTAGAGACAGGGTTTCGCCATTTTGCCCAGACTGGTCTCAAACTCCTGACCTCAAGTGATCCACCCACCTTGGCCTCCCAAAGTGTTGGGACTACAGGTGTGAGCCACCATGCCTGGCCATGCAACTGTGTTTTAATCACCTTTGTGTTCCCAAGACCCTGACATGGAACAAGCAGCCAGTAAGTATTTGAATGAAGGAGCGAATGAAAGGCCAGGAAGGGAAGAGCCTTTATTCTGAAGCCTGCCTGCCCAGCTGCCCTTGGGAAAGCCACCGTCTGCAAAAGTCACAGGAGCAAATGAGACAAAAATGCAAAATGGCTTTGCATGAGCTGTGAGGGGTTAACTGTGAATGTCTTTAGGTGACCTTCTTGGAGACCTCAAGACCACCCCTCTGTGACTTAGTTCAGGCTGCCCTGCCGTGATGCCTGCTGGGATCAAGGCCTGGGTCCCCGGGTGGGGTGGGGCAGGCGTGGCAGCAGGAAGGATCCGGCTGAGACTTGCCCTGGGGGGCCCGGGAAGGAGGGCGGCAGGAGGCAGATTCCACCAATGAAGTAGATCTGGAGCCAGGCAGACCAGCCCTTGGATATAATCTCAGAAGGGGCTGGGAGAATGGAAGGATTTTGCTGAGGATGGAGTGAGAGGGTTGGAGGGTTGGGTATGTTCCTGAGAGCATTTCCCTGTCTATGGGGAATTCAGAGAGAAGCCCACGTTCTCCAGGCCAGTGGCGGTGCCTTCAACGTGGAGCTGGAAGACCTGGGCTTAAATCCCACCTCTGCCATGTCCTGTCCTCCCTCATGACTCCCAGTAGTTACTGCCTTCTCTGGGCCTCAGTTTCCCCAACTGGAAATTTAAAAAAATTACCCTGTTCCTGCATCAGATGGTTGGTTGTGGATATCACTGAAGTCTCCTCATGTGGTATTGAGCCCTTGCTCTTGGCCAGACACAGCAATTTACATGCAATGATTTTCGAAGTCTGGTCCAGGGACCAGCAGTGTCAGCATCACTTGGGAACTTGGCCAGAAATGTGAATTCTTGGGTTCCACCCCAACTACTCTAAATCCAAAAACAATTTTCATTTTGATTTTTATTTACTTTTTGAGATGGAGTCTTGCTCTGTCACCCAGGCTGGACTGCAGTGGCACAATCTCAGCTCACTGCAACCTCCGCCTCCTGGGTTCAAGGGATTCTCCTGCCTCAGCCTCCCGAGTAGCTGGGATTACAGGTGTGCACCATGATGCTTGTATTTTTTTTGTATTTTTAGAAGAGGTGGGGTTTCCACCATGTTGGCCAGGTGGTCTCGTGCTCCTAACCTCAGGTGATCCACCCGTCTTGGCCTCCAAAAGTGCTGGGATTATAGGCGTGAGCCACAGCGCCCGGCCCCAAGGACAATTTTTAAATGATATAATTCATATCCCCTAAAATTAACCCTTTAAAGTGTGCAATGAGGTGACTTTTAGTATTATTCACCGGGTAATAGAACCTATTACCACTAATTCCAGAATATTTTCATCGCTCTCAAAAGAAATCTTGTACCATTTAGCAGTGACTCTCCACTCCCCTGTCCTTCAGCCCTGCACTCAAACCTACTTTTCAGCTCTGTGGATTTGCCTATTCTGGACACTTCATATAAATGGAATCATAGAGTATGTGGTCTTTTCTTTCACTTAGCGTAATGTCTTCAATGTTCATCCATATTGTAATACGTGTTAGTACATGTTGTACTGATGGAACATATATGTTGTAGCATGTTTCACCTTTTAAAAAAATCTTTTTTTTAAATTAAAAACATTTTAAAAACACATTCAAAAATTTTCTTAGAGTAGTTTTAGTTTCACAGCAAAATTGTGAGGAAGGTATGGAGAGTTCCCTATGTTCCCTGCCCCCACAACATACGCAGCCTCCCATCATCAACGGCCCCCACCAGAATGGAAACATTTTAACAACGGATGAACTGACGTTGACACATCATTATCACTGCAAATCCATAGTCCACTTTGGGGTTCACTCTTAATGTTGTACATTCTATGGGTTTGGACAAGTGTATAATGACGTGTATCTGTCATGATGGTATCATACAAAGTATTTTCACTGCCATAAAAATCCTCTGGGTGCCACCTATTTCTTCCTCCCATTCCCCTAGCCCCTGGCAACCACTGATCTTTCTACCATCTCCACAGTTTTGCCTTTTCCAGAATGTCATTCTCTTAGTCCATTTTCTGCTGCAATAACAGAATACTACAGACTGGGTAATTTATAAAGAAAACAGACTTACTAGGCTCGTGGTTGGGGAAATCCAAGATTGAGGGGCTGCATCTGGTGAGGGCCTTCTTGCTGTGTCATAACATGGCAGAGGTCAAGCAAGCACACGGAACAGGGAGAGGAACTCAGACTGAACTCACCTGTTTATCAGCAGCCCACTCTTGCGATAACTGACCCATTCCCCTAATGATGGTATTAATCCATTCAAGAGGGCAGAGCTCTCATGGTCTAATCACCTCTTGTTTGTTTGTTTTTGTTTTGAAACAGGGTCTCACTCTATTGCCTGGGCTGGAGTGCAGTGGCACAACCATAGCTCATTGCAGCTTTGACCTCAAGTGATCCTCCTACCTTAGGCTTCCAAGTAGCTGAAACTATAGGCATGCACCTCCATGCTTGTTAATTTTTAAACTTTTTTAGAGATGAGGGCTTGCTATGTTTCCCAGGCTGGTCTTGAACTCCTGGACTCAAGTGATCCTTCTTCCTCAGCCTCCCAAAGTGCTGGGATTACAGGTGTGAGGCATTGCACCTGGCCCTAATCACATCCTAAAGGTCTTGTCTCTCAACACTGTTACAATGGCAACTAAATTTCAACGTAAGTTTTGGAAAAGACATTCAAGCCATAGCATTCCACCTCTGGCACACCAAAATTCTTGTCCTCCTTGCATACAAGATAACATTCATCCCATTCCAGTAGCCCCAAAGTTTTAACTCATTCCAGCACCGACTCAAAAGACTGAAGTTCAGAGTCTCATCTAAATCAGATATGGATGAGACTCAAAGCATGACTCATGCTGTGGCAAATTCCTTCCAGTTGTGAGTCTGCAAAATCAAAACAAGTTATCTACTTCCAAAATACAATGGTGGGACAGGCATAGGATAGATGTTCCCATTCCGAAAGGGAGCAACAGGAAAGGATAAAGGAGTAACAGGCCCCAAAGAAGTCCAAAACCCAAAAGGGAAAACAAGATTAAGTCTTAAAGCTGGAGAACAACCTCCTTTGACTCCATGACCCGCAACCTGGGCACACTGGGCAGCCCTGCCTCTATGGCTTTGCTAGGCTCACCCCACGCAATTTTAACAGGTTGGGATCTCATGCCTGCAGCTTTCCCAGGTTGCCATCACACACTGGCAGCTCGACAGTTCTGTGGTCTGGGGAGTGGCCCCTCTTCCATGGCTGCAGTAGGCATTGCCCTAGTGAGGGCTCTGTGCAGTGCCTCTGATCCCACATTTCCACTCGGCATTTACCTAGTAGGGCTTTCTGTGGTGGCTCTGCTCCTGTGGCAGGTTTCTGCCTGCGCCCCCTTTTAAATCTAGTTGAAGGTAGCCATGCCCCCAAAGCTCTTGCATTCTGTGAGCTTGCAGACTTAACGCCATGTGGATGCTGCTAAAGTTTAAAGCTTGTACCTCCTGGAGCAGCAGGTTGAGCTGCAGCTGGGACCACTTAAGCCACAGCCAGGGAAGTCAAGAGGTGCTGCACTGGAATGAGGGGGGCACAGTCCTGCGATGGCTCTGGGCAGTGAGCCTGTGGAGGATATCCCAGGCATGTCCCCTGAAACCATTCTGCTCTCCTAGAGCTCTGGGCCCGTGATAGGAGAAACAGCTTGGAAGATCTCTGAAATGTCTTTGGAGTCTTTCCTCCATTGTCTTGATGAATAACAACTGGCTTTCTTCTATCTAGCCTGATCTTTTAAGCAAATGGTTGCTTGGCCACATGCTTAGTATTCTCTTCCAAATGTGCTTGCTTTTCACTCTTTAGGTGGCCAGGCTGTGAGTTTTCCTTTGCTTCTCTTTTAACTATAAATTCTGCTTTAAGTCATTCCTTTCCTTTTGCATCTCACTGTATGTGGTTAAAAGGAGCCATGCAGCAACCTAAATGCTTTGCTGCTTAGCTGTTTTCCATCAGATATCCCCGTTCATTGCTCTTGAGTCCTGCACTCTATAAAGCCCTTGGACATAAACACAGTTCAGCCAAAGTCTTTGCTACTTTGTAACAAAGATGGCCTCTCCCCTTAGTTTCCAATACCTTGTTCCTCATTTCTGTCTGAGACCTCATTAGAATGGCCTTTACTGTTCATATTTCTACCAACATTCTGGTCATGACCACTTAAATAATCTCTAAGAAGATTTAGGCTGTCCTTAGTTCTGGGGCCTTCTTTTGAACCCTCAACAAATTTGCCCTTAATGCTCCATTCACAGAAATCTAGGCTTTTTCTAGCCTGCTCCTACAAACTCTGCCAGCTTCTATCCATTACCCAGTTCCAAAGCAGCTTCTACATGTTCAACATGTAGAAGGGCAACAGCCCCTCTTCTCTGCACCAATTTTCTGTCTTAGCCCATTTTCTGTTGTTATAACATAATACCACAGGCTGGGTAATTTTACATATGTATAGAATATATATATATAATATATAGAAAAAAATATGTATTTTATATAATAATACATGAGTGTTGACTCATGGTTCTACAGGCTGGGAAGTCCAACGTTGAGGCACTGCATCTGGTGAGGGCCTTCTTGCTGTGTTATAACATGGCAGAAGGGCCAAGAGAAAGAGAACAGAAATCAGGCTGAACTCATTCTTTTTATCAGGAGCCCACTTCCTAGATAACTAACCCACTCTCACAATAACAGGATTAATCCATTCATGAGGGCAGAGCTCTCACAACCTAATCACCTCTTAAAGGTCTCACCTCTCAACAGTTACTATGGCAACTAAACTTCATTATCAGTTTTTTGAGGGACCATTCAAACAATAGCAGTCATGTAGTTGGAATCACACAGTATGTAGCCTTTTCAGATCGGCTTCTTTCACTTAGTAATATGGATTTAAATTTCCTCCATTCTTTTCATGGCTTGATAGCTCATTTCTTTTTAGTGCTGAATAATAGTTCATTGTCTGGATGTACCACAGTTAATCCATTTACCCCCTGAAGGACATCCTAGTTTCTTCTTTTGGCAACATGAATAAAGCTGCTATAAACATCTGTGTGCAGATTTTTGTGTGAACATAAGTTTTCAACTCTTTTGTGTAAATACCATGGAGTGTGATTGCTCGATCATATGGCAAAAGTATGTTTAGCTTTATAGAATGACAATTCATCTTTCAGAGTGGCTGTACTATGTACTAAGTGGCTGTACTATTTTACATTTACATATACAACAATGAAATGTAACATTACGTTTACAACAATGAAGGAAAGTTCCTGTTGCTCCATATCCACCTCATTGTTTGGTGCTGTTTGTTCTGTATTTTCACCATTCTTTCATTGTTGTTTTAGTCTACATTTCCCTGATAACATGTGATGCAGAGTATCTTTTCTTATGCTTATTTGACATCTGTATTTCTTTTTTAGTGAGGTGTCTATTAAGGTACATGGCCCTTTTTTTAATTGGGTTGTTTTTTTCTTATTGAGAGCTTTAAGAGTTCTTTGTGTATTTTGGACAACTGTCTCTTATCAGCGTGTCTTTTGCAAATATTTTCTCCCAGTTCGTGGCACGTCTTCTCATTCTCTTGACATTGGCTTTCACAAAACAGAAGTTTAAAAATTTTTTTAATGAATTCCAGCTCATCCATTATTTATTTCAACAATCTATGTAGAAAAATCCAAATAAATCAACACAAAAATTTCTGGAACTAATAGGTGATAATAGTAAGATTGTAGGATATAAGGTTGTTGTACAAGTCTATCACTTTCCTATATACCAGCAATGGGCAAGTGAAATTTGAAATTTAAAACACAATACCATTTACATTAGCACCCAATAAAAGAAAGTACTTGGGTATAAATCTAAGTAAATACATACACGATTTATATGAGGAAAGCTACAAAACTCTGATGAACAAAATCAAAGAAGAACTAACTAAATAAATAGATATTCCATATTCACAGATAGGAAGACTCAATATTGTCATGATACATGTTTTCCCAACCTGATCTGTAGATTCAGTGTAATCCCAATGAAAATCCCAGCATGTTATTTTGTGGATATTGAAAAATGATTCTAAAGTTTATATGGACAGGGAAAGATCAAAATAATCAACACAATACCGAAGAAGAACAAAGTTGGCACTACCTGACTTCAAGACTTACTAGCTATAGTAGTCTTCAAGACTTAAAGCTATAGTAATCTTCAAGACTTAAAGCTATACTAATCAAGACAGAGTGGTACTGGCAAAAGAATAAAGGAGTAGATTAATAAACAGAATAAAGAGCCCAAAATAGGCCCACATAAATATAGTCAACTGATCTTTGACAAAGAAGCAAAGATAATGCAATAGAGCAAAGACAGTCTTTTCAAAATATTGTGCAAAAATCAATCTTTTAAAAAATATGAATAACTGGACATCCATATACAAAAAAAACCCCTGAATTAGACACAGACATTATATATTCCACAAAAGTTAACTCAAAGTACCTCATAAATCTAAATTTAAAATGCAAAACTAAAACTCCAAGAAGACAACATAGGAAAAAGTCTAGATGACCTTGGGTATGGTGATGACTTGTCAGGTATAACATGTCATCTACAAAGGCAGTTTTATTCCTTCCTTCCCAATCAGTATAACTTTTATTTCCTTTTCTTACCTTATTGAGTTAGCTTGGACTTCCAGTATGACGTTGAAAAGGAGTGGTAAGAGGAAACATCCTTGACTTGTTCCTGATTTTAGTGGGAAAACTTCTAGTTTCTCACCATTAAGTATGATGTTTGCTGTAAGTGTTTTGTAGATATTTTTCATCAAATAGAGGAAGTTCTCCTCAATTCCTAGTTTACTGAGAGTTGTTATATTAATGAGTATTGAATTTTGTGAAATTATTTTTCTTCATCCATTGATATAATCATGGGGTTTTTCTTTTTTAGGTTGTTCATGTGATGGTTATATTAATTTATTTTGAAACCTTGAACCAGCCTTATATACCTAGGATAAATCTCACTCGGTAATGAGGTATAATTCTTTTTATACATGGTTGGATTTGATTTGCTAGTACTTTGTCGAAGATTTTTGCATCTGTGTTTATGAGATATATTGGTCTGTAGTTTTCTTTTTTGGTAATGTTTTTGTCTGGTTTTGGTAGTGCTGGACTCATAGGATGAATTAGAAAGTATTTTCTCTGCTTCTATCTTCTGAAAGTGATTGTAGAGAATTGGTATAATTTCTTCCTTAAATGTTTGGTTGAACTCACCAGTGAACTCTTATCTGCCTGGCGCCTTCTGTTTTGGAAGGTTATCAACTATTTATTCAATTTTTTAATAGATATAGGCCTTTCAGATTGTCTATTTCTTCTTTTATGAGTTTTGGCAAATTGTGTCTTTCAAAGAGTTGGCCCATTTCACCCAGGTTATCAAATTTCTGGGCATAGAGTTCATAGTATTCCTTTCTTATCCTTTCAAAGTCCATAGGATTTGTAGTGATGTCCCTTCTTTAATTTCTGATATTAGTAATTTGTGTTCCCTCTCTTTTTTTCTTAATCTAGCTAGAGACTTATTGATTTAATCGATCTTTTCAAAGATTCAGCTTTTGATTTCATTGATTATTTGTTAATTTTCTTTTTTCAATTTCATTGATTTCTGCCCTAATTTTTACTATTCTTTTTTTTCTTCTACTTACTTTGGTCTTCTTTTCCTAGTCTGTGAAGGTGGAAACTTAGATTATTGATTTTAGATTTTTCTTCTTTCCTAATATATGCATTTGATGCTATAATCTTCCCTCTAACCACTGCTTTGGCTGTGTCTTACACATTTTAATAAGTTGTGTTTTAATTTTCATAGATAAAAATATTTAAAAATTTTTTGAGATTTCTTCTTTGACCCATGTATTATTTAGATGTGTGTTAATCTCCACGTGTTTTGGAATTTTCTAGTTATCTTTCTGTTATTGATTTCTAATTTAATTCCATTGTGGTCTGAGAGCAGATGTTGTATAATTTCTACTCCTTTTAATTTGTTAAGGTGGGTTTTATGGCCCAAAATATGGTCAAATTCATTTTGTTTTATGGCCCAATAATATTCCATTGTGTAGATATACCACATTTTGTTTAACTACTCATGAGTTGGTGGACATTTGGGTTGTTTTCATTTTTTGTTAATTCCACTGTACACTGAATATACAATTCAGTGGTATTTTGTATGCTCACAATGTTGTGCAGCCATCACCTATATCTAACTCCAAAACATTTTCATCAACTCAAAAGAGATCTTGAATCCATTAAGCAGCCACTCCTCATGTCTCCGCTCTCAACTCCTGGCAACCACTAATCTGCTTTCTGTCTCCATGAATTTAGCCATTTTGGATATTTCATTTAAATGGAATCATACAATATGTGATCTTTTGTATCTGGTTTCCTTTACTTTTCATAATATTTTCAATGTTCATCCATGTTGATAGCATTCCTTTTTAGGGCTAAATACTATTGTGTTGTATGGATATACTATGTTGTGTTTATCTATTCATCTACTGATGGACGTTTGAGTTGTTTCCACTTTTGCTGTGTGAATAGTGCTGCTATGTATTTGTACTCATTGTACACATTGTGTACAAACATTTCTTCAAATACCTGTTTTCAATTCTTTTGGAGAATTGTTTTTAATTCTAAGAGCAGAATTGCTGGGTTATATGGTATCATTGTGAGGAACTGCCAAGCTGTTTCCCAAAGTGGCTGAACCATTTTACATCCCCACCAACAAAATATGAGAGTTCCAATTTCTCCACATTCTCACCAGTGCTTGCTTTCCTTCCCTTCCCCTTCCCCTTCCCCTCCTCTCTCCCTCCCGCCTTTCTTTCTTTCTCTCTCTCTTTTTCTCTTTCTTTCCCTTTCTCTCTCTCTCTCTCTCTGTCTTTTAAATTATAGCCATTCTCGTGGATATGAAAGAGTATCTCATTGTGGTTTTGATTTGGATTTTTCAGATGACTAATGATGTTGAGCATTTCTTCAGGTGCGTCTTGGCCATTGTATATCTTCTTTGAAAAAATGTCTGTTCAAGCATTTTGACCATTTTTAAATTGGGTTATTTTGTCTTTCTGTTGCTGAATTGCAAGAGTTCTTTATATATCCTGAATTCTAGACTCATATCAGATATATGATTTATAATACAAATATTTTCTCCCTTTATCCCATTATTCATTGTCATTTCCTTTTCCTTTTTTTTTTTAGACAGGGTCTCACTCTGTCACCCAGGCTGGAGTGCAGTGGTGCAATCTTGGCTCACTGCCACTTCCACCTCCCTGGCTCAAGCAATCCTCCCATCTCAGCCTCCCCAGTACCTGGGACTACAAGTGCACACCACCATGCCCTGCTAATTTTTGTATTTCTTGTAGAGATGAAGTTTCACCATGCTGCCCAGGCTGGTCTCGAACTCCTGAGCTCAAGTGATCCTCCTGCCTCAGCCTCTAAAGTGTTGTGATTACAGGTATAAGCCACTGTGCCCAGCCTCATTTTATTTTCTTGATAGTGTCTTTTTTTTTTTTTTTTTTTTTGAGACAAGGTCTCACTCTGTTACCCAGGCTGGAGTACAGTGACATGATTATAGCTCACTGTAACCTTGAACTCTTGGGCTCAAGCAATCCTCCTGACTCAACCTCTGGAACAGCTAGTACGACAGGTGTGTGCCACCACGTTTGGCTAACTTTTACATTTTTTTGTAGAGATGGAGTCTTGCTGTGTTGCCCAGGCGGGATCTTGATAGTGTTTTTGTGTTTGTTTGTTTTTTGTTTTTGTTTTTGTTGTTGTTGTTGTTGTTGTTTTTGTTTTAGATGGAGTTTCGCTTTTGTTGCCCAGGCTGGAGTGCAATGTGCAATTGAGCAATCAAGGCTCACTGCAACCTCTGGCTCTCAGGTTCAAGAGATTCTTCTGCCTCAACCTCCCAAGTGGCTGGGATTATAGGCATGCACCACCACGCCTGATTGATTTTGTATTTTTAGTAGAAACAGGGTTTCACCATGTTGGCCAGGCTGGTCAGGTGATCCGCCTACCTTGGCCCCCTAAAGTGCTAGGATTACAGGCATGAGCCACTGTGTCCGGCCTTGATAGTGTTTTTTGATGAACTATATACTTTTATTTTGATGAAATCCAAGTTACCCATCTGTGTACATACTGAGCTGACCCTGAGACATGGCAAAATGTGTGAAGATGGTACTTGAGTGAGTGAAGTTTGGGCAGTGTTATTTCTAGCAAATTCTTTCTCCTTGGTGGTTTCCTCTGGCCTGTGGATATACTTTATTCAGCAAAAGATGCCAGGGCTGAGTGAGGAGATATGGCCTCTGGTCTCCCACCCAGAGCGTAAACTTGGCAAGACCCCAGTCAGGCTCCCCCTCCTCTGCTGTTCCTAAACATGCATTCATGGACAAGGGGTCTCTGGTGCAAAGGAAAGTGACTCCTTCCCTCTCCCACAACCCTGCCACCACTTACCTGCTAGCCAGCCACTCCCTCCTCTTTCTGTAACTGGGCATTGGTCCAGCTGCCAGGCCTGGCACCTCTCCCATTTGGCCAGATGTAGTTCCAAAAACAACTGCAGGAATATTTGGATACATTTTCCAGCCTGGACTAGTGGTGTTCCTGTCCATAGCTGGGACCCAGCTTTTTTTCCTCTGGGTAGGGCTACAGCTCCTTACCTCCTGGAAGGCTATGGAAGTGTGGTTTTCTTTTTCTCCTTTCTCTTTTGGGACATGAGCATCTTTCCAAGTCCTTCTGGCCAGATGTTGATGCTGTGAGTCTGTTGGTCTCCCATCAATGCTGAGGGGCCTCAGATGCTGCCTCTTACCCGTAACCCATATGCTCCCAGGTATGTTTATTTCCTAGAGCTGCCATGACACAGAGCCACAAACTGGGAGGCTCAGAACAACAGGCATTGTTCCTTGCACAGTTCTGAAGGCTGGAAGTCCAAAATCAAGGTGTTGGCAGGGCTGGTTCCTATGGGAGGCTCTGAGGGAGAATCAGTTCCAGGCTCTCTCCTAGCTCCTGGTAGTTGCTGGCAATCCTTGGAGTCCCTTGGTTTGTAGATGTATCACCCCAGTCTCTGCCTTCATCTTTACATGGCATTCTTCCCGTGTCTCTGTCGCTGTGTCTTCTTCTCCTCATCTTATTGTCATATTGGATTAAGGGCCTACCCTGCATCAGTATGGCCTCATCTTAGCTAATTTCATCTGCAGTGACCCTATTTCCAAATAAGGTCACATTTTCAGGTTCTAAGAAGGACATGAATTCTTGAGCGGGATAATGTCCAGCCCAGTGCACCAGGCAATACCAAGGGCATCACTAGGTAGGAGGCTGGAGATGACTCCATTTCTGTGAGCTCCTCCTTGGCACCTCTGTGTCTTTGCTTCTAATAGCCTGTGCCTGCCACTCTCTCTCGAGGGCTCCCCTTGAGCTATTAGGGGGGCTTTGTGTACACAAAATTCAGACACATACATGCATACACACACATACACATGCACACGCACACACATGCACACACACATATACACAAACACACAGAGCCAGAGTGCCTGGGCATTCATGACCCCTGGAGCTGTCTTACCATGGTGATGACTGACAGGTGGGCTGGGCGCGGTGGCTCACGCCTGTAATCCCAGCACTTTGGGAAGCCAAGGCAGGTGGACCACCTGAGGTCAGGAGTTCGAGGCCAGTGTGACCAACATGGTGAAACCCTGTCTCTACTAAAAATAGAAAAAAATTAGCTGGGCATGGTGGTGCATGCCTATAACCCTAGCTACTTGGGAGGCTGAGGCAGGAGAATCACTTCAACTCGGGAGGCAGAGGTTGCAATGAACCAAGATCATGCCATTGCACTCCAGCTTGGGCAACAAGAGTGAAACTCCGTCTCAAAAAAAAAAAGGAATGACTGACAGGTGCACATGCGGAAGTATGGAAGCCCAGATCCCTGGCCAGGAGTTGGGCACAAACTCTGAGGTTTAACTTACACTCCAGAGCTCCCCACAGGTCAGTTTCAAGTGACTTCACCCTCCATGTCCAGCTCCCCCTACTCTGACACTGGCTTGTCCTGGGAGCATTTTCTTAAGAAATCACTTCCATGTGAATTCTCTTCTCAAAGTCTGCTTCTGGGCAGCCCAAGCTGAAACAGATCCCCCTACCTGGAACCTGCTGCGGCTGGGACCGATACGCAGGAACCCAACCCAGGGAGCCACAAAGGGATCCACCTCCCGGATCCGAGGGTTCCATGATTCATGAGTGATGGTGCTCTGTAAATAGCTATTTATCCTGATGCTCTCCCTCCCCACACACCTCCTGAAAGGCCCCAGTGTGTGATGTTCCCCTCCCTGTGTCCATATGTTCTCATTGTTCAGCTCCCACTTATGAGTGAAAACATGCAGTGTTTGGTTTTCTGTTTCTGCGTTAGTTTGCTGAGAATAATGGCTCCCAGTTCCATTCATGTCTCTGCAAAGGACATAACCTCGTTCCTTTTTATGGTTGTATAGTATTCCATGGTGTATATGTACCACATTTTCTTTATCCAGTCTATCACGGATGGGTATTTGGGTTGATTCCATGTCTTTGCTATTGTGAATAGTGCGTTGCAGCATTTCCATTTTACCATGGGTTGCTGCTGTGCCTGCCGCACATTAGGATTTGGTGGATCTGGTCATAGGCAGCTCATAGAGGGAAACTCAGCCAGCAGTTGCTTGATGTCTCATGGCCAGGCTCCGAGTCTCTGTAGGGTTCAGCAGCATATGCCAGCAACTGTTTTTCAAAAGGAGAGTAGTTCTCCACTGCAGAAAATTTTAGAGGTCTGTACTGGAATTCTTCTACTGGGGTTTGTTAAAGGCTCCACCCAAGTTCTTTATCTAGCACCATAAATCTTCTCAGTCTTGTGGCTAGCAGAGCAGCTCACACTGCAGCTTGGACCTATGCAGCGTTCTGTTTTGCTTTGTCTCAGAACGGAAAGCTTTCTGAATCGCTGAATAAATAGGTCAGAGTAGTGTTCCCAAGTGTGGTATATGCTGCTTTGAAATTCAAGGAGGACAAAGAAGGTGGGCATAAAACAACAGAAAGACAGTTTCTCGCATTTTGGGAGATCAGAAGTCTGAAACCAAGATGTCGGCAGGGCTGCACTCTCTCCCGAGGCCCGTGTGTTGCCTCTTCTTTCTTCTCTTGGCTCCAGACATTCCTTGGCTTGTGGCTGCATCACTCCAATCTGCGTCTGTGGTCACATGGCTTCCTCCTCTTCCCTACGTGCCTCTCTTCTATATGTCTCTTATAAGGACATTTGCCATTACATTTAGGACCTGCCTGCATCATCCAAGATTACCTCCTCATCTTGAGATCTTTAACTGAATTACATCTGCAAAGATCCATTTTCCAAATAAGGTAATATCCCCATTAGTTGTGGAAAGTAGAACATGGACATATCTTTGTGGTGGTGGTGGTGGGGGGAGCTTTTTCATCCTACTGTATGGTAGAGGTACTAAATGCAGCAATTTGTCTTTTTTTCTGAGAGGGAATGGCTTGGCATGCCTCAGATCACAGGTTCCTTAAGATCTTCATCAATACGGGGGTCCTGAATTTTCAGAGGATTTGTCTTCCACTCTCTGGTGTGCATACATTTTTGTTTTGTTTTGTTTTGAGATGGAGTCTTACTCTGTCACCCAGGCTAGAGTGCAGTGGCACGATCTTGGCTCACTGCAACCTCCAACTCCTGAGTTCAAACCATTCTCCTGCCTCAGCCTCCCAAGTAGCTGGGATGACAGCCGCCCACTACCGTGCCTGGCTAATTTTTGTATTTTTAGTAGAGACAGGGTTTCACCATGTTGGCCAGGCTGGCCTCAAACACCTCACCTCAGGGGATCCACCCACCTCAGCCTCCCAAAGTGCTGGGATTACAAGGGTAAGCCTCTGTGCCCAGCCATACATTTTATTAAAGCATCTTGGGTTCTTGCCATTTCTCCTCCTTAGGTTTAGAGCAGCAGGAGCACGGTGGCAACTGTCCAGTGAAGGGGGTCTACTGAGAGGCTTACCCACAGCATCCACTGCAGTGTCCTTGATCCTCTTGACACCCCACGCTACCACCCAGGTCCATCATGTTAACATCATGTGAGCGTTGGCTGCAAACTGCTCACATCTGCCCCCGTCTCTGGAGAATTGCTCTCTGCCAAACAGTAGGCATCTCACCATGGAGGTTATGCCCCTTCGGGGGCTTGGCAAGTCTTGCCAACTGACTTACATGAGGACACAAAAAGTCCGCTCTCTGGAGGGGACTACTCGGTGCTGTAATTCATGCTCCAGAGGCCCTCGTGAGACCAGAATGAGGCTGGCCTCCAGCCCAGGGATGTCATAGATTAACTTCCTTCCCTTGCTCTGTCCTACTTCCCTCTTTCCACTTCCCCTGACAGCCTTCCCCACAAAAATCCCCACCTTTGGATCTGCTTCTAGGGAAACCTGACCTAAGAGAGTCCTTGGGTGTATTAGTCTATTCTCATGCTGCCAATAAAGACATACTTGAGACTGCGTAATTTATAAAGGAAAGAGGTTTAATTGACTCACAGTTCCACATGGTAGGGGAGGCCTCAGAATCATGGTGGAAGAGCAAGGAGTGTTTTACATGGGAGCAGGCAAGAGAGAATGAGAGCTAAGTGAAAGGGGAAAGTCCTTATAAAATCTTGTGAGATTTATTCAATACCACGAGAACAGTATGGGGAAAACCACCCCCCATGATTCAGTTATCTCCCACTGGGTCCCTCCCACAACATATGGGAATTATGGGAGATAAAATTCAAGAAGAGATTTGGGTGAGGATACAGCCAAAGCATATCATTCCATCCCTAGCCACTCCCAAATCTCATGTCCTCACATTTCAAAATCAATCAAACCATTCCAACAGTCCCTCAAAGCCCTAACTCATTTCAGCATTAACTCAAAAGTTCACAGTCCAAAGTCTCATCTGAAACAAGGTAAATCCCTTCTGCCTATGAGCCTGTAAAATTAAAAGCAAGTTAGTTACTTCCTAGATAAAATGGGAGTACAGGGATTGGGTAAATACAGCTGTTCCATATGGGAGAAATTGGCCAAAACAAAGGGACTACAGGCCCCATGCAAGTCCAGAATCCAGTGGGGCAGTCCAATCTTAAAGCTCCAAAATGATCTTCTTTGACTCCATGTCTAACATCCAGGTCACACTGATGCAGGAGGTGGGTTCCCATGGTCTTGGGCAGCTCTGCCCCTGTGGCTTCATGGGGTACAGCCTCCCTCCCAGCTGCTTTCGCAGGCTGGCGTTGAGTATCTATGGTTTTTCCAGGTGCACCGTGCAAGCTGTTGGTGGGTCTACCATTCTGAGGTCTGGAGGATAGTGGCCCTTTCTCACAACTCCACTAGGTAGCACCCCAGTGGGGACTCTGTGTGGGGGCTTCAGCCCCACATTTCCTTTCTGCTCTGCCATAGCAGAGGTTCTCCATGAGGGCCTCACTCCTGCAGCAAACTTCTGCCTGGACATCCAGGTGTTTCTATACATCCTGTGAAATCTGAGCAGAGGTTCCCAAACCTCAATTCTTGACTTCCGTGCACCTGCAGGCACAATACCACATGGAAGCTGCCAAGACTTGGGGCTTCCACCCTCTGAAGCCACAGCCCCGGCTGTACCTTGGCCCCTTTTAGACATGACTAGAGCAGCTGGGACACAGGGCACCAAGTCCCTAGGCTGCACACAGCAGAGGGGCTCTGGGCCCCAGCCCATGAAGCCATTTTGTCCTCCTAGGCCTCTGGGTCTGTGATGGGAGGGGCTGCCACAAAGGTCTCTGTCATGCCCTGGAGAGATTGTCCCCATTGTCTTGGCAATTAACATTTGGCTCCTCATTATTTATGCAAATTTCTGCAGTATGCTTGAATTTCTCCTCAGAATATGGGTTTTTCTTTTCTATTGCATCATCAGGCTACAAATTTTCCAAACTTGTATGCTCTGCTTCCCCATTAAACATAAGTTCCAATTCCAAACCATATATTTGTGAATGAATAAAACTGAATGCTTTTAAAAGTACCCAAGTCACCTCTTGAACACTTTGCTGCTTAGAAATTTCTCCCACCAGGTGCCCTAAATCATCTATTTTAAGTTCAAAGTTCCACAGATCCCTAGGGCAGGGGCAAAAATCTCTATGGCAGGGGTGGTCTCTTTGGTAAAACATAGCAACAGTCACCTTCACTCTTCCTTTGTATTCTGCCATGACTGTGAGGCCTCCCCAACCATGTGGAACAGAGAATCAATTAAATGATACCATGATGGAGGATGGAGTGAGGGAGTCCTGAGGCTGGACCGTGAAGGTGCTCTGCTGTCCTCGCCATGTAAACTGCTCTAGTGCCTCTCTGCTGTTGGATATCAGGAAGAAAGGATTTACCAAATTGGTAGCTGCATTCCAAATTCCAGAGACAGTGTTGATCTGCTGTAGTCAAGATGCCATATCTGGCACAGTGGGTGAAACTGGACTACGCCTGGCTATGTTTATGGTAGTCTGCAGTCAGCTCCTCTGAGAGACCCTCCCTGACCACCTTATCTAACAATGACTTCCAACTCCCAGTCTTCCTCCATCACATTATCCTGTTTTTTTTTTTTTTTTTTTTTGTTTTTTTAATGTCACTGTTACTGTCTGCAGCCATGTGATCTATTTATTCGCTTGTAGCCTTTCTCCCCAATTAGGGTGTAGGCTCCAGGGGAATAAATACATTGTGTGACTTGTTCGCATCTGCATCCCAAGCACCCGCCACTGTAGTGGATGTCTAACCAATGTGTGTTGAATGAATAAAAGGGCAGAACAATGTTCTTTCACTTGAAGTAGATAGAGGGGAAGAAATAGGGTTTTCTGTGGAGATTCCAAGGCAGAGGCCATTTCTGGGGGATCACTGGGGTGGGAGAAGGCAGGTCAAGGTGGGCTGTCTTCCAGGTGGTGCGAACCCCCTGGCCTCTGCCAGCCTCTCACTGGCCAGTCTGCTTGTTGGGTCTGGCACAGGCCTCAAGGAAACATAACATTTTTAATAAAACCTCAGAGTCAATAAAGGCGAATGGTCCCGGGTGCCTCTCCTGCCGGCCCCAGCTGTTGACTTTAGAAGTCAAGAGGTTGAGGCGTTGCCCAATTCTTGTGTAGTACAGGGAGATATAAGCTGGAAGGGCCTGTCCCATTTTATATGAAAACAAAACAAAACAAAACTCACCAGGCCCTGGAAAGAGTCCACCATCAGCCAGAATCAAAGGTCCATTCAGAGCGACAGAACTCCTCACATTTGCCGCTAATGAAAACCAAATTTCTCATCCATCTGAGCATTTCCAGGGGCTATAACTGGTAGGGGCTGCAGAGTCTTTGGCCATCCCTCCCACCACCGAAGAGGCCCCACTGTGTTAAAATAGTTTTATGATAATATAGGCCTTGTACTTTTCTCATTTCAGGCATCAGTGATTTAGGACGGAGTTGTTTTCATGGAAAAAGAAATAGAACCTGTTTGTGGCAGGGCAAGACTGCCGCCTGGGCAGATACTCCCACTGTGTGCATATTTGGATAGGGGGATGAACCTGCCATGAAGAGGCTCGGACCTAGCTCCGGGGAGGCCTCGTTCATGAAGGGACCCCCCCTTGGGTGGGGAAAGATGGACTGGGGGTTCCCAGACAGATTAAGAGACAGTCACAGTGACTTCTGTTTTTTGATTTCATGCTTTGTGAAATCTTAGAATCACAACTCAGAAAGGTAGAGGCATACCTCTCAGATGCAGAGAAAGGGCCTCTGTTTTTTTAAAAAAGACATTTTCTCATTTCTTTTTCTTTTTTCCTCCCCCTTGATCAATCTTTGTAAGCAAGTATGTGTAGAAATGTCACATTTTTTTCCCCTTAAAGTCAACTTGATTCTTACTTTGAGCCTCCAATACTTTTAGTTGGTAGGAGATTTAAACTCAACACTTTTAGCGACTGCTCTGCCTTTGTCAGGATCAGGTGGAATTCTGTCCTTGTTTCTCAGTTTTGTTTTGTTTTGCTTGGTTTTGTTTTCAGATGGAATCTCACTCTGTGGTCCAGGCTGGAGTGCGGTGGCACAACCTCAGCTCACTGCAAACTCTGCCTCCTGGATTCAAGTGATTCTCCTGCCCCAGCCTCTTGAGTAGCTGGGATTACAGGCATATGCCACCATGCCTGGCTAATTTTTGTATTTTTAGTAGAGATGGGGCTTCACTGTGTTGGCCAGGCTGGTCTCAAACTCCTGACCTCAGGTGATCCTCCTGCCTCCACCTCCCAAAGTGCTGGGATTACAGGTATGAGCTACTGCACCTGACCTGTTTCTTAGTTTTTTCATCTGTAAGATGGGGAGAATGATAATACATACCTCAATGGACTGGGTTAAAAAATCGCAAAATATTTAGAATAGTGCCTGGCATAGAGTAAGTGTTAACTATTATTATTATTATTATTATTATTCCAGAGATAAAGAGAAGGCATCAAACCTAGTATGAGGGTATCAGGGAAGGCTACCTGGAAGAGGTGGTGTTTCAGCTAATGACGGATGAGGTAGTCCTTGCATGATCTTGAACTCCTCTGCTTGGACGTTTACCAGTCTAGAAGTTTAATATGCTATACCCTGAACAAGTGGGCTAATTTTAGAAAACTATAAAGAAGAAAACAGAAAACAGGCATAACCTCATCTTTGCATTGATTTCATTCTAGATTACTTTTATCTCTATTTTTAACTATATTAATTGATAATCTGTATACACAGTATGTGTCTGGCTAGAAAAATGTTATTTCTAAAAAGTATTTGTATATTTATAGGAAATAAATATCTGAATGGGGGAGAAAAGCCTAAAAATATTAATAGTGGGTACCTTTGGAGGGGGGATTATCAGTCATTTTTCTTGTGTGTTTTTTGGTCATCAGAACTGTCTACTTTCCCTCTCAAGATTATATATTAGTTTGTGTCATTTAAAAATGTCATTTAGTCTGGGCATGGTGGCTCATCCCTGTAATCCCAACACTTTGGGAGGCCAAGGCGTAAGATTTGCTTGAGGCCAAGAGTTTGAGGCCAGCCTGGGCAACATAACGAGGCCCTGCCTCTAAACAAAAAATTAGCCAGGCCTGGTGGTCCACACCTGTAGTTCTAGCTCCTTGAGAGGCTGAGGCAGGAGGATCACTTGAGCCCAGGAGTTGGAGGCTGCACTGCACTCCACTCTAGGTGACAGAGTGAGACCCTGTCTAAAAATAAAAACTAAAAATGTTATTTAAAATGTAATATATAGAACTCAGGAACCGCAGATGCAGAGTCTCATAACCTTTATATTTTCAGACCATGAAGGAGAGTGGGATAGCTCGGCCAGACTCTGAGCATCTTGGGCCCACAAGTCTGAGAGGCTGCATGTGACCTCCAGTGTGGTCACACTGTTCTATAAGGAAACCGAGGCAGGACATAAGGCTTCACTAAACACTTGTGAAGTGGTGGGGAGGGAGGGGGCAAGGGCCAACTGGGTGATAACAAAGGCTATTGTTAAGACCTTGCCCCCAGTGGCACATGAAATGCCACTAACTCTGAGGGACTGAGAGACATTCAAACCTGAGGTTTGGGGCATGGCGCCCTTCCTGTGACTTTGGAGCTAATGATGTCTGAGACACCTCTTAGCTCCTCCTTCTGTCTTTCTGCACAGGCTTCACCCTCCTTTGCCCGGACTATTTTAGTAGCCTGTGAACAGGTCTCTGCACCCTCATCCCTAGTCCGCACCGTCGTGGTGCTCCCCTCCTAAACATACATCTCCGCTTGGCTCCCCCGAGCCACTGACCCCTGGCATGGATCCTCTCCCGCCTCCCATCACCATTGCTACACCTGTCCCACCATCCTCCCAGCTCAGTGACACCTGGTTCTCCAGGCCTTTGCACATGGCATTCCCTCCTACCACTTCTCTGCTTGATCCATTCCTACTCATCTTTCCATCTGATCTCGGGGGAGAGATGTTTTCTCTGAGGAGCCTGCCTTGTTTGCCCTGATCCACACTGGGCTGGCACAACCTGTTTTCCTGTCTGTCTGCCCTGTGAGATCCCCGGGGCCATGGCTGCGACTTGTTCACCTTGTTCTTGGTGTCTGGCACCTGGGGGTGGGGTGGGGCTCTGTGTTTGGTGAATGAGTGAATGAATTCTGGCCAAGGCCTCGAAGACACCCAGCCCAAAGACCTGCGTGGGGTGGTGTGGCCCAGATGGTGTGTTTGGACACCAGAGAGCCCACATTGCTACCAGCCGTCAGGGTGGGCACAAAGGAGGGTAGTCCAGGCCGGCTCCAGGGCTGCTGCACTCCCTTCCCATGATAGGTCCTCCGGGCTGGGCCCAGGGCAGGCCCTTTCTGTGGGTGAATATAAATATATAAAACAAACAGCGCACTCTTAGCTGCAAAACTAAAAATAGGAAGCGCGGGATCCGGCTTCCCAGGCTTCCCCAGCCGCTGGACCACACAGGTGTGGCTGCGGATGTCGGGGCGATGTGGCCCCTCACCCTTCCCAGCTCCGGAGCCCTCATGGGGAGGAATCGGGGCATTCTGGATTTCTGCCAGGAACAGTTCATTCTTTCACTCTGGCCTCCCTCCTGCCCCCATCCCATTTGACAGCTCATTTCATTTACGACCCCAAAATGAACTGACACACTGAGGTGTATTCTCTACTCACGTGGTCAGGCTGGGGTGTTTGGTGCAGCTAAGAGCTGCCCTCTGGGCCATGCTGGGGGGCCGCGTTTATGGGGGGTGCAGTCTGGGGCAAGGGAGGGGCCGGGGCTGAGGAGGGAGGCAGGGCTGGGTCTGCAGCCAGCCCTGCCCTCCCCGACAAACAGCACTGGCCCCACCCCGCACCATCTCCTCAAGCCCTCACCAGGCCCTCACATGGGAACGTGTCATCTCTGGCCTATAGTCTCACGGCTGGGACACCCACTTCTCAGCATAAAAGCCAAACGCATCCCTATGGCCACAGCCCAACAGTGGCAGGGCTGCTCCTAGGGGCCGGCAAGGAGGGTCCATCTGGGCCACTTCACCCCACAGGAAGCCACTTCTGGGAGCCCCCCAGGACACAGCTGGGTCCATCACTGGGTCCTTCTGGGCCAATCTCAAGCTGTGGGGGCTGGAGAAACTGGAGGGACTCAAAGTCCAGCCCAAATCGACAGGACTCCTAGGGCCTCCAAAGCGGAATTCTGGAGTCCAGGGGCTCTCAGACTGTGGAACCAAATGGCTTCCTCAGCCTGGACTGGCTGCTGCATGACCTAAGCTCCTGCTGGTGGCTCACGGGACACGTGGGACTGGGCCCAGGGTCCAGGAGGCCAGGGTTGTAGGATTATGAAAGTCAACCCTTCCTTCAAGCCAGGTACACCCCTGTCCCAAAGCAAATGATCATGGGGCGTGGGATCCTACTCCACACCTGGCATACAGCTGGTGCTCATTTAGCGTATGGCCAAAAAGGGAGACTCAGAGAGGGACAGGCACCTCCCACCGCCACGCAGCTCAGGAAGAGAAAACCTTCCCCACATCAAGACCTTTTGCAGGCCCTTCGGGAATGCGTCACCTGAGGTTGGGAAGTTCTTCTTAATACCTAACCTCAATTCTTGCTGTAGCCGAGGCAGCCTCTCCTCACCCCTGTCCAAAAGGGATGATGGCCACTGTCCACGCCTGCTGCCCAGCGATGCCGCCCCCTGCCGCCATCTGCAGGCCGCTGTGGCTACTGCAGTGCTTCCTCCCACAGCCCTTGGGACCTCAGGCAGGCCTGAGACTTCTCTGGACCTTGAGTTTCCCCTTGGCAAGCTGGGTGTGCTGGTTCGTGCCTGCTAGGGTGCAGGTGATGGAGATTTGAGTCAGGGACTCTGGAGGTCACAGCTCCTCTCCCATCTGCTGTGGCACCAAAGTGTGCCCGGTGAGGGATGGCTACCATCCCCTACAAAGTGACCCCAAATAAACATAAATAGAAACGGTCTTGGCCGTGTAGATGCCGTTTCAGGACCAACCCTGGCAGCGGCTGCCCAGAGCAGACCCACAGAGAAGTTCTACAGCTACTGCCGAGGTCCTGTCCAGAGATGGACCTGCTGTCTCTTGGGTAAAAGAGGATGCTGGACTAGGGAAATGGAAGCTTCTTGCTGGGTGTTGAGTTTCAAGCAGACCAACCAAACTGAACAGCGCAAAGATTTGGGAGTGATTTTTGAAGTCAGTGGGCATCACTCAAAAATAAGGTCTGTTTCATGAACATTTCGCTTCACAAATCCCAACCGGCCACGCTCTGGGCTCTGTGCTGGTACAAATCTCAAGTGGACCAGGCCTCCTTGCTGGCAAGGTGGGAGGCGGACTGTCAAGTCAGGCCACCACACCATCACACCCACGCTACCATTGTTGGGCTGTGGTCCCAGTTCAGCCATGGACCACCCCAGGGAGACATAGACCCTGATGACACTCCCTCTTTGCACCTCAGTTGTCTCATCTGCAAAATGGGGGCACTAAAATGGCTGCTTGCTCCCAATCCCCACTGTTGCTAGCTTGCCACAGATCTTGAAACACGAGCCTCAGTAGGGGGCTCTCACCAAGGCAGCTGGACTCTCCCTCTGCCTCTGCCCCCTCCCCAAATCTGAATCTGGGGAATAGGCACGAATTCCTCCCAACATGGCTGGGAAGAGAATCACAACCCGCTCATGATTGGTGGCACTTGGAAGACCTATTTGATGCTCTCCTGGGGTTCCAGTCATACAGGAGCAGGCCTCACCGGCTGTCCTGCAGCCAGGGTGGTCTCTGTGGCCATTCTTGAAGAAGCTGGAAGCAAGGAGATGAAGGCGCTGCGTGTCTCTGTCCCTGTTCTTCCTGGGCGATAGCAGGAGGTCTCTATCCTCTCCCCGGCCCCACCCTACCTCCATGCATAGCCCTAGAAGCCTGGCACTGGACTCCTTGCACACATCTCAGAGTTATATTATTGTAACAAATCAGTCAAAATTCCATTTTACAGTTAAATAGTACAGAAGACAGTTTACTGTACAAGCAAGTTGTGCATTAAAAACAAACACCAAGCAAATGATAGTGCAAAGCAGTTTCCACCCTGCTCCATCCTCTCGCCAGCTCTGGGATGGTTTTACATCGGATATGAGTGCAGCAGGTGTCATACCTCAGCATGACAATGTGTCACAAAAGATTGGTACTCACTACTGACAGACTCACAGTAACACTGTATTAAAACATCTTCCTTTCCTCCTGCTTCCTATATCAGTGTGTTTGCCTAGTACAACTTTAAAGCAGCCTTGTAAATAAGGACCTACTTTTACCAGCCCAGGCTGTCTGTACCCACTTTGGGCCTTATAGACTCAGTACGGCTGCCATCACTTTTTGTCAGGGGATGTGGGATGGGGTAGGAAGAGCAATTTATTTCCTATCCCTGCCTCTCCAAGGCTTGGGGATCAGGAAGGGGTAGTAATCTGGGATGAGACTACAAAAGTGCTGGGCACTGGGAACCCAAAGGTGCCTCCCACGATGACCTGGGACCAACTACAACCAGAGAATAGGAGGGAAGAAACTACAAGGACAATGGATTCATCGCTGCTTCCTGAGAAGGTATGGAGAGGCCCCTTGGGTGCAGGGAGTCAGCAGCTATATTGAAGAGATGGAGACTGTTTTTCCAGTGAGGACAGGCCAAGAGGAAACCGCAGCAGGAGGGAATGGAATAGGATCACCAGAAGGACTGCCTAACCTGTCGGTGTCTCTGGTGTATGGTTCTGGTTGTTGTGACAAGTTGGGTGGGGACAGTGCTCTCACAGAGACAACCCCTGAACAGCATTCTGCGGGGCAGATTTCTGCATCCACAGAGGCCGAGGCAGAAAGTTAAAATACCACATGCTGCTAGTCTTTGAGCTCCCTTACACCTTTTCTAAACCTTTCTAGGGCCAGAGAACTCTGATGTGAGAATCCACGTGGCCTGGCCCTTGGGCAAGCGCCCACTTTCCCGTTTTGCAAAATTCAGGGGCAAGACTTCACCTCGGAACGCAGTGCAGCTGAGCTGTGGCTGGAGAGCCCTTTATGGTGCTTCTGTTCTGCCACGCACAGCCAGTGCTCCCCACCTCTCACATCCTGCCCACCCCCGCGCAGCCTCCCGGACAGATGTCCTAGAGCCACAGGGGAGAGAGCCCAGCGTCTCATCAGCATGTCCGTCGTCCTCCCAGGGGTGCCTGTGGTGCAGGCTGGTGGGATGCTGCCTGGTGGGGAGTGTAGCCCCTTGAGAAAGTAGTGAGACCCTAATAACCCCACACCCTCAGGAGGCAGCTGGGGTTCCGCGGGGGGCGGAGAGGGGGCAAGGGTGTTGCTCATAATCATGGAGCTATACCTGTAAGAGACCTTGTGTTTGAAAATGTTAGATTAAGCTTCTTTTTCTAAAATCAGTTTTAAAAACTGTTTTTTTGCTCAGGACTGTTTGCTTTCAGAGCACAAAACAGGTTAAAGACAGACAGGTGTGTGTCAGGAGGTGCAAGATTTGGCTGGATCCTCCCAGGAGGCTTGGGGGATGAGGCGCAGCTTGGCTGGACCTAGGTGGGACAGGGACATTGATGTCTGACCCAAAGTGACCCCTCACCTCAATGCCTTCTGCTAGGACCTATCTGGCCTCCCTGTTTTCTCCACAAATGGAGATTATGAGACCACCTAGGGGAAAGGGGACCTCCTACCCACCCAGCCCCGGCAAGAGAACAAAGGGTGGATGCATTGGGCTGGTAAAGTGCATGGAGGAGTCGGTCTGTAGGTGCTTTCCTGGGTTTAGGGACCTGATGCCATAGACTCATGTTCTCTGGGGCCTGGGAGCCATGCGGCTGGGGAAAGCCAACAGTTAGGAATGGAGGGGAAGCTGGGCTGGAGGGCCTGGGAGCCATGCGGCTGCGGGAAAGCCAACAGTTAGGAATGGAGGGGAAGCTGGGCTGGAGGGCCTGGGAGCCATGCGGCTGCGGGAAAGCCAACAGTTAGGAATGGAGGGGAAGCTGGGCTGGAGGGACTGGCTTGGATGTGTTCTCAAACCATCTCTGCCAGCAGCGTGCTGGGTCCTGCCCCGTCTGTACAACGAGGGGAACCCCGCTCAAGGGCAGCGGGGGCAGGGGACACTTTCCAGTTCTGACTCAAATCTGTGTAAATGCAGAGAGGGCTGGACCCAGGGGGTGCAGGGGCTCCGACGAAGGTGCAGGGGTGGGGAGGTTTCCCAGGGCCTGAGGCTTATCCTGTGGGCCAATGCTGCCTCTCTCTGGAAGAGATGGCTTCTGTCCCAGGAGACACGGGCCCCATGCAGCACTGGGCATAGCTGGAGACAGTGAGGTCCTTCTGGGGAGGTGGCAGGAGGCTGATTCCCCACAGAAGTGTGGGATGAGACAGCCAGGATCTGGGCGAGGTGGTGTCCTGGGCGGGGGTGGGGGTGGTTCCTTACACCTCTGTGCACGGATGTGGCTAGACAGATGTAGCCAGAGCCACCCACCAGCTGGGACCACCCTGGGACCGAGACCACCCTGGAGCGCAGGTCCCATTCCTGCCCAGAGCCTCGGAGCCGGAGCCGGCCCATCACTGATCTTGAAGGTTGTGAGGGTCCCCGCCTCCAGCGGGAGGAGTCCACCGGGGAGGTCAGTAGGGCCGCCACACGGCCTCATCCATGCGGCCCGGCGTGCTCAGGGCCGTGGGTGAGTTGCTGTGGCTGCCGTCGGCCTCCACGCCATCACTCTGGCCGCCCAGGCTGGGGTTCATGAGGTTGCCGGCGGCGACAGAGGCAGCGCTGCTGGTGCAAGAGGCCAGCATGCGGGTGGGTGAGCGTTCGCCCCCACTGCTGCTGCCGGCCACCATGGAGAACTGATAGGAGCCAGAGGACGTCCCGTAGTAGAGGTGGTAGGGAGACGGGTTGGCCTGGAAGGGCCCGCTCTGGTTCTGCGGGGCCCCCGGGTAGGGTGGTGGGAGGTAGGTATGGTGGAAGCGGCTGGTGGCTGGCATGCCCGCCACGCTGAGGCTGCTGATGCTCGTGCCCGAGGGCGTGGCGCTGTAGGGGAAGGCAGCTGACATGGCCCCGGGGTAATGCATCCTGGGGTCTGGGAAGCGGCTCTCCGTGAGGGCTGGCAGCGCCGGGAAGGAGCGGTCAAACTGGCGGGGATCAGAGAATGGGTTCAGTTCCGAGGTGCCTGGAGGACAGCAAGGAAGAGGTCAGTTGCAGCTCAAGACAACCCCGGGAGTCCTTCCTGAAGAATGCCCTTGGGCTCTGGTTCCCAAGGCCCATCTGGGGGACCCCTAGTTCTAGACCTGACTCTCCTCTTCCTGCCCTAGGCTGCCCAGGGACTCCCTTGCCAGGACTCCGAACACAGACCTGCTGGGGAGCTGGTGGAAGCGTGCCCTGAGCCAAGAGGGGCCATAGGAGCACCCCCACCAGCAGCAGCAGCAGAAGAGAGGTGGGGTCTTTTCTTCTCTTTAAATCCTCCTGTCCAGCCTCGCAGAGGACAGGCCTAGGACGAGGCGGCGGGGCTGAGGGCAGGGTCGGCTCAGGCCTCCCAGCAGCCCTGCCCAGGCAAGTTCCTTGCCCCACCGGCCCGTGTTAATAGCTGGCAAGGCCGTGGATGTGTAAAGGGCTCCGATGACCGTGTGAGACTGGGAGTTGGAACCCGCTTTTGAAGACAAGCAAATGAGGCAGAGAGAGAGCAAGACTGAGTCTCTGTGGCATAGAAAGGACTGGTTCTCATCACAAGGCCTCTGCTGGGGACACTCATGCTTCTCCTGCCCAGGTGCAGCACACAGAGGTTCTATGCGCTCACACCTGGGTTGTGGGCACTAAGGTCATAGCAGCTCTGGCCTCCACCTCACCCTGGGCCTGTGTCTCTGGAGCTGACTCGTGGCCACACAGTGACTGGACGCCACCCTCACCTGCCTCGGCAGCAAAGTGAGACAGCAGTCAGACAAACTTGGGGACCCAGACCCCGACCTGGTCACAGTGTCCAGCCCAGACCCTGCCCCTGCTCCCCCAGGAATGTGGCTTCTCAATGGGCTCCAAGGCAAGGGTGTTCCATCCTCTGTCCCCCACTTTTGTCATCACAGACCCCCAAGACCTCAGCATTCAAAAGGGCTCGGGGATTGAGTCTAACACCCTTGGTGGGAAAACTGAGGCCCAGACAGAGTGAGGCACTTGCCTAAGGGTCACACAGCACATGGACCTGGCACACAATCCTAGGGTCTCTGGTCCTGATTCCCAGCACATGCATGAGTGGGAGCTGTCCGTCTTTGAGGCAGCACAGGATCAAGGCTTACTGTGTGGCTTCTGGAGCCGGACCGTTATCCTGGTTTGGACACTTACTAGCTTTGTGTCCTTGGGCAAGTCACTTAACCTCTCTGTGCATCAGTTACCCCATATAAAACACGAGACGATAACAGTTCATTGGGATTCAGTTAATACACATCAAGTACTTAGAATGGCACTAGGCACAGAGTAGTGGTCCATGAGGCTTTGCAAGGCCTCTGTGGCTGCGGTGCTTCTTACGCTGGGCACCCAGGAGAACTGGTTTATTCAGGGCCCTGCCAAGTTAAGCCCCTGGTGTGGGGCCTCCCTTGTACTCTGGCAGCGGGGGGAGGGGGATGAGCCCCTAGCAGTGGTCCAGAAGTGCAGTCTGTCCAGCCAGCAACCCCTCTGTGTCACCCACCAGAGGATAAGGGCCGGTGCTAGCCGGGGTGGGCTCTGCCTGCCATGCCGAGGCTTGGCTGAGGACGGAGAGTTATAAGCCTGAGGTGCTGTGTGACTTAGGCTGGGACTTGGAACTTCTCGGGGCTTTGGGGTTTTCCCAAGTCAGCTGGCGTTATGTTTCCCTCAGCAGCGGACTCCGGCCCTGGGCGTGGATCGGAACGGAGCGAGGCTCCTGGCTTAAGGTAAGAAGATGTGGGGACAGCAGTCTGGGTGGCGGGGGCCCTCTGGGATATCTGGGATGCTCCCTAGTAGGTCCCTGCCCCTTGAGGCCGAGAGCTTCCAAGGCGCCTGGCTGCCAGTTTTCACCTGGGGAGCCTCTCGGTGGGAGAGGTCCCGTTGCAGGTGCCGGGCATATCAGCACAGCTGAGACGGGCGGGGTGGAAGTGGGTGCTGGCCGCCTGATGGGAACCCCATTCTCAAGATGAAGGAAACAAACGGAGACCCCAAGATGCAACAGCAGGACTGTGCCCCTCAGAGCTCATGCGGGCTGCAGGGCGCTGGGCTGGGCCTCCCTGGACCCGCCACCGTCCCCTCCAGCCTCTTTCCTCAGGGGCACCACTCCTCCTGCGGGGTGGTGGGGGAAGTACCTGCCCTCAGCACTCCCTCAGAAACCCCCAGCAGCTTCCTCGGAGCTCCTGTACCCCCACCCCGCAGCCTTGCAGCCCCAGGAAACCCGAGCTGCCCGGGGCACTGTCGAGCGGCCAATCCCAACAGTGGAAGGAAATGTTTATTTTCTTCTCCAGATTGCCCCGGCTGCTGCGTGGTGGCTGAATGAGCCCTTTCAGCTGTGAGAAGCCCCCATTGTGGGCGGCTGTGGCTGGGGGCTGGGGCTGGGGTATGGGAGGGGCCGGGGTCTCTGCACTGCTTGCCAGTGACCAAGGTTGGGGGGTCAGAGGCACCGAGGGAAGTGATGGTGGGGTGTCCCGAGGGGGATCCCCAGGAGGGAGTCTGAGGGCAGAGGAGGGGGGTCTGTGAGAGTCTTCCTAAGCCTGGGTCTGCCAGCAACCCCTCTTTGTTAGGGACCTCCTTCTCCCCACTTCACAGATGAGAAAACTGAGGCTGAGTTTAAGTGACTTATCTGAGATCACACAGCCAATGCCTGGCAGAATCTGAATTCCTAGCCTGGTCCAGCTGACTGCAGAGTTCATGCTCCTGCCTGTCCTAGTCATCCAAGGCCCTTTCTCTCACCCAAAGGGGATAGGCCTGAGGATGGAAAGGTCTGGCTGCCTGTGGCCCAGTGCTGTGGGGGCCTAGCAAGGGACTGGGCCAGGCCTCAGGAAGAAGCCGGCAGAGAAGCAGAAGTCAGCCACTGCCCCACACAGGCTGGGGCTCCTTTCCTCCCATCCCAGGGTGGAAGCAGCAGCTGTGCCTGCTGTGGGGCCAGGCACTGATTCCCAAGCTGTGCCCACCCAGCGGTGGATGGGCAGATGTGGGCTCTCCTTCCATGGGGGCTGGTGGACAGGAAGCCACTGTTCACCCCAACTCCTGGATTCTGGCTCCCCTGCTGGGCCCTGATCCCCTGGTCTGGCTCTGTCCATGGCAGGGAAAGGCTGGCTCTCAGGCTACCGCACCTCGACAGATGCTGGCCTGTGGGCAGCAGGAGCAGGGGCAGCTACGGGGCAGGGGTGGGCGTGAGCACAGCGTGCAGGGCTCCTTCCGCTGCCTCTTGAGAACAGACCTCCAACTCATGGGCTCAAGAGCTGAGAGTCTCAAATGCACTAGTTCCTGGGCTCAGAGAGGCTGGGCCTGGGGCTTCTGCCGACCTTGGTGTCTCAGCCAGACCAAGGCTGGAAGTCCTGAGCCCAGGCCAGAAGGGGAGGGGTCCTCTCTTCACACTGAGGGCCTGCATCAAGCCCCTGGCTGCTGCACTATGCCTGGAAGCCTATCAGTAGAGGGACCCAGTGGCACTGGAGAAGGGGGTGGGGCAGGCAGACCGGCTGGCAGCCCTTTTCCAGGCCCCCTTGTCTGTCCCCTCAGAGGTACAGAAAGTTCTTGGGAACAGGTACTGTGGAGACTCTGGACCTGGCCACAGATGGGCTGTGTGACCCGAGGGTGGCTCTGAACCTCTTAGGCTTCTCCATTCATTCATGTGCCACGGGGTTCTAACCAGGCCCGGGGCAAGTGAGAAAGAATGGGCACAGCCAGTGATGGCAGCCAGCCGCCCGCCTCTGTCCACCAGGCCACCAAGCACCCTTGGCACCCCACCTAGCCTGAGGGCCAGTTGTGCACGTAGCCTCCCGTGTCCCCAGCTCACTGACTGAGAGAACAGAGGAGAGATGCAGCCAGCAGCCGTTTAATGAGTGCCTACTATATGTGCCAGGCACCTCGATAACTCCAGAAGACCTGCCTGAGGAGTGGCTGCAACTGTGCTTGCTGTATCCGTCTAGGCAGTGGAGATGGAGACCCCCATCTGAGGTGTCTTCCCTTCCACCTCAGCTCCTCCTGTTTGGGAGGAGGCGCTGGGCAGGGTGGGAGACCTTTCCCAGGAATGCTATGTGCCTCTCTAGGTTGGAATGTCACTTAACAGTCTGCAAAGTTTATGTGAGTGCAGTAATGTCATTTGAATGCCATCCCAGCCCTGGGCAGAGGCATCCGCCACCAATCCACTTTCAGATGAAAAATCGGAGGCTGTGGGGCAGGGGTGGGGAAACTGTACATGGCAGTGTCGAGTTTGTCAGGGCTCCTTGGACAAGTCATGCCCCAATTTTAATAGGGGCACTATGTTAACCCCATTTCCCCAGGCACAGTGAACTCCTGGTATGCAGATTCCTGGGGCCAGGCACCGGGCATGTGTCAATAATGTCAGTAAGTGTTTGCTGAGTGAATGAATGATGGTTAGCACACAGCGAGCCCAGAGGAACTGTCTGCAGGTGCCAATAAGCACCAGCAGCTCCTCCACAAAACAAGGGGGTGCAGTGACTGATCTTCAGACAGGTTTTTGGTCTGGGGTAGATTGGACCACACCCAGGGCCTCCACCCCCACCTCGCCCCGCTGCAGCCCTCCCTCTGTGCCGTACCTTGGATTGGGGTCTGCGGCTGGCTGCTGAAGTGGCTTGTGGTGCTGAGTGAGCCTCGGGGGCTGGGCGTGCTCGGTGTCACCCGCATGCGCAGCCGTTCCAGGTCCCCAAAGCGGTCAGGGAACGGCTTGGTCTGGTCCTCCAGCTTCTGCCGGTGCCCTGCAGAGCACAAGGAGCCCATCAGCCGTTGCTTCCCAAGTCTCAGTGGAGACAGAAATGCCTCACTCTGCTGGGAAGTTCTTCCTGAGGTCTGACCTTAGCCCTCTGCTGGGAGAACCCTGAGGTCACCACCGGCCTCTTTCCAGAGGTTTTCAAAAGCCTTTCTGAACAGAAAATGGTTGTTATGTCCTGCCCCACCTATCTAAACCTCTACAACACGTGGTGATCTAAACCTCAACAACACACTGTGATCTAAACCTCTACAACACACTGTGATCTAAACCTCTACAACACCCGGTGATCTAAACCTCTACAACACACTGTGATCTAAACCTCAACAACACCCGGTGATCTAAACCTCTACAACACCCGGTGATCTAAACCTCAACAACACACTGTGATCTAAACCTCAACAACACACTGTGATCTAAACCTCTACAACACACTGTGATCTAAACCTCAACAACACCCAGTGATCTAAACCTCAACAACACCCGGTGATCTAAACCTCTACAACACCCGGTGATCTAAACCTCAACAACACACGGTGATCTAAACCTCTACAACACACTGTGATCTAAACCTCTACAACACACTGTGATCTAAACCTCTACAACACGCAGTGATCTAAACCTCTACAACACCCGGTGATCTAAACCTTAACAACACCCGGTGATCTAAACCTCAACAACACACTGTGATCTAAACCTCTACAACACGCGGTGATCTAAACCTCTACAACACCTGGTGATCTAAACCTCTACAACACACTGTTTAGCAGAGGAGGAAACTGAGGGCCAGGTACAGTGGCTCACGCCTATAATTCCAGCACTTCGGGAGACTGAGGTGGGAGGATCAGTTGAACCCAGGAGTTCGAGATCAGCCTGGGCAACTATTGAGACCCCTGTCTGTATAAAAATTAAAAAAAAAAAAAAATTTAGCCAGGTGGGGTGGCACAAGCCTGTAGTCCCAGCTACTGGGAAGACTGAGGCAGGAGGATCACTTGAGCCCAGGAGGTGGAGGCTGCAGTGAGCTGATTGTACCACTGCATTCCAGTCTGGGCAACAGAACGAGGACCCTAGATCTAAAAAAGGAAACTGAGGCAACAGACATGAGAAAGTGGCTCATGCCCCCAAGGGAAGCAGGGAGAGAACCCAGGAGCACTGCCCACCTCTGCCTCCCAGCATCCCAGCCTGCCTTGCACACTGTCTCCCGTGTCTACAAGAACAATGGGAGGTGGCCCCAGGATGGGACTGCAGGCTTTTCCAGCCCTAAGTCACTCAGGGATTCCCAGAACATGCCTTCTGTCTGGGCCTCTGGCAGAAAAAAACTCCACCAGGATGCTGGCCAGAGGTGTAGGGGGCTTGCGTGAGGGACTAGACGGCCATCTGTGCCTGGAAGCTGGGGTCAGGGGACGAGATGTCACACCTGGAGAAAACTGCCAGCATTTCCCACTCCCTATCTGGCAGAGCCCACGCAGGAAGAATCCCAGTCTCACATCCGAGGGCTCAGAGGTGCTGGGAGGGTCAGGGTGGCCAGGCCCCCACCCTCCTGCAGCCTGCTGAGGCCGAGGGACACTTCTGGAATGACGTCAAGCTTGCAGGGACCTCCCCCACCACACACACTTTTTTAATTACTAATTTTACATTTCACAAGCAACATATGAATATTTACAAACATAAAAGCATTACAGATAAGGCTGTTTCCACCCCTCTAAGCTCCTCTCCAGAGTCCCCACTGTGACCAGTTTCTTTCCAGACATTTTTCGTCTTCCAGGAACGGAAAACACAGAGTAAGTTTCTCATGGAACTCCCTTGAACGGTCTCAGCCTGGGTGTGTCATTCTGTAACTTGCTTTTTTAGTAGCACACCTTGGAGCTCAAACTCAGTATCTGCAAAATGGTGAGGATGACACTGCTATCCCTCCTTCCTGCTGGCCACTGGAGGCACAGTTCACTCCGCTGTCCCCTCCACTCACACTTCAGTTCTTCCCAAGCTTCCCCTTTAGTTCCCTTACACACAATGCTCCCCGGAACGTCCCTGTTCACACCCCCCCAAGTGGCTGCGGCTTCTCCAGGGCTGACCTGAGGAAAGGACTGCTCCCTTGGAGGACTGTGCACTCCAGGTTTCGGCTGATCAACCCTAACATGGTCACAACCATTCTGCCTCACATGACTTGGAGGGAGGCTGCCAGGCAGGCAGGGTGGCCAGGCCCTCTTTTACAAGTAAGAGAACTGCAACTGCAGAGAAGCGAGGAAGCTTGTCGGAGGTCACACATGGAGCAGAGGATGGGGTTTCCTGGACCTGGGACCCTTTAGAAAAGAAGGTGTGGGCTGGGCATGGTGGCTACGCCTGTAATCCCAGCACTTTGGGAAGCCGAGGTGGGCAGATCACCTGAGTGAGGTCAGGAGTTTGAAACCAGCCTGGCCAACATGGTGAAACCCCATCTCTACTAAAAAAAAGTACAAAAATTAGCTGGGCATGGTGGCGGGCACCTGTGATCCCGGCTACTTGGGAGGCTGAGGCAGGAGAATTGCTTGAACTCGGGAGGCAGAGGTTGCAGTGAGCCAAGATTGCACCACTGCACTCCAGCCTGGGTGACAGAGCAAGATTCCATCTCAAAAAAAAAAAAAAAGATGTGGAAGGGGCTAAGGGGGAACAGAAGGTTTGCCTAAGGCCTTGGGTCTAGAGTGATGTGTGCATTTTCTAGATTGGCAGAGGGAGAAGAGGCAAGATGTAGGTGGGAGGTAAAACAGAACTCACTGCGCTTTCTGGGGCCTGCACATGTGATTCCTGGGGACTCGAAAAGTGGGAAAAGACTGTCAACCACTGTAGGGCATGAGGGGACAGAGCCTGAGGCCTCGCGTAGGCCTGATTTCTGATTTTCAGAATGGGAATGCAATGGATTCTGGTACTTGTAGGCCCCCAAGCTCCCTACGCATCCCTGTTGGAAGCTTGAACTGGCATCTGGGAGCCTCAGAAAGAAAGCAGGGGGCCTGGGAGCCACAGGGGCTCAGCCAGTCCCACCAAGAACCAGGGAGCCCCACCTTCTCCTCCAATGAGGCCCCAGACCAGGAATCCATGGGCCACCTGGTGGCAGGAATAAGACCATTTGGTCTCTGGCCAGGCCCCCCACTGCTGCCTCCCGGGACCCTTGGCAACAAAGGGGAAAACATGGCCTGGGGGCGAGTTCAGCAGGGGGCGCTGGGGCTGCAAACTCAGATGCCCTTGGGAATGGGGCAAGTGGGATGGGTGGGGCCTGGGGCGGATGTGGAAGGGGTGCCTTGTGGAAGGCACCTGACTGCTACCCTGAGGAGGGCAGGCCCAGTACAGCCAGAGCTTCCAATTCCAGACCCAGTCCTCAGCCCTAACGGGCCTTGGAGGAAATGTTGTCCTTGCTCCTGAGGCCACTGGAAATGGCAGGGAGATGTGGATGAGATGAGGGACAAGTGAGCAGAAGAATCTTAACAGGCACGAAGCCTGCCATGTGGACGTGGGGACCACAGACTGATGCGACGACAGCCTGAGTGCAAAGGATCTGGGTGTCTTAGCCACAAGCTTGAAGGGAGCCAATAGGGCTGGTGCAAAACCTCAGGCCTTGTTACTTTCGTCACAGGAGAATAAAGTCCCCTGTTTCTGAGTCACACAGTGTACAAAGAGTGTTTACAGTTACTCCTGCGGCCTGGCGGAAGAGGGCGGGGTTCACAGCCAGCCTGGGTTCGAGGACGGGTCCTGCCACTTGTAGTCTGGTGGTCTCACTCAAGTCACACTCCCTTCTCCCACCCCGGGCTGCGGTGTCCCCATCACACTATCTTTGTGGGTTGAGGCGCTGGCCTAAGGTGTGGACACTTTCTAGCCACGTGGGTCACCACCATCATGACCATCGCTTTTATCTCTGCTCATGCCCGAAGGAAGCAGAACTATCATCCCCATGCTGGAGACTGGGGTGCGGAGGCCAGGATGCCAAAGTCATGTGAGGAACACAGAGCATGAGCAGCAAAGCAGGATTCATACCCGGGTCCCCTGACTCCAAGCCCAGGGCTCTTTTCCTGACATTTTCCCTTTTGTTCCCATTGTTCAGAAGGGGCCACTGAGGCTTCACCATGAGACCGACGCTGAGCGGCTGTTCCAGGACCCAGGCTGTGGGTCAGGTAATCTGACCCCAGAACCCATGCTCCCGCCATATGCTCCCTTGCCCTCCACAGGGCAGACTTCCCGGAGGAGGGGAGTCCAGCAGCACTTCGGAAATTGCTTCCTTGTTACTATGGAACGCTGGAGCCACTGCCAGGGAGGGGCAGAGGGGAGCCAAGGCAGCCCCACATGGCCAGGGCGCCAGAGAGTCTCAGAGCCACGGGGCTGGGGCCCTCACACTGGGAAGAGGACAGAAGTTCCTGTGCCTGAGGAAAGAAGATGGCCTTCAGAAAAAGCCTCTTTCATTCGGTTACCCAGAGTGAGAGCTGCGTGGGGAGCTCTGGCCCTAACCCACTCCGTCACTTGCGGCCCAGTCCTGGTACGCCTCAGTTTCCCATCTGTACAGTCTGCCCACTGAGGCCCCTTCCTTTTGAAAGTTGCTGATTTAAGGTAGCAAAGATCAGCCGGTGGTCAGAGGGGCTCCAGAAAGAAAAGAAGGCAGGGCTGCTGGCCCCAGGGCCCACCCACTACCACTTCTTCCTGCTGCTACTGTTCCTGGTATTTCTCGAATATTCTCTGCCCCCCAGTCTTCAGAGCCTCAGCTCAGGACAGCCTCTGCCAGCAATGCTTTACTGTCCTTTTAAGCCCAGTCCAGGAGCCCCTCCTCCAGGAAGTCCCCTTTCTCCCACAAGAGAGCTCCCATCGCACCTCTGCAGGCTAGGACTGCCCTTTAAAGCAGTGGCCAGCAGGAGTGGAAGTCATCAAAACGGCAGCAGATGCTCCCTGGGCGCTTCCTCCACGCCAGCGTCTAAGCTGCTGGCACGCACCCTCGTTTCGCCTTGCAACATCCTCTTAAGTAACGTCTGCCACCATCCTATCATGTGGGTGAAAAAACTGAGGCTCTGGACAGCCAGTGAGCTCAAGGTCATGCAGAAGACACAAGGCCACCTGCTCTCCCTAGAGACTGTGTTTTGACCATCAGGACTCCACAATAGGTGTTAGGGCCCCGTCCAGCCCCAGGGCCCAGAGCTGCCGTCTTCAGGCCCAGGAGAATAAGACTTGGGAGAGGAAGATGAGAAGGTCTCAGTGGACTCTACTGGGGCCCTTCCCTGCTCTGAAGCTCAGGGTTGAGAGTGCCATTTCCAATCAAAGCCTGCTCTAGCCCACCAAGTCCCTCTCTGCCTCTGGACTGCAGTTTCCACATCTGTAAAGTGGTTATCATACTGTCTAACCCCTGAGGGTGCCGATGAGCTGGAGGACAGGCCACACGTTTTTCAAAGCAGAGGATGGAGACAGCTGGGGAAAGCCCCGTGTTGGCCCTCAGGGCCTGTCCTGGCTGCTGTCAGCCTCCAGCTGCTGGGCTCAGATCAGACAGCAACTCCAGCATGGCCTGGATTAGTGCCTACGGCCCTCACTTACGGAGGGCAGATCCCAGCCTGCCCCTCCCAAGGACCCAGTGGCCCCAAGCTCATACCAGGCAGCTCTCACCCACCAGTGGTCACAGTCTTGGGCAAGCCACTCTTGCCCTCTGGGCCTCAGCTGTCTCATCTGCAAAATGCGGATCCTGTGGGTCAGGGAAGGTTTCAACAATTACACAGCCCACCAGGCCTTGGCCTTCGAGGAAGGTAAGGTGTTCTGGACTCCCATTCTGACTTGGCCATCTGCTCCTAGGCAAACAGCTCCTCTTTGACGCATCTGTGCCGTGGGGGTGACCAACCTCACAGGCATATGATAAAGGCTAAAGAGGGGGCAGGAATGCTGGCCCCAGCCAGGCTGGGGACTCACCAGGGTCACACAGTGTGGGAGCTAGAGGACCAGGGCTGGATTCTGGGGTTGGGGCTCCTTGACCACTGTCCCCAGGGAATCCTTCACCACCACCAGCCTGGCTAGCCTGGGGTCCCACCCCCACCAGGTGCCTCTGGGGAAACCAAGAGACCATCAGGGTTACCCCCTGCCTCCATGCAGCCCCAACACAAGCCCCCATGATAGGAGTGGCAGCCATTTCAGCAAGCATCCATGACGTGCCAGGCACTGTGCAAGGTGGGCCATGCATTTCGTCTCCAAGGGTCTCATCCTTCTGACAGGCTGTGACTATCACCCCCGTTTTACAGATGGAAAAGTGGAGGCTCACAGCCAAGGTCACATGGTGTGTGGCACCCCTGAGATTCAAACCTGGAAAGGTCACACACTCTATGGAGCTCGGCTGCTAATGTTATCGCTTCCCGAGACCTCCATGAGAGAAGAGCTGGGTCACCTGGCCATAAGGTCCGACAGGCAAGAGGCCAGCTCAGTGTTCAGCCTCTTGGGAGAAGCAGAGTCGGGCAGGGCCACAGGAACAGCATCGTCTGCTGGGGACAGTGTGGGCTCCAATGACCAGGCCCTTCACCCATCTGAAGCCACTCGGCAACCTTCTTGGCCGCCTGGTGCGGCTGTGACCCAGACACAGCAGCCACTGTCTGCCCAGCAGCAGGGTGGGGCGCCGGGCCCGAGGCCGGCTCTGCGGCCTGTCAGGAGATTTACACCCGACTCTTAACAGCCTCGCGGAATCGCAGGCGGGTGCCGGGCCTGGGGTGGTCTGCTGTGAATCGGCCCCCTGTGAGCAGATGAAAGCCGGGTCGGTGGCTGGGCAGGGAAACGGGCTGGCCGGGGGCCAGCGGGCAGGGAGGCCAGCGGTTCCCTCCCAGGGCTGCAAGTGGGGCTTCCAGCGGCCTGGGGTTGATTAGGAGAATCCGGGAGGTCTGTGGTTAACCCCTTCCCTCCTGCTGGGTAGACTCCCCTACCCTGCCCCTAGCCCAGCGGACACTCCTGGAGGTTGTGGGGGTCTTGGGAGCCAGGGACCTGGAGCAGTTGCCTCTCCTCAGCCCAGGAAGAAACTGCGGAAACTCTAAGGCCCTCAAAGGCCCAACTGTGGGCTTAGGGTCACTCCTCCTGCCCACGCCAAACCCTCGGCAGCCACACTCTGCTGGCTGCTCACCTCAGACCCCTGCTCAAAGGTCACCTCTTCAGGCGGCCTCCCTGCCCCACCCCTTGTCCCATCCCTTGCACCCTCCACTCCTTCTCCCAGCTTTGTTTTTCTTCATAGGACTTCGCACTACCCGAAATGACATTAATGAATCATTTGCTTATTCATCAACGATTTATGGAGCAGCTATGAATGCAGGAGCTCCTGCCTGCATTCCCGGGGTCTGGCTATACCAAGGCCTGGCAAACCAGAGAAAAGAACTCTGCCCTTGTAGAGCATAAACAATAGGGGGCTGGGCACAGTGGCTCATGCCTGTAATCCCAGCACTTTGGAAAGCTGAGGTGGGCGGATCACTTGAGGTCAGGGGTTCGAGACTAGCCTGGCTAACATGGTGAAACCCTGTCTCTATTAAAAATACAAAAATTAGCTGGGGGTGGTGGCGTGTGCCTGTAATCCCAGCTACTCGGGAGGCTGAGGCAAGAGAATCTCCTGAACCTGGGAGGTGGAGGTTGCTGTGAGCCGAGATCTTGCCACTGCACTCCAGCCTGGGCAACAGAGCAAGACTCCATCTCAAAAAACAAAACAAAACAAAACGGGAGCAATGAATAACAAATGAAACAAATTATCGAACTAGGTAGCACCTTAGAAGGGGTAGTGGTAAGTGCTCGGGGTGACCTTAAAGCCAGGAAGGAAAAGGGGAGAGGTGAGGAAGGCTGTGTGTGTGTGCCACTTGAAACAGGGGCGCTGCTGAGACGTGCAGAGGCTTTAGGGTGTGAAGGAGTGGGCCATGCATCTGGGGGTGTCTGGGGAGGAGTGTTCTAGGTAGAAAAAAGAGCAGTGCAAAGGCCCCCGGGGCAGGAGTGTCCCTGGCAAGTTCAAAGACCAGCCAGGAGGCCAGGGTGGCCAGAGCAGGGTGTGGGAGAGAGGGCAGGGGGTAACGGGCACAGGCTAGGTGGGAGTGAGGTCCGTTCCCCCACCGTGGTCCATGCCAGACTTGCCAGGTGTCGCAGCCCCTCCTGCTGGGATCCTGGACACGGCTCAGCAACCTGATTCTTAACCAGCCCCCAGTGACTCTGAGGGACACCAGCATTGAGAACCTCAGAAACCAAGGCCACACAGGCAGGAAGCCACCAAGCCAGCCTTCAAACCCAGCTGGCCACCTGGCTGCAGGCCGGGCACGCTCTGCAGGGCACCAGAGGGGAACGACCTGGCCACAGAACCCACAGCCGGCCTCAGGGATCTACAGATTCCCAGTCCTTGGCTCCCAGAACCAGCCCCTACTCCCACTTCACCCCACAGCAGGCTCAGATTTCAGAGGGTCGGAGGTGGCAAAACAGGAAAAAAGCTGAGAAAGGAAGTCCAGGAGCACAAAAGGCCTGTAACAACCCACGAAGGTTGTGGGGCACTTCCTGGGGCCAGGCCATGGTCAACCCAGTCAACCTTCACAGCGACTCCCCTAAGCAGACACCAATACCATCCATTTGACAGCCGGGCACACTGAGGCGAAAAGGCCCTTCCAAGTGGCCCTCACTTCCCGGAGACCCCGGTCGGAGCCCCCAGGGTATGCTGACGGTCACTGTGGGCAAGAGGTTTTACGCCCTGGCCTCTATCCTCTCCTGGAGCTGCCCAGGAGAGCAGTTAATGGGGACTTTGCACAGGGCCTGGCACAAGGGAGGAGGTTGCTCAGTGACCAGGAGCCACCGAGCTGGTCCCTTCACTCTTATAGATGGGGACACTGAGGACCAGAAAGGCCAAGGATTTGTCCAAGGTCAAAGACAAAGCAGTGGGGCTGCAACCCAGGGTATCGGGGGGACCTGATATCAAGGCCAGGATATGCCAGGGACTGGAGTAGGCAGGTCCTAAGGATGGGAGACCTAGTAGACTGCCCCCCGCACCCCATCTCTGCTCTGTTCTGTAAATAAAACCACTGATCCAGCCCCTGCCGGGGCCCAGAGAGGGAGGCCACCTGTCTCAGGTGGTGCAGCAAGCCTGGCCTCTGATGCCGCGGGTCTCCAGACCCAGCCTCTGTCCCTCCCTCTTGTTGCCTGGTCCTGAGTCACCCCTCTACCTCCCAGCTCACCCCAGAAAAGGCCATCTCAGGTCTGGGAGACCCAGGCAAGGAAAAGGAGGCAGGGGATTCCGCTGGAATCTCCCACAGGCAGGGCTAAGTCTCCAGGCTCATCCAGGAGCCCCAGCAGGGCAGAGTGGGCGGCTCTGGGGTGGGCTGAGCTGAGCATGGAGGGCTCTCAGAGGTGCCAACCTTGCTCGGTCCCTTGGGATCTTCCCACCAAGCGTCAAGACCCCGTCCCGAGCGTCTACCAACTGGGTGCTCCCCTCTTTCTGGAGTGGCTCCTGAGTGCTGCATCCCCACCCTGAGCCCAGCTGTGGCTCCTGTCCAAGCTGACCCTGCCCCTGGAGACGTAGGGCAGGGCTGCCACCTCCTTCAACGGAGACTTGATGCCTCCAGCTCTATTACCAAGGCAGCCACCCAGCTGCTGCCCATGAGCGAGCTCACCGTTGACTAATGGTGGTGGTAGGAGTGCAGGAAGGGGGCTGGGTACCGAAGACAACAGAACGCTGCCGACCCAGTGACTCATGGGACCCCTCTGTGCTATGGCCATGTGCTGTCTACTCGTCGCCCCTGATCTCCAGGCCCGCAGGGTGGGTGGCATCATTACACTTCATGGAGGAGGGAGCTGAGGCCCAGAGAGGTCAGCGACTTGCCCTAGGTCACACTGCAGATAACAGCCCTGGCTAAAGTGACGGATTACCTGCCAACCCCCACCGCTAAGAGATTTCTATAGATTTAGCCATTGTTTCCTCGCAATAGCATCATGAGGTAGTTGCTTGTGTGAATCTCATTTTTCAGTTCAGGAAACTGAGGCATGGAGATGACTAGCCCAAGGTCCCACAGCCAGGAAGGCTGGCTTGCAACCTGCCCTCTGCACTATGGTGGTCTACGGCTCATGAGGGCTTCCCAGCCATCACTACCTTGAGACTCTGGGAGTCACTGATCCAGTTCTCAGATGACAAAACTGAGGCCACAAAGAAGACATGACTTGCCTAGGGTCATGAAGCCCAAAGCCAAGAGCACGGGCTGTTCCATGTCTGATCTCTGCAGGAAGGAACCGGCAGGAGTGTGGTCAGAGCAAGTGCTGGCTGGGAGCTGACCGTGCAGGCCTGAAGATGTGTGCAGAGGCTCAGGGCTGGCAGAGGTGACCCTGAGAGCCCTGGAGAGAGACTCTTCCAGGTCTGCTGGGCTCAGCTCCAAGCCTTTCCCAAGTGGCCAGATGCTGGGATGGGCCCAGGAATTGGAAGATGGGGTGCCAGGCCCAGCTGACTCCCAAGAAGGGAGGGGTCAGCCCAGGGCTAGGCCTCCTGCCCCAGGCCTGCTCAGCCTAGAATCTTGCATCTGGGAAGACTGAAGCCTGGGGTGCTTTCCTGCCCCTTGCACAGCATTAGGTCCTATTCAGGTACCCAACTCCCTCAGGCCTGGATTCTCTCCTCACTAGAACTTGGGTGACCCCTCTGGCTCTGCTGTCCCGAAGATCCCATTCAATAGTGACTTCTAAACTGCAAAGGGTCACATTTCTGAGAAAGAGAGGGGCAGGCCAACCCTCAGTGCACCAAGCTGAAAAATGCCTCGGGGAGGTGGGATGGAGCTCAGGAAGCTGGCTGCCTCTGTTTCATTCATTCACTCATTCATTCTGCGGACACAGAGCCTCGGCCTACCCTCCCACTTCCCCAGCCTTAATCTGACCTTCAGCAAGCAGAGAGAATTAAACACAAACTTGCTTTGATGGACCAGAACTCCCTGCTCGTAGGGTCCAGGTGCCAGGGCTCTGGGTGACCTGAGCGAGTCACACACTAAGATTCAAAGACCCAGTTTCCAAGGAAGACACCTGGCCTCACATCCAGGCCAGCCCTTGATTTTTGATCACTCCTGCCCTCCACCCATCCCTCAGCCACCGGCAGAGAAGCTGGGGGCACAGTAAGGCAAGCCTGGCCCAACCTCCATCCAGAAACACACAAGCACCCCACAGATGCCACATCTGAAAGCTTTCTCCATCCTTTTCCTTTCCTTGACTCCCTGAGCAGTCTCCATGGACAGTCATCTCCACTCCCAGCCTCCTCGCTGGCCTCCCACAGTCTCATGCTAAGCCCAGAGGGTTTAGGGGTTTGCTGGCAGGCACGCAGTGTGTGGGCGCACAGAGCCAAGAACTGCAGACCCCAGGAGGGGTCCATCTGTCCGACCTAGCTGCTGTCCTTCCCGCACTGGACCCTCCTCCCCCATGCAGGGGCTCAGGGGGCTCGGTGGCACTTACGTCTGGGCTCCCGGGGTCCGTCCACGGTCACCTTGATGGCTCGGTGGTAGGTGGCCACTTGGGTGGGGTTGGTGAACACAGTGATGGTCAGGGTGAAACTCTTCCCTGGGGAGAGTGGGGGACAGAGGCAGGCAGTTGGCACCTGGAGCTTCCACAATACCCTGCTCTCCCACCTGTACCTACCCTGGAAGGCCCTAACTTTCAAGAAGGGGCACTCTGTCCTCTTTCAACCTGGGCAAAAGATAGGGCTCTGGGTGAAGCTCAAGCTGCTGGGCTTGGCATTCAAGGCCCGGGGGTCTGACGCCAACTTTGTCACCTCCCTACCCCATGCCGTGGCCACCCTGGCTGACGTTCCCCGCTTCTTGGCCTTTCTGCTGTCTCTTCTATTCAGAAACCCACATGATTTTACGGCAGGGAGCAGGATGGGTATAGTCTATTTTCTGAAAGTAATTGGTGATCTTTGTAGAAAAATTCAAGAACATAGAAAATACAAACAAAGAAGAAAAGATCCTCCCATGGTTCCACTAGCTGGAGACAGACACCGTTACCATTCGGCGTTTTCCCTTCCAGCTCTTTTTGTATGGGTTTGTATATTTACACAGTTGCAGTGCTACTAAAATACAGATTTTCATACTGCTTTTTTTTTCATTTAACATCACATCAGAAGTACTTTCCCACGTCATTAAACCTCCATAAACTTCATTTTTAATGGCTGCAAAATATTTCAACTCAAGGAAGCCTCATCTTTTATTTATCTACCTCCTTACTCTCGGGTGTTTACATCGTTGCTAATTTCTTATTGATGTGTGCAGCTGGAGCTGAAAAAGGACTGATTTGGGAGCTGCAGACATTTCTTCTGTAGACACAACTGTTATTTCCAGAATGTTGTTCTATTTTTAGATAGACATTTGGCTCCAAAGTCTCCATTCAAAATTCCTGAGAGGGGAAAAAACTTTTAAAATACTGTGTTTTTTTTTTTTTTTTTTTTTTTACCATTTAAAATAAAATGAAAGTGACTTTCTGTTTATAAAAATCTTTGTCTGCATCTCTGCTTATTTCCTTAGAATAGATTCCAAGAAGTGGTGAGTGATTTCACGGCAGCAGAGGGTTGGGACATATTACGGGCCCTGATCCCTCTTGGAGTGAGATGACTCTCCGGAGAGATTTAGTCGTCACCCTCGCGTGTGAGGCTGCGTCACACCCCAGGGACGTGTCTATCAAGATGGAAGATCTTTTACGTGCTCTTGATTTTGTTTGGCTTTTTTTCTACTCCTAGTGAGACTGAAACTTTTTATATGATTATTATCCATCATAATCCAACACGTATTATTGCTTCATGTTCTTTTAGTTTCCTGTGAAGGTTTTAGTGCCTTTTAAAAATTGCTATATATTAAGCTTATTAATACTTTCCATGCTATATTTGTGGCCATCAGTTTCCCGGGGGCACCGGCCTGCACAGTTTGCCTTTGCACGCCGGGCGGTTTTTCATTTTCACTTCTATTTCTTGTTCTTCTGTCGTCTTATGTTTAGACAGGCTTCTCTGTGTAGAAAGCAGTTTATGAAGATTTACTTTCAACAGTCTTCTCTCTACTTTCTACAGTGAATTCTCTGATGTGTCTGGGAGCTTAGGGGTCTGGGTAAAAGTCCTCCTCTCACCCTATTCTCTATTATGATCCACAGCCTTATGCTCTGTGAGATTGGTGGCAGGGAGTGGGGGAGATTTGCAGATCCCCCAAGCCAGATTTATCCCCCTATCCCTGCCTCTGGATCCCATGTACAGGTCTGGGAACTCCCTGTGGGTAGGGGCCAATGGTCTCACACTCTCACCTGTACCCCAGGGCTGGCACTGGATGGTCACCGAGGGAGGCTGCCCAAGCGCATCCCTCTGGTGTCCCCCTGACAAGCCTCCAAGGTAAGCAGGTAGGTTTCAACATCCCCATGTTGCAGGTGGGAGATGAAGCTCAGGGTGGAGACCAGAATCTCACAGTTCTCTTTGCACGGCCGGGTACTTGTTGGTCAACTGATCAAGTGAAAAGTCTAGACCCAGAGGCAGGAGAATCCAGAACAAAATTAAACCAGCCAGGTTGCCAGGAGCCATGCCACAGGACTCAAGGCCCTCTGAGACACCAGGGGGAATTTAAAGCTCAAGACCCACTGAGGTGTGACTCTAACTGGGAAACGAGGCGCTTCTCTGGAAGCCTTTTCCTAAGCCAGCCGGCTGAGGCAGGGATAGAAATTCTGACTGCACTTGCCCCCGGAGCCCCAGGTCAGAACAGACCTGGTCTCCCACTCCCAGGTCACAGGGCCACTTTGCATGATTTCTGGAAGCAGAAAGTGCAGATGGTCTAGGGAAGTGCCAGGCAGACGCCTCGGGCTCCCTGCCCGACCACCCCCTACTGCCTTTCCTCACTCTGGGGTCTTTTCTTTCCTGGACCCCTTCCTCCTCTAACCAGCCCAGCACTCTCCTGGGGTCCCTGAGCCTCTGACCCTGCCAGCATTGTCCAGCACCTTCTTGGTTATGATGGGGAGTTTAGGCAGACAGCCCAGAGCCCTAGGGGCCAGACTCCAGACTCAGAGGACTAATGGGCTCCAGTTCCCTGTCACAGGGCCTTGGGCCCACAGCAGCATTTGAAAGTTTACTAAAATGCTCCTTCAGGTCACCCACCTTCTCAGTCAGGCCTTCCCTGGTCACTTTATCTACTTTATCTAAAGTAGGCATTTTTAATTTTAATTTATTTTTTTTGAGACAAGGTCTTGCTATGTCACCCAGGTTGGAGTACAGTGGCATGATCATAGCTCACTGCAGCCTGGACCTCCCCGGCTCGTGATCCTCCTATCTCAGCCTCCTGAGTAGCCGGGACAACAGGTGAGCACCGCCACGCCTGGCTAATTTTTTTTTTTTTTCCTTCCTCCTTCCTTCCTTCCTTCCTTCCTTCCTTCCTTCCTTCCTCCCTCCCTCCCTCCCTCCCTCCTTCCTCCTTTCTTTCTTTTTCTTTTTTTTTCAAGCTTTTACTATGTGCCCAGGCTGGTCTTGAACCCTCCCTCCCTCCCTCCCCCCTCCTTTCTTTCTTTTTCTTTTTTCTTTTTTTTTCAAGCTTTTACTATGTGCCCAGGCTGGTCTTGAACTCCTGGGCTCAAGTGATCCTCCCGCCTTGGCCTCCTAAAGCGTTGGGATTACAGGTGTAAGTCACTACGCCTAGAAGGCGTTTTTAACTTGGCTCCGTAGAATTGAACGAGCCTGAGAACTGGGATAGGAAAAAATTACAACTGTATTGTCCCTAACCTCTAACTGAAATTTAGCATCACTCTCAAGCATGAGCGTAGGCAACAAACCACAGAGGTATTATCAGCTGTACCTGTGACCTTGTCACCAACAGACGTCACAGATACTTACATATCACATTACAGTTGCTGCAGATTTCTCTAAATATCTTTTATGCTCGTCACAACTTCAAAACCATGGTCATCATTACACCCAATGCTAGATCTTATTTAATACACTGAACAAAACAGTACATTTACCACAATTTTTAAAGTATTTTGCTATGTTTTAATAGAATTGGTTTCCATTGTAATACTGTGCATTTAATTTTATACCTTAAAAAAATTATTCTGAGAAAGGTGTGTGGGCTTCACCAGATATCAGAGGGGCCCATAGAAAAACAAAAACAAAAACAAAAACAAAAACAAAAAAGGGCTAAGCAGCTCAACCTGAAGTACCACAGGCCCTCCTACTCCCTTTCTCTATTCCCTGCACCTGCTGGAATTTTCTCATGATGTGTATGCTTTTAATAATCCATCTACTCATTTTGTCTCCTTCTACTAGATTATAAGCTCCCCAGGGGCCCAAGTTTCTGTCTTTTTCATGCGGTGTCTCCAGCCCCTAGGACGGCATCTAGCACATAGTAGGTGCTCAACAACATTTGTTAAATAAATTAAGGGCAGAGATAATGGCTCCCATTTTGCAGATGAGGAAACTGAGGCTCAGAGAGGAGCAGTGAGTTGAGCAGGTCACACAGTATCCAGGCAGGACTCAGAAAAGTCAGAATGTGCCGGAGCGTGCCCCTCCACACAGGTACTAAGGTCCTGCTCCTGAGAAGTGAGAAGCCCCCACTCCCACCAGGTAGCAAACCACATGCCACCCCTGAGGTCACCAGCACTCCTCGGCCACTTCCACCAGCTTCTGAACCTGTCACCATCTCCGCCCAAGTACAAAGGAGAGGAGTGTGGGGCCCAAGAGGAGGAGTGAGAGGGAGGGGCAGGCGTCGGGACCTCAGGAGACAGGGAGCCCGGGGAGCAGGGGTGGGAGAAAGCTGTCGCCCTGAGTGCCCCTCAGCTCCCCTGGCCCTGCCCAGCTCTCTCTCTGCCCGGCAGCGGCAAACCCATCCATCCCTCTCTCTCAGCGTCTAGATACAACTCCATGCAGGAGCCCTGGGCAAACCTGCAATCTGTCAGGAGCCCAGGAAGTGTAAACCCAGGCTCTCCGAGGGCTGGCCCTGGTTGCAGGGGAGATGCCTCAGTCTCGGAAACGGGTTTCCTTTAGGGCTCCAAAAACTCCTCCAGGACCCATCATGAACCAGCCAGGGTGGCAGCGTGGCCTCAGGCAAGTCCTTGAGCCTCTCTGCCTGGTTCCTATGTGTAGAAGGTCCCCGCCCTACCCACAGGAGCTGCATGGGTGGGGGAGGGGACAGGTCTGTCTCAGGGGACCTCGGGGTTTTCTCAACTTCAGCCAAGAAGCCATCCATCTCTCCCCCAACCAGTGGTTTCCCTCAGCCTGCACCAGCACACTGCACCCCCAATCTCTGTGGACATACGGTTGCTTTTTAACTTGTTGATCACAGCTCAGGAGACCATGTGCTTTTCATTTTCACCTAGGCCCGTGGCCGCCTGCTAGAGGGGCATTTTTGGGATTCGCAGTGGCGTGTGGTCACCACAGTGCTGGGGTGGCACTGGCAGCGTTAGGGGTGGGGTGTGTGTATGTGGTGGGGTACGCCAGCACCCAGCACTGCCCAGGGTGGTGAAGATTCATTCTTCCTGGGAGGGAAAAACTTGCTTATAAAAGTCCTCTGGCTGGGAGCGGTGGCTCATGCCTGTAATCCCAACACTTTGAGAGGCTGAGGCGGGAGGATCGCTTGAGTCCAGGAGTTCAAGACCAGCCTGAGCAACACAGTGAAGAACACCCCCATCTCTACAAAAAATAATTTTAAAAAATCAGGTGAGCGTGGTGGCACATGCCTATAGTCCCAGCTATTCAGTAGGGGGGACTGCTTGAGACCAGGAGGTTGAGGCTGCAGTGATCGCACCACTGCACCCCAGCCTGGGTGACAGAGCGAGACCTTGTCCCAAAAAAAAGTAAAAGAAAAAAATTCTCTGAGTCATGAACCTAACTCATGACATAAAATAAGGGATTTTTTTTTGTACTTTTAATATCTACTGAATTTTCCAGAAGGAAAGACAGTTCTTTTTTCTTTTTCTTTTTAAATTTTGTTCAGCGCTTTGCCAAGAGTTGTTGACAACTTCAGAAAGTCATGGTATTGGCAGCAAGGCCAGGTTCAGATTGAGTTCTGCCACCCTGCCTGTTCCCTCTGCTGTGGGCTTCTGCGTAGAGGGCATTCGTACACCTCATGGAGTCCTCTGGCCTTAACATTTACTTATTCAAGTCAGAGTTTTATTATAAATTACTTTTCCTTTTCTTCTCCATCATAGCTATGGAATAACGTAGTTTGCAACTGCATGTAAATAGGGAGGTTACATTATTTACACATTTCAATGTAGAATAGTAAGGTTTGATACAAAATATATATTGTAAGATAGGCTCCTTGCGTCTGGCAGGACAGGGACCTCGGCCCTAATCACTGCAGGAGACAGCAATGACCTGGTTTTCTTCCCTTCCTTTTCTTGGTTCACACCTTCAGCCCTATCGTAAGAGCTCTGTGGTGTTACTGGGTGCATGTCTTTCACGGAAAGCCATCTTCCTGGAATTCAGACAGAATGTAGAACTTGTTTCTGAGGAAACAAGCAGAGGTTTCCATCAGACTTCTCAGTTCTGGCAGAATTCAGAGAGCCAGGCAAGGGTTCTGGGTCCCAATCCCAGACCTTAAGTCCCAAAGTGTCCCATCTCCTAAAGTCGCCCAGATTGTCACTGTCAACCACTGACTGTTCTCTCAGGTGGGAATTTCCCAGTTGGCAGGATGGGCACTGCAGATGTGTGTCTGCATGCCAGCGGACCCGGCACCCTCCTTCCTCCCTGCCAACCGCCTCCACCTCTCCCACTCAGCAGTTCACACCTTCTGGGTTTCCCCCACCCCCGCCCAAACCACACAGTAATCAGAGAATCAGTGGCTGTCACCGCTCAAAGGGACCTCAAAGTCCTCCTCCAGTCCCAAGCATTTGAAGTAACAAAATCTCTAACATGTATCCAGCTCTCAGTATGCGCCAGCTGATACACCTGTATCAATTTCTCTAACCTTCCCAAAATCTCATGAGGTAGGTACGATTATCATCCCCATCTCACAGCTGAGGAAACTGAGGCACAGAGTGGTTAAGTCATTTGCCCAACGTCATCCAGCAAGTCATTAGCAGAGCTGGGACTCAAATACAGGGTGCCTGATACTAGAATGCAGGCTCTCAAAGACCTCGAGCCTCTGAAGGCTGAACGCCTTAGCCGCAGTTCCTCAGATATCGGAACTCCTCCTCAGATCACTTCCTGCCTCCCAGGACCACTGAGATTGGTTATGGACCACTGAGAGGAGATGGATGAGAGAATGGTTTATACACTCAGCCTCTGGCATCTCCCAGAGCCACAATCCCAGCCTCAGCCATTCCTGCTACAAGGGTAAGCTCCCAACCAACGCTTTAGAAACCCGTTTCCCTCCCTGCAGGCCTGGGGAGGGGGGCTCAAAGTCTGTGGGTATGAAAACCACTAAAAAAAAATCATTCTCAGTGTGCAGAACAGCCAGACAAGATCTCGGTAACTCAGAAAATCGTTGTCTCTTCTCTTTATCTCACCTCCCAGGAGAGGGAGTGGGAAGGGAGAATCAAGTTCCTGACGCCTTGCTGGGCTGCCCGATCGACAGCACTTCTGCCTGCCTCGCAACAGGCAGCAGCTATAGTGCCCCTGACACACACCTGGGCTAGCAGACCTGGCCACTGCCCCGCAGTCAACAGAGCCGTCAGCCTTGTCTGCCACCGACCAGGGACCAGTGACTCTCCTCTCAGGGCTGGGATTAAATTGCAAAGGGTTTGAGAGATTGTGGATGACAAAAGGGACTTGGAGACTAATTAGGAGCAGCAATGAAAGCTTAATTCATAAAAGGAAACATTTTCCATCCATCAACCTGCAACCAGTTAAGGGCACCGTTTGAAAGAAATCTGTGCGTGGGGAAGGGAGCCAACAGGAACAGGAAATGTTTGAAAGAATGTAAACTATTTCAGTTTCATAAAAAGTAACAAGTAAACAGTTATTACATGCAAATAATGTCCTGGTTTTAATTAATGCTGAAAAGTCAAAATATGGTTGACATTTGTATGTATACATTCAATGGCTGGAAAGGAAAAAATGGTGCCCAGCTGCCTATTTCAGAGCAGGACTAGCAGCTCAGAAGGAACTAGAACCTTGAGAAGGTCCTGTTTATTGGTGATGAAAAGCACGGTTCTGCTTCAGCCTGCGTGGAGTTGGGGAGCAGAGGGAACCCAGCTTACTTCGTAACAAAGCTGGAGGAGGGCCTGGTGCTTGGGAAGGGCGACTCCCACTTCTCCTGGTCTTAAAGGGCCAGTGGACCCTCAGGCCTCCATTCCACAGAGGCAGGGTTTCTAGAACTTTCCCACCCAGGAGTTAAGTGATGATGGGTTTCAGGTCCCAGAAGCCTCCCATTCAACAGCCCCCCACCCCTGTCCCGCCTTCCTTCTACTGCCCAAGGTCGGTCAGACAGGCAGGGTGGCACACCAGCCTTGACTCTGGGGCAGGAGATGGCAGCCTTCGAGCTGTGCTTTCCAACATTTAGCTGCATTAGCTTCCATTCCAGACCACCTAGGGCTCAAAGGGGCTGGGAAGCTGGGTCTGGGAGACCACAGCTGGAGAGACAGAGCCTGAGGTGTGGGGGAGATTCTGCCCCATATGGAGAGGGTGGCTGGGGTGCTTGGGCCCCACAGACCAGGCACTTGCCCTGCAACCGCCTTGCTGAAAGACCTATAAGCTCCCTTTTTGAGCCTGCTAATCCACCATTTCGTGCCAGCAATTTTTGTGAGACCAGGTGTGCTTAACCAGAGGTTAAGGGGGGTGGCATGAACGGTTTCAGGAGTTGGTAAACCCTAGAAACTGGGAGAAAACTGTGTCTTTTTCTGGCGAGAGACCATAACTTTCCTCACCCCCTCAAAGCGATCTGTAACGTCCTACAGGATTACAAATTGCTGTTTTTAGACAGAGCTGCGTCTAGAGACCTGTTTTTCGGGATTCTAAGGCCCCTCTTTCAACCTCCTTCCCTGCTGCCCCTGCCATTGCCAATGCTGAACTGGCGAGGCCTCCCTTCCACTTACCTCGCCCACTGCGGCCCACAAAGCGAAGGTCGTTGAACCTGGCCACCTGGTTCTTCATGACGGCCGAGGCATTGCGCAGCTCAGCAGAGTAGTTCTCATCATTGCCTGCCATCACGGTCACCACCGTGCCATCTGGCACGTCCCCCAGTGCCACCACCTGAAGACATGGGGCAGGGGGGATGCAGGGGGACAGCTTAGAAAGGAAGAGGGAGGCCAGGGAAAGGAGGGGAGGGGCTGGGCTGGGCAGCTCCCCTAGGTCCCAGGCGCACTGCGTATTTCTCCAATGCAGGGTGGAGAAGAGGCTTAAAAACAATAAAGACCTTCCCTCAAATATCACGAAAACAAGAAGATGGAATCTCGGACTTCTACACCAAAATCCTAGATCAACTGCTGACATAAACTGTGTCCCAAGAAATCATCCTTTCAGTGAAATCTCGGCCAGAGAGCTGTGAAATCAGCCCAGTCACTATGATGTGGGGTGCAGTTCCTCTGTTGTCTTCAGCTGCAGCGAAAGAGGAATCAACATGCTCCTAGCAACGAAGTCTCCAAGCGAAAAAGACTATCAACAATAATAACAACAGGGCTGCTACCCCCACTCAATTTATGCAAGAGCTGTTTAGGGCATGAAATTTGGCCCTGAAATGTGGACGAGGACCGGTTTATTGGCCTCTGCAGAGCCTAAATTCGTTATGCAGATAAAATGCAGAATGCAAAACTCACTGGTGTTTTGAAAAAGGTCACCCAGAAAAGCCCTTTAAAGTGAGAGGGGGTCTTTTAATAATGGAAGGATGCACCTGCTGGGAACTGCAGGATGGGGGTGGCGATGTCCCCCTAAACACCATCTCCCCCAAGTCCCCCACCCCCAGGAGCACGGAGAGGCAGATGCCTTTTGAAAAACAATCAGACTTTAAACACAGTCACAACCATTTAAACGTGGCCGCCGCGTGCAGGGACTGGGGATCCATATGGTAAAAATTTCAAGGAGAAAATGTTTGGGATCTGATTAAAAAGGCCAGATTTCCTGTCAACATCCTGTCTTCTTTTAATTTCAAAGACTCCTTTTAAGCTCCAAGTGACAGTAAAACCTCCGATCTGACGATCTGACGATTAAAGTCACACGGGCCTCCCCCCCTCCCGGGGAGATTTCCCCCACTGGTATTTTAAGATGTCACCCGAGAGACCTCAAAGAGCCACTCATCCTTTTTTTCCAATTTGGAGTCGTCTTAATGGGAGCAGGGACGGCCTCAGCTGCCAGCGGTCGCCGCTTCCAGCCACCTCGGGCAGCACCACCCCCAGCCGCCGGCCCTTCCTGCCCTGCCCTTTTCTCACGGCAGCTGTGAGAGGTTTAGGGGAAAACCAAGGCGTTTTCGTTTCATCTCGCTGCCCCCTTAAAAAAATGAAAATGAAACAGTCGCCTACTCCCTGGCATAAAGAAAAAGGTCCTCTAAATGGCTGGGGGCTGCCAGAGTTAGGGGTCCCCCAATCTCAACCCGCCATTCAGGACGCAGAATATCCCCGAGCAAACGTCTGGAGAGCAGTGCCCCGATCCCGGCCTAGCGCCGTCCGGTAAAATTTCGGAAGCCCGAGGGTGTGAGCAGGAAGCGTCTGAGAAGCGGCGCGGGAGGAGGGGTGCTGGCGGCTGAGGGTAGGCCCTTTCACCGTTCGCACCCCACCCGCGGTGTCCTTGCCCCGGTCCCGGGATTCTCTTCTCCGTTACCTGCAGGGCTGTATCTGAGCGATCTGGGTTGGGGGGGTGCAAAACCCCATCCGCCCATTTCCGCACCAACGTCTCTACGCAGGGCGCCCTAAAACCCAGGTGGAGCGGGGCAACCCCCTTAAAAGTCATCCGTGCAGGGCGCATCCAAAACGGAACGCCGATGTCCCCGAGCCAAGTGCGCAGCAAGACTGAACCGGGTGCTCAGGTGTCGCCGCGGCGTCTCAGGCACCTCCCCTCCCCACTGCTCCGGAGGCTCTGGCTCCCGCAGCTTGGACGCCCGGAGCCCCAGGGCCGGCGCCCTCCCGCCCCGGGTCCCGCACTCACCTTGAAGGCGACGGGCAGTGTCTTGTTGCAGCGCCAGTGCGAGGGCAGCACGGAGCAGAGGAAGTTGGGGCTGTCGGTGCGCACGAGCTCGCCCGCGTGGTCCGCCAGCACGTCCACCATCGAGCGCACCTCGGGCCGGGCGCGCCCTCCGGGCCCCACGGCTGCCTGCGCGCTGAGCGCGCCGCTGTTCTCGCCCATCTTGCCGCCGCCGCCGCAGGGGAAGGCCGTGGAGGGAGGTGTGAAGCGGCGGCTGGTGCTTGGGTCTACAGGAATACGCATAACAGCGGCCGTCAGGGCGCCGGGCGGGCGGCGACGGCGCGGCTTCCCCCGGGGGCGGCCGGCGCGGACGCCTCCTCGGCAGCCGCTGCCGCGAGAAGCGGGAAAGCAGAAGCGGCGGGGCCCGGGCCTCAGGGCGCAGGGGGCGGCGCCCGGCCACTACTCGCCAGGGCCCGCCCGCTGCGAGGCCTCGCTAGCCCGACGGCCGCCAGCAGCCTGCCCGGCTAGTCCCGCATCCCCGGCGCGCGGCACCGCGTGCGGCCGCCCCTCGCGGCTGTCCCGGCTGCCTGGGCCGCGGCGGGGCCCGCGCGGGGCTGTGCCACCGCCCCCGCCGCCGCCGCCTCCCGCCCCGAAGCTCGCCCGCGGCCGCCCCGACTCCGCGGCCGCAGCCCCAGAACAAATCCTCCAGAATCAAGTGGCGGGGCCGCGGCCGCCCGCACGGGGTTAGTACCCCCGGGGCCCGCGGGGCGGGGCCGGCCCGAGCGACGCGTCGCACAGCCAATCGGCGGAGCCCCCATCGTGGGCACCTCGGTGGCGTTCGCGGGGAGGAACGGGGCCTGCCGGAGGCCGCCCAACGGGGAGGGGCGGAAGGCGCCACCCCGCGGAGGAGGCCCCCGTGCCACAACCCAGGGCCCCGAGAGCTCTGGGAGCCCGGGGCAGATGCTAGAAATTTGCTGAGAACGTCCGGGTCCCACAGAAGGCGCCCTTGTCGCCCTCTCCCGGGTCGCATCTCCCTGACGCTGGGGCGCAACCCCTTCGCTCCTCCTCCCCGCTGGCCGCGGCCGGGCTTCCCCAGCTCTTGCTGCCTCGGGCCTGTGACTTCTGCAACCCCGGGCTGGGGCCCGCGGGAGCCTAGGGCCGGTGACACCGCACTGGGAGCCGCCCCAAAGAGGTTACTCACCTCCCTCCTCCCGCAAATTATTCTGACCCAAGAGCCTCCAACCCACACGGGATTTTTGTGCGCCGTCCACGCCCGGCCGGCGGCCTCTGCTGCTCCCAGCCCTGCGCGGCTTTGGTCCCAGCCTCGGTGGCCCCTGTGCCAAACCGAGGACAGGCGGAAGGGAGTCTCCCAGGGACCCTAAGTAGCCTGGGGCCAACAACCCTTTTCCTCTCTGCTCTCCCCTCAGAACAAGTTTCAGGATCTCGCAGGCCTCGCGGCGTCGTTCTTCGTTGTGGCGGCCTGTGGCTCTTTGAAAAACACGACGAGGCCTGCAAAATGCGTTTTCCCGATTTTTTTCCTTTATGCATGTAACTACGGTCCTGCATCGTGAAACACTACGCGCGTCGGCGACAAAAGAAAAACTGAGCAGTGGCTGCAAAGCTAAGGGCCCCGGCTTTCAGAGGAGAGAATTTTATTTGTCCATGCAGGTGGAAAGTGGCTTCTGCGGATCCAATCCCACTTCTTTTTGGGCCGGTGCGCTCTGGCTGCGCTGCAGGGACCGCGGACAGTTTCGCCAAGGCACTGCCTGCCCTCCTGGCTCCGTGTCCCCGCTCCCACCCCCAGCCGCGTGGCCCAACCTCTCCCGGGCTTCACAGCAAACAACCTGTTCCTCTCCCGCCTCTTAAGTCAGTCGAGCAGGCCTAGGGGACGGCTACAGCTGGGAGGGCAACGGGAAAGATCAAGCCCCAATCATTCCGAATTATTGCCCCAGACCCCTCCCTAGACTCTGGGGAACGAACGCGTGCTGAGCCTCCCCGCCGCTTTGGAGACTGGGCTATATTTTCGTTGCCTCCGGCTCTCGACAGGTGCAAAACAATGAATTCCAACCCTCGGAAGCAAAGAAGCTTAGGATTCGACGGTGGCCGCAAGATCTCATCACGGATCTGACCCCTGCCCAGCGTGCGCCATTTCGTCGTCGCCAAACGAAATCAAGCCCCTCGTGCGCTCAAGGGGTGAATGACTCTGGCCTCACCCCGACCGTCGGAAGAGCTGGCCCCTGCCTCGCTCAAGACCTCATATCACGCCCTCAGGCCATTTCGAAAGCAAGAACGGCAAAGGTCCCTTACTGAACCTTTTAAGAGAGCCTGCGCCTGGCAGTTGTCGACTGCGGACCCAGGCCCGCGCGCCCTCGGACGCGCTGGCACGAGCAGCAGAACTAGAGGAAAGCGAGCGATCCAGCCTGGGCGCTCCCATCTCCAGGAACGTCTCCGGGAAGGCCCAGCGCGTCGTGGCCAGGTAGGGCCCGGGCCGGGGGCGGGTAACACGTGCTGCCCTGGAGCGGTTGCGGGACCATGACCCGCTGTTTCAGGTGGTGGTAAATTCCATTTGTCGAGTGGTTTGGGTTTGCACCGTGCCCTTTGCTTGTCCCTTGGCCTGATTTCTCCCTCTCCCCTTACGGCGGGTTCACAGACGGGTTTCCAGAGAATGGGGGGCTCTTGTGAGCCCTGGCACCTGGCGCAGGGCCCAGCACGCCTCCGGCCCTCCATAGAGCGCTGGCTCTCCATGGGCACCAGATCCAAGGTACTGGGGGGCGGGGTGCCGGCCCTTGCGTCCGCAGACCAAGGTCGCCCGGCCGCCTGGCAGGCACGGTGGCGGGAGCTGCCGCTAGTTGGCGCCCGCGCCCTGCCAGCCGCGGAGGTGCGGGCCCGGCCAGGCTACAGATGTGCGCCAGCTGTGGCCCCGGGTGCAGGCGCGGCGTCCGCCCGCCCCCCAAGAAGCTACCCTTTCCTTGCCACCAGTGCGGCCAGGTCTCTGACAAACCGATGGCTGTGTGTCAAACCAAGGCCGCCTTCCTCACCTCTGATGAGATGGACGCCTTCCGCCTTCGCGTTTTCAGGCACCGGGGAGAAGACCCACAGAACAGGCTAACTTGTTCCCAAGTTCCACCGATCGCCAACCTGCTTCCTCCCCAACCCGGACCGACAAACTTTGTCCTCTGTTTGATGGGAGGGAGAGCTCCCACTCCCCCACCTGGGGCATGCAGACACCCTCGCCCTTCCCCAGCTGGCATCCCCAGCTGGCATGGAGGTCTTTTCTCCTTCTTCCATCAGATCGATGGACAAACAGCCCAGTTTCTCTCCAGTGGCCCCCACCTAAGAGCACCCTAAGTTGTCCACAGCAGGGCTAGGAAGCGGAAGGTCAGGACACTCCCCTCCCCTACCTTGACTTAGAGCTGGGTAAACCCAGAACCCATCCCCGGGCACATAGAGCCAGCTCCTTTGCCCCAGGAAGGGGATTCGTCTCCCTCCAGCATTTAGGAGTGCACTCTAAGTGCCTTCTTGGCAGTGAGGGTGCCGGCTTCCCAGGGCAGGCATGATTCATGGGGACTCTGTGGCGCCTGGGCAGGCATCCCCAGGTATACCAGACAAGGGGCAGGTGTGTGCTGGGAAACTGCCTGAGAGGTCCACGGGCTGTGGAAGGAGCTGGGGTCCGCAGTCCCTCGGCCTGGGCGTGTCTTCTTCCCTCGCCCACAGCTCTCTAGGCAGAGTTGCCTAAACCTCTCTGAGCCTCATTTCTTTCATCCGTAAAGTGGGGGCACTCATAGTGGCCCCCATAGAATTGTGTGTAAAGTGCTTAGCACGGGCCTGGCACATAGAGGGTGCTCCAGCCATGGGGAGCCATCACTGTCATTACGAAAAAATAAGACCTGTCAATCCTTGCTGGGGGCCTTTGAACCACCCCTCCCCTCTCTGGGCCTCACACTTCCATCTGTGAAACGTCCAGTTCTCATGTTCAAAGCTTGCCAGGACTCCAAGCCAGTCCATGCTGTCCTGACCCCTCGATTTGCCCAGGGGCTGCCTGGGGCAGCTAAGGACTGGCTGTGACCTACCTCCATGTGGAGTCAGCTCACAGCAGGGCTTCTAGCAACTGTCACAGGGCGGCCGGAGCTGGGTCTTGATGATTGCCCGTCTGACCATTCCTCTCAGAACCTCACTTTGGCCCCCACCCAGCTGCCCTCCCGTAGGCAACTGGGCCTCAGCGCACGCTGCCAGGGACCCCATTTCCTTCCCAGGAGGCCTCTGTTTCCCATATCCCGAATCGCACAGGAGCCTAGTCCAGCGAAGAGGACAGAGGACTCTCTTCTAGAACTGAAAATTTCTACCAGCCTGGCCCTAAATCCCCTGTCCAGAGGGACCGTGGTGAAACCTATCTCCTGCCCAGTGCCCTAGAACTCAAAGGGGACATTCATGCCCCTCACTGAGCCTCAGTTGCCTCTTCTGTCAATGGAGGTCATTCTGACCTCTCCATTTCACAGGAGGGGATTAAGGATTCCCTCTAGGAGGGGAGGGGCATCGTGTTTCGCTGTATCTAAATTGTGATCGATGGTTTGAAGAAACAGAAAGAAAATGCTGCTGAGTAAACTAGGACTCATCTGCTTCCTGATTTCAGATAATGATCTCTGAATATATAAGCGAGGAATGTTAATGAAAAATAGCAATACATCTGAGTTGAGGGGTTGTCTCCTGCAGGCCAGGGGTCTAGCCCCAGAGAGTCCAACTCTGGGGTCGTCTCTCCTGGCCAGCCTTTCTGGAAGGATTCAGAATGTGTGGGAGGACAAATGTGCTTCTCAAATTACAGAGATCTTTCTTCCTTTTTGGAAAGTGCCAGACTTGGAGGGGAGGGAGAAGGAGCAGGGGAGAGCAGAGTGGTGAGGGTGTTAGGACCCAGTGCTGCCTGTGCAGTCTGAGACTTTTGCCTGGTGTCCACGCTCCCCTGAGCCTTGGTCCTGACGGTAAAATGGGAAGAACAGTAACAGCTGGGGATGCTGAGGCTTTACCTTGTGCCAGGCGCCGCACGTGGGCATTACTCATGGTATTCAATTCCCACGGCGTCGTATATGGTAGATGTTATGCCCATGTAAGCAAAGAGGAATGTTGTTCGAGGTCGGCCAGGTTAGAGAGGGCCGGACCCAGGTTAAAAGCCTGCTCTGGCTCAAAATGTGGGGCATGAAGGCATCACCTGGCCAAGCATGTCAGCACTCTCCTCCTAGTGGCTGAGTAAGGGGAAGAGCTAGCAGCTAGATACAGAGGAAAGTGCAATTGTGATGGGGAGAGAAAGTTGGGGTGGCAAATCCTGCTAAGCAGCCCTGGACTTGGAAATCAGCAGACTCTTCAAATCTGCAGGGAGTCAGGAAGGACTTGCCAGGGTCATTCGGGAGGGTCCTGTGATAGCTGAGGTGCACCCACCACCTGCTGTCCTTTGGCCTCAGAACCAGTCTGTGAGGAGGCAGGATTGGCAGTAGTCTCCAGTTTACAGATGGGAACACTGCGACCCAGAAAGCGGAGAGGCGTGATCAGGATCTGGACTGAGCTCCAGCAAGGCCAGAAGCGAGCACCTCAAGGCAAAATGCAGTCAGGCAGGACCTCTGCCTTGCAGAAGGCTGCAGCCCAGTCCCGGGCCTCATACACTAGGGCCCCATGCCACTCTCAGTGCCTCTCTCCCAGGGGAAGTGCTAGTCAGTCGCGTTTCCCTCTGGGCCTCAGTGTTCACATGCGAACGCTGGGGATGCACTTACAAGCCCCCTCTACATGCCAGGCAGGTTCCCACAGGACCCCAGGGTTTCACTGTGACCCAAGACCCCTCCTCCCCACCCACCTCCTCTCCACCTCCTGCGGGGCGCCAGCTCCCTTGCGTCCATGTGACCTCGGATCCTTCCACACCCACCCCCAACCTGTTCTGCAGGTGGGTGGACAGAGGGTGATCTGCTTTGGGGATGGGAGAGAGAAAGGGAGGCAAGGGCGGAGAAAAGAGACTTCTCTTTCGGGGGCGTGGAGCAGAAAAACTGGCTCCATCGGTTGCCAGGGAAGGGGTTTCTGGTTTCAGATCCCATCACTTGGTGGGACCGTCCTACCACCCTCCCTGCTACTCACTCTTGTCATCTGTAAATCAGGGAAATATTTCTAGAAGACAGTATTTGGTCTGTGACTTTGATCATTGGTCTATGACTAATAATTGCCCTAATTTTTTGGACACCTGCTGCATGCTGGGAGTTTTCCGCCAATTGTCACTCACCCTCAGGTGCCTCTGCAGGGCAGGGATTTTATTCTCTCCATTTTACAGATGGGGAAACCCAGTCTCCGAAAGTAAAGAGCTTTTCCTCTGTGGGCCTCAGAATCTGAGAAGTTCAATCAAGTTCTCAGGAGCCCTTCCAGCACCCCCACTCCTCGATCGGGGAGGGCCATCTGCAGTCTGACAGCTGCTCTCAGGGCAGAGCTCTCCATCCAAAGCAGCAGGTGGATGTAGAGCTACCTGCCAGCAGAGCCATCAAACACAGCACTCTTCTATTGGGAGGCACGGAGTGATGAGAGGGACCTGGGCAGCTTGGAGCCAAGGGGGCTTCTGGGAAACATGTGCCCTTCCCCCAGCCCCCGGGTGGGGTTCAGCCCTGGCAAGCAGGGAGAGAAAGGGCTCTTCTGAGTGGCTGTCGCTTTACACACATTTTTGCTTCACAGTATTCTTAGAAGGTAGGGACACCTTCTAAGGTGTAAAATCACTCCCATTTTACAGGAAAGAAAACTGAGGCTCAGAGAGCTCAAGTAACTTGCCCAAGTTGGCACCACTGGGAAACCACAGAGGTAGGATTCCAACCAGGCAGCCTGGCCCCAGAGCCCACGTTGCTGCCCATTACACTCTATTCTTGTGGACTAAAACCAGATGCTCAAAGTTACAGTCATGGAATAGAATTGAATCCTGGCAGAAGAACTGTGGGCAGGATTCAGAATTTTACAATGTCAGACTTGAAAGGGCTCTGAGATATCAAATCCAAATCCCCATTTCTCAAATGGCAGAACTGAGGCCTAGGGAGGAAGAGTCTCACTCAAAGTCACAGCCCATGCCAGGGACAGAGTCTGCACCCCCTCCCTCTCCAGCTACCTCCCGCTGACTCTGCACCTTCCTCTCCTGCAGGCCCTCCTCTCCCCACTGCCCACCCAGCAGCTTCTGGGCCCAGCCAGGCCCATTAGGGATTTTCCACCTCCCTGAAAAGGTCCTAATGACTGTCAGTCCTTGTGAAGCCTTAATTAATCTCAGAGGCCGATGGCTCAGAGGAGACTGGGGGCTTTGGCCTTACGCAGATGAAGATTGCGGCTCTATTTCATGTGGTGGTGAAGGAACGCCTCAGACATTCCTGCCAGCAATAAAAGCCACATGGCCCTTGGAAAAGAAAAAAAGTGCAGCCCTTTGCGGAAAGAAATCAACTATGTGCTGTACGCATGGCATGAGATACAAATGGGCATACGGAGGTGGGGAACTGTCGGTCTTTTAGGCCGCCTCTGATGTCCACTGACAGAGGCAGGGCCAGCAGTCACGGTTCCAGCTACAGTCCTGGGGAGAGGGGGTGACCCCCGGTGTGGTGGGGGAAGCCTCAGCTCCTCCACCTGAACTGGATTTGAGCCACTGCAGATATCCCAGAGGCAGGGCCAGCTTCCTGGCCTGTGGCCCATGCAGTCGCACAGGGCCCTGGTCTCAGAAGGGTCCTGAGCTTGTTTTAATGCCCTGCCACCGCTGCCTTCAACTTCTGAATACTTGCTCAACAAAGGCCCTGCGTTTTCATTTTGTACCGGCCCCCCAAATTATATAGCCAATCCTGACCACAAGTGTCCCCGCCCATCATCAGTTGTTACGTCTCTCCTGGCCCCTGCCATGTACGCAATCCCGGGGAGCAGGGTTTCTTGAGCGCCTGCTGGCCACTTTGCTTGTATCACCTGAGATGAACTTCAAAAGGACTCTGTGAATTGGACAGATGTGGAAAATTGAGGCTCAGAGAGGCTTCCATATGGCAAGGAAGCCTAGACTTGAACTCAGGTCTCCCTGACTCCAAAGTGAGTACTCTTAGCAGCTCTACATTCTGCATGATTTCATCTTCATCATGCCCAGGGGGATGGGGATACACACAGTTAGGCTGCTGTATTCCCAGATAACAGAAGGCACAACTGAGGCCGGAGAAGTGAAGGTTCTCAAGTCAGAGTCAAACTGAGGGCCGGGGCAACAGTGGACCTGGGCCTGGATCCATAGGGCTGGGGATGGAGTCCCAGTTTTATACTTGTTTGTGCCACTTGTAAATTTATTAGCTCTTTCCATGCAGGTCACTGCCTTGAGTCTGGTCTGGAATGTGGCTGGAGCCCTACCTCTTCCCCCTCCCCAACAGCTCTCCATTCTAAACATCTGGAAGTCCTTCCTTGTTTCTTCTTCCACTCTTTCATGCTGTAGTTTTCCTCCGCCACCCTCACTGGTTGGGAAGCAGTTGGATCTGGCACCTTGATAAACTCAAAAGAGTCCAAATTCTTGATGAAAGTTGGGACTGAACAGAGCCCAAAGATTGCCATGTCCTGTAACTGGGCCTGGGCCTGAGGTTCATAGAGCCAGCTGCTAGATCCAGGGGAGCCATTTCATTGTTCCCTGCTGGGTAACCTTGAGCAAGTCCCTTCCCTCTCTGGCCCTGAGACTCCCCTTCCGGGAGATAAATGCATTGGACAATGCCTGAACCCCAGGAGGCCTCTCTGTCTTCAACATTCTAGAATTCCATATTAATCTACAACAGGTCTGCTCATTTCCCCAGCTGGGGAAACCAAGGCCCAGGAAGGATCAGAGACTTGCCCAACATCACAGAAGGTGCTTATTGACAACTGGACTTGACTCTGAGGCTCCTATCAGCCGGCCTGGCTGCCTCTGCACAAACCTTTGGATGACCTGGCCTCAGCATCAGCTCAGCTTGCCCTTGTCCCGCCCCCTCTAGCCCACTTTGGCCTGTCAGGCACCCTGAGTGTTCAGGCCTAGAAATCGCAGCTAAGGGTCCCTGGCACGCAATAAAGTTCCTCTTCTATGGTTTGAATGTCTCCCAAAAGTTATACATTAACACTTCATCGCCATCGTGGTGGTATTAAGAGGCAGCGAGGGGCCTTTTGGGAAGTGATTAGGTGGTGAAGGCTCTGCCCTCATGAATGGATTAGGTCCTCTTTGCCCTTCTGACTTCAGGACACATTGTTCTGTGTCCTCTGGAGGACACAGCCAGAAGACACTGCCTTGGAAACAGGGAATCCAGGACCTCATCAGATGCAGAACCTGCCAGAGCCATGATCTTGGACTTCCCAGTCTCCAGAACTGTGAGTAATAAGTTTCTATTTCTCTATTTATAAATTACCCAGTCTCAGGTATTTTGTTATAGCAACACAGAATGAACTAAGATAAGACACCTTCTTTAGACAAAAGTGGGCCAGGGGATGGCAGCAACCCTTTTCTCCCCAGTTGCATTTAGGCTGTGTTAGCATTTCCATAATAAAGACCCCTTTTCCAGGGGTTATAATTTGGCTGGAAAATGAGGAGGAAAGGCCAGATTCCAGGACTGGAGAGGCATGTGAAGTAGGAGGCTACGATGGGAAAGTCTCCACTGGACTCTGGGCACGCAGGGTGCACACACACACATCTATACCTTACATGGGTGCGCTCACACACAGCACCCATACTCATGGGCACAGTCTCCCACACACTCACTGGCAACTCACACCCACCTGCGCAAGCCCTCATGGAGGACAGCATCGTTACAGTGCAGCCACGGTGAAAATAGTTACGTGCATGTGTGTGCAAAGATACTCCTAGGAGATGCATCTGTCTGCATCAACATGCACGGACCTATTGGTGTAGATGCACAGATAGGCCCCGTATAGAGTGGTGTGGACACACGGGCAGAAACTCACATCACAGCTGTGTAAACAACAGACCATTGTGTGGACAAATCTTTACACACAGAGGCAGGCGTGGAATCTGGGCTTAGAGCTTTGGATTTGTTCTGCAGACCAGCTCTTGGAGGAGTTGAAGCCTGGCTGTGGAAGTTTCTGCTTCTCCTCAATTCAGAGGTATAGATTTTCTGGGTGGTTTGCCCCCCTGGGGCTTCCGAACCATTCCTCAGCATCTGAGTTTAACCCGCTGCCTCATTGTTCGATGGGGACGAGGAGAGCTTGTCCTGCCGGCCCAGAGAAAGGCAGTGGGAGGCGAGTAGTGGAGGGTTGCAGCTAGGGTGCCCCACGGGGGCATGGGTGGAAGGGCAGGGCACTAGCCTAGGGGCCCAGAGACCTCAGTTTGGGTTTAGGTTGAGATGCCCTAGGCCAACACATGGCCTCTCTGAGCTTCATTCTGAGCCCCCTCTGTTAGGGCCATGTGACACCCTCAGGGACCTCAGCATGGGGAAGAGCACTGAAACCATGTCACATGATGAACTATTAAAGCAACTGGAGACTATGTCCTGGAGGACAGCAGGCTTCGGGGGTAAGAGCTTCTCTGGCAGATCTATGAAGAGCTCCCAGGTGGCAGGGACCACATGGATGCTGGGGGCTCCATACCAGAAACAGAAGTATTGAGAGCTGGCTCGGAATAGAAACACATCCCCTCAGAGGTAGAGAGCTCTCCATTTTGGGAGGTATTCAAGGTGAGACCAGGATATTATAGAGGGAGTTCAAGTGTTGGATGGGACACGGGCCAGACGAGATACTAGTGTCTCAAATGCTCAGCTCATAGCAAACACGTATTAAGCAAATGAGAGAGCGACTGCAGAGCTCCGTTTCTAAGCCAGTCATCCGTGATTCAGAGCATACCAGCTCTGGGTTCCCATCTTGCCATCTGCGTGACTTTGGCCCTCTCCAAACCTCAGTTTCCTCATCTGTGAAATGGGGAGAACAAATTATTTCCAAGAGCTCCAGCAAGTCACATCCCCTATTGCTGCCTTTCAGGTCGTCCCAGAATTTCTGCTCTTATAAATAGAAAATGACATCGAAGGCAAAAAGCAGACAGACAAGCAAGAGAATGGTTAATACAAAAATCACAGCTAGGCGTGGTAACTTGTGTCTGTAATCCCAGCTACTTGGAAGGGTGAGGTGGGAGGATCACTTAAGGCCTGGAGTTCGAGAGCAGCCTGGACAACAAAGTGAGACTCTGCATCTACCAAAAAAAAAAAAAAAAAAAAAAAAATCAGCAGAGTGGTCCCAACCCCTTGCCATCCATGATGAGTAGGGAGAGGGATGCAGTCAGGGAGGGGACACTGGTGGGAGCCCTAAGGTCCCATTAGTGCTTTGTTTTTGTTGTTGTTGTTTGTTTGTTTGTTTTGAGACGGAGTCTCGCTCTGTCACCTAGGCTGGAGTGCAGTGGCCGGATCTCAGCTCACTGCAAGCTCCGCCTCCCGGGTTCCCGCCATTCTCCTGCCTCAGCCTCCCGAGTAGCTGGGACTACAGGCGCCGCCACCTCACCCGGCTAGTTTTTGGTATTTTTTAGTAGAGACGGGGTTTCACCGTGTTAGCCAGGATGGTCTCAATCTCCTGACCTTGTGATCCACCCGTCTCGGCCTCCCAAAGTGCTGGGATTACAGGCTTGAGCCACCGCGCCCAGCCAACAATGCTTATATTTTATACATTCTTCTGTACGTGTATTTTACACATTTAAAAATATTTTTAAAGGACAGCAAAAGATAATAAATAGAAAAAGTCCCCCTGCCCAAACCCCTGAAAAAAATGGACAATATGCTCAAATGTGCATCATGTTGTACAATTATTCATGAAGCAGCAAAGCTGGGATGTGTTTATTCTCAGCCAAATCGCTTTTTCATCCGGAGGGTCCTGTGTACCATCACACTCTCAGCTGAATCTCTACAGGCCCGTGCAGCTATCCTCATCACGGCAGCCCCCACCTAGGTAAGCACTTCTAGGTAACAGCCCATGCTGAGCACGCTCCCCGAGCACTCCTCATGGCCGCCAGTAGCCCTCCAGGTATGTGTCAGTGGGCCCACTTTACAGGCAAGGAAGTCCCTTGCACCTACATAGGAAGGGGCAGAGCTGGGATTCGAACCAGCTCTGTCAATGCCGAAGTTGTGCAGCAACCTCACCCCAGGAGCCAGGCCCCTCGATTATAGTAACTAATGTTATGTACACTGACACACGCTGTTGAATCCCCGGAGCCACTTTTGTATTAGGTACATTTATCATCACCCTCATTGTAACAGTAGGAAAACTGAGGCATAGCAAGGTCAGGAACGTGTTCAAGTTCATACTCCAGGTGAGTATCAGAGCTGAGCCTTGAATCTCAGCAGCCTGATCCCAGATTGCGTTTCCTGGCCTGGCTATGTGGGGAGCTCAGACTTCATGGAAACAAAACACAGAATGGTGGCTCCAGGGTCCACAGCTGATCCCAAGGGACCAAAGGCCAGCAGGGTGGTTGGCTGGGGTTGGAGGATGCTGCCTAGGATACCTGCTCCCAGAGTGATGCCAGCCCCCTGTGATGAGCTAAGTCCCTGCCTCCTTACAGGGTCGTGGCTGCTGGGGAGGTGCTGAGGCTGTGGGTACAGCCAAACAGAGCTAGAGCAGGCTTTGGACTCCCTGCCTGGCAAGTCCAGGTGACAGGCTCAGACACCAGGCACTCTGTCATTTGCTGTTGGTGTAAGTTTCTACTGGCAGGAATGTGACATTCATCGGGGTCCCTCTCACTGCCTCACCTCTGAGCTTTAGTGAAATCCAGGGTGGCGGGATGATCTGAAGGCCCTTTTAGCTCGCGGAGGCCTGAGCTTGCCCCTGCCCCCATCCGTGTCCCCAGGGGAAAAGGTTCCCAGTCCTGTCCTTAGCAGCTCTGAGCTTAGATGAAGGAAGAGATGAGATGGGAAGGAAAAAGAGAAGTAAGAAACAGACAGAGGAAAAAGAGTTGGCACTAGATTCAAGCAGTCAACACACACTTATCAGGCACCTACTATGTTCCAGGGGCTATTTTAGGTGCTGGGGATACAAGCAATGGACAAGAAAGCCATGGAGCTTCTTGGGGCTTTGATTTCAGCAGGTCAGACAGAAGACAGACAAGGAGGCAAATAAGTAAGCACGCCAATATTTGATAGTGTCTTGGGACACTCAAGGAAACAGATGGGGGTAAAGTCATAGAGAGTGACTGGGTGGATGGGGGGAGAGGGGCTCAGTGCCAGTACTTTAGACAGGGTGGTCAGGGAAGGTCTGTCGGAGCAGGTGACATCCAAGCTGAGACCAGGGGGTTGAGAGGGACCCAGGAAGGGAGAAGGGGGCTGGTAAGAGGGCCCACTGTACAGTGGAACTGGCTTTACCCACCTGCTTTACTCCTCTGCACTTCCGGTATCCCCAGTTCCTAAAACTCTTACTGCCCTTTCTCTCTATTGCTTCTCCCACAGCAGCCCTGAGAGCCAGATGGGGTGAGTCTAAGTAGCCTGACATGCAGTTGAGGAAACTGAGGCTAGAGTGGGGAGGGGCAGCATCAAGTGGTATCCTAATGCCAGGACCTGACCCAGGTTCCCGCCTCCCAGCCTGGTGCTTCTTGGAGCCTGCCCATTGCCCGGCATGTTATTTAACCACCCAAGTCCAGGCAGGCTGCAGCCACTGTGGAGCCAGTCTGTGGGCACCACTCCTGAGAGGTCACAGGGCTGGAAACGTGGGCAGCTGGGTAGGGTCTAGGAGGGGGCAGTGGCTCAGGACTGGGCGGGGGTCCGGAGCGGAAGGCGCCCAGCCCTGATTGGAACAAGGTGGCAGCACTGGGAGCCGAGCCGGGCGTCATTGATCTTGCCCGGTGTTCCAGCCACCAGGCGGGGCCAGCGCCGGGCAGACTGCCGGTTTTCCCAGGTGTGGGGACACCCTGGGGGAATGGCTTTTCATGTGGTTGTGGGGCAGGCATGCCACCCAGCACGTGGGGGAGACCAGGGCTTTGGGAGCATGCTGGCAGTGGGGTGGAGGGGGGTGTCTGGAGACTCAGAATCCCACAGCCAGCAAATGTGAGGCTCCTGGAGACAGACAGGGTCATGGACTTGAGGCTCTGAGACCCTGAGGATGTTAGAATCTTCATCGCAGTCGCTCCCACTGATGGAGGGCTCACTGTGCTAGGCACGGTTCTGAGAACTCACACAGCTTAACTCTTTTCATCCTCGCTCCATCCTAAGAGGGGGATTCTATGATCATCCCCACTTACAGATGGGGAAACTGAGGCTCAGCAAGGTTAAGTAGCCTGTCAAACACACAGCTACCAGGTTTTTGTCTTAGGAAATAAGAGCCCTGAAACAGCTGGCCAGTGCTGGGAGGGCCCTCGAAGATCTTTGAGGCCAGTCCCCTTGTGTCGGAAAAACAGGTCTGGAGAGGGGATGTGATGCGCTGGGGCCCAGGGGAATCCAAGATCAGGACTCATTCTTCCCTCAGGTCATCGTGGGACCTCTGCTGGTCCCTGAATGTCAGGCCCCTGAGGGCAGGGTCTTCAGCCAGGAGCTAGGCTCCCAGATGCTGCCAACCCTGACAGTTTTCTGCTAGCACACAGGAAGTTCTTTTAAACATCTAACCTGAATCCCTCATGTTGCAGGGAAAGCCTCTTCCTTCTCATCTTGCAAACTCTTCTAAGAAGAGGTTGGCCTTTGATGTTAGGGAAGATCACCCATTCCCTGGTGTTGTGGGAGGTGAGACTGTGCCTCTCCCTGCCATAAAATATCTTCTTGACTGTCCATCGCTGGCCCTAAACATTAGCGACTTAGCCCTTGGGGCCTTACATAGTTTCTTATTAAAACGTGAGTACTCTTGGAATGCGTGTCAGCCTAGCAGGACAGGGTGGTACTTGCGGGGCAGAGCTTGGGGGCAGTTGAGGAGCAGGAGGGAGCTGATTCTCCCCTTCCAGCCAGCCTTGATGGGATTCTACATGACTTGCCACCCTCCACCTCTCTGACCTCATCTTCTTCTACTCTGCCCCTCCCTCACCCTGCTCCAGCCACCCTGCCCTCAAATATGCCCATGATACTCCACTGCACGGCCTTTGCCTATGCCGCCCTTTACCAGGAAAGCCCTTCCCATTCTGTCTGCCTGGCTCAGCTCCCCACTTCATTCAGGTCCCTGCTGCCTCCACCAAGAGGCCTTCTCTGGTCTCCTGTGGTAGACAGAATAATGGCCCCAGAGATATCCACATTCTAATCCCCAAACCTGCGGCTATGTTACCTTATATGGCAAAAGGGACTTTGCAGATATGATGAAGGATAAAGACTTTAAGATGGGAGATTATCCTGGATTCCCCAGGTGGGCCCCATGTGATCTCAAGGGTCCTCACACATGGAATAGGGAGGCAGAAAAGACAGTCAGAGGGAGATGGGGCGTGGAAACTGATTAGGGAACCCGAGAGATGGCGGCATGGGAAAAACGTGGCCCAAAGCTGTGGGCTTTGAAGGCGGAGGGAGGGGCTATGAGCCATGGAAAGCAGGCAGCCTTTAGGAGCTAGACAAGACAAGGAAACGAATTTTCCACCAGAGCCTCTAGCAAGGAACACAGCCTGCCTGACCTTGATCTTGGCCAAGGGAGACTCATAGAGAATTTCTGATCCCCAGAACTGTAAGATTATAAATGCGTGTTTTTTTTTTTTTTTTTAAGACACTAATAGTGGGTTAATTTATGATGGCAGGCACAGGAAACGAATGTCTCTCCCTTCCTTGATTGACAGTTCCTTAGCACATTTATTAGTGCCTGATACACGATAGCTTGACTTCTGAATTGTCTCTTTCCTCTCACGGAAGGTCAGCTGCAGGAGGGCAGGGATTTTTTGCTTGCTTGGTGTTACATTTGCAGATAGAGTTGTCAGATTTAACAAATGGAAATATAAAACACCCAGTTAAATTGAATTTCAGATAAATAATGAAGACCTTTTTAGTATAAAGTTGCCCCAAATGTTGCAATTATTTATTGTTTATCTGAAATTAAAATAATTTAGGAGTCTTGTATTTTATCTGGCAAATTCATCCCCAACACATAAAACCATTCCTAGGTACGTATTAGGATCTCAATAAATGTCTATTGAATGAGTGAAATAGATAAGCAAATGAATTCACACTAACCTCTAGCTTAAAAACCCTCTTTGGCTCCCAGAATGCCTACAGGGTAAAGTGTGAATCATAGCAAATAGTAAAAGCAGTTTCATAGCTGCTTCAATATGCCAGACCCAGCTGAGTGCTTTACATTTATTAACTCACTCGGTTCTTGCAATAACCCAATGAGGTGGTTAGCCTATTTTCCAGATGAGGAAACCGAGGCCCAGGAGGCTTAGTAACTTGTTCAAAGTCACATGACCATCGAGCAGCAGAGCCAGGCAATTCCAGGCCTTTGGCAAACGTGGCTCATTGAATGTTCTAATGTTATCTCCCCACCCATTCCCCTGAACACCGTGGATCCTCTCTGTCTAACAGCCCCCAGTTCCTTTTCAGGGTATGTGCTTCCGCTTTCTCTGACTGCCGAACTGCTCCTCATACATCAAAGCCCTGTCCTACTTTTCCCTCTTTGTGAGGCCATCTCTAAAACTCCCCCTCTCTTTCCCCACCCCACCATGACCCCTTGTCTGAATGCATTGTAAGGACTTGCTGTTGTGTCCTTTACATTGTCTGACGGTGACCTCCCTGAGAACGGAGATGGGCCCCTTTCAGCTCTTTGGCATGGGGCTTCAAACTGAGTCTGGCTTTAGTGGGGTTCCCAGAAGCATTTGAGAATGAATGAATGAATGAACGAATGAGTGAGTGAATGAATGGCTGAGTGAATGAACCAATGCTGTTTGTTTCCACTCTGGGCCTCAGTTTCAGAGTCTATAAAAGGGGAAGAACAATCTCGAACCCCCCCCATTCCTTAAAACAAAACACATTTTTTTCTGATTATAAAAATAATACACATTCATTAAAGAAAAATTGGAAAATAATAAAATTATGAAGAAGAAAATTAAAACCATCCATAATCCTGCCACCCAGAACAATGGTTCCCACTGGGTGTTCTGCCTTCTGCTCTTACTTTATGTATAGATTTAGCTGCTGCTTCTCTTCTCTGCCCTCCCTCCCTTCGCTCCTTCCTTTCTTTTAGAGTGTTGGGAACGTACAGTATGGGGTCCTTTAAACCTGCTTTTGAAATCCGCCAACATGTGTGTATGTGTGTTCTCCTGTTTTCTTAAAGCCTCCCTGATGGCAGGGGACAAGTGGCTGCCGGACAGGCCTGGTAGGGGCCAGGGTGTGGAAAGGCCATCCCCCCACTCATGGACCACCATAATTCCCTTGTGATGGGCTGTTTAGGGGGTTTCCGGATTTCTGTCAGGGAACACCCTGCGTGAATGTCTTGGCTGCATCCCTGGTTCCTTCCTTAGCACAGATTCTGGGACTGGGGTTGCTGAGTCCAGTATAGACACTGAGAGGCTCTGGACACCGCCCCATATCCTCCCCATAGCTGCTTTCCAGCCCCACTCCCACCAGCCACCTGGACTTCTCAGCTTGGCAGAAAGCCAGGGGGCAATATTCTACCTCCTCCAGAGAAAAGCCCTGTCTACACCCAAGGCCTCACTGATTCCATCCAATGCTGAAAACACCCATTTACTCAGCTCTTTCTCCACGTTATGGTCTAAGGTCTAAGGCCCAGATGCTTAGTTCCAGCCAAAACAGCCACAGAGGTCACTGCGGTCTGAGGGTGCTCTGGACCTCAGGCCTGTGTAGACATCAGACTTGTCAATGATTAACCCACGGAGCTCACCACGTGCCAGACCCTCTGCGTCTCTGTGTGTCTCCACGGTAACCCTGAAGCTAGGGATGGCTGTCTCCCATCTTACAGGTGAGAACACTGAGGGTGCTCCAGAGAGCTGTGGGCCCTAGGTCTTGTCACCTGGGGGTGCAAAGGCGCTGACCCAGTACACCCGCTACCTGCTACCCAATGGGGCACAGTCCCAACACTACCCAGAAGCAAGGACAAGCTTTGGCCTAAAAGCTGGGTGGCCAGGTCCTGTCCCTGTTTTGACTCCATATGTGCCCTGGGAGGCCTCTGCAGCTCACCCTCTCTGTCTGTGAAATGGGAGAGCAGGGATTCAGAGACGGCCTTCTAGGCCTGTGGCGGCTCTGAGCACAGTGGGTGCAGATACTCAGTGCTGAGTCAAAGGGAGAGAGAACCCTGCCAGATGGACCAGCTCACCACAGGCAGCCAAGCCTGGTCTTTGAGGGGTTGGACTGGGCAGGTCTTTGCCCAAGGCTGAGCTGGGAGGGACCTGACAGCCCCAGATGGAGGCTGGCCCACCCCGCCCCAGCAGATGGGTGGCTATTTTTTAACTAACCCCACAGGAAGAAGAGGACAGAAATGATTGCAGGGGGTTAACCTAGGCCCCTGGGGATGCTCCCTGTTTGCATCCTCCTTTCCCCACAACCCACAGAGCTGTGTGGGCTTCACCTGGAGCTCCCTGAATACTTCTGGAGCTCCCCGCAGATCACAGCCAGCGCTGGCATGGCCTGAGTGGCCCCTGTCTGACAGGCGAGGGACCCAGAGCCCAGAGAAGTTTGACCACGACTGGCTTCCTCTGCCCTTTCTGCTGTGTGCTTCCACCGGGTGAGGCTGCCTCTTCCGCTTCTACCTTTCTTCCTGGGGTGACCTGGGGAGGCCCCACCCTCTCCCAGGCTCAGTTTCCCCATCTGTCAGATAATGGGACCCTCCAGACATCACTGGGGCTTCTCCCAGCTGGGAAACCTCCTTCTGAGCTGGGGCCCTGACTCTGTCACATCAGTACTGGATTCCTGGAGGCCTCAGCACTCCGGAAGCATCTACCCAGTGGACAGGAGCTCAGGACAGGTGTCTGGGGACCCCCAGGAAGAAGAAGGATTTCCTGGCCAGAGATGGGAAGAGCAGCGTGGGTAGGGGTTAAGCAGCCTCCCCCTGCAGCCTCCCTTCGACCACGCCACCAGGTGGCCCTTGGTCCCCTCAGAAGGAGTTCCTGAAAAGTCTGTGTCTGTTGCAGCAGGTGCGGCCTGTGAAGTGTGTGTATGCTTGTGTGAGGGTGCTGTGTGTTCACATGCACAGGGTGGGGGTGGGCACACAGGGCAGGAGGCCTGACATGGTGGCAGGGCCAGACTTTGGTTGCTGAGCTGGGACAGCCTGTGACAGAGGCCCCAGCACACCCGCAGGTCTTACCGGAAACCCTCAGCTGGTGCTGGTCTGACCTGAAGGTGGGCACATGCAGGGGGAGGGGTACATGCAGGACAGGGGTGCATGTAGGAGAGACATGAGCAATACAGGGGTCCATGTGGGGGAGGGCCATGAGCAGTACAGGGGTCCATGTGGGGGAGGACCATGAGCAGTACAGGGGTGCACGTGGGGGAGGGCCATGTGCAGAACAGGGGTGCATGTGGGGGTGCCTGCAAGACAGAGGTGCATGGAGAGAAGGGTTAGTGCATGGCAGGGGTGCATTGCTGGGGTTAATGCAGGGCAGGCATGCATGTGGGGGAGGGGCATATCCAGGACAAGGTTACATGTGGGGAGGCCACAGGGCCCAAATGGTGTCAGGGCCTCTGGGAAGCTGGGACCCCAGTGAATGCTTGGGGGGAACCAACTCTGCCTGACCTCCGCTTATTTTTGTCTATTGAAACAATATTGTCAATTAATCACATGAATTGAGCCCCCACCCTGCCCCCTGCCGCTTGCCTCTGTGATACAAATAATATGAGCACAATGAAAAATCTTGGAAAATACAGAAAACACATTTAAAAAATGTTAAAGCCTGAAGTCTTATAACGACAGTGAACACTGTGAGTGTCTTTGAGGGGATGGGGGTCTGCAGGTCTTCTCGATATGATCACATTCATTCCCACATACTCGAGCATTTCCCATGGGCAGCTGTGGAGCTGAGCACTTCAGGTTTGTCTTAGTGAATTCTCTAAAAACCTGAGAGGGAAGTACTATCATTCTCCCCATTGTATGGATGAAGAAACAGCAAAAAGGAGGTTAAATATCCCCCTCAGGATGTAAGCAGCAGAGGCAAAATTTGAATCCAAGTCTGGCTAAATGGAAAATGCAAATCGTCCCCAGCGTCCAGGGCTGCACTCCAGCCATGCCCTCTCTGAGCGGACCGCTCAGTTATTCATTCCTCCAGGAGCGTTTACTGAGCACCTCCTGTGACTCAGACCCGACCCAGCACCCGCACTGAGGACTTGGCGGATGTGAACGAGACAAGAGAGAGGCCCCAATCTGACTCTCCAAACGGCCACAAGCTGAGTCCCAACCTTGACCACAGCTTGATTTCTAGTCCGAGTCGTCACCGACCCCCACCGGCCCTCATCACTGACTGAACTGTGACCCGGCCTCCTGCGCTCTGCAGTGGCCTCTGTGAGCTTTCCATTCCCCATGACATGTGTGAAAGCCAGGAGCCCACCTCATCCGGCCTATCATCCACGCGGCCAGGGCCAGAGAGGCCGTCGGGAGCCCGCTCGCCACCTCCGGCCTGCCGCTCTGGGCCAGGACTCTCTGGAGTGGGGTTTTGGCCTTGGCCCTTGGCACCCTGCTTGGCAGAAGGGTGGGCCTCAGCTCAGAGCATGGGGTCACCCCAGGAGGGGTCCACATAGCTGAGCTCAGGGTACCTGTGGGCGGGGCTTCCATGTCCCGGGGTCCTCACGCTGCAGCCTCCTCTTTTTGCCTGGGCCCTGGAACCCCAGGAGACCCTAGGAGCTATTGCTCCCTCTTCTCACTTGCAGAAACTCAACAGGGCAGGCCTCATCTGAGCTCGCCCCGTGCCTTCACTGTATTTCTGGGGGCCCTGCATGTCTCCCCAATCCTCAGGCAGGGCCAGTTACCTACTTTATAGGACCCAGTGCAAAAAGAAAATACAGGACTCCTTTTCAAAATGCAGGAAAAAAAGTTTTTCCTTTCTTCTGTGGACTCTTAACCCACGATGGTGTTTTTTATTTGCTATCCAATGTCACACATCCTTGGACCTGGGGAGACTTGTGCGGATAGTGTAGACCCTCACAGATGCTCGGGGGCCACCCCAAAACTTGGTGTGCAGATTCCATGCCCCTCTCCTCCCCACGCCTGCCTCAGTGGAGGGCGGCAGTGCAGGGTATCGGGCTGCTGAAGACCCATCCCTGGAGGCAGCAAGAGGCAGACTGGACCCGGGCTCCAAGTCCCCAGGCATGCTGCATTAGCCCATCAGACTTCACTTACAACACAGTAATTCAGAGCGAAAACGATCCAGCATTTCAATATGGCAACTGCTGAGCGTTAAATTCAAATGCAGGGGGTGGGGGGTGGGCAGGTAGCCCTGGAACACAGCAGTCTCGTAGGTGGCTGAGTGTGGGGTGGATCTCTGTTCTTGGAGTAGAGAGATGTGGAGTACCTTCCTCTGCTTGGAGTATCTGGGGTACCTGGACAAGCACAGGGGGCCATGAACAGGGCCATGCCTGTGTGCCTGCCCCTCGCTCAGAAGAGGGGACCTGACAAAGGAATGCCAGGGCACATCTGCACCATGCCTGGGCAGTAGGCCTGGGCATGAGCCTGGATCAGGCAGACCTGCAATAGGTGGAAGGGCCCCAGGAGAGCTGAGGAGCCTAGGGGAGAGGAACCCAGAGGTCCCCGCCAAAGTGCTTGATGTGCTGCCATAAGAAGGGCAGCATAGGCCAGGCGCGGTGGCTCACGCTTGTAATCCCACCACTTTGGGAGGTGGAGGCGGGCAGATCACGAGATCGGGAGATCAAGACCCTCCTGGATAACATGCCGAAACCCCGTATCTACTAAAAATACAAAAATTGCTGGGCATGGTGGCGCATGCCTGTAGTCCCAGCTACTCGGGAGGCTGAGGCAGGAGAATCGCTTGAACCAGGGAGTCAGAGGTTGCTATAAGCCAAGATCCTGCCACTCCAGTCTGGCAACAGAGCGAGACTCTGTCAAAAAAAAAAAAAAAAAAAAAAGGCAGCATGGGCGCCTGCTGAGACAGAGAGAGAAAGAAACCCTTTCCCTGCATGGGATTCTGGCCTGGCTCCCTAGGGTGCTCTCTGAGCTCAGCTTTGGCCCTGTCCCTCTCTCTCTGTGCCTCAGTTTCTCTAACTATGCACTGAGCAAGGAGAGGACCACCACACCTCAGATCCCTTCTGCATGGGCCATGCACTGAGTTTTATGAATCTCCCCTCTCTTGTTCCACAAATGATTACTGGCCCATTTCTCAGATGAGGAAACTGAAGCCCAGAGGAGGCAATGACTCACCCAGTAAGAAAGTGGTGGAACTGGTTCTGCCTGGCTTCCCTTCACCCCTTGAGTTGCTCCAGCCTCTCTAGGTGTGGGTGGAGGACGTGGGAACCAAGCTCATGGGGGCACCACCGGCTCTTACCAGAAAGGGGCTGAGAGAAGACCAAGGATGCTCCCTGACCTGAGGAAACGTCCATTAATTCATGGCTACTGTGCTTTGGCGAGCCACACAGGCTCCGGATGCAGGTTGCCTGGGTGGGGGATCTGAGCAGATGTCTTAATCTCTCTGGGCTTCAGTTTTCTCATCTATAAAATGGGCCTCATAATAACTTTTGTCTTACAGGGTTGTGAGGATTAAATGAGCTAAGGTGTATCACTTGAGCCTGGGAGGCAGAGACTTTAGTGAGCCAAGATTATGCCACCGCACTCCAGCCTGGATGACAGAGTTAGACCCTGTCTCAAATACATATATAAACAAAATGAACAGAGATATGTAAAGCACTTAGACAGTGGCTGGCATAGAGTTAAGAGCTATGTAAATGTTTACCGCTAATGGAACTATTTAAGAGTTGAGTCATAATTTATATTTTCTAGACAGTCAATTATGAATTTATTCATTTCAACGTTGTACTTTTCTCTTTTGCATTTAGGATCCAGCAAATTTTCCTTTGAAGTTTCAATACAATTTCCTAGGTCCTTGAACAGGTAATTTCCCCGCCCCCACAGTGCCTGTAGCCCATGGTGGATTCAATAGCGCTCTCTGGAGCAGCTTTTCCCAAAGTGGACTTTGCACACACCAGCCCCTTCCAGATGCATCATCTCACCCCAAGAGATAACTCAATAAACAGCTGAGCATACACTTTTTTAGATCTCCATGGCCCAACAAGGTATCCATTAGCATATCAAAGGCTCTGACAAGTCCTGCAGCAAAACACCTTCGAACATTGTTTGAAACAACCAATCCCAACCTTGTTTGACCACAGAGCTCCATTATTTCTGCTCACCACCTGATAACATCTGAACACACGTTGGGAGAAGCCACCCTCATTTCCTGGTTTCTAGGAAATGGCGAGGGGAGTCAGAGCTATGAGGAACACCCCCTCACAGGGATGAGTCGTTCCACACCTACTGAAATCAACCCCAGTCATGTGCACCATCGCTAGGCCGTTCCTCCTGTTCTCACCTTCCTTGTCTGATTCAGTCCCCCCAGCGGCCTGGAGAGGTCACTAGCATCAATATCCCCATCATACAGATGAGGAAATTGAGGTTCACAAAGGTTAAGTGGCCACACAGCCAGTAAGTGGCAGATCCGGTAGACAAACCCACAGCTTCTGATTCTAAACCCCACATTCGTTCTTCTGTACGTTGATTGGAAAAGTAAAAATAGATCTTATTCTAACAGGATCAATCTTCCCCCATCATAGGCTTTTAAAAATCTAAAGTATTTTTTTTTTCCGGTAGCATCGAATGCTTTAAAAACTTAAAATTTTTAGTACCTTTCTTTTGATTACTAAAGCAATACATACTTGTTATGCAGAAAACTTTTCAAACATTTTGGGTGAAAAAGGAAAAAAAAAAAAAAAAAACCACAGATCTGTAGAGCCCTACAAAGTAGCCATTAGCTTTTAAATGAAAATATTTAAATGCTATTTGAATGAAAATAATGAAAATGAAATCAGATAAAAAGTTCAGTTCCTCAGTTACAGTAGCCACATTTCAAGTAGTCAGTATTCACCTGCAGCGGGAGTCTACCGTGTTGGGCAGCACAGACATGGGACATTACCATCATCACAGAAAATCCTATGGGACGGTGCTGTTCTAGATTCTTCGTAGACATATCCTAACACCTATACAGGTTGATTACCCCTAATTCAAAAATCTGAAATCTGAAATGCTCCCCAATCCAAAACTTTTTTAGGGCCAACATGGCACTCAAAAGAAATACTCATTGGAGAATTTTGGATTTTGGATTGAAGTATAATGCAACTATTCCCAAATCCAACAAAATCAGAAATCCTAAATTTGAATGCTTCTGGTCCCAACTATCTTGGGTAAGGGATGTTCAACCTGTAATGACTGTTAATGTTGTTACTGTGGGTTGTTTTTTTTTTTTTTTTGAGACTAGGTCTCGCTCTGTCACCCAGGCTAGAGTGCTGTGGTACGATCATAGTTCACTGCAGCCTTCACCTCTTGAGCTCAAGCAATCCTCCTGCCTCAGCCTCCCAAAGTGTTGGGATTACAGGCGGGAGCCACCATGCCCCACCTACTGCTATTCTTGTTGAAGTTCTCAAACATATCTGCATGGCCTCACACATGGAGGAAAGAGACCCACAGAGGCAAAAACAAGACATGGGATAAAAATAGACTGGAAGGAAATACACCGAATGATAGCGGTTTTTTCTGGGTGTTGAGATTACCGAGTTTATTTTTAAATTTCTTAGATCCTTCAGGTGTTCTACAACATAAAATGCAGACAGGGTGGGGACGTTGGTTGGATTCATGTTTTCCCTAATGTTCTTACTGGTTCTAAAATCTTCAAGTTATGCTCTCACCCAAGGCTTCACTTATTATTAGTATTTTAAAACTGTGGACTCATGAAGAATGGAAGCCCACACAAGGCCAAGGAAGGAAGGAAAGGCAGACAGAGGTTTATTTTCAGGCCTGTGCAGTTGCACACGGCCCCTTGCTTAGAAGGGCCTCATGCTCAGTTTCATGTTCTGTGGTTGCTGTCCTGAAATTCTCACTGATGTTTGAACAAGGGATCCTGTATTTTCATTTTGCACCGTGCCCTGAAAATCATGCCGCCGTCACTAGCCCTGGGATTCTCCCCAGGACAGGTTTCCCTTCGACTGCTCTGAGCCTTCGCCCTTGTCCTTGTCCGACCACGGACGTGGCCATCCATGGAGCCCTCTACGTGGCTGAGAGCAAGTGCATTTCGGCTGCTCAGATGTGTGTCTAGAGACTGACAAAAATAGGGCTTGTGAGCGGGTGCGGGAGGCCCCTGTGGTCTCTGTTCACACACGTACCTACCCTCAAGGCCTTGTCTACACTGGCCTATTTCAGAGAACCGCCGTGTGCATCATGGGATGCTTTGCCCCACATCACGGCCCAGCTCAGTTCAGTCCCAGACCCCTTGTCCTGAAGCCATGACCAACCCCAGGCCTGGCCCACCTTCCTCACCAGTCTCCTCTCCCTCAAGCCCTCCACAGGACCCATAATCCTTCCATCTCCATGTAATCCTTTTGTGTGGTCCTTCTTCCATACCTTTGCCCATGCTGCTCACTCTGCTTGTACCAGCAAGGTTCCTTCCTTCCCAGATCTGCCTTTTCTAGACCCATCTCAGATTCCACCCTTTCTAGGAAGCCTTCAGGAAGTATCTGAGAAGGGCCTGAAGATGCTGTGGTTGCGTAGAGGAGGATATGAATCACTTCACCTAGACGTATCAGGGAGGGCTCCACAGAGGTAGTGCCCTCAGGCCAAGGAAGAGAAGACACCTTCCAGGCAGAAGGGAGAGTTTGATGGGCTGGTTTGATGTCAGACAGACCACAGGATGACTCAAGGTCCTCTTTCCTCTTCTTAAACATTAGTTGCAGCAAGTCCCACCATCTGCCTGAGTCTGTTTTCATTTCCACAATGGAGGTGGTGATGCCCAGCACACGGAGCTGTGATGAGGATTTAATGGGGAATCCGGAGCATTTATAGAAGTCCCAGGAGGCCAAGATTCTACACAGGTAGGAAGGACCTAAGCCAGAGGGGTGTGGGTGGCCAGAAGAGAGAGCCTACCTTAGTAGGGCTGGGTGGGCTAAGGTCTGGGCTGAATCTCGAGGCCCTGGAGCTTAGAACAGCGTCTGCAACTCCCTGGCTGTGGAAGTTCAGGCAAGGACTGCTTCCTCTCTGAGTGTCAGTTTCCCCATCTATAAATGGAAAGCTGCGACACTGAAAAACACTGTGGGGAGGATGGTTCCTGAGGCAGTCTCTCTCCACACATCACTGGAATGTTGGCCCCCAGGGAGAAGGCATCTTTGTCCATTGTGTTCACTTCTGCATCCCCAGTGCCCAGAACAGTGCTTGCATGCAGCAGATGCTCAATAATTGTTCATTGAATGAATCAGCAGCAACCAATTCACCCACCTCACATCCTAAGTCTGCTGGGGACCTAGGCCCACCTCTCCAGGGAAACTGTCTGCAGATTGGGACCACACCTCAGGTCACAAGCATTTCCTGAACGAACACCTACTATATGCATGGCTCTATGCAGCCCAGGGTAGACCCTGCTCCATAGCCCGACAGGCAGAGCCAAGGAGGCAGGTGACAGACACAGTGATGTGGGAAGAAGAACAGAGAGCAGGGCGGCCAGCAGGGCCTTGCCTGGGTGGGAGCAGGCCGTTCCCAGGCTGGAGCTCAGGCTGACGGGAGCCCCAGCTTGCCTGTTCCTGGGAGGGTGGGGCTGCCTGTTCCTCTTTCTTTCTTTGAAAACAAAAATTGTTTTTCCTTAAATTTATAAGTATTAAAAGTTTGGAAAATGCACAATCATCAAAAGAATGTAAAATAAAGGTTACCTGCCATAATGGCACACCATACAGCATTAACTACTATTGACATTTCAGTGTTTCCCTCTAGTTTTTTTTTCTGAGGTGGCCTTGCTCTCAGAGGTGGCTTCCTCTCCCCCTGGGAAGGGATATAGCTGCTCTGTGGGAGATGTGGGGGCACCAGGCTCTCTCCGTGGGCTGTTTATCACTTCTGACTTTGAGGTCCTTTCTCCATCCCTCCTGGATCCAGCACCTCTTCCCAAGACACAGGGGTGCGAAATGCTGGGGAAAGCATGTCAGCAGGCCTCACCTCCTGCCCCTGCTTTCCCCACGGAGGTGGAGTGGGACAGAGCTCAGGCTTGAGGAGGGAGCACTGGAGGCCAAGCCACAGGTGCTGGTCCTCAGCCCTGGTACCCAGGCAAGTTGGGTTTGGGAACAGGGGCATGACCAAAATGGACCCCTCCTTTCCTCCCCACCCCTTTCCACTCCGTCTGCCTTTCCCTTTGCACTCTCCAAGTGTTCCATCCCCCAGATGTCCTCTGCTTTCTCTGCTCCAGCCGTTTAACTCCTCTCAACAAAGGCCAAGGAATCATGCAGACTGTGGACACTCAGGTGTGCGTGACAGGAAGGACCTACATTTGCAAAAGCCCCACCCCCACAGGGACTGCGTGTGCTGGTGGAATCTCAGTCACCATGTCCCACGTTGAAGGATGTTTGGAGGGGGGCTGACTTTGGTCACCCTTCAAATCATAAGTTATAAGCGTCTGCCCTTTCCGCCCACACGTAAGTCTGAACCTTTTGCCAAACACACTTTTCCCAGACTCGAAAGAAAACCCCAAAGAGGAACTTAAACCTTCACGCTGCCTGCACCGATTGGACCGGAGTGCTCAGGCTCGCGTCAACACGTGTTTCAAAGAAGAAGCCAGACAGCGAAGGGGGAAGTGAGGGAGAAGCTGGAAACCTCTCAGGCTGACCAATTGTTAGCCCATTCATTCGTCCATCCATCCATCCGTCCGTCCATCCATCCATCCATCCATTCATTCTTTCTTTCCTCTATCCATTTAGTGAGAAGGGCTGAATGTCACCTGTGAGCCTGCCCCTGCTCCCAAGAGCACCCTTTGGATCCCTGTGGGGTGAGGAGTGAGGGGCAGCGGTGGCAGAGCACCCCCAGCGCCTGGAGGGGAGAAAGGGAAGGGCTGGGAAGGCTCCCCAAAGGGGCGGCCATGAAGCTGGGCCTTGAGAAGACAGGCCAGGGTTTCTCACCTTCCACATCCTGCTTAGAGTCAGACAGAAGGTTTTTGCAGAGGAGGAGGAACATTAAATATTAGTAATTTCTGGCATGCTGTGAGGGCTTGTCTGTGCCAGGCCCTGTGCTGTGCACATGATATATGCTATCTCATTAAACCTACCCAACAAGCCTTGAAGTGGGTGCTATTCGTTTTCTCCATTTTACAGGTGAGAAAACGAAACGCAGAGAGGTGAGGCACCTCTCCCAAGGCCACACAGCAAGGAAGTGGCAGAGCCTGGCTGCAGCTGAGGCTTATAGCTGCATTTTACATTGCTTCCTCTCCAAAGAGTGCCTTCCTTTATCCCGGGAGCCATTGACAAGGGGTCTGACAGTCCGTCTAGTCTTGTGCCTGCTCAGCCCTCTCTAGCCCTGAAAAAACCAGGGCTTGGTGCTGGAGAAAGAGCAGGAGGGTGAGATGTGGAAACATCTGTTGAGTGGCAGGGGATCACGCTGGTGCGGAGAGGCCTGAGCCGATCAGGAGGCCAGCCTGTGCCAGGCCAGTGCTCACTGTGTACCAGGTGCCACATGCGGGGCTCAGGGCAGGGCCACAGTCACTCCTCCCAACCACCCTTTGAAGTCGGTGTTACTAGCCCATTTTACAGAGGAGGAAACTGCGACCTTAAGAGGCGAATTAACACGTCGGGTCAACCAGCTACTGTGCAGTTTAAACCTAGATTGTTCTGACTCCTAAACTGTACGCAAGGCAGATGATTGGACCCCAGAGAGGCAAGGAAAGTCAGTTTTTCTGCTGCTGAATTTGACGTTTTACAAGACCACATGCCTCTTTAGTCTTCAGTTTTCTCATCTATGAAATGAGGAGGGGAACTCTCTGACTCCCGGCTCTGACATGTTCTTGGACTGATTCACTATTCCTTGTTCTTGTGACTTCTCAAGGCAAGACCAGAGTCCTACTCCCAGCCCCAGGCCCAAGATTCCCATCCCCACTGTGTCCGGGGGCTCCAGGACGTGCTATTTCAAGGCAGATGACAAAGACCTGGGCTGTAGATCCACAGAGGGCTAAAAGCAATCCTCCCTCCCTCCCTCCTCCCTCCCTCCCTCCCTCCCTTCCTTCCTTCTTTCCTTCCTTCCTTCTCTTTTCTTCAACCTGGCAAGGTAGGGAACTACTCGCGGAGTCTCAGGGCTGGCCCAGAGACTGAAGCTCGGAGGAGGACAGGGCTCCCCAGTGGCTGCAGGTGTCCCAGCAATGACTCCTAGCAGAGGGAGTATTTGGGTTCAGTCTGGAAGACTGGGTGAGATTCCCAAACTACAGTGGGTGGGGACACACTCTGGGTGGCAGATTTGAGGAAGGGTCTGCAGATGAGGCATCCCCAGGAGATGGCAGTAAGAGCTGGTGTTGGGGCTGCTCCACTGAACCCAGAGCCCAGGCCTCAGTTTTCCCACCTATGGAGGAGTCCAGACTGGCTCAGTGGCAAGGCTGGGGTCAGAGGCCGCCACTCTCCTCCTGCCTCTCACAGCCCACTGGAAGGTCAGGTTTTCAGGCTCTGCTTCTCCATCGCCCGGCCTCCTCCCCCCAGGTAACCGAGGGAGCCTCCTCTTTGATGCGGCCACCTCCAGGCCCAGGCGTCAATGGGCCCTCTATATGGCCAGTGGGGCTGCTGGGGGCCTCCGGCCGGCCAGAGGGGGTGCGGTAAGGCCTGGACACACAGTCCCGCTGTGTGGGGCCGGCTCATGCCTACCTAGACCCTGTGGGCAGTGGGGGGCTCCCAGGAATGCTTTTCCAGCCTGGGGGGCACTTTGGACAGGCAGGGTGGTCTGAGGAGACGGGTGTGTGCAGGGCAGCCTCAGAAGCCGCCGTCAAAGGGACCTAGCAGACGTGGCGCCAGGCAAGCGCCATAGTGGGCACGGAAGGGCTAGCGGTCAGTCCGTTCCTCTCCCAGGGATGGCGGGGAGGGGGAGGCCCCATGGACACATGTGCTCAGGGTGACCAGCCATCCAGGGTTGCCTGGGATGAAGGGGTTTCCTGGGACGTGGGGCTTTCAGTGCTAAAACAGAGAGTCCCCTGTTATTGGAACTTCCTGGACCTTCGGAAAGGATACAGTGACTGACCTCTCTGGTCTGGGCAGCCTCCTCCCTGTCCAGTGACCTCTGAGTCAGACCATCTCAGCCAGACCTGCCCACGGCCATTTTGTCCACCCCCTGCCTCCACACAGACCCACCTCATACCCGAGAGTCCACTTTCCATTTCTCCCAGGCGTCTTCAGGGGAGGAGCTGCCGGCCAACTCCAACCACTGCCCACTGCTAGGGGGACCTTGGCCAGAACCACACCATGCTCCCGGCCCTCCCCGTGGCTCCCAAGCCAGCTCATTCTTTCCTGTGTCCACACCTTTGCCCAGGACCTTCCTTCTGCCTGGAACATCCTTTCACTGTCTTTGTTACCTCTTCACCCTTGGGGACCCAGTTTCCAAGTCACTCCTCCAGAGGACTTGTTCTCTCTTCCACAAGGCTGGGCTAGTACCCCTCTTTGAACTCACATCCCTGGTTCTTCTCCCATAAAACCTTTATCATGCCCCAGGCCCAAGGCAATTTTCTGTTGACCCATCTTTTTCTCCACCAGATGGTGAGCTCTTAGGATGGAGATCCTGACCCAGTCTCCCCCAAGCTCCCAGTACAACGCCATGCTCATGGTGTTCAACAAATGGAAAACGCTTATTGAGTAACTACTCTGTGCCGGGCATCACGCTCCTTTAATTCTCTCCTTAGCTCTGCAAGGTTGGTGTAACCCCTACAGATGAGGAAACCAGAGAAAGAGAAGCGAAGTCACTCACGCAGGTGATGACAGAGGGCAGAGGGCAGAGTCAGGACTTGAATCTGGATAGCCTGGCTCTGAAGCCCGAGCTGGAATCTTGATAGTCTACACCTCAATAAGTTTTCGGGAAATGACTGACTGAATGGATGAACGCCTTTGCCCCCCAGAGCCCCCTTAAAGCCTACATGTGGCAGTTTGGGCCCATTTCCTCGGCTTCCCTCCCTGGAGGGGCACCCACCTCCAGTGTTCAGGGTGAGCATTTGCCTGTGGGGCTGTGAGTGAGGGTTCAGCAAAGTGGACCTGGTGTGAGGGGGTGCCCCAGGGGGTGCAGAGGAGGGCCTCGTGAGGCAGATTCAGAACGAAGGTGTGGCCCCCAACAGAGCTGTGCATGGGCACTCAGGAGTCCTCAGGGCCATTGGCCCATCATTGTCAGATGGGGAAACTGAGGCCCAGACAGAGGAAGGGACTTGTCCCTAGTCACACAGAGTGTCTGGATCACAGCTCTTAGGTCTCAGCTTCCCCATTTGTCACACAGGGGGAATAAATCCACCTTGTCCTGCCTGGGAGTAGACCCCAGGGGGCCCCTGTGCACTCTCACACCTTCCATTCTAGCTTCTAGAATTCCACCATCCATGCACCAGCCTTGAGAGTAAACATTGCCTTCTTCTCACCTCCTGCTCACATCTCTACTGCAGGATGGGAACCAAATGCCTCTCTACCCTTTTCCCACACCTCTTCTCTCCACGGTGAACTGAGGGAAGTTTCGGATCCCTTAGCACAAAATGAATACCCCTACTGTTTTAAGTCAGAGAAACGAAGAGGAGAGGGCTCGGCGGGAGTCGTGGGAACGTCGTGCACAAGCAGTCGGACTCTTCAGGGGTCTGGAACTCTCCCTTGCTGCCTCAAAGGCTCCTGTGCAGACCGTGGCATGGGCTGAGTACAGGTGCCTGAAGGCAGGAGCATGGATGGGATGCTTCATTCTCAGCCTGTTTTTGCCAGTGAAGACAAAAGGGAAGTCATCTTCCATTGGCCTATGGGGAAACTGGGGTAGTAGGAGCTTGGTGATAATGCTAGGGACCACCCTGGGTTGTCAGGTGGGGGAGACAGAGACACACAGGAGGCACCAAATGCAACTCACTTGTGCCCTTTGACTGATGAGAGAACAGGGACTCAGAGATGCCAAGTGGCTCAGATGCAGTCACACAGCACACTGGCAGCAGAGCCAGGTGGGGCACTGGGCTCCCCTGGCAGCAGTCCCCAGGCCTGCCTGAGAGGCACATCAGCTTTGGGGGATTTTCAAAACCACACCTGCCCAGGCCCAAACCCTAAAGATTCTGATTCCACAGTCTAAGGTAGGAGCGGGGACCCCTCCGCAGCCTGAGGTGGGAATGGGGACTCCTCTGCAGCCTGAGGTAGCAACTGGGAATTCGGTGTTTAAAACTCTCTAGGGGTGGTGATCTCAGAAAACCTGCTGGCTCCATCACACTTTGCTCAGGGACTGAGGTGGGATGGCATTTGGAGGGCGCAGGTAGGAGGAAGAGGAGGCAGTGGGGGGCGAAGGGAGAGCCTTCCCCTTCTGTTAAAAGCCTATGGACGAGAGAACAGCCTGAGTAAGATTCCGAGAACATGAGACCCGGATGGACCCGGAGTTTTTGTCTTGCATATAATTTAGGGGGTCTGTGACATTGGGCTGGAGATAACGGTGTCTTAACTTTTCCTGGCCTTTAGCTGAAATTTAGCATCATATTCCACGGCGATTTTCCACCAGTGGAAATCACAGGTGCTCTCTGGTCTCACAGGGGTGTCAGGGATGACCTGAAATATTGTTCATGCTCATCACAACTGCATGGCCCACCGTGGGGTCTTGTCACTCAGTGAGTTCTTGAAGAGGCACAGAGCGAGTCACTCACTATGTCACCAGCTTGCTTTCTGAGTTTGACAACGGTATTTCTGTCGCTTTCTTTTCCTTTGTAATCCTTTGGATTTTGTCTTATGCCTTTAAAAACGCAACTCCGAGGAGGAAGCTGAAGGTTCCCTGAGACTGCCAAGGGTCGGTGGCCCAGAGCAAGTTAGGGGCCCTGAAGGGGCAGCATGGGGTTGGCGCCCTGCAGATAGGACCCTGGGGTTGGGTCTGTTTGAGGAAGGAATTGGCAGCTGGAGCCCTGTGAGCCTCCAGGGATGGGGTTTGGGAGACAGGCCCCCACGGTGCGCACATCATGAGCAGAACTGGACAGGAGAGAGAAGGTTGAAGAGGGGAGACAGGTCTCCATGAAAGCACAGGGAAGGCCCTTGAACCCCAGACCCCAGACTCCAAGCCTCCCCACAAACCCCAGCCTATGAGGTGCCCTCTATGCTGCTGCTGGCCAGGATCAGCCCGTTCTGCCTGGTGGCCTCCTGTCTCTGGGCACATACATGACATGTTGGGCCAAAGCCACCTCTTCCTTTGTGCCCTTCATGCCACTGCCAGCCACCTCCCAGGCTCCGAGGATCAGGACCCAGCCCAGATCGACCGGGGCTCTAGCCCTGTCTCCCAAGGTTTCTTTATTTTAAACCCTACATTTCTCCATCTTGCACACGGAAGGAGAAATACAGATTACAAAGACCTGGCAAATGGATTTTATAAACTCTTATTTTCTTGCCACAGAACTGCCTTTAATTAGCTCCAAGGACTACAAAGGGAGCAACGTTATAATAGCAGCAACTCTGAGGAAGCAGCCGCGGCTCTCGGATCTCAGACCTGGGGCTGCCTCTCGTCATCAGCCGAAGCTAGGTTTGATGGGAGTGCCGCCACTTCGGGGGACAGCAGGCCCTCTTCTCTCCCTGACTCAGTCCCCATCGGCAGCAGCACAGCCTTTCTCAGCCCCACCAGGGAAGAGGAACAGGCCCCGCTCTCAGACGAGCCTTCCCAGAAGCCTGCAGACTCAAACACGCAAACGTGCCTGGGACACTGCCCTGAGCCTGCCACCCAGGCGCCAGCCCTGAATCACTTGGTCAGCCAGTGTCAGCGCAGGCCGATGGGCAGGAGGGCAGGCAGGCAGGCAGACCCACTTCTGCATTTCTGCTGACTGCCTCAGCTGAGGAAAGGCAGCACCAGCCCCCAACCCTGAAGTTCTAAATCTCATGCAGCCCCTCTATTCTGGAGGCGAACCAGTCCGCAAGAACCATCCGGAGGCACGGCCCTTATACACGGTCCACCCCTTGGCTCAGACAATGAGAATTCTACAAGCAGAGGGGACTCTCTTTGGGGCACAGAGGGGTTAAGTAACTCCCGTCCTAAGGTCTCTCAGCAAGGAAGCCACTGAGCCGTGGGACTTGAGCTCAGGGACTCTTGATCCCCAGTCTCAGGTGTCACAGCCTCATCTGGGCTCCTGCTGGGGAGAAGGAAGGCAGCAGGGGGTGTCTGAGGCCAGGGTGCATCAGCCCTAAATGCCAGACAGAGGCAGGAGAAGTCTCCCCATTAGTCCCAGCCCCATTAGAGGCTCCAGGTCGGGGATCCCAGACTCCCTGTCCTTGCAGGGAGACACAACCCAGAACTCTGCATCCCCGCAGCCACCAAAAAAGGCAAAACCTGCCCAGAAACACTTTCTCCTCTTCCGTGGCCAAATCCATGAACTTTCTCAAGGTCTGTCCCCCAGCCCCGTGCGGGTCCAGCTTCAGTGCAGCCCAGCTCTGTGCAGTTTTCTGCAAAAGCCTGTGGCTTCCTTCTCTTCCCTTTGTTTCTGATACCCCAGGAGTTACACACAAAATGTGGGCGGTGGTCTTCAGGAAGACCCCTAGATCCCACAGCTCTCTCCGGAAGCTGTCAGCAGTGACCTCCTGAGCCCAGGTGGGGAGTCCCAGGCAGGACAGGGGCTGGGGCTGCAGGCCTAGGGGCCCCGTTAGTGAAGCAGGAAGCCAAGGGTCCCTGAGAGTTCTCCTTGGCCCCTCTGAGGGCTGCACTTTGAGGTCTTGAGGTCTTGGAGTATCCATTGCCTCCCACGCTTACTGTCTCCACCAGCGGAGGATAAAAGTGCCACAGCGATGTTCCACGCCAAGAGACCACAGAGGCCACCAACCCCTCTTCCCACCTCAGGCTTTCAGAGGCCAGCGGATTTAGGCAGTGCGCTTGAGGGCAGCCGGGGCAGTTGGTGGAGGGACGTGGTCCGGGGCCTGGCCACAGCTCCCCACCCACGGCCCTGGGCAATCGTTACTCACCGCGGATGAAGGTCGGCGAGTAGGTCGGGAAGGAGTCGAAGATGCTGTTCGATGCCATGCCCCACTCTGAAGAAGGCGAGAATTTTCAGCCCTTCGGGGGTTGAGTTGGGATTCACTTGGTTGGCTGTTTTATTTTTTCCCCCTAGCTACTTTTGAAAATAAAAAGGGGGGCTGTTGCTTTTTGTTGTTTTTTTGTTTTGTTTTGTCTCTTTTCCCCCCCTGCTGCTACGAAAAAGAAAAAAGGAAAGAACGCGAGAGTGTGTGTGAGTGAGAGAGAAAAAAAATCCCCAAGGAAAGTAAGTTTCTGTTTGTACCCAAGAATTTGGATTCCCGGTCCCACAGGAATGTCTAGCCACAAATTCTCAACAGAAGCGTATGCAGAGTGTATCATTAGATGGCGGGAAGGGGTTTTCAGCAGCCAGGGTGGAGGAGCTCTGAGGCTGACAGAGCAGAGCAGGCCCCTCCAGTGCCACAGGGAATGAATGAATGAGGCTTACCCTCGACAGAGCCCAGGCTCCGGTGGGTACGAGGGCGGCCGGGGGTGGGGAGCACCAGGAGCCAACCAGCTCCCGCGCAGGGCCCTGGAGGCGGCGAGGGCCTGGCCTTGTGGTTCTGTGGTTGAGGGACCAGGCCTTCCCAGTGTCAACCCAACCTCAGCTCACAGGATGCGAGGAGCCTGCTCACCGCCTGGGCTCATTGGCTGGGCCGCGGTCACCTGGGCCGTGATGTCACGGCCTTTTAGAAGATCTTGTGGCTGCCTCTCTTTTTGGAAAAGAAAAAAAAAGAAAGAAAGAAAGAAAAAAAGAAAGAAAGAGAGAAAGAAAAGTGATGGCTTTTATTTGTGGAGCTGGCCTCAGCACACGGCCCAAGAAACAGAACTGAAAGCAGTTGGAGTGGGCGTGGCTGGGAGGGTGGTTTGGCTCCTGGGTGGGAGACTCCTTCTTAATTAAGGCCAGCATTGGCCTGGGCAGGCTGGGATCCCCGCGGGCTCCTCACCGAGTGCCCGGAGCCGGGATCCACCAGCGGCCGGAGAGCTCCCTGCCATGCCGCCTCGCCCCTGGGCTGTGGCTGACTCCCTGCCATTGTCCACCACTATTGTTGCCAGGGAGAGGTGTCCACATGTGTGGCTGGGTGGCACCTCTGGGGCTTTTATGGGCGTTGGGACTAAGTACAATGGGAAACACATGAAGTGGCATTGCCAGCACTCACGCCTGGCCTCGGCCTGCCCACCGAGAAGGGCCTTCCTGGTGAAACCTGGTGGCCTGGCCGCACTGGGATGCCCTCTGTAGGGCTGCGGGCTGAGGCCCCAGCATGTCATTCAGGGCCCTTGGCTCTTATTGCCCCCACCTGCACATCCCCTTGGGGGTCTCTGCCCCAGCCTCAGGCTCAGGAGCTTTCCTGCCTCCGGGCCTTCGGTCATGCTGTTCCCCTCACCTGAAGCGCCCATTTTGTATCCTCATGTCCTGGAGGAGTCAAGGCCTAGAGAGGCTCAAAAGTAGAAAAGTCATGAAGATGATTGAATCCTACACTTGCATGTTCCCCGAAGTCATGTCAGGATGGGAGAGAGGGTGGAGAGTGGGGGAAAGGTGACGGCTTTTACCATTTCCCTTGTAAGCTCTACTCTCCCATTTCACAGGCCAGGCTGTGAGGCCCAGGGTGGTGACGCCAGCTTGTCTAAGGTCACGTGGTATTCTGGAATGCGATTGGAACTTCAGCCTCTGACTCACCAGCCCTGACCTTGGGCATGACACCAGAGTGCCCTTCCATGCCCTTTAAATGAAGACTTCGGAAAGCCCCTCTGCAGCCTGGCCACCACCCCTGGCCTGTCCCAGGGAGCCCAGGCTTGGGGCTAGGCCCTAGCACCAGTCTCAGACTCACAGTGGACTCTGTAGGCCAACAGGGGTGGAGGTGGGGAAATCCCTGGAGGAGGATGGGCTGGTCCAAGGTCCCAAAGAGACTTGTTTCTGCCCAGGGCACAGGTGCACAAGATGGCCTCGGAAATGCTCACTCTGAGCCTCATCTTGAGCCTCATGAAGATTCAGTCTTCTGTCCCTGAATAGTGAGTTGATTGGTGTTGAGGGTGGGGGTGGTGGGGACAAGAGTTCTAGTTTGGCCAGAGAGGAAGCAGGTTTATGGTGACAGCCACAGAGCTCTGGAGTCAGATTTGGTTTCCAGCCTCAGTTCTGCTGAATCTGAGCAGCCAGAAGTTGGGGCAAGTCAATTCCTTTCTCTGGGCCTCAGTTTTTTTCCCTGTAAAATGGGGATAACACTTTCTTCGAAGGGACAGGCACGGAGTGAGGGCATCATAAACATTGGTTTCCTTGGCTCAGCCTCCATGACGCGATTTGGGCTCCGTTATGAGTCACCTCAAGGAGCTATGACAGTCATGCGGGGGGAGAGGCTGCCCCGCCCCCACCCTGTGGCGTAAACTCATCAGCTGGCCAGCCTGCGTGGGACCGTCGCGGGTCAGTGGCACGGGGGGAACTTGCCAAGGGGCCTTGGCCTCCTGGTTGAATTTGATGCCTTTTGGAGTCAGCCATGTGTGAACTAGATTGGAGAATGACAGCTGGGAAGACTCCCCTTATACAGAAGCCGAAACTGCAGCCCCCAGAGGAGCAGAGACTCATCCAAGTTCACCCAATGAGTCAGTGGAACCCAAGGCCCTGCTTCCCAGCCCAGGAGCTGTTTCCATTCCACCAACACCGCCTCCAGTTTTGAACATACCACCCTACGTGCTTTGCTGTTTTTTCCACACCTAAGAGTGGGCCCCCTTAAGCCCCTTTAACTTGATCACCCTGAGGGGCTTCCCCACTCCTGGGAACCTGAGTCCAGGCCCAGGAATGGGAGGGAATTCAAGAGGCTGTGCAGGGCCTAGTGACGCGTCTGTGCACCAGGTAGTTCAATGCATTCTCGGGGCAATGTGGCAAATGAGAGCCAAGCTTGGTCCTTGCCAAGGATCATCCTTGCCAGGATCATAAGGGGTTTATCATCTCTACATGCCCCCTCATAAGCATGTGCTAAGCTTTAAACAGCCCCGGGGAAGCAGAAAAGACAAGGAGGCTGAAACCAGCCATACCTGAAGCCTGCTTTGTTCCTTATGAACTGTGAGATCCTGGACAAGAGGCTTTACTCTTCTGAGCCTTGGTTTCCTAGCCTGTGAAATGGGGCCAACGGTAGTGCCCACCTCCCAAAATCATAAAGAGGATTCAATGAGAAAATAATTGTGAGTGTGCTTGGCACATAGTAGGTGCTCAATTTCCAGGGACTCCCTTCCCTTGAAATTCTGATTGCGCATTCCCCTGCCATGCAGTGGGTAGCCAGGCTTCCTCTTGCTTTCCACTGAAAAAAACTTAAATCAGATTAATAAAAAATGTGGTTGAAGAAGGGAATCATAAGAAATATTATATAAAAATAAAAGGGAATCATAAAAATAGTGTCTTAAACCCTTCTTTTAGCTTTAAACTTGTAAGTGTGCATTAAATGGCCTTCCTCTTGTTCTTCTAGCTTAACAATTTCTAGTTTGGGTTTCTTTTTTCTTTTCTTCTTTTTTTTTTTAGAGACAGGGTCTTGCTGTGTTGCCCGGGCTGGAGTGCAGCAGTGCAATCATAGCTCACTGTAACCTTGAGCTCCTGGGCTCAAGCAATCTTCCTGCTTTAGCTTCCCAAGTAGCTAGGATTGCAGGTGTGCACCACCACGCCCAGCTAATTTAAATTTTTTTTCTGTAGAGACAGGGTCTCACTATGTTGTTCAAGCTGGTCTCGAACTCCTGGCTTCAGGTGATCCTCACCTCAGCCTCTCAAAGTGCTGGGATTACAAGTGTGAGCCCCCATGCCTGGCGTAGTTTTGATTTATTTAAAGTGGAACATGAATGTAAAGACGCTAAGGAAGGAATGAGCATGTGGCATCATCTAGATTTTACTATTTCTTCCCATCCTTTACAATGTCCCACCCATACCAAATTCAATTTATTTTTTAGCAACTTGCCTTCATTAAGTCTTCCCAGTTTTCATAGAAACAGAGGCTCCTGTTTGGCATCACACGATTGACCTCGTGGTATTATCATTCATCAGAGTCCAACCAGGAAAACAGGAGCCACACTGAGTCCTGAAAGTTAATTCAGGGAGTGTTAGCAACACAGGTGAGGGACAAACTGAGAAGCCAAACAGAGACAGTGAGGAGTCCCAGCGTGAGTCCCACTGCCGCCCTTTGGGTAAGAGGGACACGGAGAGAGGCGGGGTTACCAGGGCCCCCAGCAGAAGCAGGAACTTAGTGGGCCAGTCCGGCATTTGCTAGAGTCACAGAAGAGACTTAGCCACATGGAGACATCACCTGAGACAAAGAATAGAGGGGAGAAACACCCCGGCTTCTCCCTTGCTTTCATTTTTCATCTCCCCTTAGGGTCTCCCATTGGCTGAATGTAGCGGGGACCAGCTGGCCAAGGAGCTTGGGGAATGCAGCCCGTGCCATCAAACCCTTGTGTGACAGAGCCAAACAGGGGAATGGGCAGAGCTGATCTGTGGGCAAACTGGCCCAGGACTGGCATAATCTCCAATGACATTCTGTAGCCATGAAAACCCAGCTGGCACCAACCGGTTGGGACGCATTCCAACTCACATCTGGTAAGCTGACAGTTCAGTGGCTGGTGGGAGGAGATGTGGCATTCCAGAGAAGGGCCTGCCAGCTGAGGGCATCCATTGGCATTTTATACGAGAAGTACAGGTGAATCCTGGGAGATACCCCGAGGGTCAATTAAGAAGGCATCTTCTGTGAATGGTGATGATATTCATTTCCCTAACCTGCGTGCAGGGCTGAGGTTATGTCACCACGAAGAGCACTGGATGCAGACCCTGCCTCTGAATGTTATGGTTACGATGACAGCACACCCTGAACCACCAGATCCTCCCAACAACCTGCAGGACAGGTGTGGCCCTCCTCACTTTTCAGAGGAGGAAAAGACTAATCCAGGGATTAACCCCAAGATTTAGCCTCCAGGAGTCAGCCCGGTCAGCCTGGACTGGGCAGGTAGCAGATTTCAGGTGGACACTGGCCTTGGAGTTCAAATTCTGGCGTTTCATCAGCAGATCCTGGTGTGAGCCCAGGGAAGCTGCTGGAGCGATATCTGCTGCGGGCTGGGGGTGGGGGTGGGGCACTACACTTTCAAGGGCTAGCACGGGGACACTAAGATGCTGCCACTCAGCCAAATCAGCCCCTCCTCGGGGGTGGAGAATGGGGCCTGCAGGGCCATGTAACCCACCCAGGACCAGGACACCCAGACCAAGCCAAGGGATTATCAGCTGAGGACCTACCGTGTGGGGCATACATGCTGAAAGCTTTAGGCATGGTCCCTCCAGGGGTGGGCTCTGAGGATAGGGCATCACGTGCCTAAGCGGTCTGACAGTCAGTCTCTGGGGGAGAGCCAGAGAGGTGAAGAGACCTGCCCAAGGTCCCCCAGCTTGCCAGTGGAGGAAGCAGGATTCAAACCCAGCCCGCCCTCCGCTTCTCTTTCCTGTTGTTTTGAAAAACTGCTCTCGGCGCCCCCTTCAGAACGAGAACCACCTGTCCTCACCTCCTGCCTCGGGCCCTGCTCTTGGCCGAGCCTCGAGCTGCCACCTCATACAGCTGCTTCAGTGTCTCTTGTGCCACAAGGGTGGTGGCAGCGAGGACAGCCTAAGGACTGTCTCCACCCACAGCGTCTTCCTCACCAGGGACCCCAAGAGCTCCACCTGCTGCCTCTCCTCCTGCCTGAAGTTCCCTCAGTGCATGTTTGGGTTTGAATACCTTTCAGTGAGAAGTCCTGTGTTTAAGAGGCAGATGGAATCAGGAGAAGGAGCAGCGTCGCCCCAGGGAGATTAGCTGACTGAGTAGGGAGAGTGCAGGCTGGGATGCATCCCGCTCCCCCAGGAAAGGGCTCACAGCCTCCTTCTGCCCAGTGTCGTCTTTGCTTAAATAATGATCAGTGATGCTCCTCTCACCCCACAGCCACCTACGCACAAATGCCTCCTATGGGAGTTTCCAGAGCAAGCTATTTGGGAGGTAGACAGGGTGGAGATGACTCTCCCCAGCGTCCAGCCCAGGAACTGAGGCTCACCGGGAACAGGCCTCACACACGGTCACACAGTGAGTCAGAAGGATTCGCCCGCAGATCTGCTGCAGCCACATCCCGTCGTGTCCCCAAGATACCCCTCCACTCCCTGTTTCTCCCTAAGTCCCTTCCAGGGAGGTGGAGGTGCTGGGGCTGTAGAGTCGAATGGATGAGCCAGGTTCAGATCCCAGCTCTGGCACTGCCTAAGGGTGTGCTAGTGTTCGGGGCTATCGGAACCTCACTGTTCTCACCTGCAAAATGGGAAAAATAAGCCCCTGTCATCTCCCAGGGACCTCCTGGGAAGAGCATGCGGTGGGCACTCGGCCAGGGTGAGGTCGTGTCTGTGTGTGTCTGAGTGTGTAGGGGTGTGTGTGAGCTTGTGTGTGTGAAGGTGTGTGTCTGAGTGTGTGTAGGGCTGTGTGTGAGCGTGTGTGTGAATGCATGTGTCTGAGTGTGTGTAGGGGTGTGTGTGAGCTTGTGTGTGAATGTGTGTGTATGTTTGAGTATGTGTAGGGGTGTGTGTGAGTTTGTGTGTGTGAATGTGTGTGTGTGTTGTGTAAGTTCGTTTGTGTGCATGCACGTATGTGTGAGCATGCATGAGTGTGAGTGCGTGTGTGTGCGTGTGCATGTGTATGAGTGAACTTGTGTATGTGTGCATGTGTGTGGGTGTGTATGTGTGAGAGTGTGAGCTGGTGTCTGTGTGCGCGTGTGTGTGTGTGTGCACATGTACACATGCATGTAGGGGAGGACAGGGCAGAGGTAGGTGGTGGAAGGAGGCGTGCGTCTGACTCACCACTTTGCCAGGGCCTTAGTGCCCCCCAGCAGATTCCTGCCCTCCCACTCACTGCCTCCAAAGTCTGCTGTGAGGAGCACTGAGCTCCCGTGGTTTCTGGAGGCCGACCCCAGCCAAGGGCTGCCTGAACCTGGGTACCAGACTGCAGGATGGGGTGCTGGAGAAGTCACTCGGTGCGACCTCCCTTAGATGCTGTTCAGCTCAGGGGCTTCTCTTGTGTTCTTTAAGACCTGGAGTCTTGCCCGTAAGATGCTTCCCTCCCTCAGAGTTCCAGGCCCCTCAGAAGAATAAGAAAAATCCCAAACTACAGCCCTTTTGGCTCATAAAATGATCTTTCTCTGGGTCTTTGGGTGGAATAATCTATTTTTAGCATCAAAAGGTTCTGCCATGGGCTTAGACCTGGTAAGGGAAGGGCTTTGTGTGATCACAGCGTGGCTCAGAGGCAGGCACTCCTCAGCCGGGATGGGGCAGGAGGGCGCAAGGAAGGGAGCCCCACCCTCAGGGCAGGCAGAGTGGGGAGAGAGCCACCGAGAGCCCCATTCTCTGAATGCCTGACCCAGGGCTCCTTCCCATCCCATTCAGTGAGCATCTGTTTGGGGCCAGGCCTTGTGCCCTCACCATTTCCTCTTAGTGCATTCTCGCTACAAACCTAGTAGTAATAACTAACAATAATCACAAGCTAGCACTTCACTTCTTTAGCACCTACCACATACTAGGGACTCTTCTAAGAACCTTGCATAAATCAACTTAATTCATTTAACAGATAAGAAGACTGAGGTTCAGAGAGGTCAAATCACTTGCCCAAGTCCAGCTCAGAAGGGACGGAACCGAGATTTGAACCCAGACAGTCTCTATTATTATTATTAGTCCCATTGACAGCAGAGGAAGCAAAGGCTTGGAGAAACTGAAGGATTTGCTCAAAATAACCTAAAACAAATGTCTAATCAGGATCCGTGACAGGGCTGTCAGACCCAGAGCCCTCTGAGCTCTCTCCTGTCTCCCAGAGCCCTTTGAGGTCTCTACAATCTCCCAGAGCCCTCTCACCTCACTCCCATCTCCCAGGGCCCTCTCAGCTCACTCCCATCTCCCAGAGCCCTCTCAGCTCTCTCCCATCTCCCAGAGCCCTCTGAGCTCTCTCCCATCTCCCAGAGCCCTCTCAGCTCACTCCCATCTCCCAGAGCCCTCTCAGCTCACTCCCATCTCCCAGGCCCTCTCAGCTCACTCCCATCTCCCAGAGCCCTCTGAGCTCACTCCCATCTCCCAGAGCCCTCTCAGCTCACTCCCATCTCCCAGAGCCCTCTCAGCTCACTCCCATCTCCCAGGGCCCTCTCAGCTCACTCCCATCTCCCAGAGCCCTCTGAGCTCTCTCCCATCTCCCAGAGCCCTCTCAGCTCACTCCCATCTCCCAGAGCCCTCTCAGCTCACTCCCATCTCCCAGAGCCCTCTCAGCTCTCTCTCATCTCCCAGAGCCCTCTCAGCTCACTCCCATCTCCCAGAGCCCTCTCAGCTCACTCCCATCTCCCAGAGCCCTCTCAGCTCTCTCTCATCTCCCAGAGCCCTCTGAGCTCTCTCCCATCTCCCAGAGCCCTCTGAGCTCACTCCCATCTCCCAGAACCCTCTGAGCGCACTCCCATCTCCCAGAACCCTCTGAGCGCTCTCCGATCTCCCAGAACCCCCTGAGTGCACTCCCATCTCCCAGAGCCCTCTGAACGCTCTCCGATCTCCTGGCTTCCATGGCGTGATGCCTATAACCTCCGCTGATTCTCCTAACAAATGATGCATGTGTATATGTGGAGCGAAGTCCTTCTATCTTGCCCTCCTTCATATTACTAAGAAGGAAACCGAGGCCCAGAGAGGAAAAGGGCCTTGCCTGGGCTTGCATAGGTAGGAAGTGGTGGATTCGATGTCTGAATTCTGCTGGAATTCCCAAAGCCTTTGCTAGAAGCTGACATATCAACCCGCAGCTCCCACACCGCTCCCAGGCCCTACTGATTTCCTTGAGGGATTGGGTCCCAGGAAATGTCAGGATTGGGTTGTAATTTTAAAAAATAATTTGATCTTCAGGATTTTTCCCCCCTTCTATCTCACTCTTTTTCTTTCTCTTTCAACAATAATGACCCTGTTTGCAGGGGTGTGCCGGCCAGCAAATTCGCTGACCCAGGCAAAAGGAGGGGGGATGTCATTATGTGGTTGGGAAATGGTGGGGCATTTTGTATGCCACCGACTTAGCATCCCAGGAATTCCAGCAGCCCTCAAGGAAATGACAGAATGAGTTCCCATCCAGGATTGTGGCTTCCCATCTCTCTCTGTGTGCATTTTCCTGACATTAAACTAGGATGCTTTGAGCATCTGCACATAAGAGCGTGTGGGAAGAGGAGCTGCCTGGTGTGAGGAGAGAGCCCTGGCCAATGAAGTTATAGGCTGAGGCTGACACTTGGAGGACTCAGGCTCAGAGAGGGGCAGGAACTTGTCCTGGTCCACACAGCTAAGGCCAAGATCTGCATCACCCGACTCAGTCCAGTTCTCTTTCTACAATGTCAGGTTCTGGGAGTAACCTGCTGTGTGCACAGAGCAGTTCTTTTCAGAAAAGTTCTTTTCTCTCTCTGCATCATTTTCCTCATCTGGGAAAGGAGAACTGAGATCGATGTCTTAGTTTGAGTTCCCCCACAGGCAGACCCTGAGTCTAAACAGTTTATCTGGGGGGTGATCCCAGGAAGCAGGGGTCAGGGAGGGGGCAAGTGATGAGTGACATAGGGAAGGGAAGGCAGCCCATACAGGGTGCAGGATGGGGTGGTTCACCCTCCTGGATATCTGGAGCTCAACCCCACCAGGGATGCTCAGAGGGACTGTGTGGAGTGCAATACAGAGCTGCTCCCCTGGGGAGTGGGAGCTGGGGTATGTATCCACCAGTTCCCATATCTCATTGGTCGAGGGTTGCTCTGGCAATAATGACTCTCGGCAATTCTTGCTGCACCACTGAGCAAAGCTCACTCAAAGCCAGAAAACATCCTCAGGCCAACCTGTCCTTATGGGGAGCTGTCGATTTAGGGCGTATGATTTATATTTTATTTTTTTGAAATAAAAATTTAAAAATTAAATCAATTTTTAAAACACATTATTTAAAAATTTTTTTTAAATTAAAAAAGGAAAACTCTGGTCGCCCAGGCTGGAGTGCAGTGGTGCAATCTCGCCTCACTGCTGCTTTGGCCCCCTGGGCTCAGGCAATTCTCCCACCTCATCTTTCAGAATAGCTGGGACTACAGGCATGAGCCACCAGACCTGGCTATTTTTTTTTTTTTTTTTTTTGGTATTTTTAGTAGAGATAGGGTTTCGACATGTTGTCCAGGCTGGTCTTGAACTCCTGGACTCAAGCAATCTACCCACCTCAGCCTCCCAAAGTGCTAGGATTACAGGCATGAGCCACCATGCCCGGCCAGGGCATATGATTTCTAAGACATTTCCCAGCTCTGACAGGTGAGGACTCATCATTTCACGTGCATCTTCATTAACATTCTAACTCAACCCTTCTGAGCTGCCCTGCCACCAAGAAAGTGATGTGTTGGCACAGTAGATAGGGGACAAAATCACTCCCTCACCCCTGGCCCAGGGCCTGAAATTCTCCTACCCAAGCTTCAGCATGTGAGGCCTTAGTTTTTAAATAGTGTCCCCTGGAACCCTGGGAGGCAATACGTCAGGGTGCCCCCAAGTATTAGTCTGGATGGGGGAAGCGGACTCTATCCGCTTCACCACTTTAACCAGAGAAACCTGCTTTGTCTATCTTTTCATTTTTTTTTTTTGAAATGGAGTCTGGCTCTGTCACTCAGGCTGGAGTACAGTGGTGCGATCTCGGCTTATTGCAAGCTCCGCCTCCCGGGTTCACACCATTCTCCTGCCTCAGCATCCCAAGTAGCTGGGACTACAGGCGCCCGCCACCATGCCGGGCTAATTTTTCTATTTTTAGTAGAGACGGGGTTTCACCATGTTAGCCAGGATGATCTCGATCTCCTGACCTTGTGATCCGCCCGCCTTGGCCTCCCAAAGTGCTGGGATTACAGGCGTGAGCCACCGCGCCTGGCCTATCTTTTCATTTTTATTCTAGCTTTCATTTTCTACCTCAAAGTTACACATGCTCATGGTTTAAATATTTCTAGAAGGCTGTCCTTCCCAGCCCCAGAGAAAAATCACTTTCAATTCTTTGAACTGTTTCTTTTAGTATTTACTTGATTTCTCTAAATAGCATGTTTCCCAAGCTCATTGTGATTTTTCCATTTTTGGTGTTATCTAATGACTTTCCACCAAGGAGGGGGACTGGGCTGCGTTTCACCTGGCTCCCTCCTTACCAAGCACCTTTCCATCCTCACTGGATATTTATAATTTTGTTTAGATTAACTGTTAGTATTTCTCTTTTTACAGCTGGGTAAATGCTTCCCACAGCTGAGCCATGTAGTATGCTCTGATTGCATTTCCTTCCTTGCACAGCTTTGTTTTCCCTAGAGTTGTTATTTGTTTAGTTTTTCATTAGCATGATTTTCTGTGTACTTGCCACTGATACATCCCTACACTCTCTGCTAGCTGTTGAAATCTCCTATTAAGAAATTCATGCCTGAGTACAGTGCCTCATGCCTATAATCCTAGCACTTTGGGAGGCTGAGGTGGGAGGATCACTTGAGTCCAGGAGTTCAAGACCAGCTGGGCAACATGATGAGACCCTGTCTCTCCAAAAAAAAAATTAATAAAAATTAGCTGGGGGTGGTGGCACACACCTGTAGTTCCAACTACCCAGGAGGCTGAGGTGGGAAAATTGCTTGAGCCCAGGAGATTGAGGCTGCAGTGAGTAATAGCACCACTGTCCTCCAGCCTGGGTGACAGAAGCAGACAGATGGAAGGAAGGAAGGAAGGAAGGAAGGAAGCAAAAGGGAAAGGGAAAGGGAGAGGGAAAGGGAAAGGGAAAGGGAAAGGGGAAGGGAAAGGGGAAGGGAAAGGGGAAGGGAAAGGGGAAGAGAAGGGAAAGGGAAAGGGAAAGGGAAAGGGAAAGGGAAAGGGGAAGGGAAAGGGGAAGGGAAAGGGGAAGGGAAAGGGAAAGGGAAAGGGGAAGGGAAAGGGAGGGAAGAAATTCAATAACTTCAGGTATTCTATCAGTTTCATCTTTTTCAAGTCCTCTTTCCTGGAATCCCCTAACTTGATCCAGTCTGTACCGATTGCTCTGAAGGAATGCTGTTATCTGTCAACTTGGAACTCCCTTCACTGTCATCCTGGGGTTCTCTTTGCCTTCTCTTACACTGAGCCCTCTGTTTTCTGGATCCTTTCTCTTTCTTGGTTTACTACCTTTGTTAATGGAGCATATCTTCCATTAGCTTTCTGAGAAAGCACACATGAGAGGCAGATATATTTGGGAGTTTGTTGCATTTGATGCCTTTGGTCATACATCATAGATAGTTTGGTTGGGTATAGAAATTATGATTGAAATGATGTTTCTTCAGATTTTGAAGGCATTTCTGTATTGCTTTCTTGCTTCTTGTGCTGCTGTTGATAAGTCTAAAGACACAAATTCTTAATATCTGAAAATAGCCTACTTTTTCTTTCTTGAAGTTTTGAAGATAATCTCTTTGTCTCAAGTGTTCTGAAATCCCATAGTGAGATGCTTCCATGTAGTCCTGTCTTCTCCATTGTTCTAGACATTCAGTTAATCTTTTTGATCTGGATATTTATAGTGCTCAATCCTGGGTCATTTTCATAATTATTTCATTGATCATTTTCTCCCGTGCCTTTTCATTGTTCTCTCTTTTTTTAGATTCTGAAGAATTCTAAAATTCTTATTCTTTCTTATTTTCTCTCTTTGTATTTTTATAGTCTTTAGGTGGGGAGAGGGATGATATCTTAATTTTTTTTCTTTGAATGCCTCTATCGAGTTTTTAATTTCTATTATAACAATTTGAATTTGTATTTTGTTTTCTAATGATTACATTTCATACTACTTTTTCTTACTGCATAGATGGAGTCCCTTCTCTTACTTTCTAAGGATAGTGTTGATATAATTTTTAAAAATATTTCATCTTCCTGCATAGTCTGTTTTCTTCAAGTTACTTTTTAAAAATAAAATTGTCTATTTTGTCTTGTCGTTCTTGGTAGAGGTTTTCTTCATATGGCTGACAATTCTTTGCTGTTTCACCTTATTTAATAACAAGGTACTAAACTCTGATCAGAAGCTCTGTGTAATTGTGTGGGACTGCCAGACTCTGGACTTTATAGAGAGAGTCTGGTTAGGTCATTTCCTTGGTGAGTATCTTTATAGCTTTCATCTTATTCTGCTTGGATTCCCTAGGGTAGACTCTTCTGATCTGTTTGGAAGGTACTGGACTGGCTATCAATGTTCTGGAGTGAAAAGATTGTAAAGATATGTATGCCACATTCACTGGATCCTTCATTTCAGCAGAGTAGCCTTTGTCTTTTACATGGCTTATCCCCTCCTATCCAGAGTCCCTCTGTTTTTCTTTTTTCAGAAAATAAACCTCAAGTATTCCACTGGGGTGAGGAGAAGACCTGGGGGTCTAACTGATTTCTAAGCAGACTTTTACTGTTGTCAGACCCACCTTTACTTCCATTTCCGGATATATCTCTTGTGCTGCCAATCCCTGAGTCTTCAGAGGTTTTGCAGGGTAAGAGGCTGAGCGGCTTTCTGGCTTTCCCCACTGCTGTCTGTAGGGATTTAGGTCTCTCAGATCTGCCAAGTCCGTGGCTTCTCATGCCGTTGCTTTCCAGGTTCCTACGCTTTGTTGTTGTTATCTTTTCCCTGTTCTCTTTGACTTTGTAGGTTTATGCCTAAAACAATACAAAACACCACCACCAAAAACAGTACTTTATAGAGAGGAAGCAGAGGTGAATGCATGCGTTCAAACCACATCTTTCTGTTTTCTACACCGTGGGGAAGATTTTGTTTGAGATAAGAATTCCCACTGTATCTTATGTTTGGGAAGACTTAATTTTCAAAAGATGCTCTTTCTTCTCCAATTAATTTACAAATTATATTAGCAAGTCCAATGAAAGCCCCAACAAGATCTTTTATAGGAGTTGACAAATTGTTTTTAAAGTTCATATAGGAGGCCAGGTGTGGTGGCTCACACCTGTAATACCAGCACTTTGGGAGGCAGAGGAGGACAGATCACTTAAGTCCAGGTGTTCGAAACCAGCCTAGACAACATGGTGAAACCCTGTCTCTACTAAAAATACAAAAATTAGCTGGGCATGGTGGCAAACACCTGTAATTCCAGCTACTTGGGAGGTTGAGGCGAGAATAACTTGAACCCTAGAGGCAGAGCCTGCAATGAGCTGAGATCAGGCCACTGCCCTCCAGCCTGGGTGACAAAGTGAGACTCCATCTCGAAAAATACAACAAAATAAAGTTCATATAGGAGAATAAATGGCCAAGAAAAGCCAAGACAGTTCTGTAAAAGAGGAGCAAGGAGGCTGGGCACAGTGGCTCATGCCTGTAATCCCGGAGGCTGAGGTGGGAAGATTGCTTGAGTTTAGGAGTTTGAGACCAGCGTGGGCAACATGGTGAAACCCCATCTCTACAAAAGATACAAAAATGAGCCAGGCATGGTGGTGCACACCTGCAGTCCCAGCTACTTGGGAGGTTGAGGTGGGAGGATCACCTGAGCCCCGGAGGTTGAGATTGCAGCGAGCCAAAATTGTGCCACTGCACTCCAGCACAGGCAACAGAGTGAGACCCTGTCTCAAAATAATAATAATAATAGTAATAATAAACATAGCACCTTGACATGCTGAACGGAAGACGCAACCTCAAACTCTCTCTACCTTCCCCACCCTTCCTGGCTGTCAAAGCCCAGGATAAAGCCGTTCTCTGAAGTTCCCTTATCTCTCCAGAAACTGGACCCCCTGAGAGAAACACAATTGCCTTCCATCCCTTCTCTGACATTTTATTAACCAGAGAAGATTAAAACTCCAACCATAGAGAAAGCCACTGAAAATTAAACACCACATATAGAGCCCAAACTGAACTTCGAATCTTGTCGCAAACCATTGCTTGTTTTCCTGTTCCATTCAGTTTCTAGAGATTCATTCACAAGAAAATGTCTGCCTCCTGGGTCCATTCATTTCACTCCCCCTAAAAACTGTTTACTCCTATGCCCCCTATTCCCTCTTGTCTCATGAAGAAGGGCATATAAACATCTGGACCTCACTGGGCTATTGGGTAATCGTTCCCCTGCGATTGTCTCATGCTACGCACGTTAAATAAATCTGTATGCCTTCCTCCCCTGGTAATGTGCCTTTTGTTGGTTCATTTTCAGTGACCCTTCAGAGGGCGAAGGGGAAGCCTTACTGAATGCCACTCACTCCATCACCAAGCGACATCCTCCCTCACTGTCCACTCCTCATGTTCTGCCTCTCGTCTGGTGGTATGAGCAACTCGTTCCCCACCTCTCATCCAGATAGGTGGACAATCGGTTAGCACCCTGCTGAAGCGTTCACAACTTCCACTTTCTGCAGGAAAACCTGGTCTTTCCTCCACCCACCCCTCCCAGCCCCAGCCCTCCAGACCTTGCATGGGGCCTCCAGAGCTCTAGACTTTACACCTGCTGACTTGAATCTTGTGGAGACCAGGCTCCTCCCTGCACCTGCTTCCCAACCGTGGAGGAGCTACTGTCTCTAAACTTCATTCAGGCTTCTCACCCTCTCCAGGCTTGTGGTTTGTAGCAGCTTTTGTTCTCATGTCTGGCCCCCTCCATCAGTCTGTGAGTGTCCTGAGAACAGGAAGTGTGTCCCCAGCTCCAAGTACAGAGTTTCATACAAAGCAGACATCCACAAATGTTTGTTGAATAAATATTTGATTGATTGACCCAATGGGGGATCAAATGAATGCCCTGCTTTTCTGAAACATTGAAGAAGAGAGAGCTCAGATAGTTGGGCTTGTCATTCATTTCATTTCTTTGATAGCTATGTACTGTACACTTACTAGGTGTCAGGCCCTGTGCTTGGTGCTAAGGATAGGGCATTAACACTGTGGAGGGGATGTCTCCCCTTGTGGGACTTAGTCTAATGGGGGAAACAGACTGATATGGTTTGGCTGTGTCCCCACCCAAATCTTACCTTGAATTGTAATAATCCCCACAAGTCCAGGGTGGGGCCAGGTGGAGATAATTGAATCATGGGGGCAGTTTCTCTCATACTGTTCTGGTGGTAGTGAATAAGTCTCACAAGATCTGATGGTTTTATAAAGGGCAGTTCCTCTGCACATGCGCTCTTGCCTGCTGCCATGTAAGACATGCCTTTGCTCCTCCTTTGCCTTCTGCCGTGATTGTGAGGCCTCCCCAGCCACGTGGAACTGTGAGTCCATTAAACCTCTTTCCTTATAAATTATCCAGTCTCAGGTATGTCTTTATTAGCAGCATGAAAACGAACTAATACACAGACATTCAACAAGTAGCTTCACAAATAATTACTTAATTTTAATCATGAAGGCTTCACGGATGATGTGACATTTACACAGAGTCAGGAGTGGAAAGGACCCAAGTATGGGGAGGCAGGTGAGGTCTGGGAAGAGTGCTCTTTGCTGAGGGAACAGCATGGGCAAAGTCTCAGAGGAGGGCAAGGGTCCAGCCTGGTTTAGAAACTGAACAAAGGGGTTGGGGCAGTGAGGAGAGGACAGACAGGCAGGCGGGGCCAGCATGGTCGGGTGGTCAAGGTGGCCACAGATGAGCAGAGCATTGATGAACTCCTGAAGGGTTTAATTTGATCTTGAGGTAGGGGCATGGCATGATCAGTTACATTCTTAAAGTTCTCTCTGGAGAACTCGTTGTAGGGGGCCTGGGAGGTAGGGTTGGGGTCCTACATCCACAGGGACAGCCTGCAGCCCCCTGTCACCAAGGGCAGAAGGCAGGTGACTCCCACTTCCACCCCTCCCCTGAGCCTCCCTAGTGTCTTCTAAGGGCTTACTTTTGTTGTCTTTTTTTTTTTTCCTTGTGGTGGAGAACGGGATCTCGCTATATGGCTCAGGCAGGTCTCGAATTCCTGGGCTCAAGCTACCCTTCTGCTTCTTCCTCCCTAAATGCTGGGATGACAGGCACGAACCACCATGCCCCCTGTAAGGGCTTACTTTTTTTTTTTTTTTTTTTTGAGGCGGAGTCTCACTCTGTCGCCCGGACTGGAGTGCAGTGGCCGGATCTCAGCTCACTGCAAGCTCCGCCTCCCGGGTTTACACCATTCTCCTGCCTCAGCCTCCCGAGTAGCTGGGACTACAGGCGCCCGCCACTTCGCCCAGCTAGTTTTTTTTTTGTATTTTTAGTAGAGATGGGGTTTCACCGTGTTAGCCAGGATGGTCTCGATCTCCTGACCTCGTGATCCGCCCGTCTCGGCCTCCCAAAGTGCTGGGATTACAGGCTTGAGCCACCGCGCCCGGCCTAGGGCTTACTTTTAAGGTAGCCCTGGGCTTCTGTCCCCACCACCTTTGAGGTACACCTGTCTCTTCTGAACCCCCTGACCCCACATACCCTTTATGAGCTTCCCTCATTGCCCCACATCATTGGAGAAAGGGGTGGCCTTTCCCAACTTGAATGGTGACCCCAAAAATGATGGGTTCACATGCTAAGCTATGGAACTTGTGAATAGTACTTTATATGGCAACACAGTGAATATTACCTTATATGGAGGCAGATGTGATTAAGTTAGGGATTCTGAGGTGAGAAGATATGGAATTATCTGGATGGGCTGTAAACACCATCACAAGCATCTTTATATAAAGAGGCAAAGGAAAGTAACAGAAAAGAGGAGGAGGTGACGGGGCCGTGGAGGCAGACATCGGAGAGGTGCAGCCTCGAGTCAAAGGATTCTCCACTCCAGCCTCCAGAGGGAGCGAGGCCTGCCTACACCCTGATTTCAGACTTGAGGCCTCCAGAGCCAGGACAGAATAAGCTGCTGCTGTCCCAAGCCACCCAGCTTGTGGTGTGATGCCGCGGCAGCCCCAGAGAGGTACAGGCAGAGATCCCGCTCACCGGTTGGGGTTTCTGTTAAATGGGTCTGATGTCCTGGACCTCGCTGGCTTGAGGCCTGGCTGGGCCAGTGTCCGGAGTGCCCAGCCCAGAGCTTGCTGCACCTCCATTGCTCAGTGTGCATTTGTTGAATCAAATTGAGGAGAGTTTGCAAGTGGACAAGGCTGGGCTTGTCAACCAAGCAACCTGTATTCAAGTCCTGGCTCTGCCAGTTACTTAAGCAATGTGACCCACAGCGAGTGACTCAAACCCCGCTTGTAAAATGAGTGTGATGCCAGCACCCGTCTCCTAGACGAGGCGGGGAATGGGAAGGGCCCTGAGGAGGGGACGTCTGCTGCGAGGGTTAGATCACCTTTGGTATCAGACAGCATGTGGTTTGAATGTAGGTCTGCCGCATGCTGGCTGTGCACCTGAGACCAATGTCTTACCCTCTCTGAAGCGGTGTGGCCCTCTGAGGGTCTGGAAGGCATCAGGGAATTGGATTGGGGGCAGCTATCAGCAGGTGGTTTCAACAGCGTCCCCTGGACCTCAGGGATCAGCCCACGGGCTTGGACATGCCCATCAACTCACCTAGGCGTCTCCTCCCTTGACCTCAGCCCCTCACAGGGCCTCGAAGTCAGGGACCCCCAGAAAGTGGTCCTGTCACTCAGGGGGAGCTGCCATCCAGGCTTCTTGTGGGGGCGTGCTGAGGAGAAGTTGCTCTGCCTCCTCCCTGTTTCTAACTCCCTTCCCTGCCGCCCTGCCCCTGCTCACGCTCCCCCTCCTCCCTGTTCCTAACTCCCCTCCCCCCCGCCCTGCCCCTGCTCACGCTCCCCCTCCTCCTGTTCCTAACTCCCCTCCCCCCCACCCTGCTCCTGCTCATGCTCCCCCTCCTCCCTGTTCCTAACTCCCCTCCCCCCTGCCCTGCCCCTGCTCACGCTCCCCCTCCTCCTGTTCCTAACTCCCCTCCCCCCCGCCCTGCCCCTGCTCACGCTCCCCCTCCTCCCTGTTCCTAACTCCCCTCCCCCCCACCCTGCTCCTGCTCATGCTCCCCCTCCTCCCTGTTCCTAACTCCCCTCCCCCCTGCCCTGCCCCTGCTCACGCTCCCCCCCTCCCTGTTCCTAACTCCCCTCCCCCTCGCCCTGCCCCTGCTCACAGAACTTTGATTTCCCCCTTCGAGGAAACAGATGAAAGAACCTGAAGTTGCCTCCCACAAAAAGGAAAACAGCCTGCCAGCTCTGTCCTCTCCCCAGGCCTCAGAGAGGCAACTATGTGCCTACATGTCCCCTTTTACGTCTCACCCTCACCCTCGTCCTCACCCTCACCCTTACCTGATGACTGAGGTGTCATTATCAGTCCCCATTTACCAAATGGGAAGACTGAGGCTTAGGTCAAGCACGTCAGCGACCCTGGGGGCTGGGACTGCTCCACAGGCCTGAGCCCAGTCCCTGGGATTCGACCCTCGTGGCCTCCCCCAGGCCTGCCCCGCTGCACCCTCCACCAGCTCTTCTCCCCTCCCGATAGCACTGTCTGTCTCTCCTCCCTGGTAACAAAAGAGACACATGGTTCATGCTGAACAGTTGAAAAGACTAAAAAAAAATCTTTAAAATCACTCCTGTCCTGTTATCCAGAATGAAACACTGTCAGCGTTTTGGGGTGTTTCTTCCTCTTGAGCTCAGGCTGTCTTTTCATCTTTCCTTCTTTCTTTCTCCAAATATCCCCCCATATTTCCAAATGTCCCCCCAGACCTAGATTTTCGTGACTCCTCCCCCACAGAGACAGACTCTCTTTAACACAACTGGCATTCTTCGCCAGAGCACACCATCTTCAGGGACCCTGAAAATCCACCACAGAAGCATGTCAAACGTGCAGTCTCCAGCGAGAGGGTCCCTGGCTTTCATAAAGTTCCCAAAGGGTCCTGGAACCCAAATGAAGGTTAAGAACCTCTCCACTGCCTGGGTTTTTTGGGATGGGCCCCTGCTGGCCCAGGCCACAGTCAGGGGCTGTGACTGTGGAAGGGGCTTGCCAACTGGGCCCGCTCGCTCTAGGGAGGTGATCGCCACACAAGCATGGTCATGGATGTGCCAGGGGGTTCTCTGCAGTATGACCCGGAGGACAGGAGTGTTTTTTGCGGGGGAGGTCCGTGGGCCCCCTACACTTGGTATTTGTGAAAATACAGCTTCCCGGAATGGCAGACCAGCTTCTGCCCACTCAAGTACAAGCCATACCCCTCCAGCTGCTCCACTTCCCTGCACTTGGAAAAGTCAGAAACATGCCCTCTGGTTTCTGAGCTTTGCAGAGCCAGGGAGGTGCACTGGCCCCTTCCGGAGTGGCTCCCCTGGGCAGTGTGCTGAAACAGAGGGCAGATGACTTTCTTCAGCTCACAGGTATTTATTTTGCACCTGCTATGTTCTAGGCACAAATCTCAGGTCTAAGATTCACAGTGAACCAGATAAGGTCTCTGTCCCTCTGGAGCTGGGTCCTATGCAGGGATGATAAAGAACGGAGGAGTGTGTGCCATGGCAGGTGGCATCCAGGATCTGGGGAAAATAAAACAGGAAAAGGGATGGAGTGAGGGAGGGCCTATTTTAGGTGGGTAGTCAGGGACACTTCTCTCAGCAGGGACATGTGAGCAGAGACCCAGAGGAAGGAAGGGGTGAGCCTCATCCATGGGGTAAGGGGGTGCCTTCCAGGCCGAGGGAACGGCAAACACAGGTGTGTGGAGGGACAGGAAGAAGCCCCTATGTGGCTTTTTCCCAAGCCTAGAGGTCAGCTCCAGAATGCTGGGGGCTCATCTCGCCAGTCCTCAGCTGAGGCCATGGTGGTGGTTTAGGGGCACAGCTCAAGATGACTTTGGACCTCGGATTGGCTGATTTGGTGCAAAACATGTGGGACGTACCTGGCCCATACCAAATAGTTGTTGCCTTTCTGAAATTCTAATTTAACTGGACATTCTGTATTTTGTCTGGTGATTTCATCTGGATCTGGACCATGGACAGAGGTTGATTTAGAAGGGAAAGCTGCTGTTTCCTGACACAGCATTTGTACTTAGCCCTGGGCAAGCAGTAGGGAGCCACGGGAGGGTATTGAGCAGGGGAGAGGCAGGCTCCAATTTGCATTTCAGAAAAGTCATCTGGGTCACTGTAGGGTGGCGTTGGAGGGGGAGTGGCGGGGAGAGAGGATTGGTGGCAGGAGATGTCCAGGCTTCTGTGATGTCCAGGACTAGGACTGAGGCCTGAGACAGCACAGTGGGTTCGTGGAAAGGGGAGAGATGGATTTAAGAAGGGTTTAGGAAGCTGAGTCGAATGAGTCAAGGCTGGCCCGGGTTTGTGGCCTGGAGACTGGACAGTGGTGAGGAACACAGCAGGGCCTATTGGGGTGTGGTGGGATGAGGGTGGAGCCTTTAGGAACATGGGGGCGGAGCCTGTTAGGTCAGAGTGTGAGAGGTTCACACTGGCCCTGACATGTCTAAGGAGGTCTCTCCTACAGCTCTGGAGCCCACGAGAGAAGATAGGAGTTTGGGTATCCATCAGTTGTCCAGACATGGCCATGGAAACGTTATGCCTAGGGAGATGGGTCAGAGGGCAGGAGGCTGGGATGTGTCAGTCTTTGAGGGCGGGGCGGGGTGAGCACAGAAAGTGACTGGGTGGGTTCAGGGATGAGGGGAGTCCAGGGAGGCCTGTAAGGAAGGGGTCATCAGTAGGGTGAATGCCACATCAGCGGATGCAGTGACCAGGATCAGCTGGCAAGTAATCAGGGACAATTGCAGGTGGTGAGTGGGTCTCACAGGAGAGGCCAGCAGAAGGCAGATGACATGCGCTTATTCACTCATGCCTTCACAGAATTCGTTCTTTCTTTCAGCCTGGGGGCAAAGAGGAACATGGACCCCCAGGAGCCCAGGGCTGGAAGGGCTAAGGGGGTGTGGTCAGGAGCCTGGGGAGTAGGGATAGGAAGGGGATGGCCCTGAGGAACAGAGGGCTCAGTGGGAGACGAGAGGGAGAACTGTCTGGGGCAGCATCTGTAAGCCCTTGACAGTGGGGAGTGGATGGAGAGCAACCTCTCCTGAAGGGCTGCATGGAGGTGGTGTCTTTAAAGACAGTCAGGTTCAGACAGGTGGGATGTGAAAAGAAACTCCCAGAAGACCTTGAATCTTCAGCACGCTGGTTACCATGGCCTGGGGACCCAAGGTGCTCTGCGGCAAGGTTTGGTGTGAAGAGGAAAGAGGATGTCAAGGTACAGGAAGCTCCAGTGATGGGCAGGGGAAATCTGGGCCAAAGGGGACAGAGTTTGGTTTCAGAAGTCCCAGGGCCCCAGTCTGTCCCTTTTCCTGCTGATGCCTCCTGTTCTCACCCCCCAGAATCCCTATGCTTTTCTATTCATTCCCTGCCAGAATCCATTCCCAGAAAACAATGGACATGCCTTCCCTATGAGGCCTGCTGGATGGCGGAGCCCCCTGCCCAGGCGCACACTTGGATCCTGGTGAGGGCCAAAGCAGGCCCTGGGCCAGGGGAGGCAGCTGTGCTGGTGGATTCCAGGCAGCAGGAAGCAGAGGACAGGGAGAGATCCTCCCAGTGGTGCAGAGCGTGCTACTGCAATTGCATTGGGAGCCTGATTCCCCTGTGTTATTCTGGGATTCTACCACACCATGTGACCCAATAATGACAGCAGAGTACTTGCCCCAAATCCTCACCAAAGCTACAGTGGCATTTCCAAGGCAGAGCAGCCAGAGCAAGAGAGAAATCAAGACACTTCCCTCACAGCTCTGCAGACTCTGCACGTTAAGGCACATCAGATAAGCTTCTGTTCTTGTATGTGGTCAAAGTGTCAGACGGGCTGGCTGCTGTCTGCCTCCCTCCGTGTTTTCACTGCTTGCCTGGGCCTCCAGGAAGCCTGGGGAGGACGTAGGCAGAGACCACTCACCATGGATCCTGGGCTGGGATGGGATCCTCAGCCCCATTAAAGCCCCAGGGAATGCAAAATACCTGGTCCTCTCCTAGTCTACAATCTCCCATGGCTCCACAGCATCACCACTATACTCCTCAGCCTGGTGTTGGGGTCCTTCTAGATAACCCTCTTCCTGCTTCTCCCCACACACCTTACACTGGCCAGGACGCTCTGTGCCTTTCAACTTCCAGGTCATTGTCCACAGGGCTGTCTCCTCTGTCTCCTCTCAGAATTCCCTCCCTTCTTCTGCCATTGTCTAAATCCTGCTCATCCTTCACGACCCAGCTTGCCTATGCCTCCTCCAGGAAGTCCCCAGCTGCCAGGCTCATCGTCTATTCTTTGCAGCCAAGATGTCAGCTTCTAGGAATCTGTTTGCTGCTTAGTGCCCAGCACTGTGTGGTATGTGGCACGGGCACCCATAAATGCTTTTGTTGAATTTTTTACCCTGTTCAGCTTAAACTCACATATATTAGGAACCTACTCCAGGCAGGCCTCCCTAAAAACTTTACATACTGGGTTGGGCTTCCTTAAATTTCCATAATGGTGTGGTGATGTCACTATCACTGCCTCCATCCTCATGTCAGGAAACTGAGGTTCAGAGAGGCCAGGGGACATCCCCTAGTCACATTGTCAAGAAGTGTCAGAGTTGGGCCTATGCCGAGGCCTTTCTGGGTTCAGAGTCTGGCTGTTTCTACTCCCTGCTTTGTCTGTCCAGCTGGAACACCTTGTAACTCTTCTATGTAACTGGGTCTTGGAAGAAAGAGAAGGGTAGCCTGCTGTTTCCATGCTTACTTTGATTTCAACCACTCTTTATTATTTTTTTTCTTATAACAAAAGAAATGTATGTTCGGGTCTGACCCTTGAATCCAGTGCTCTTTCCAAGATACCCCACTGCCTCTGTTTCAGGTGTACTCCCTGAGTCAGAAAAGGCAGGGAAGGTGACCTGGTCCATGCCCCCTGCCTCCAAGCAACCGACTCTATCAGTTAGGACCGATGTGGTTATTGCAAGCGACAAAAACCCAACTCTTATGGTAATTTTGTGTGTCAACTTGGCTAAGCCAGAATGCCTCCAGTATATCATCAAACACTAGTCTAAACACTGCTAGGAAGGTACTCTTTAGATAAGATTAACATTGAAATCAGTCAATTTTGAGTAAAGCAGGTGACCCTCCATAATGTGGGTGGGTCTCATCCAATCAGGTGATGGCCTTCAGAGAAAAAGGACTGACTTCCCCAAGGAAGAGGAATTCTGCCTGCAATCTGCCTCAAGCTGCAGCATCAGCTCTTCCCTGGGTCTCCAGCCTGCCGGCCTACCCTGCAGATTTTGGACTTGTCAGCCTCCACAATTGCATGAGCCAATTCCTTAAAATAAATCCCTCCCCAGCCCTGGCTCCCCTCCACCCCTTTTGTTCTGCTTTCCTCTGTGCTGGCTTCATTCTTGAGAAGGCTCTTCTTACAAAGTGCAAATAAGGCAGCCAGCAGCTCTAACTTACTGCCCAAGCTAAGCAAACCAGAGAAAGGGAGGGCCGCTTTTTCAATAATTCCAGCAAAAGTTCTGGGGCCGACGCTCATCGGCCTGGCTCAGTTCACATGACCATTGATTCCTGAGTCAACTGCCGTGGCTCTGGTGGGCCAGGGGGCCAGGTAGCCCTCCCTTCTGTGGTCTGACAATGATTCCTACATGTTTGCCTTGAAGCAGATCCCTGGACTTGGACCAGCCTGAAAGGGGAACTGCAAATCCGAAGGAAAAAAGCATGCGAATATAGTGGAGCCCTGGGGTTGGTGGAATGGGGTTGGGGGGAATCAAGCTTCACATATCCTCCCAGGGAGTTTGCTAAAACTGAAACATCCAGGGAACTCACCCATGATTCCCCCTCCCCACCAACCCCCAGGCTCCACGGACTTCAGGGCTCCTTTAGTTCCTGCCCTCCCTTAATGCTTGAACTTTCTCTATAGCACGCTGAAGTGGCCACACACTTCTGGTGATGGGAAGCTCATTACCTGTCATGGCAGCCCATGCCATTTCGGGCTAGCTTGGACTGGGAGGAAGTTCTCCTTTATGTCCCGCTGAAGTCAGCCTCTGTATCTCTACTCATCAGTCCCAATTCTGCCCTCTACCCATCCCCTCTCCCTTGCCGCTTCCTGCCTGCCTCAGCCCAGGCACTAGGCTAATCCCTCATTCACACTATACAGTCCTCTAAGTCAGCTCTCCCATCAGCTGCTCTCCAGACGCTCATGTTATCTCATGTCCTCCTGCCTGAGGCAGGCACTGTTATTGTGCCCATTTTACAGAAGAGGAGATGGAGCATCAGCGACATGAAGCGACGTGCTTAAGATCACCCAACTAATACAAGGCTAAGCAGGAGGCCAGCTCTGACTGCAAAGTCCATGGTCTTTGCCATTAGGTACCCTGCCCTCAACTGTTCCTCAAATGACATGGTTTTGAGAACATCCTGCTACCCCAAAACCCTTCTTTTGCTAATGGTCCAGTAGATCAAAGCTTCCCAAAGTGGGGTACCCACAACTGAATTATAAGGGTCAGGATTCTTGTAGTTCTGTATTATGGAAATTCATTGCAAACTGGCTTAGTCATTGGCTCATATAACTGAAAATTCCAGGGGCAAATGGCTTCAGGCATGGCTGGATCCAGAAGCTCAAACAACACGATTAGGACTCAGATCCTCTTATTCTCCCTTGAAGCTCTCCACAGTGCTCTACTCTGTCTTAGCCTCACTTTCAGGCAGGCCTCTCCCCTTAGTGGCCCTCAGCAACTGAAGCTTTATATTTTATCAGTTTAACAATTCCAGGGGAAAGAGCTTCCCCTCTCCATTCTTCTAGGCAAAGTCTCAAGACTGATTATCATTGGCTGGGCTTGGGTCACGTGCTGTCCCTTAAACCAATGATTAGATACAGGATCCAGTGCTGATTGGCCAGGCCTGGGTCATGTGCTCATCTTTTGAGCTGGGGAGTGACATCATTCCACCCAAATCACATGGATCAAAAGTATGTGTGTGTTTGCTGGGGGAGTTCCCCAAAGGAGAATAAAGGTGCTGTTCATAGAAGAAGTGAAAATGGATGGCAGACACACACACAGAAGTCTACTCCTGAGCCAAAATTTCTTTTTCCCTGTTGCTGGGGCCTGGGTGCGGGTATGTGAGCTCACTCACTTCCTTTCTCTGGGTGCCCTTCTTTTAGTAATGCAGTCAAGAATCCCAAAGTCAATTTTCGCAGCCATGTCACCAGTTGATGCCCCTCTAAGTGCTGACTCCTGCCCCACACACCGCAGTTCAGCCCAGCCTCTTCCTGCTGTGCTTTGGACCCAAGTCTAGCATTCGTCCGTGTGTCCCGCTGACATCCTATCTTGTTACACTCAAATGAAAGCCTTATGGCGGCCAAGGTCTTTGTCTGCCTTGTTCACTGTTGTGTCCTCTGCAACCTAGAACAACACCCAGTGAATGTTTGTGGAATGAATGAATGAGACCAGCCTGTGGCACCTTAGCCAGCCCTGCTATGTGGCCACTTCGGGCACCTGTAGGCTTGGTGCCAAACAGACCCTGCCTTCACAGAGCAACACTGGTGGGGGAGTCAGAAAAAGATAACAAACCACAAGACACAAACAAACATGGAATATGTCAGATGGCAGAGAGCATTAAAAAGGAAACAATATTCAGGATAAGAGGATTGAAAGGTACACAGGTGTCAGGAAAGGTCTCTTGGATAAAGGAACCCTTGAGCAGAGGCCTGAATGAAATGGGCTGTGCTGTCATCTGGAGGAAGGACATTCCAGGCAGAGGAAGAGCACGTGCAAAGGCCCTGAGGTGGGAACAGGCTTGGCAAGTTCTGGGAATAGCAAGGAGGCAGAGGGGGAGGGTGGGAGGAGAGGAGTCGGGGAGAAGCAGAGGCCAGGGTGTGCAGGGCCTGGATGAAGCCCACTGTGAGGAGTTTTTCTTGTTTTTTTTCTTTTCTTTTCTTTTCAAACAGCGCCTCACTCCCATTGCCCAGGCTGGAATGCAGTGGCAGGATCTTGGCTCGCTGCAGCCTCACCTTCCGAGGCTCAGGGCATCCTCCTGCCTCAGCCTCCCGAGTAACTGCGACTACAGGTATAAGCCACCATGCCTGGCTATTTTTTTTTTTTTTTGGTAGAGATGGGGTTTCACCATGTTGCCCAGGCTGGTCTTGAACTTTTGGGCTCAAAAAGTCTGCCTGCCTCAGCCTCCCAAAGTGTTGGGATTACAGGCATGAGCCACTGTGCCCAGCCTTGTTTTTTTCTTTTTTTCCCATGGTAGTGGGAGCCATTGGAGAGTTTTTAGCAGAGCAGTGACCTCATCAGACTCCTGATCAGGTGATCCAGGTGGACTACCTAGCTACTGTTGAGACTAGACTGTAGGGAACGTATGAAGCAGGGAGACCCTAGGAGGCTCCACCAGTAACACAAGCTGGAGGTGATGGGGGCTGGCCAGGGAGGAAGCAATGGAGGCGGGGAGCTGTACCTTGAAGGTGGAAGCAGCAGGGCTTCCTGACTGCGGGGACCAGGGCGGAGGCTGGCGGGTGGCAAGGCTATAGGGAGGTTTCAGTTTGAGCGAGGGGAAGGATGGAGTGCCTGCTACCTGAGGAGGGAAGACTGCAGGAGGCAGGCTTGTGGGAGAATAGTCAAGAATTTTCTTTTGGGCATGATCCGTTTGAGGTGCAAGTGGAGACACAGGGCACAGTTGGAGAGGAGCCTGGAGGTCGAAGGAGGGGAGGTGGGCTAGAGACACAGAGGAGGGAGCGGTCGTTGACCGAAACCACTTAAACACAGGCTCTATTTCAAGTCCCAGTTCTGTGGAGTTTCACCGGCACGGTCACATCCACTACTTGGTGATCCTACGGGGTTGGCAGGGATGGTCACACCCACTTTATAGCTGAGAAACAGAGCCCCACAGAGGTTAAGCGGCTTTTCCAGCTCCATGTAGTGAGCCCAGAGCTGAGTCTGAAAGAGATGCCAGACATTAGCAAGGACTAGGGGAGCCGCCGTGTCAGGATAAGTGGCAAGTGACAGAAGTGACTGTCAAGCTGGCTCTCACAAAACAAAGCAAAATAAACAGGCAGTAGGAATATTTTATTGGTTCATAGGACTGAAAAGTCCAGGAGTAGGGCCTGCTTCAGGCACAGATGGATCCAGGAGCTCAAATGGTATCATCAGAAACTACCTCTGTTCCTCCTTCCATTATGATTTTCTCTACTTTAGCTGCTTCTCAGGTAGGCTTTTCTGACCCTATGTCATAAAGGGTCACCATCAACTTGGCTTTCATCCTGTCAGCTTCCACCCTCGGTGAAAGAGAACATTTCTTGGCTGACAATGCAGTCATGGCCCCAGGATTGACTGTCACTGGGTAGCCCGGGTCATGAGCCCTCCCCTGGAACTTGATGGGGATCAGCTCCCTCCCACACCACAAGGAGGGAACACAGGGAGGGGCGGCTCCTCACAAGAAAATCCAGATGTTGTTTTTAAAGGAGGGAAGAAAGGGACTTGGGGGTGCCCAAACCACAGATGGCCATTGCGGAGGGTGGCAGTTGCCCAGCTCTGCAGAAGAGGATGGGCATATAGACAAGCGGCTGCCAGAAGACAATTATGGTGTCAGGGAGCACGGGCTTCAGGACCCTCCTCCTCCACGTCCTCGCTCTCTTCTGCCAGTCCATGGAAGTCACCCTGCTGGGTGACATAAAAATGTCCTGTCCCAGTCATTCAGGGATCTGACTTCCCTTTTCCAGCTTGGGCTCTGGATCCCGCCCTCCCCTCCAGATACTCAGCCTCCTCACTCCTTCTGAATATGCTCTGCCCAGTCCAGCCCCTGGGCCCTTGCTTATGCCATTTCTTCTCCCTGGAATGCGCTCCTTACCATCTCCATGTATTGCAATCCTGCCAGCCTGCAAAGGGGGCAGCCCTGCACTGGAATTGGCTGCTTGCGGGCCGGTGTCCCCTCTTACCCAAGAGCTCCTGGAGGGCAGGGGAAACACATGTTCTGGTCCTTCATCTCTTAGTTTGGGCAGGTGAGCAGGAAATATTGACTGAATGAATGAATGATGAATGAATGAGTTATAATTGAATGATGAAAGAAAGAGGTGAGAGATGGAGGGAGGGGAGAGAAAGGGAAGGAGGACCATCCAGTTCGAACATTACCTTCCTTGGGAGAGTCCCCTGAATCCCATTTTCAAAGTCCGCTGTGATTTACTTCTCAGCACCAGTCATTTCTGGATGTGCCGCCTCATCTCCCTGTCCTGTGATTCCAGGAAACATGTCTTAATCATCTCTTTTCCTCCTGCCTCCTCCTCCCCTCCTATGCCCTCCCTGGCATGCTGTGCCAGCAGGGGCTTAACGGCTGCTGACCTAAGAAGACTAAAGGCCTCGTAAACGTACCAGTGCCCTCTGCTCTCTGGATGATCAGTATGTTCTTACTGAAAGAGGGCAAGGCTCAGCTCCATTATTCTCAAGCAGGAGAACCTCAGGCATAAAAGGGAAGTGAGGAGGGTGAAAGAGGACAGGCTTGTGAGTTCTCCAGGGAAGAAGGGGACATTGGTTGAGTGCCTGCTGTGTGTGGATGCTCCATACACACTCTGAGTTTATTTTCTCTACTGCCATGTGAGATGGGTATTGGTCTTCTAATTGCACAGGTGAAGAAACTGAGACTCAGAGATTTGGAATGACAAGATCAAGGTCACATAGCTGTTCAGAGACATGACTGGAATTGTACCCTAGGCTCTAGGCAATGAATGGTATGCTAGTGGTAAACTGGCTCTCAAAAACAAAACAAAACAGAAAGCCCCAATCTGTAGTGTTTGCCAATTCCTGTGGTGTAAATACTCTCCACCAAGGCCATTTTCAAGCTACCAACACGGGCCTGTAAAGTTCCCAAATATTTCACAATTGCCTCGTGCAAGCTGGTACAGCCCAGGTCAGCCATGGCCAGCACACCACTGATAGTCTCTCTGACCCCATAGCGAGACTTCTTCCCACCGTCCTGGAAGAGGTTGGGGGCGGGAGGACTGGCCGCCGCTGAGCAGAGGGAGGTGCTGGGGATGGAGGTGGGGTGAGGACCTCCACCAGCCTCAAGCTTTCCTGTGCTGCTCTGTGTCTCGCTGGCTCCCCATCCCTCTGCCTCTGCAGCAATCTCTTGGCCACTCCCAATGCTTCCCCACACCAGGTCTCCATCCTAGATGCCCTCTCTGCTGGGTCTCTTCTTCTTCTGGTTCTTCGTCTGCATGGCGTGTTTTCCCTCCCGTTTCTATCTGCAGGTTTCTCTGTCGTTCCTTTTCTTGAACTCTTCCTCCCTCTCAGGAAACATTTCAAAGTCTGTTTAAAAAACAACACAGCGACTGAATTTACAGGTTTTTTTCCCCTCTTCTTGAGAACAGGACGTGAGAAGGCCAGGTTGAATTTCCTGTGTGAAATGGTGTGTGGGCTTTCTGAGCAAAACAAGGGTCAGGCTGTGGTCCTAAAGGAGCCGATGCCAAGGTCACTTGGAATCTAGTCTCCGGCAGTGCAGCCCCCCGGGATGCCCAGGCCACTCCTGCCCTCCCTGGGGATGAGTTTTCCAGACGTGTGCTGGGGAGAGAGCTGGGACGGGCACAGAATGTTCCACCGCACACCACAGTCATGCCCCATTTATCCAGGTCCTCACCGCAAGGCAAGAGGCCCCCCACCCCACTCCCAGCCCCTAAGTCAAGGGCCTGCTCCACCTCCTCCTGCCGTGGGTATGACCTGGGACAAGTCTCTGTGCCTCTGTGAGCCTCAGTTTCCTCATCTGTGAAATGGGGATGATGAAGCTGACTTGGGGGTCTTGCCAGGGGGACTACATGTAGATAACACACCTAGCAGAATGCCTGGTAAGTAGGCAGTATTGAGATAACCTTAGTCCAGGGGGGAGCGGGTGGAGAGGCAGAAGAAAGGGAGGTGTTCCCTGTAAATGCTAACTGAAGTCTTCCCCCATTATATGGCAAAACCATGATTAATTGAATTTGTCTTGATGGAAACTTCCAATCATTAGCTGTGGGGCCTTAGGCGAGTTAACATATTCATGCCTTAGTTTCCTAATCCTTAAAACAGAGTTGATAACGGGACCTACCGCACAGGAGTACTGCATGGATTCAGTGAGTTAATAGGACAATGCCAAGCATGTAGTAAGTGCTTCCTCAATGTCAGCTATTATTATTATCAGTTATTCAAATGATTCTAACAGCCATTCAGCAGGAGAACATGAACTAATTCTCAGTTAAATTCAAGAAGGCCTCTGACGGGGACACTTGCCACACATTTTGCTCCAAGACATCATGATTAAGGGGTTTTAACCTCCTATGCTGCCCTGGTGTTCTCACCAGTGACATGAGCTGGAACAGTCCCCACTTGATAGTGAGCATCTTGGCGTGAACATCCCTGGGCAGTGCTTAGAAACCATGGTGGGGATTATGTACCTTCTTGTCCCAGGCTCGGATTCCACCGGCGGGGGATGCACAGGGATTTGTCCCTTTGTGGGCATCAGGGCCTGGAGGTCGAGTCCCTGGGGCTCAAGGACCTGCCGCAGCCCCGTCTCCGGGCGGCACCTGACCCAGGTGGGACACTGGGGCTCCCCGCCCCCTGGTCAAGGTGATTGGTTTGTGGAAGGACATGTGACCCAAGCTGGACAGAGGGGAGCCTGGCCTTCCTTGAGCGTGGGTCGCGTGCTGGGTGCTGTTGCAGACAAGCTTGTGCATGACTCTGGACCCTTCGCAGCATTGCTCTCCCCATGGTATAGATGAGGAAACAGGAGTCAAGAAGCCTGATTCCAGCTCCTGGTTCTGCCTCTGACTCACCGTGAACTTGAGGAAGCCCTTCCATTCACTCAACAGACAGTTGTTAAGCGCGGATGCTGGGGAGTCATCGTGGCCCCGACATGGAAGCCTCACTGCGTCTCTCTGATCACATCTGAGATCAGTGCTTACTCCCATCTCACAGGCAGGAAAATGGAGGCACCAAAAGTTCACAGGGGCAATAAGTGCTGCAAATGGAACCCAGCCATCTGCTTCACTGTCTATGCTCTTAAACTGCTGACCTTCCCATCCCTCCTGAGCGGGGATGGGGTGTCCTTACCAAGCAAGGATGGTAAGGGTGCTGGCCTTGGCCCTACTCTCCAGCTTCCTGATTGGCTCTGGTCTTAAGGAGGCACAGTGGGAATCCTACTGTGAGAGCCTGGGCAGCTCACTGCTCTTCTCTGAGCCTCAGTTTTCCTGGTTATGGAGAGATGGGTTCTGGTGCTCCAAGCTCTTTACACTTTCTGGGAGCACCTAGGCTCTTAGCACCCCTCCACCCTCCACCCCTGCCCCCAAGGTATCCGTTCCTCCCCACTCCAAACTGTGACCCCTCCTCTGGTGACTTGCGCTTAGAACCAGCGAGCTGTGTTATCTCCTGGCCTCCCTCCTCTAATGGGGGAAGCAGGCAGTCTGGGTGGGTGGGATCCAGAGGTCCTGGGTTGGTATAGATCCGCTGCCCACCAGCCACAAGGCTGTCTGGCAAGGGGCAGGGTCGTTTCTATTGATCTTCACTGTCAGCACAGGGAAAGCAGTTGTTTTCTTCCCAATCTGAAATCAATGGGACCCAGCCTAGCAGATGGGGGCAGAGGGTTTGGAGCCAGGAAATAGTTCCCCTTGAGTTTTAGAAACATAGGCCAGGGCAGATCAGACTAAGCTTGCTTTGAGGGTCAGCTGGCAAGGCGGGCCTGCAGAGCATGCTGGGAAGAGGCCCGGGCCAGGGGCCCCTTCCGGGTTCAGAGCCCACCCACATGCTCTGTGCTTCAGCTCATGGTTGTCTCCCCTCCAGCCCTGGACCCTGAACCTGATGCGTGGCCTGGTGGTACAGGCCTGACATCCCTGGGCTGGGTCATCAATCTGGCTCTAGCCCCTCCTCAGACATTGACCTGCTGTGTAGACTAGGGAAGGTCTCTGTCCCCAGGCATCAAAGGATGAGGTCAGACCAATGGTCAGTAAGGACAGTCCAGCTCTGCCCTGAAGGGTGATGGTGACAATATTTCCTCCTGTCTGGGCACATTGTGCCCCCATCCAGTGATGGCTCATGGGGCAGGCATGGCTCTTCGGGGCCCATTTCACACCCTAGCCCCTGCCATCCCAGTGTCAATTACTGCCCCTTCCCACACACATCTATCCTCTCCTGGCAAAGTTCTTTTCCAAAGACCTCATGATATGCCCACCTCATCCCACACACATCCCCAGGGCCTGCCTGTCTCCCAAGGAGGCTGCAGCTCCCCATGGGGTCAGGAAAGGGGCCCTGCATCTTTGGCCTTCTCTATGGGGGCAGGGCTGTCCCTCAGGAGGGGACCTCAGTTGCTGGGCCCACAGACAGGGGCCTTACAAAGGCCCCTGGAGCTAGGCTCCAATATTTGCTTTGGCAAGGAACACTGGGCTGGAGATCTGTGCTGGCTCCTAAGCTCTGGGCATACCCTGATCTTTGGCCCTCAGTGTCCCCATCTGCAAATGGGCACCCTGAGTTGGGAAGGGTTGAAGGGCCCTTCCAGGCTGATATTCTCACATGCCCTCCTCTCTCTCTCTCTGCTCTGCACATGTCTTTGATTCCCCCTCCGTCCTCCCCACTCCATGCTGCTCCTCCCCTCTTGGTCCCTCCTCCTGTGTCTCACCTGCTGCTTGGCCTCCTGGCCTAGGCTGGCCCTTCTCTCCCCTGTTCCACTCTCCTTTAAGATGAGCCATCAAAAGCACATGTCTGATCAGCTTCTGCCCTGCTCAGCAACCTCCCTGACTCCCTGGTGCCCAAGACACAGAGATCCAGTCCTTCAGGTAGCATTCGAGGCCCTCCAGCCTCCTCCTAGTCGTCCTCCCTGGGCCTCCAGCTTCCAGCCCTGGCACACTGTTCCTGTTGTCTGGTGGGCCCAGGGCTTCCCCACCTGCAGGCTCAGTACCTGTCCTTCCCTCTGCCTACAGTGCTTTCCCACCCTTTTGCCTTGGTCAAAACAATGCTTTAAGACCCACACACGTGTCATGTCAGCCATGGGACCAGGTGTGCCCCCTTTAGAGCTCCCATAGCACTGGCTACAGCCACTCCCCCAGCAGGCCTGGGTCAGATTCCAGGTGACCCCCACAAGAGAGTGTTTGCTCCATGGAGGCTGGTGTCCTCTCCTAAACTCTGAGAGACTGTGGGGTCCCTAAGGGCAGGGGAAGGGTTGTCCCCATCTTTCCAGAGGGCCTCCTTGAATAAAGAAAAGTAGCAGCGCAACAGTAGTATGGTGTTGGAACCTGCTGGGGTACCCTTTGTAGAGAGAGCAGGGGTAGTTTGTTTGGGACTGGGTTGGGTTAAAAGGAGTGAGCTGGATTAGGAGGATTTATCCTAAATGTGGTGGATTTAAGTTGAGTTAGGCCCAACCACCCAGGATGGTTAGGCAGGGTTATCTGAGCTCAACTGGATTAGTTAAACTGAGTTAGTTAGATTGGGCTTGTTAGTAGAGTGGGGCTGGATTAGTTGGGTTGTCCTGGTTAGATGAAATGACCTGTGCGGTTGAATTGGATTGGCTTATTTGGACTGAGAGAGCCAGGTTGGTTTGAGCTGGGTAAACTGAGTTGGTTTGGCCTAGTTGAACTGGGTTTTGGGATTGGCTTTGTTTGGGTTAGTTCAGTTGGGTTGGTTTGGGCTGGTTTAATTGGAGTTGTCTGGTTAGTTGCATTCAGCAAGTTAGTTGTGTTAGGCTACTGAGTTGAGTTGGATTGGCTGATTGGGCTGGTTCAGTTGGGTTGGGCTAATCAGTTGGTTAGGCTGGATAGGTAGTAGGGCAGGGCTCCTTGGGTTGGGGTGGGTGGTTAGGTTTGGTTAGACGGGTTGAGCCCATTCCTTGGGTTGGTTTAGTTGCTTGGGGGACTGATTTGGGTTGGCTTGGGCAGGGTTAGTTGGGTAGAGCTAGTGGGATGAGATCGGTCACTTGGGTTTCTAGAACTGGACTGGCTTACACAGGTTGGGTTGGTTGGCTTGTCTGTTGGGGTAGGCTGGCTTGGTGGGCTGGGTTATGGTCTGGCTGGGTTCTGGGTTGGTGGGGGGATGGCCACAGCCCTCTGAACTCTGCTCAGTCTCCAGCTCTAAGTCAGAGCGGGGGGTAGGGGGTGGGCGCCGTGGCCACAAATAGCTGTGGGGAACACAAACAGTTTGGTCTTCAAAGACCTCAGTGGTGGCGGCTGTAACTTTCCACACGGCCCCAGCAGGCACGTCTCTAGGCCTTGTGTTCGGGCCCAGCTGCTGCTTCCTCTGTGAGCAAACCACAGTGTTGGGGGCGGGAGAGGAGGGAGCTTGGGGGCTCTGAGTCTCCCCACAGGAGCCAGGCAGGCCTTGCCAGGCATCCCCCAGCTTAGGTGCCAGCTGCTCTCTGCCAAAGGGAGAGATACTGACCCTGTGGTAGGGGGAATATCCCCTCCCCTACGGCAGCCCTGGCACCGCCAATGTGCCAGGCCCAGCAGGGGCTTGAGACAAGGAAGGGTTGTGGGGAGGCAGGAGCAGAGGTGGGGGTGATGATTCAACTACAGGTCTGGGAGAGTCAAGAGTGTCTGAGACCTTGGTTTCTGCACAGCTATGGCGGGATCTGGGTGGACATTCATTCATTCATTCATTCATTTATTCAAAAAACTATTTCTTGAGCATTCATTAAGTTCTAAGACCTGCAGATAAGGGTCAAAGGAAGGAGAGATGGGGATGGCCACAGAGAGAGGCTGAGGCTTCCTGGAGGGTGGTGTTGCCACGCCGTCCCCTGAATTCTTACTCCCTCTGCTCAGCCCCTTTCTGTTGCTCCTTTGAAGGCACCTAGTGTGGGCAGCTCGGAGTCTGCCTGTGCCCAGACAGGGTGTGCCCTGTGGGCAGACATGATGGTGGCCAAGCGCAGACAGCAGGGCAGACCACTTGCAGCCCAGCACCCTCCCTTCCCCCTGCCCAGCCCTCGAACTTCCCTGCCTCTGCTCTGCGCCACACCCTACCTCCCCACCCATACCAGCTGCGATGACCCTGCCCTAGTCCCTGGAAAGGCAGAGCAGTGAAACCCAAGGGGCCTCAGAGGTTGTCAAATCTAAGCTCATGCTGTAGAGACGAAGAAATTGGGGCCTAGAGTCGGAGCATGGCTTGCCTAGGATGCATGGTGCACTGGAGGCAGAGCGAGGGTTGCTGTCTAGATGTCTGCCCTGACTGCCCAGGCCGAGAGCAGCCACCTGGCTCGGTGGGAAGTCCAGCAGTCCCAGGCTTGTTATTTACATCTGTGTGGCCGTGGGCAGTGTCTTCATTTCTCAGCCTCAGCTTCCTTCGGGGCAACGGTTCTCAACCCTAGGTGATTTTGCCCCTTGGGGGAACATTTGGCAATGTCTGGAGACATTTTTGGTTGTCACAACTCGGGGTGTGCAATGGCACCTGGGGGGGAATTGCCGGGAACGCTGCTCACATCCAACAGTGCCCAGGGCAACCCCCTACAACAAAAAAATTGTCTGGTCCTAAATGTCAGTGGTGGTGAAGCTCAGAAACTGTTCCACGCTGACCAGTTGTCCCAGTTAGCCTGGGACTGAAGGGTTTCCTGGGACGTGGGACTTTCAGTACTAAAACTGGGACAGTCCAGGGCAACAAGGATCGTTGGTCACGCTAGCTTCTTCCTCTGTAAAAGGAGACTATGGTTACCTTCCCCACAGCACTGTCACAGGCTATGTGAGAGTCTGTGTGCTGACGTGATGGCTCAGCCCCATGCCAGGCCCAGGTCAGCCCTGAGCAAACACAGTGGCGACTATTCCCATGACACAGATGCTCACCAGGTTTCCTCCTCCTACAGGCCTTTCTCCCGGGGGCCACTCCTTTCCCATCTTCTAAGCCTGGCCAACCTTCCTAAGGCTCCCAGACCAAGCACCTCAAGGGAACTGCCTCTGACCAGCCCACCCACAGAAACCTCTCCCTCCTCTGACTTCCCACCACAGCCCTGTCTGTCCCACCCAGCCAAGCCCTGGCCCATCATGGGTTCCTACTTAGCTACCAGGTGTTTTGAGGGATAAAAGTCTTCTTCTCAGGTTGTTTAATTTATTCTCCAGGAATTCTCTGATTCCCTGCTCATGCGCCAACTAGACTAAGAGCTCCCTGAGGGCAGGGGCCGTGGCAGGTGCATGTCTGTACCCCAATGCCCAGCCCAGGGCCTGGTGTGGAGAACAGAAGACCAAATGTCCACTGAAGAAAGTGAACATGTGAGCCCTCGCCAGGGGCCAAGCTGCACCCTCTGAGAGTCCTGGACACACTGTCTTCCCTGCCTGTCACCCCCGCTGCATGACACCTGGCTCGGTGTTGGTGCACAGCAGAGACCCAATGGAGGCCTGGTCTTGCATCCTTGAGAAACATCAGGATCAAAATCAATAATGTGGCAAGAGGTTTGCTGTACACTGAGGGCCGAAGCTGATTACAACACAGTACGCAGGTGTGAGCATATGGGAAATTATATTCATATGAAGGACATTTTTTTTCTTTTTCTTTTGAGACGGAGTCTCACTTTGTCACCGAGGCTGGTGTGCGGTGACATGATCTCAGCTCACTGCAACCTCCACCTCCCAGGTTCAATCGATTCTCCTGCCTCAGCCTCCCGAGTAGCTCGGACTACAGGTGCATGCTACCACGCCCAGCTAATTTTTGTATTTTTAGTAGAGTTGGGGTTTTGCCGTGTTGGCCAGGCTGGTCTTGAACTCTTGACCTCAAGTGATCCACCTGCCTTGGCCTCCCAAAGTGCTGGGATTACAGGCGTGAGCCACCATGCCCAGCCGGACAAGTTTTCTTGACTAGAAATGCACTTTGACTCTCGAGGGCAGAGGGGACAGCCTGCCATTGGCCTCTACCACTTCCTTGCTGTGGAATGTTGAGCAAGTTTCTTAATTTCTCTGGGCCTCAGTTTCCATGTAAACTGGGCATTATAACCATACCTCCTTCCCAGGGCTTTTGGGGAGGATCTGGTGAAAAGATGCTGCAGGGAGACTACATGGTCAGTGGTCAGCGGGTGTCAGCCACTCTCCAGTCATGAACACTCCAGGAGACGCTCAGGCTGCGTGAATTCCTCTCCCTTTCCTTTTTCATCCTGCCTCTTGTTCCTCCCCGCAGCTCCCTCATCCCAGGCCCTCCCCAGTGATACAGAGCCTCCAGAGACCCAGCTTGGAGCACTTGTGGTCCCTGGAACACGCCAGGGCCTGTGGGCTTGTCCTTGGGCATCTGGAAGATGCCACACCACTGCCTCACTACCATCTGCCTGGGCTCCCCCAAGCCACCCCTCCTGTGCCCCCTGCTCTGGCTGCTGCTGGCCATGGCCCCAGGAGACAAGCTTGGGCTGGGCAGGGCTGGATGTGTTTACTCTTTGCCGAGGCTGGTTTCTCTGTTGCTGACATGAAGGCCTGCTGGGTGCCCATGTTTCCTGCCTGGGTTTTCCCTGGCCGGTGTTGGGTTGCCATGTCTTCCAGCCACCCCACCTGGGGCCCCTCCACCTTGGCCACAAGCTCTCCCGCTACGTACCCTCCCTGGCCACCAGAAATCAGACTCAGAAGCCTCCGGGGGCCTTCGGGTTCTCCCTCAGTAGGAAGTTGGCACCCAAGGGCAACTGGCCTGGGCCAGGTCGTCCTTTGGCCCAACTAGGAAGGCCGCAGACTACACACTGGTCAGCTATTCCGGAACACAGGGAGTCACTGCCTTGCAGCCCCGGTCTACAAAGAGATGCTTTATGCCTCGGGCGCTTCTGACCATTGTTAGAGACCAGGATCCTGGATTGGGCTGGGGAGTTGGGGCTGGGGCCAGTGACCCATCTTAAAGACCCGTCTTCAACTCGTGCCTTTTGGCATGATGACTCAGGAAGAAACAGCCACACCCCACAACCTTGGGCGTTGTGGCCACTCTGTGGTGAACTGTCCTCCTAAAGATGTTTTTTCCAAATTTTAATCATTCCAGTAACAACTTCATGACTTTTCTTACCCTAAATTCATACTGTGCATATAAACATATTAAATGTGTTATACTACAGTATATTTATATATTCTATTATATTATAATAGAACATGTACATAAAGTAAGAAAATATATATAAAGTAAGGAAAATATACAACATATATTATATTTAATATATGTTATTATATTAGTATAAGTATATAATATATATTAATATAAATATATAATATAAAATATATATTTTAAAATATGTGAAATACATAATGTATTTTAAAATATATAAAATATATAAAATATATAAAATAACATATAATGTATGTTATATATGTAACATAATATATAATATAACAAATATATGATATATGTTATATTATAACATAATATATATTTTATATTGTCACATATATAACATATATCATAATATATGTTATATTCTTGTTAATTCACATCATGAATATTATATGTTATAATATATTATGTTATGTATAATATATATTCTACTATAACATATAATATAATCTGTTATATTATATAATATATATTATATATTATAATATAACATCTATATTAATGAATTCATTCTTTCTACTTAAACAAATGTATCCTCATCCTAAAAACCCTTATTTGTCAAATCATAGTTTGAATTCCCTAGAGATGTTTTTCTTCTAAAGCATATTAGATAACCATGAAAATAGCAAATTCTGGTTGGTGAGCCATCTATAATGCTGTCCTTGAAGAGTGATTCAAAGGATTATTCACACGAAGGATCCCTGAGTTCATCTCTTCTCAGGCCTCTGAGATGTCACAGCCCAGTCAGTCCCTTCTGAGCCACCCCCAGCTACAAGAACACTGAAAGCTACTCCGTATCGTGAAGGTTGATGGGCTCTGCTCTGCTCAGCCTTTATGAGTACCCAGAGGAGACACTGAGTCCAGCTTGGCTTGGCTCAGGAGGCGGGACCGATGGTAACAACGCCATATATTGGCACAGGACTTTACAGTTTGCAGAGCCCATTCTCAAATCCTAGGCTTGCCATGATCAGCCTAAGACCACGTGACCGAAAAGAATGCAGCTGAGATTGATAGACAACGTCTTAGGATGTTATCGCCGGAAGGGTCTGGTGGTTATTTGGCCTTGTGCTTTCTGAAGCTGGTCTATGGGGTGCTCTGGGGCAGCTACTGATGGGCACTGACTCACTGGGTGAGAGTGGAGTGTGCTTTTCCATTCTTGCTCTTGTCTGTGATTAGCATCAGGGCAGAAGTTCCAGCTACGTGCTGGAGGGTCCTTGTACTCTTGGACTTGCTAACCGCTCACCTAAACAGAGCCTCCCAGGCAGGGCCTTCAACGGATGACAGTGTCTAGCTGGGGGCTCATGATGGTTGTGGCCGGCAGGATTCTAATTTGCCCCCCTCCCTGCTGCTGCTGGTGTACACACCACGTGTAATTCACATCCCTTGAGTGTGGGCAGAACCCATGAACCTCACTTTGAGTCAGTCACAAGGGAGTTTATTCTGGCTGGCCTGACCTCATCAGAGGAAAACTTTAAAAGGTGAAATGTCAAGAGGTGTGCTCTGCGGCCTGGGAGACAGCCATAGCCTTGTCATGAACAACCCATGTGGGGGCCATGTGGCAGGGAACTTTGAGTGGCTTTTAGGAGCTGCGGGTGGTCCCTGGCTGACAGCTAGCAGGGAAATAGAGACACAGTCCTACAGCTATGACGAACTGAATTCTGCCACCAGTGAGCTTGGAAGAGGACTCTGAGAGCAGGTGAGAGTACAGCTCCATTGACACCTTAATTTCAGCCTAGTGTGACCCTTAGCAGAGGACCCAGCTGACTCATGCCTGGATTCCAGGTCTGTGAGAGAGTACATTTGTGTTGATGTAAGCTGATAAACTCATACACAGCGGTAGTAAAATAATAGTGCTTTTTGCTTTTAATCTCAGCTCACTGCAACCTCCGCTTCCCGGGTTCAAGCGATTCTCATGCCTCAACCTCCTGAGTAACTGGGATTACAGGCATGTGCCACCATACCTGGCTAATTTTTGTACTTTTAATAGAGACAGGGTTTGACCATGTTGGCCAGGCTGGTCTCAAACTCCTGGCCTCAAGTGATCCACCTGCCTTGGCCTCCCAAAGTGCTGGATTACAGGCATGAGCCACTGCACTTGGCCACTGATAACTGATTTTCTGTGTGGTGTGGAGATAAAATGTTTCTTTAACATTTAAAAAATGAATTAATCCAATTTTAAAAATCAGTGTGGTATATCCAAACACGGGCCATATTTTTTGACATTCATCAAGAGGTGGGCTTTATGCCCCCTCCCATGAATTTGGGCAGGCTTGTGTCTGCTTCCACCAAGAGTGTCATGAAAGTGACATGACGTGACTTCCATGGTCAGGTTATAAAAGGCTGTGCAGCTTCTGGCTGGGTGTCTTGGGACACTCCTGCTTGAGAAGTCAGCTTCCACGTAAGACACCTGAGTAGGCCCAAGACCACCATGCTGAGAGGCCACGGGTGGGTGCTCCAGCCTCCAGCCAGCATCAATTGCCAGTGGTGTGACAAGTCAACTTGAACATCCAGCTCAGCCAGGCCTTCAGATGAATGCAGCCCTGGCCAGCCTCTGATGACAACTGTAGGTGACCCCAAGCAAGAGAGACCCTGCCTTGCCTTTCTCGAATTCCTGACCGCGATATCACGAGCAAAATAAAATGTTGTTTTAAGCCATTATGTTTTAGAGTCATGTGTCTTGCAATAGCAACTGGAATAATGAGTGACACATTCAAGTGGTTCAAAAACAAAAAAGTCTAAGACTATCTGGGATTGGCCGTGGGTGAGGACTGCCCCGAGGTTGCGGCTTTGCTGAGATGCCACAGCCTCCCCATCCCCCCTCTCCACCTGTAGCCTTACCAGCAACAAACATTTGCTGAGCTCCTACTGGATACTTTGCGTCACGGGCAATTTTGGCATTCTTAAAAGAGGCATCAAGGAGGCGAGTGGGAGAGGTCCCAGCCTAATTAGAGATGACATAGATGAAGCTAATGCATCCCAGCCAGGGTACACTGCAGGTGCTCAATCAATGTTTCTTCTAATGAACTGGGCCCCTCAGCAGCCGTGCTGAGCACTCCTTCATTCATTCCCACTGATGGAGCACTGTGTTAGGCACTGTGTGGCCTGGGAATTGGAGAGGTGGTTCCTGCTGCGGCGGCACTTGCATCCCAGTGTGGCATGAGTGCTGAGGGATGCAGGTGGGAGGCGGAAGCCTTGGGGGCTGAGCAGTCAGCAGAGGCATGCTGTCAGTGGAGCATTTATGGACCTTATAATTATTTAATAGCTAACATCTTAAAGTTATGCACTTAATATATACCAGGCACCATTTTCAGCATTTTAGAGCATTTAAATTTCCTCAAAGCCAATGGATGATTTACTGTTTTCTCTTCAGACAGGGAATTGAGGCTCAGAGAGGTGCAGTCAGTGGCAGGCAGGAGGCAGAGGCACAGCTGGGACCCAGGCCTTTTCAAGCCCAGAGACTCACCTTTAGCCACCACCCTCTCCTGCTTCCCCAAGGAACAAGATTGAGCCGACAGAGAGGACACTCCCGGTGAGGGAGGCTGTAGGAGCAAAGGCTCGGAGTCTGGAATTTGCGTTCCAGAGCATGGAGTTGGGGAGGAGGAGGAGTGGGAAATGGAAAGAGCATGGAGCTGGGGAGAAGGAGGAGCAGGAAGTGGAACAGGGCTGGAACGTCCAGTCAGGACACCTGCAAGTGGCTGAGATGCCTTTGGAGATGCTCAGATCATCAGAGTCGGGTTCCTCTGTCTCTATTTGTTTCTCTCTGTCTCTCTGGAATGGAGCCTTCCTTTCTTTGGAGAACCTTTTTATTTTTATTTTTACAATGTAACTTACTCTAAATAAATAAATATATTAACAAAGTAAACGTCTTCCATGAGAGCTGGCCCTCTCAAAGGTATTTCTGCTTGCAAAATAGGTGGAGAAACCAGAGCTGTCTTCCGGTCTTCCCTTCAGGCATTGGTCTGGCCCAGGAGGTCCCTGTGACAGCTGAGGTTTAGGAGAAACAGCCTCCAAGGCAGCCTGAGACACTCAGCCCAGGAAGAGGGGGCTCAAGCACTAGGGCCAAGAGGCCAGGCCCTCAGAGCAAGGCAGGGCGGGCCCCTTCACCCCCAGGAGACAGTCCCAGGCCTGCCACTCTCCTGGGAGGCATGGATGAGCCTTGTGTGTTAGTGCAGGAGGGATCCTTTGATCTCTTGTGCAGGTGAGCCCAGGGAGGGCAAGGGACTTGTCCGAAGCCATGCAGTCACAGCGTGTGACTTAGATGCTCCCAATCCAGGGTGCTTTCCCCGGGACTGGGCTCATTCGCACCTAGAGATGAAGGATTAGTCAGAGCTCTGAGTATCCCCCGTCTACCCCCCTGGAAGGATTGACATGTGAGTTGGCAAATGCCAGGGGCCAAGGGGTTGGGGAGATGACAGTGGCAGGGTTTCAGTCACGGCTTTCCTTCCAGGCTTACTTTCCTTGTTCTTGGTCCCACAGCCAGGCAGTGACCACAGCATTCTAGGAGGGGGATGGGAGAGAAGGAGAGAGGGCGAGAAGGGAGGTTTAGCTGGCCCTGGAAGCCATGAAAGAGCTGATGTGAATGAAAGTCAGACTTTCAGAGGAACAGCTGGGGCTCTGGGAGGAGCACTAGCCAGGGAGTCAGAGACCCAGGGTCCAGCGTGAGGAGCTCCCTGCCTTCTTCTGTGTGCTTCAATATTCGTTTCATTGACACAGTGAATACCGGCTAACGAACTACATGCCTGACCCTGTGCCAGGAAAGGGAGAGGGAAAAACCAAGCCGACCTGGTCAGTTACAGAAGCTCACTATTCAGCAGGGGAGAGAACACATGGGAATCTTGTTGAGATATAAAGTTTGATCAGGACTGCAAGGGAAAACAGAGAGGGAGGGCTGCAGGGCTTTAGGATGGGGGTGGTGGGAGAGGAAGCCCATCAGGTGAGATGTGGGAAAGGCATTCCAGGCACAGACACTGCAGGAGGGAAGGTGGGGAAGAGGGGGTGGGCGTATGGCCCTACTCAGCTGGAACCCAGTCCTAGGGAAGGAAGAAACATCTGGAATGTGTGCTTGGTACCAGATCAGAGTGGGTCTTGAATGACCAGCTAAAGATTTTGGACTTCATTCTGCAGGTGGCAGGAGCCACTGAAGGTTTTTGAGTGCAGACATGTGAAGTGTGTGAAGCAGGAAGAGGCACATTTTGAAAGTTTAATGCCCCTTTCTTTCTTTTTCTTTTTTTTGAGACAAGGTCTCGCTCTGTCTCCCAGGCTGGAGTGCAGTGACACAATCACAGCTCGCTGCAGCCTTGACCTCCTGGGCTGAGGCAAGCTTCAGGTTTCAGCTTCCCAAGTAGCTAGGACTACAGGCACATGCCACCACACCCAGCTATTTTTTTAGAGATGGGTTTTCGCCATGTTGACCAGGCCGGTCTTGAGCTCCTGGGCTCAAGGGATCCACTTGCCTCTGCCTCCCAAAGTGTTAGGATTCCAGGCGAGAGCCTCTGCACCTGGCAGCCCCTCTATTTCTTTCTTTCTTTTTTCTTTTGAGACGGAGTCGTGCTCTGCTGCCAGGCTGGAGTGCAGTGGTGCCATCTTGCACTGCAACCTCCACCTCCCAGGTTCCATCTATTCTCCTGCCTCAGCCCCACAAGTAGCTGGGACTACAGGCACATGCCACCACACCCAGCTAATTCTTGTATTTTTAGTAGAGACAGGGTTTCACCATGTTGGCCAGGCTGGTCTCGATCTCTCGACCTCGTGATCCACCCTCCTTGGCCTTCTAAAGTGCTGGGATTACAGGTGCATTACTTCCCAGTCTGCACCTGTAGCAGGCATCACTAGTCGATCCTTGCACTTTCTCTCGCATCAAGCTCCAATTCAGCTCCAGAGTGCTCCAGCCAGTCTCTACCAATTACACGGAATTGGCCTTAAGGATGGTGGTAACTGGCTATCTCTCAACTAGATGATGGCAGTGGTGCTAATTGTAATGAAGCCTGTAGCACTCTTCACTTTTCATGTTGCCTTCTGTCTGACTCACCACTCAGGGCACCCATTACTGGCTACTGTCTTCCAGGGAGGAAAACTGAGGCACAGAGAGGTTGCTAGGCTTACCCAAGGTCACTCAGCTTTCTGCAAAAGTTTCTCCTAGGCCCTTAAAGCCCAGCACCAAGGGCCTGACCCCACTTATCAGCTAAACTCCAAATGTCTGCCCAGCCCTGATGAAGGCGGCTGATGCTGGGGCGTGCATTTCAGCCTTGCCACTGTCCCCAGAGCTGCTGGGCTCTCTCCTGGCCCCAGCCACGGCCCTGGTGGTCCCAGATGCAGAGCACGAGGAGCTGCTGGAATTGTTGGCACAGGACAGATGCCCGGTTAGTTAGAAAAACATGTGGCTTACTCTTCCCTCTCCTGCCCCCTCCAGCCGCCACCACCTTCTAATTCAATTTCCCTTGAAAAACAATGGTTTCAATGAAGGGGGAAACAAGATTTTCCGAAAGTTCATAAAGTTTTGCAAAATAATTACCCTCCAAACTGGCAGACTTCCTCCCCCTTTCTCCTCAAATGAACGTCTCTGGGACATTTCCATAGGCTTTAAATCCCAGCCGGATGTGCCCCTGGGCTCTCCCTGAGGCTACCTACCTCAGATCAGACCCTGGGCATCCGCTGGGCATGGGGTCCCCTGGGGCCATTACCCTCTCTCCCAGTTGCCCACCTCCTCCTCCAATGAGGATTGGCCAAGAGGAGAGGAGGGAGGAGGGAATGTTCTCTGAGCTGGCCATCGCAGTGCCCTGAGCTGCTCCACAGATGGGAGCTGGGAACCAGGGCGGGGAAGGAGGCCGTCTGATGGCTCAGTACAGTGCAGTGGAGGACAGGGCCAGGTCTGCACTCTGGACCGCCGGTTCTTCTTTCCAGCTGCCTCGCCTGGAAGTTTCGGGTCAGCCTTGGGCCTGAAGCCTCGGGAGGCCTCTGGGAAATGCGTCTCTTGGTTGGTCACATTCCCAACCCCAGCTGTTGCCAGTCCACATGGGCAAAGTGGGATCCTCCTTCCTTCCTCACTTCCCTGGGAGCCCGGGTGGCCCAGCTGCTGTGTCTGGCTCTGCTGGTCACTGGTGGGCCTACAGACTACCCCTCAATCAGACACACAGGCAGGCAGCCAGGCATGTCCTGACAGGCAGCCAGGGTCAAACCACCAGGAACAGAAGCTTCTCTTTGCCATGCTCTGCCCTCTCCTGATGCCCTCACCTGGGTACTTGGTGGTTCCCATGACCCTCGGCAATGGGCAGCCTCCTGGGTCCTCCTCTCACCACTGACTTTCAGGGAGTCCCTCATGCACTGCCTGAGGTGTCCCCCTTTTAATGCTCCCTGTAAGACAGTCCCCTCTGCCACTCCCCAGAAAGGCTACTGCTCAGCCCACCCTCCCTACAACCTTGACACCCCTCTGCCCCAGCTCCCATCCCAATTCCCACACTTTTTCTACTGCCAGAGGTGAAGGTTGATGAACTCATTTATACTAAGGTGTGAATGACTGACCATCTGCGCTCTCCCAGAGACAGACTTTGTTCTGGGGTGGGAAAGCTACTCGGAAGACACAACTAGGTGCTACAATGAGAGACTCCAAAGCAGAGCCATCTGTCCCAGGCCTTATACTGTGTAGGAGCTGCAAGCAGGTGAATAGGAAGGAGCCTGGGCAGTGACACAGCTGAAGGCAATTCTTGCTTGCTACTGGCACCAACCCCAGCCTCTGGCTTGAGGGATCCTGAAGGTGCCCAGTGCATGAGCCAGTCTCCAAAACTGACAAGGTTCCTAATCACCTCCCTTACAAAGTCCCCACCCACACTGGGCAGGGCCGACTTCTGTAGGCAATAGGCTATTGCAGAAATGAATGAGTGTGACTTCTGAGGCTGGGTCATTGAAGGCATTGCTACTTTTCTGCTTTACTTCTCTCTGGGATCGATCACTTGCTCTGAGAGAAGCCGGCTGCCATGCTATGAGGACATTCAAGCAACCCACGGAGAGGCCCACATGGCAAGGCCAGCCAACAGCTTGTACCACCTTGCCAGCTGTGTGAGTGTACCACCTTGGGAGCAGGTCTGCCAGTCCCAGTCAAGACTTCAGATGAGTGTAGTCCAAGCTGACACATGATTGCAGCCTCCTGAGAGACCCTGAGCAAGAAATGCCCAGCTGAGCTGCTCTTGAATTCCTGGCCTGCAGAAATTGCAACATAATAAATGCTTATTGTTTTAAGCCAGTAGGTTTTGGGGTAATCTTTTACACAGCAAAAGATAACATGCCAGCCAGCCCTTCTACCACCAGAACTCTCCTGCAGCATCTTACTGCGGCCATTTGCTCCCGCTTTGTTAAGAAAAATTATCCGAAACTTGGAAATAGCCAAAGAGAGGGTAGCAGGTCTTTTCAATGTCATATTGGAGCGTTGTTTAACAGGCCCACTGAGGGTATCTGCTGTGGTCTGAATGTTTGTGTCTTTGCAAAATTCATATGTTGAAACTTAATCACCAGTGGGATGGGGTTAGGAGGAAGGGCCTTTAAGAGGTCATTGAGTCATGAGTGTGGAGTCCTCATGAATAGAATTAGTGTCTTTATAAGAGAGACCCCAGAAAGCTGCCTTGCCCCTTCCACCAAGTGAAGACGCAGCAGGAAAGCACCATCTGTGAGAACATGGGCCCTCACCAGGTGCCTTGATCTTGGACTTTGCAGCCTCCAGAACTATGAGAAATAAATGTCTGTGGTTTATGCATTACCCAGTTTATGGTGTTTTGTTATAGCTCCCCAAACAGACTAAGACAGTATTTAATTATCTAGATGAAGGTACCTTTGACTTAGTATGAGCCATTAAAAGACCAGACTTTAGAAGTTATACGTTAAAAAATCCCCAAGAGTTACGGACTTCTGGCCCATCAGGACATTAACCAGTTTTGTATCTCACTGAGCTGTAGTGTTCCAGTATTCTTTCCTCAGTATTCTGTAGTGCTATTTCCTCTATGTCTCCTTTGAATCAGCTTTATCTTCTTACTGGTTCCCTCATTCAGGAGTTAAACAAATTTTGACATGTGTTCAACCTGTATTTGAATGAGTTATGCTTTTCCTCTATTTTTTTTTTTTTTTTTTGAAATTATACTTTGACAGCTTACATGTCCCTCAGGAATCTGGAACTCACTACCTATCAAGGAACTTGGGAATCTTAAAACAGCTCCTAAAACAGGCTTAGGGCTTCTTCCTTATTCTCATAACTGCACCCTCTGTCCCTGGTTCTCTCTCTGAGAAAACCTCGGGAAGTGAGCCAAACCCCTAATTCCCATAGCAGCTCATCAAATTTGATAATTCCCTATCGCTTTGCATTCTAGACTTCATATTTTGTGTTCAGAAAAAGAAGTTATTAAATAAATAATAAAAATTGAGATCTAACTTTTACTTCCATGAATTGAAAAAGAATGGATTCGAGGAAAGAGTCATTTATTGATGCTGCTGTGTCCAGGCCTGTGCAGTTCGAAGAACTGGAGATTGGCAGAGGTCTACTCTGACCCTCCACCCATGCCCTTCTCCCCATGCTCTAGAGGGATCTCGGGTGAAATCTTTAGCCCCCATCCCTAGTCTCCTTCATGGCCTCTGGCTCTTGGGATAAAGATCAGATCCCTACTACAACCTCCTCTGTGGCCTGGCCCTGTCCCCCTCCTTCTTGTCTCACGCCGAGCTTCCCCTCAGCCTCTTCATTCCAAGGGCACTATCACTCCCTCAGGTTCACGACGATCCCTTGCACTGCCTGACCTTTGCTTATGCCGTTCCAGCTCCCGGTGCAAAGCACCCTTCCTCTCTAGGAGCACTTCCTTCTCGCCTTGATCATTCTCTGTCCCCAGGGAGGTTCTCCAAGCGCCTGTTCTCCACCCCTCTTGCCCCCCACCCCCACACTCATTAGGTGGTAATTTGACTCTTGCTTGTGGGATGATTTCATAGTGCTGGTTTCCCCTGCTGGACTGCAGGTCACAGAAGGACAGGGACTGCTTCTGCCTTGGCCCACCTTTTGTCTCCATGATTCACAGTAGGCGCAGTGAGAAGTGGACACTCAGAACCCCTGGGGTCCAGGGCCTGGCACCAAGGAAGCACCAGGTGGAGTTTGCTGAGCAAACAAATAAAGATTTCATCACAAGTTGGGGCAAAACAGGAGGCTCATACCTACGTCCCGGGCTCCAGGGCCGGCGTTCCTCCCGCAGCCCTGTGCATGGAGCGCCCCGCGAGGGCCAGACTGTTTCCTGTCGCTCTGAATGGAAATGCCATGGCCTCTGTGCACCCCCATGAGCTGTGTCTCAGATTATGTGAAGTACAATCGAAATGGCCACTCTTTTTTTTCTCTAAAGAGAGCAGCTTACTAGCCACAAGAGACCTCTTGACACCCACTCACACCCAGCTCAGACAGTTTTCTTTATTTAAAAAATATATATCACAACATAGGTAAAAACAGAAAATGCGCTGAAGTGTGGTGATTACAAAGCGGAAGCCTCCTGCCATTCCACTCCCACAGTAACCACTGCTGACCATCCCGTGTATACTATCTTCACATGAAAAATCCCCGCATGAATTTCCACAGCCCACTCTTCCCTGGGGCCTGCTGTGGGCCGGGCTACTTGATATATTAAGCATCAAAATAGCCCCTAAGGGAGGTACTTGATTTTTATCCCCATTTCATGGATGGGGAAACTGGAATACACAGAGAGGTTGAGTCGGTTGCCCAAGGTCCTACAGCCAATAAGTGGCAGAGCTGGGATTTGAACTCAGGCAGCAGGTTCAAGAGTCTAGATGTCAGATCCTTTTGGTTTCATGCTGGTGTCTACACTTGAGGTCGATGTCACAGCTGTTCAAGGGTGGGGTCTGGACTTTGACGGTGACTCTGCTCCTTCCTAGCTTTGTGACATTGGGCAATTGACTAGGCCTCTCTGTTCCTTGGTGTCTTCATCTGTAAAATGGAGATGTGGTAGTCCTGCTTTCTGGATAGTTGTGAGTTAGTGGACAGGACGTGCCTGGAACAGAGGTGGAGAGGCAGTAAATGCTCAGTCACCTGGAGTCGTGTGTCAGGTGACACGTCACAGTCACCATTGCTACCCACACCAGGCCTGAGGCGTTCTCTGGACCTGAAAACCCACACTTCCTACTGTCCTGTCACCAGCCTGTGTCCGGCACAAGCGGTGACACCTCACCTCCTCTTTACTGACAGCCCAGGGCTTGTGCCCAGGCTTTCTGGATTCTGACAGGTGTCACCTCCCACTACCACCTTCACAGCAGCTGCCTCACTCCAGGAACCCTGCCAGGGCCTGTCTGCCCATCACAGTCCACCCAGGGCTCTGAGGGTTTAGAGCTTTGGTGTCTGATGTTCCTGAGCTCAAACCCGGGCTGTGGCTCTTGCTGCTGCAGTGCCTTGCACAGTTGCCTTCCCATTCTCAGGGTTGAGTGCAGAGCAGGTGCTCAGTAAACAAAACAGACCTCAGTTTCTGACCGGTGAAATGGGGATGCTTGGTGTTGGTGCTGATAAGCCTCATAGGATGGAGAGGACAAACTGAGATGACGTTGGCATGAGGCCCATCTGCAGCACGTGTCTACGAGATGTTGGCTGTGAGCACGATCTTATTTTCTCCTCACCACGGTTTCCCAAGTTGGGACTTATCAGCCATGGTTTACAGATGAGGAAACTGAGGCTTACCGAAGGCAGCGAATGGTTCAAAGCCATATTTCTGACATTTGATGAACTCAGGCTGGCTGCTGGCTCTGAGGTAGCCACCCCCAGACACTTTCCTCCCCTTACACCTCCCAGCTTCCTCCCCTCCCGCCACAGCTTAGCACCCCCCTCCACAGAGACACTGGGCCAATTGGGAGGGCCTGGGGAGGGAGAGGCCACAGATGCCAAGAGGGAGAGACCTAGAACTGACCAAAGGGACTCTAGGCTCCCCAGATCTTGGAGTGGCAGCAGCAGACATTCTCAAAGATCATGGCTCCAGAGCTCCCGTCCATCCAACCCTCTCCACAGGTACCCAAGCCAGCCCACCCAGTTTCCGCTAAGCGGTGCCTCAGCCTCTGACCTGCAGCCCCTGCTGCACTACAGGTTAGCACTGCTCACAGGATCCCACAGGGACAGGGCAGCAGGGGCTCAGGCTGGCTGGTGGGAAAGAATCTGGTCCAGGAAAGTCCAGGGACAAAGCCCACTGCAGCCTCCCCATTTTCCTGGGAGCAGGTGACCAGCAGAGGCCCCATTCCCAGAACTGTCATCCCTACTATTTCCACACAGGCTTATCAAGTCCTACCTCTGCATGTGCCAGAACTTTACACAATCAGGACAATTAATCCTCCCAAAAATGCCGTGCAGGGAAGGCTATGATTAGCCACGGATGGAGAAACTGAGGTACAGAGCGGTGACATGGCCTGCCCAGGCACACGCAGCAGCAAGGAGCACACAGACACCAACCTCAGCCTGTCTGACACCTGCAGCCACACGTGTAACCCCATACTGTGGTGAAACTTCAGCACCAGAGTCGCCCTGACATAGAGTCTGGCCCAGGGCCCCTCACCCCGGCTGCTCAGTTGAATCACTGGAAGAGTTTAAATGGTGTCCATCCCAGAATCAATGAAATATGTGTTTCAAAAGATCCCCAAGCTGGGCATCGTGGCTCATGCCTGTAATCCCAGCAGTTTGGGAGGCCAAGGTGGGCAGATCACTTGAGGCCAGGAATTCAAGACCAGCCTGGCCAACATGGTGAAACTCTGTCTCTATTAAAAATACAAAAATTAGCCGGGCGTGGTGGCCTGCACCTGTAGTCCCAGCTACTCGGGAGGCTGAGAGAGGAGAATTGCTTGAACCCAGGAGGCGGAGGTTGCAGTGAGCTGAGATCGCTCCACTGCACTCCAGCCTGGGTGACAGAGAGAGACTCCATCTCAAAAATAATAAAAACAAAAATAAAAATAAAAGATCCCCAGCGTAGCTGGGACTGAGAATCACTGATGGAGCCAAGCCTCTCATTTACAGGTGGGATGACAAAGGCCCAGAGAAGGCAAGTGACGTGTTCAAGCCGGTGATACTAGACCTGGCTCTTGCAGTCCCTCTGACACTTTTCAAGGTCGGTGCTGAATGAATTAAATGCATCTAGTTGGTCAACATGCTGCCCACCTTTAGACCTGGCCTGTGGTCGCCCCAGGCCACAGCTCCCCAGCCCCCAGTCTGACTTCTCCTCCAAGTTAACTGGTGCCTATGCGTTCAGAGACAGAGGGAAAATCCACCAGGGGAAATGGTGGCAGGTGTGGGATGGCTTTGCCTCTGTCTGTGTGGGTTTTTCTTCCTCTTACCTCTCATGAGATGGCCTAGGGGGTGAAGAGAACAGCATTCCTGGTTGAAGGAGGAGAGGCTGCACTTCTGCAAAGACTCTGGGGTGAGGGTGCTGGCGCAGAGGCTGAGGCCTGCTAGGGCCCCCTAGCCTGGGCTGTGTGAGTGAGGCCAGTGGCACAGCACGGGTGCACTTGGCTTGGCGCTCAGTGGCCGGGCTCAGACCTCACCACTTCCATTTGCCTGTTAGGTGAGTGCAGCCCTAAGCGCCCACCCTGATGGTCACCTGGCTCTGGGAGGATTAGATGAGAAGAGGCCTGAGGGAGCTTCCCACAGGCCCGTGTAAATGCTGGCTATCATCACCAGGCACTGTCCCTTGGGCGGCCGTGTGCTTGCAAGGCCCCTGTTCTGGACTGTTCCCACAGCACTGTATGACTGTGGCCAAGCCCTTTCCTCTCCCTAAGCCTCAATTTTCTTCTCAGTAAAATGAGGGGTGGTGATTTCTAGGGTCCCTTCTCACCCAGTTGTTTGGGGTTATTTTCTGTCTGTTTTTAGAGAGTGCGATGTCGCAAGGTTGGGGCAGACAGGGTCAAGAAAGGCAGCACCGGCTGGGCGCAGTGGCTCACGCCTGTAATCCCAACACTTTGGGAGGCCAAGGTGAGTGGATCACTTGAGGTCAGGAGTTCAAGACCACCCTGGCCAACATGGTGAAACTCTGTCTCTACTAAAAATACAAAAATTAGCCAGGCATGGGGGCTCACACCTGTAATCCTAGCTACTGGGGAGGCTGAGACAGGAGAATTGCTTGAACCCAGGAGGTGGAGGTTGCAGTAAACCAAAATCATGCCACTGTACTCCAGCCTGGGCAACAGAGTAAGACTCCATCTCAAAAAAAAAAAAAAAAAAGAAGAGCAGTACCCAGTTATCTGACCCTGGTGCTCAGGCAGAGTCAATCAAGCAACGCCAGCTGTGTTCCCATGCCAGACAGGCACAGAAGTGGTCTCCAACTGGCTTCTCGTTCCCCCACTGTGGTGTCTCCTGACCTGGGGGCCCTGGGGCCTGAAAGCCACTTCTGTCGGATCATCTCTGGCTCCCATTTGTTAACCCCCTACTGTGTGCCAGGATCCAGGGTGTGCTGCGACTTGCTCAGGACTCTCTCAGGGTGGCCCCTGAGTCTGTGCATTTTGCCACACACTGCCAGACTTGGCTAAAATAATACTAAGACTACTTTTTATCAGTGTTTCTGGGAATCTGTGGTGGTTGGTTAAAAGCACGAACTCAAGAACCAACCTGTCCAGGTTAAGTCCTGGCTCTGGACAGCGCAGCATCAGCACCCCCGCCCCACCTGTGCAGAGCGGCCTTTCTCCTGGCCTCCAGATGCTTCCCTTCCCTTCCTTCCCTTCCTTCCCTTCCCTTCCCTTCCTTCCCTTCCCTTCCCTTCCCTTCCCTTCCCTTCCCTTCCTGTGGGGTGAGATTGGGCTCTGAGCACAGGTGGAATCCAGCACTGGGGGGGCAGATGGCTCTTCTGGCTCCTTTAGGCGTCAAGTCAGGAGAGGGGATGACTTCCAGTGGCTTCTCCCCAGAGGAAAGAGATGGGGTTGTCCTGGGGGCACAGGGGTGAAGGGGGAGGGCTGCACCAGGCAGTGGTGGGTGTGAAGAGGACTTCGTGGGGTCGAAGTGCCCCAGCTCCTGCCTCTGTAGACTCCAGAGCCCCTGTGCCCAGCTCTTCCCTGGCCCATCACAGCGCCCTCAACCCTCATCAGCGATTCTGTCCTTTGGGTTTCGAGTCCATTTGATCTTCTACAGCCAATTCATTGCATTAAACTCCTAGGCCTTGACCCTGGTCACAGACCAAGCCCTCACTGCTGACACATAGCTCCGGCCACACACTGAGCCCTGATCCTGGTCTCACATGGACCCATAACCACAGCTGGAGTCCTGACCCCAAGCAGCCACTACAGAGATGGAGATGCAGGGCTGCACAGTCCCTGAGGCCAGCCTGGCGGATCAGTGTCATCCCGCATTGGTTCCAGGGTCCACACCACAGAGCTCCCACTGGCTGTCCGGAGATGTGGCACCACCCCACTGTGTGCCCCTGGGTACATCCCCCCGCCTTGGCCTCAGCTCCCGCCTCTGAATGAATGGATGACACTGACAGCCTTCCTGGCTCGGAGCTGGTGACCTAGAAACTGTGAGGTGCTCCTGGGGGTGTGGACTTCAGGTTGTTCCCGGCTCTCACTGCCCTGGGCTAAATCCTCTCCACTCTTATCCCAGCCTCAGCCTCACCGTCCAGTGGTTAGGAACAGCTCCTGGGGCCGCATCCTAGCCAGGGGGCCTCGTAAGTTTCCTAGCTTCTCGGAGCCTCAGTCAGCTGTCTATGGGGTGGGGACTGTGGGTGTTGGGAACTCAGCGCAGGCCATGTGTGGGACGCTCTCGGCGCCAAGCCCAGCATAAGTAAAGGGTCAGGAAGTCAGAGCCGAGCACACCAGCCTGCCACAGGGCTCCTGGGCTTCGCACAGTTCCAGTGGAGATTGGAAATACTATAATTCCCTTTTCTTTCCTTTCTCATTGGGGAAACTGAGGCCTAGAGAGGTCAAGCCCCATGCCAACAGAGTGGGGGAAAGCAGAGCCTCATGTCTCTCTTCTCACCCCACCCCTAGCCTTCTTTGAGCTCCATGAGCCACCAGAACTCATCATAATCCTGGGCAGGTCGCCAGCCTTCCCTGAGCCTCTGTTTCAGCTTCTGTAAGAGGAGGGAGCACAACCAGTGAGATACCTCCTGAGGAAACCCCACTGCTACTGAAAAGGACAGGAGCGCGCTGGGGTAGGAGGTCAGATCTGCATGGCAGGCCTTGAGAAACCTCTGGAATGTGGGTTTGAAAGTTTGGGGCCTGCTTTTGCCACCAAGATTCCCCGTTCTCCCCTCCTTTCTTTCCATGACATTTCACCAACTGTTTCTTCCCTTAATCCAAACCATTGTTTTTCCAGGGTGAAATTTAAATCAAAGCCACATGGCTCCCCCAACACACATGTCCTTGCCAAATGGAAGCATGTTCTGGGGAAACAGTAATGACCCTGCGGAAGGGGATTCTGATCTCTCCATGGGGCCCACCAGGCAAATGCTATGTGGCATTGAGGAGACCTGGGGGCTTCAAGTTGGGCCAATTTGGGCTTGGAGGTTTCCAGGCCCAAATATGGCTCAGCCCAGGAGCAGAGGATGAGCCTGAGTTCCTCCATGAGGAGGCCAGGAGGCCTTTTCCAGAGCCAGGAGCCTTCATCCTATGAGCCATGGATATGGGAGGTGCCTGAACCCCTGGGGTCCACCTGGGGGAGGGGTTTACACTGTTCTCCCAGGGAGGCTCGGCCATTGATGTGACTTGAAGCATGGTAGTGGTGTGGCTGTATGGGAAAGAGACCTGGATTTGGAGTCTTGTTTGTGTCTGATTCTCACTCACTTGCTGTGTGACTTTGGACAAGTTCCTTAACTTCTCTGAGCTTCAGTTTCCTCATTGGTAAAATGAGTGCTCCTGCCAGCAGCTCTCTCAGTGGTAACCATGACGCAGGGGAGTGGCCAGGGCCCAGCACCTGGCACACAGTGGAGCTCACAAAAGCAGCTCGGGGAACTGTGCAGAAGTGAAGCGGGCGGCCTCAGAAAGGAAGGAGGGAGATGCCAGACCTGGCCTTGCAAGAGGGGCTGAAAGCCGTGGTGGGAGGGAGGGCAGGCAGGGAAATCTGAGCACTGCGTGCAGCCCCCAGATGTGAGAGGAAGCCCCTGAGTGGAGAGTCATGGGACTTTGGAAGGGGCAGAAAGCTTTACTGAGGGGAGGGGCACCCAAGGAGAAGGGACCTGGAAGTCCCCAGGGGCCACTCTGCAGGGGCTTCCCTGGGCCTGGCCTCTGTTTTGCATAGTCTGGCACTCCCAGGTGGGCTCACAACTTGGAGTCCTGGTTGGGGAGAGGGAGCCAGGAGAGCAGGAAGCAACCTCCCATAACCCCCATACACAAATAATCAGACACCCTCACTCCAGACCAGGCCTGGACACCTGTGGGGTGAGCACACTCATAGCTATAGGCCCACAGACTGAGACGCACATGCAAATGGCCACATGCCAGACCCATATGCAAAACACAGACCCAGAGAGGCCATGCACAGACCCATATTTCCACACCGGGGCAGACCTGCATGCAGGAGTGTGCAGGCATGTGGATGCATGCACACACACTCCTACACTTACATGCCTACACACACACCTGCGCTCACACACACACCTCTGCACACACATATACATGCCTGCACACACACACCTGTGCACACACATACATGCCTGCACACACACACACACCTGCACACATACATACATGCCCGCACACACACATACATGCCCGCACACACATACATGCCTGCACACATACATACATGCCCGCACACACACATACATGCCCGCACACACATACATGCCTGCACACACACACCTGCACACACACATATATGCCTGCACACACACACATACATGCCCGCACACATACATGCCTACACACAATATACACACATACATATACATGCCTGCACACACACACATGTCTGCACACACACATACATGCCTACACACAATATACACGCATACATATACATGCCTGCACACACACATGTCTGCACACACACATACATGCCTACACAAATATACACGCATACATACATGCCCGCACACACATACATGCCTGCACACACACACCTGCACACACACATATATGCCTGCACACACACATACATGCCCGCACACATACATGCCTACACACATATACACGCATACATATACATGCCTGCACACACACACATGTCTGCACACACACATACATGCCTACACACAATATACACGCATACATACATGCCCGCACACACATACATGCCTGCACACACACACCTGCACACACACATATATGCCTGCACACACACATACATGCCCGCACACATACATGCCTACACACAATATACACACATACATATACATGCCTGCACACACACACATGTCTGCACACACACAATACATGGCTGCACACACACATTCACATACATGCCTACACACATATGCCTGCACACATACATACATGCCCGCACACACACATCTGCACACACACATACCTGCACACACATATTCACACACATGCCTACACACACATGTGCACACACATACATGCCTACACACACGGGCACATACACACATACGTGAGCACACACACGTACTGAACAAAGCCCCAAGAAGCCTCCAGCACAGGTTGAGAGAACGGCTCCCTCTACACTCATTTATTCACTCCACAAACCAAATGAGCACCTACCAGTGTCAGGCACAAGCCCTGCCCCTGTAACTCACGCTCTAGTGAGAAAAATGTCAATCATGCCTATCGCAATAATGATGATTCCTCATACATTCACGAGCTTTTGCTCATTTAACCCTCAAAGCAGCCCTCTGGAGTCAGGGGTTCTCTGCGGCACAGATGAGAAAATGGGGTTCTGAGAGGCGTGGCACCATGCCCTGCTCGAAGCCCCAGAGCCAGCGAGCGGCAGCCCCACTCAGATGGGTCTGGGAAGGGCTCTCTGCTTCCTCTCGGTGACTTCTGTCTCCCCCACCCTCTGCACAAGTGGAGACTGTGGGGATGTGGCCACCAGGAGCGGGCCTGCTGAGGGGCCTGGCTGCTCCCTGTTGCCCCACTGTGGCCCTGGACAAGTCTGTCTCTTCCCACCCCTGCTGCCCATTGCACAGAAGCAGACGCAGAGACTGAGAGGACAGTGGCCTCGTGAGGTGGCCAAGCTGGGCACTGCGTGCAGGACCAGGCCCTCTCAGCCACAAGGGTTAGAGACAGGGAGGGGCCAGCTCCTGCCACCCACATCCCCAGATCAATCGGTCCATGAGTCCTCACTGAGCCTGGTCCTGGCTGGAGGCTGTGCCAGGCACACAGGGACAGTCCAGTCCAGGGACTCCACGTTGCTTCCCATGCTTCCAGGCCCGGGAGCACCAGACTCCCTGAGTGCCAGGAAAAGAGCCAGCATACACCTGAGCTGCAGGCCCTAGCACCCCCGCCTTTCCCAGCCTCATAGTCTCTGGACAGACAAGAGACCCCCCTCACCCCAGGACCTGCAGCCTACAGAGGCCTGGAACCACCCAGCCTGGGCCGCAGGGACCTCAGGGAGGGGGCAGACGGGGACGGAGGGCACAGGCCAGGCCCCTAACACCAGGCAGAGCTGTCCACAGCGGGATCGCCCACCTCGTTGGCTGCCTGGAGCATGGCCACCCTGTCCTGCATGTGAACTCGGGGATGGAGACAGCAGAGAGAGGTGGGAGCCATCATTCAGCCTCTTGGAACTATTCTCAGCTATGCCTGGTTCCTGGAGGCCTCTTTGGGTTGGGCCCTGTGTACAGGCAGAGGTTGGTGCGGGAGGGGAAGGCTGTGGTGTGCGCCTCCCGCTGGAAGCCCTTGGAAATCCCCTCCCCTCCTTCGGGGCAGCCCCTGCCCTCAAGTTGCTTACAGTCTGTTCTGAGCTTCTCAATCCATCAGATCAACTTGAGGAACTTTATAAAATGCAGGTTCCTGGGCTCCTTTCCAGTCTGCTGAATCCTAATCTTAGGGCTGGAGCCCTGGAATCTGTATTTTTTCAAAGCCTGGAGACCTGGATGAGAAGGCAGAACTGAGAGCCCTTGGCCCAGGCTCTGGCGACTGCTCATGATTATTTTTTGGACCCTCTCAGCGGGATGCTGTCTTATTTAATCCCATGTCCCTGCAAAGGATCCAGTAGATGCCAGATGAATGTTTGCTTGCAGTACTGGTGGGTTGGCCAGGGCATGGACCCACCTAGAGGTACGCCTGGGCCTCCCCTGGCCTGCTGTGTGACCTTGGACAAATCACTGCCCTCCCTGGGCCTTGGCTTAGAGGGTCTCTAAAGGCAGATATTTAGTGAGCCACTGACGGTCACCAAGGGCTGCCTGAACACCCAGGAGGTGATCTTACTCCCAGCCTGGGAGGGAACCAGACTGGCCTCCAAGGCATCTCTGGGATTCCCTCAGTCTGCCTTCTGAAAAATGGGCCCAGGCCATGGAGGCATCCTGAACTGCACTGGTCTCACATAGAGAACGGAGAGGGCGTTCTTCCGTACCTAAGGGAAAGAAGCTTTGCCAGCCCCTGGGGCCGCCCCTGAACCCTGGCCTAGGTCTGAGGGTTGAGCCGAGGGGTTATGAGGACCCCCAGCCTCTCCCTTGCCCCTCCCCCTCCTAGCCCACCCCACCCCCTGCTGTGGGCGAGGAGCAGGTGCCTGGCTTCCACTTCTTAGAATCCCTGCGAGGCCCTGGGGTAGGGGTGAGCTCATTTACGGGAAGGGGGGATGGGGGGCTCTCTTCTCACCCAGCCCTGCTTGAGGGGGACGGCAAGTGCGTCAGCAGCCCCAGCTCCCGGCCTGCCTCCGGAAATGCCGCCCAGGGCTCAGTCACGAACCTAGCCAGGCAGGGGGGCGCAGTCGGAGCACTCAGGGGTGTCAGGTGACCTGCGAGGAAGCTTGGCTGGGGGCCTAGAGGCTGTACCGGGGTGCACAGTGAGGTCAACTTCCCCCTTCCCGGGCCTGCACCCTGACACAGGGTTGTGCACCCCACGGCCCAGCTGGATGTGTCTCCCGCTGTCCGCCTATCTGTCTGCTGTGCCCTGGCCCACCGTGGGCTCTGGGCCTCTGCTGGGCTCCCCTGGCACTCATGGGGCCTGAGTTCTCATCAACAACCTGCTTCAAGGGGTGCGTGTCAGGGTCCTGGGGTATGGGGGAGACCCCAGCCAGGGCCTGGTCTGGACAGCCCTGCTTCCCTACCCCCTCTCCCCTTCCCTCCCTCCTCCACTTCTCTCTGCAGCTATTTAAAGCAAGTGGTGGCCGTGGGAAACTTCTTCAGATGTGTGGTTTCATCTTCTTCAGCACAGGGACGGGGTGTCTGCTCACTCTGGTGACTCATCCAGAGTGAGAAAAGCCTTTTTGTTGTTTGATGCTCGCTGGAGGCTCTGTAGCCTGAGAACCTGGCCTGATGGGGCCTTCCCTGCTGGGACTCCTGGGAGGCCTTGGGAGTGCCCAGGGCAGCCCTTTTGTTCCATCCCCAGACCCAGGAAGCCCGGGGCCAATGGAGCCCCTGAGGCTGAAATACTCTGCTTAGGGTGAGGCTGCTTGACTGGTGGGGGGCGGGGGGTGCCCATTCTCAACACCCAGCTCAGCCACTGCCTCCTCCAAGAAGCCTCCCTGATTTCTCCAAAACCTCAATCGATCTCCACCTTAGCGACTCAGTCCTCTAACCCTCAGTCTTCTTATCTATGAAATGGAGCAGTGGGCCCAAGCTTTACAGATCTGTGTGAAGATGAACTGCGGAACACACAGCAGATGCTCAGTAGGTGAGACTCGTGCTAAGATTTATTGAGCATTTATTGTGTGCTAAGTGCTTTCCATGAATGGTCGCGTTGAAATAGCTTTGCGAAGTGTTGCTGGGATTCAGCAGGCCCATTCATGTAACGTAATATTCCCATTTTATAGATGAAGAAACTGAGGGATGGGGAGGGGGTCAAGTAATTTATACATTGTCTCATAGTTAGTAAGTAGCAAAGTGAGATTCAAACCTAGGCCATGTGACGCCAGAGCCCCAGCCATTAGCCACTGTGCCAACCTGCCCCTGGCAAACAGTAGCTAATAAGGATTTGGACTCGAGGCTACAAAGGGCATGCCCCTTCTGTTCAGAGGCTTTGCACATGCTGTTCCCCTGCCTGAAGCACTGACCCTTCCCCACGTGCCTGACTATATCCTCCCCAAGGCTCAGAGATGGGCTTGACGGTCACTTCCTCCAGGAGCTCTCCAGGATTGTATCTGTCAGGTACCCTGGTGACACACAGTCTCTGCGTACTCACTACCACGGCAGCTAAATCACTGTTTCCGCCTGTGTCCTCACCCAGACTGTGGGTGTCCTCAGGGTAGAGATGAGTCTGGCCTCCCATTGCCCCATCCCCACGGCAAGCAAAGACCCTGGCACACGGTAGGCCCCCAAGGTTTGTGAATAAGCACCAGCAAGGTGGTCAGAAGCTGGGAGAAGGCTGGAGCAGCAGTCACGATGAAAATTTTCCAGAAGTTTCTCTGTCATTATGCAGAAATCCCTTTGATGACCCCTGAAGAACACAGGCCTTGAACCTGCTGCTTGATGAGGGTTTAGGGGAGACAGGAGGGTCTCAGAGGAGCTTACTCTCCCAGGGCAGCAGGGCCACGGCTATTGGAGACCCTGGGCTATTTGTGATGGCCTCGGAGCATTATGGGAGCAGGGAGGAGAGTCCCCTGTCCTGCTGCCACTCCCTGCTACCCTGAAGTCCCATGAGAAAGGACCACTCAGCTCCATCCTTGGGAGTCGAAAGATCACCAGGGCCAGGGAGAGATTCTGGGAAGAGGTAGGCACAGAGAGTCTTGGGGGTCCAGGACCTTGGAGGCGATGGGGTCCCTTGAGTGGTGGACTTCAGCGTGAAGCTGGGCTGCCCCCATTGAGCGAACAGTAACCGCTGTCTAGAGATGTCCAGTGAGTGCCTCGAGCACTGCCATTGATGCAGACAGCTGGGGCCTCGGACCTGGATCCTGGCAGCAGAGGCCATCAGTGGACCGCAGTGTGCTTCCCAGTGGCCATGCCAGGGTGGGTGGGGAGCAGCTTATCTGACCACAGAGCAGCCATGCCAGCAAAGGCGCTGCCCTTTCTGCCTGCATAAGGGCTATAGTAACCGCAGCAGCCACGCCAACAGGGGCAATGCAGTGGTTGGGGTGCAGCCAGGCCAGCAAGGGGGGGAAGGATAGATGACCACGGAAGAGGCCACAGCAGCAGCCACGCCAAGTAGCAATGGTGCAGAGGAGCAGGGGCACACCAAGCAGTCGTGTAGCTGGCCTTGGAAACAAATACTCCCTTCTGACATCAAACGCTCTGAGGACTGCTGAGGGGCTTGGGCTTCAGTGCCCACCACCTGACATCACTGCTGCCTCCTCTGTGGGGCTCTCCTGGTTGCCTCAGAGGCCTAGCAAGAGGCAGCACGGGCTGGGAGGCGCGAGGGGGAAACCGAGGTCAGGAAGCCAAAGGATGGCAGGAGAGAGGCTGGGCCGCTGCACGGGGCCTGTGGGGAGTGGGGAGAATGAGAGCCATCCTGGACACTGGTGTCCTCAGAATGCTTCTCATGCCCTCCTCCTCCCTCCAGGTCTTATCCTGCCTGTGAGCAGAGTCTGCGGCTATCCCAGTTCCACAGACAAGGACACGGGGGCTCAAAGAAGGCTGGGAATGTGGAAACTGGGGATTTGGAAGTCGGCTGGAGCTCCAGCTGCAGGCCGCCATCATTTGGGTGCGTTCTTTATTACTACAGAGCGATGCTGCAGAGAAACAGGACATGAGGATTGGAGATGGCTGGTCCTGAGCAGACCTTTCAGGGCCTCCGTTTCCTCACCTGTGAAACTGGACACTTGGCCTCCACCATCCCCCAAGGTTCTCCCAGTTCAGTGGTTCTACAAGAGGAGTGATGATATGTGGCCAAAGGGAAGGGAGTGGGTGGCCAGGACAGGCTGCCCTTTGCTGAGGCCTTTGTGACTCTGTTACCCCAAATGGAAGCCAGAGAGTAGAATGACTTAGCCAAGGTCACACAGCAACTCGGTGGGGGATTGGGGAGGGGAACTCTGCTTGACTGGGCGGGGCAGTACCTGGAGGCTTAGGCATGTTGGGGAAGGATGGGAGACTGCGGCTGAGCGCCCTCACTCCCAGCCCATCTTCTGAAAGACAGACACTGGGAGAACCATCTCCACCAAGGCCAGAGCTGCCTGTCTCCAAGCTGAAAGTCAGAAATTCACTGAAAACTTGAGGTCCTGCTCTGCCCATTTCCAAATTTCTGTCCTGGCCCCAGAATCATAGGCATCCCCCATTGTACAGAGTGGAAAGCTGAGGCCCAGCAAGGGCATGGGACTTGTCCAAGGCCTCCCAGGGAGGCCACGCTAAAGCAGGGGCTAGCATTCTGACTCGTGGTTCCCCGCCCAGTAGCCCCCACCATGGTCACCAAATAATATTCATAATAATAATAATAATAACAGGCCAGGCACAGTGGCTCACACCTAGGATTCCAGCACTTTGGGAGGCTGAGGCGGGTGGGTGGTTTGAGCCCAGGAGGTCGAGGCTGCAGTGAGCCATGATTGCACCACTGCACTCCAGCCTGGGCAACAGAGCTCAGACCCTGTCTCAAAATAATAATAATAAATTTATCAAGGGCCCTGGAAATTAGCTCTGGTCTGTCTGGGACTATTCATACCTGTGCCAGCCAGATTTGATTCCTGCTTCGATCTAACCCTTGCCTTATGGTTCAGCCTTGTCAGCCTCAGGGACAGGGGCACACTGTGTGCTGTAGACTTGGACACTGCCCATTGCCAGCCAAGCTGCCCCCAGGAAAGCCCTGAGTGTCAGTGCTCTGTTAGGCCTCGGCAGGGAGCCAACAGCTGTCCTCCAGAAGTTTTCAGCCTAAGAAGAAATGGTCTACAGTTCTTTTCCAGCCCTTTACAGTTTATAGAGCAAAGATTTCTCCTCCAAGCTCATTGCATCCTCATGCCCGCTAGGAGGGTGGACAAGAAAGAAGCCACAGACACCTGCTCTGCTTAAAATAAAAACATTTAAAAATGGTCTTTGGCTTTTCTTTTGGTGCTGGGGTTCAGGAGGCTGGTCCTGAAGAAGCAGAGGTGCTTGTGACGAGCTTCCCTGGAAATCCCAAAAGGGAAGTTTGGAAAGGTTTCTGAGATAGTGGGGAGTGGATGATTTTGAGGATGAGAGACCTGTCCAGGGTCCCACAGCAAGTGTGCAGAGCCAGCAGGGGAGGCTGGTCTGCCATGCCTCACCCAGCACTCAGCTCTGATAGAGGTAGAGCTGAGATGACCCAGGGCCTGACTCAACCATGACCTCAGGAAGATCTGGGCAGTCAGGTCTGGGATGGAGGCTCGGAAGCCTGCCTAGCTCAGAGCTGCCGGATCAGGCGAGGGGAATCCCAAGGCCAAGTAGTTGTGGGAATGCAATGCCCCCTCCCCAGCCCATTCTACATCCCCTGTCTTTTGCATATGACTGAGATCCTCTGACCTGAAGCCCTGGCTGGATTCCAGTATAGCCCAGACAAAAAATTTCCCCTGTGGTTTGAAATGGATCTCAGCCATCACTTCCCGTGCCCCATGGGAGGTGGTAGCGGAACAGGGGGCCAGAAAGGGGGTGACCTTGTTGTCAGGTTCCACAGATACACTTGTGGGGCTCTGGCGTGAGAGTCTGCCCATTGAGGGTTCCGTCCTGGCCGGGCCTATCTGTGTGACTTCTGGCAAGTCCCTCTCCTCTGAAATGGATGTGACCTAAGGGCAATTCTCTGCCATCTGTGGTTTTAACTGCTTTGTTCTTCTGAGGGACCAGAAGGGATATAAGATAGAGGCCAAGCCAGGGGGTACTGGGGAAGGACCAAGGTTTTGAACAGGACAGTCTGAAATCAAATGCTGGCCCCACCACTTACTTGCTGTGTGGCCCTGGGCAAGTCACTTCACCTCTCTGAGGTTCCAGCTCTGCATTGATAATACTAATAATAATCACATGATGTGAGCCCCGTTTTTCTGCCAGACACTCTTCCAAGTGACTCCTCTCTGACACGTCCCAATCACCCTCTAGGGTAGAGGCTCTGAGGATCCCTAGTGGGAGACGACGGTGTGAGGCTTGGCATGAACCCTGCCCACCGACTCCAGATGCCCTGGTCTTTGCTGCCTGCCATGTGAAAGGCGGTCTTGCAGATGAAAGGAGATCATTTGAGAGAAGTTTCCAGCTCACTGTGCTCAGTCATGGAAGTTGTCATATTATTGTCACCATTACTCACTTTCCTCCTTTCCCTGGTGAGGGCCGGCCCTGCCTCTTAAGTCCAGCTCCTGCCCACTGCTCCCCACAGGGTGCCCACCACCTCCAGCTGGGAGCCTCCTCTGCACTCTCTGTCCTCCAAAACCCATGGCTGTGCCTCAGGGGGGCAGAGGTCTGGGGGCCCTTCCGAAGGCCTGTGGCTCAGCCCCCTCATTTCAGAGTCGGGGGAGAGGCCACTTCCCAGGACCCCACAGTGGCTCCAGTACATGCAGCCCCCCAGCCCCTTCTTCCTCTGCTTTCTGGGTCCTTCCCAGAGCCAGCTGCCTCCTGCCACCAGGCAGCTGGGCTACTGGGGATGGCTGGCTAGGCTCCTGGCTTCGACACATGCCTGTGGCGGCTTCATCCCTTGGGGGAGCAGTTGCTTGCCTGCAAGATGGCTTCTAGAATGTCTTCCCTGCATGCTGGGAAGTCCACCAGGAGCGCGCCATCCTCCAGAGTCAAGCATGCAGTGTGGTACCTGCTCAGCTCCCTGGGAAAGATGGGAGCTTGGAGACCTAAGAGGGCATGGGGGTTGCTGCAGGGGAATGAGGTGGTCAGAGCCCAGGGCAGGGTCACAGAGTGGCATCTAAGACTGAGGGCAGCCACCAGCAAGGGGCTTTGTTCCTCTCCTCTCTGCTGGGCCCTTTGGGTGCCCCTAGGCTCTGTAGCAGGCACAGGGGCTTGAAATATGGGCAGAAAAGATGAAGCCTGCTTTCCTCCCATTCTCCCAATGCACACGCCTCAGCTGGCTTCCTCATGCACGCATTTGTTCACTCAGCAATCTTGTACTGAGCACCTATAGGGGGCCGAGTGCCACGGGGCCCTGCAGCTCGCCTGAGTCCTCATCCGAGTCCGCGCCCCACCTCTGTCCTCTGCAGGTCCCCTTCTCTCCTGACTCTTCTCCGTCGCTATCATCGGCCCCAGGGCTCAGGGAGCTGGGACAGAACCCAAAGAGAGATGAGCTCGTGGTCCTCAGCTGTGAAGTTGGCTTTGGTTTTTCGGTTGCAAATCACACCCATATTAGGAACCCACGGGAAGGAAGATGACTGCGCCAGAGCCTGTGTTTTCTGGAAACACCGCAGGGCGGTGAGAGGTTTTCCAGGCCCTGCCTCCAGCCAACAGGCAAGCTTTGAATCACTGAACTGTCATGAGGTGTCTCCCAAGTCCCGGGTCCAGCATCGCTCCCTGAGAGCACCAGGAAGTAAAACGCCCTCCACACAGAGGTCTCCTGAGACCCGCAGAGAACCCACGAAACACTCACCGAGCGCCGACTTGGCGCCAAACCCTTCCCGTTCACTTGGCCATTTAATTTTCAAAATCTGTTGTGTGACAAGTGCTGTGACTCTCACTCCGCGGAAAAGGAAGCCACAGCTCCGAGATGTCAAGCGGCACCCCCACGGGCACACAGCCAGCAGCCCAGATCTCCCTTCTCTAAAGCTTGGCTCTGAATTGCGAGGCTGCAAAGCCCCATTCTCCTGGTGCCCATCTTGCCCACTCCAGCAATGGGAGCCCTTCTCAGGGAAGAACCTGTTGCAAGGGAAGAGGAGGAGCTGTCGCTGACGGACGGAGCGCAACTCCCCACCTGCAGTGGGTACTCAGGAAATGTCTGTGGACAAACAATCCTGTTTTCATAAAAACAAAACTGGCGATGCATGTGCATAAAAGAAAAATACTGGAATGAAATGCACCCAAATATTACTATTCTAATGAAGACGATAAGGAATGTGATTCTCTTGCTTTTTCCTGTGCTTATCTGTATTTTCTATATTTGTTGCAGAGAAGTTAAAAGAAAAGAAAAACCATAAAAGGAAAGCCAAATGCCTCCTCCAGAGCTGTGCGACTGAGGGTTTTGAGGAGAGATGGTCTGGGGTGGCTGTAGTCACAGTACAGCCCCCAGGGGCTGTCAACAAGCAAGAGGGGTCAGAGACCAGTGGCCCTGGCTGGCCTCCCTGGTTGACCCTCTCAGAGTCAGAAGACACCACACTGAGCATCTTGGTGTGCAGGTGATGAGGGGAAACAGAGTAACTTTGGGAGCAAGTGGTCAAGGATGAGGATTTGGGGGTCAAGAGACCTGGGACCCCCAGCTCACCAGCTAGCCCAGAGTGTGCCCTGTGGCAAGTCATTGTTCTTCTGAGCCTCAGTTTTCCCATCTGCAAAATGGGTTTCTGGAAGGCTATCATGAGGACTAAATGAGATCATGCATACGGAACAATCAGCCAGTCCCTAGCATGCAGTAAGTGCTCAAATAAGGGTAGCTCTTGTTCGTTCTTCTTCTTCTCTTCTTCTTCTTCTTTTTTTTTTTTTTTTTTTTTCTGAGACAGAGTCTTGCTCTGTCAACCAGGCTGGAGTGCAGTGGAATGATCTCAGCTCACTGCAGCCTCCACCTTCTGGGTTCAAGTGATTCTCCTGCCTCAGCTTCCTGAGGACCTGAGATTACAGGTGCATGCCACCACACCTGGCTAATTTTTTTGTATTTTTACTAGAGAGAGGGTTTTGCCATGTTTGCCAGGCTGATCTTGAACTCCTGGCCTCAAGTGATCCACCCGCCTCAGCCTCCCAAAGTGCTAGGATTACAGGCATGAGCCACTGCGCCTGGCTCTTTTTCTTCTCTTCCAGTTCCCATGGTCATTAGGTAAAGCCTGGCCTTGGCACTCAGGCTGGAAGTTGGCTGGAGGGGATTTGGACCTAACCCCCTTGGTGTAAGGCGAAGAGTCTGAAATTCAGGGAGGGGAGGAGGTAAGAACAGAGTCAGACTCCTCCCCCTGCCACACCCAGCAGCTTCCAGCCCTTACTGTCCCAGAGCAGAAACTGTGGGGTTTAGATGCTCCCAGGGACCTGAGATCCATGTCAGTCCTCCCAATGTGTAGTTTTAACATCTTCCTCAGTGTGGGCTTTTCCCTTTCCCACCCAGCCCCACCCAGGCCAGGCTCAGGACCCATGGAAACCAGGAGGGCCAACCAAGTTCTCCTTCTCACTCTCTGTCTGAGTCAAGCCCACCACAGCATGGAGGTGACTCAGAGGAGACAAAGCCCCAGCCACACCCCATTCACAGTGTGGAGGGGAGCCTCACTCCAGGGCTGGGTTTCCCAGGGTCTGCTCTGCCCTGCCAGAGACTCTCAAGCTCCCTAGGAAGAGGAGGATGGAGGCTGGAGAGATGGAGAGATGGAGGGATGGAGGGATGGAGGCTGGAGGGATGGAGGATGAAGGGATGGGGGATGGAGGAATGGAGGTTGGAGGGATAGAGGCTGGAGGAATGCAGGCTGGAGAGATGAAAGGATGGAGGCTGGAGGGATGGAGACTAGAGGGATGGAGGCTGAAAGGATGGAGGGATGGGAGGGATGAACACTGGAGGGATGGGGCTTCAGAGTGGAGGCTGGAGGGATGGAAGGATAGCGGGATGGGACAAATGGAGCCTGGAAGGATGGAAGGATAGACGCTGGAAGGATAGAGGCTGGAGGGATGGAGGGATGGAGGGGTGGGAGGAATGAAGGCTGGAGGAACGGAAAGATGGAGGCTGGAGCAACACAAGGATGGAGTCTAGAGGGATAAAGGAGGAAAACAAACAGCAGGAGGGGTCTGGGCACTAGGCTAGGGCCTCAGCTGCTGGGCCTGTACCATGGCAGGGAATCTGTGAATCCTGGAGACATTTTTGGCTGGTTCCAAAGTCAGACAAAGTGTGAACCTCTCTCTGCTACAACCCTAGCCAGAAAGTCTGGTGCAGAGAGGGTGAGACACTGGGGACCCCCATTTGTTCACATTTGTTCTGTTGCTCACTTGTTCAACAAACATGCATGAAGCCCCTGCTTGGAGCCAGGCACTGGGCTGGGTTCAGGGTTTCCAGATGAATCAGGCCTGCTCCCTGGGGGACTCCCAGTCGTTCAGAAGAGAGACAGACACTGAAACAGGTAATTAAAGACACGAATGAAAGCCTCTGAGATAAAAATACACAATATCGGTGAACACAGAGGAGTCACTGAGACAAGCTTAGGGTTGACCCCAAGCTTGAACCAGAGGGAAAACTCAGATCTCCACCGATAGGATGGGCGGTGGGAGGCTGGGGTGCGATGACCCTGAAGGATGCTGAGGGACCCACTCCTGCTCCCGTGACTGTCAGCTGACATTCCTCAGGGAAGAGACACCCTCCTCCAAAATATGCAACGAGAGAGGCCCTGTGGAGACACAGGCTTGGGTTTCCGATGTGGGTGATTCTCACAGCTCCACTTCTAGGCCTTGATCTGCAGCCCACTCACTTCACGCCGCTGAGACTCAGTTTTCTCATCTGCCAAGTGAGAGGTCTGGATTTGGAGATGATTATTACAGCTAATATTTGCTGAACATTTACTGTGTGCCAGGCATCACGCCAGACGCTTTGCATCGGTACCTCGTTCAGCCTTCACATCCGCCCAGTGAGGTAAGTGCTATTAATAGCAGAAGCCTCTTATCCAATGAGAGCAAAACCAGTGGTTGGTTAATAGAAAAAAAAATTAATGCAAGAAATCTTATGATACATAAAGTAGGCATTTTATTGAACGTAACACGTGCGCGTGTACTTTTATGAGATGATCTTCTGATGCAGGGCCAAGGCTGTCTTTGAGACTGAGGCCCCAAGCTGGGGTCCTACCTTGTTTTTCTTGCATAAAACCAACCTGTGCAGCAGTGTTTATGGCTCCCATTAGGAGTCCTTTAAAGTGGAGTTGGACCTTAGAGATGCTTGTGAAGCCATCTGAGCACAGACTCCCTCTGGATTTTTAATAATCACCCCTCACTCCTGTTTTTAGCCTACACTTAATTCAATGAAAGTTTGTGATGGGTTTTAACTACTGTCTTCCCCAGTCTTTTATAGCTGTCTTGCCCACACCTCATTTGGCAGTGCTTTTGTTTTCCTTCCGTTGACAACTCGCCTGTAACTGGGCCTTTGCAAAGTCCTTTCTTGGTTTTCTGTGACACGACTCTCTTTCCCATTCACATTCTGGTGTCATTGGTTTGGCCACTACAGCCAGCAGCTGCGGGTCTGGGAAGAGCCCTCACTGAGTCGGAGGAGCTACCCAGGTGGGAATAGCAGCAGCCGGCCTGCCGGGAACATCCAGGAAGTTGTGGCATCCACTAGCCTGTCTCTCAAAGGACAGGGAGAGTGTTCGTTAAGCCAGAGTGGGTCGAAGGGAGGTCTTTAAGGCAGTTTCTATGATTTGATTCCCACTCTACAGGCGAGGAAACTGAGGTGCATGAAGTCACTTCCCCAAGTCCACCCTAGGCTCGTCTAGCTGGGATCTTAACTCAGGCCTGTCTGGCTCCATGTTCTTCATCCTCGCACCCTGCTGCCTCCTTGTAACCGAGGGGATCCCTGTGAGCCTCCGGCTTTCCTGCTGGAAGGACTTAAAGGATCTCTCCTGCATGTGGAATTTGAGGTGCGTTTAAACACTGTCCACACTAAGCCTGGTGTGGAAGATGGCCACCGATCTCGGGGCAGGGTCTTCTCCCTTGGGCCTATGTCTCCACGCCCAGGCCTGGTATGCAGCAGGTGCTTATGAGTGGCTGTGAAGCTGGACAGGAGCAGTCAGGATGCCTTTTGTGTTTCTGCCAGTGTCGCGAGCACCTGCTCTGGGGCACGCACCAGGCTGGGTTCCAGGATCTAACAGGGAGAAGCCAATCCCATCACTGGCCTCAGAGCTCAGTGTCTAGCAAGGCCATTCCATGTCCCCTCATCCAAGCCTCCTCTGGTCAGACTTCCTCTGAGGGGACAGGGGGTTATTAAATATGCAAAGGATGTGGATTTTAGAGTCAGACACATCTGAGCTCCAATTCCAGCTCTGCCACTTACTGGCTGTGCGTGTGACCTTGGACCGACGGCCACCTCTCAGCCTCGGTGCAAACAACAATGCCTCATTCCAGGCCCTGGGTGGGCAGAGCCCCAGCAGGGTTAGGAAGGGAATGCTCCCCTGAGCCCCAGGGAGGAGGAGGCCGGTAGGCAGGAGGGGCTTGGCTGTGGACAGGGGACCCCGCAGTCAGCTCCCAGAAGCTTCCGACCGTTGGTGGCTGTGGAGAGTGAAGTGGTATGCAGGGGAAATGAAAAGAGGCCAGACGTCGTCCAGGCCGCAGCACGCAAGGGGCACCTCACTCCACGCCTTCGTTCCCTCCCAGGCTCAGAAAGGGGAAGGCAGCCCAGACCAGGAAGTGGCCAGCTTCTGATGGCCACCACATGGGGACCGCGCCAGCCCCAGCAGGAAGTGGCCGGCCCCTTCCCACCCCCTGCTGAGCCAGGCCCTCCTGCGCTCACACTTGGGAACCAGCCAGCCTGAAAGTCCCTGTTGTCAGGTCTGTTCTGGGACCCGCACTGCATTCTTAGAAGCCTAGCTCCTGCCGGGGCCTGACACTGTGGCTGGGGGTCTACAGACCTGGGTTCTCAGCCCTGCTCTGCCACTTCCTCGCGTTGAAGCCTCAGCCAAGTCGCTTCCCCGTCTGGACCTGTTCCTCATGTGCCAAACGGGGTGATCACCCTCCACCTGCCACCTCAGAGGGACAATGAAAATGGGGAGTCCTGAAAGGCCAGAGCTGGAAAGTCCCCGAAAGGTCCTTACAGAGAAGGCAGGTGGGAAAGGAGGGAGATTGTCCCCAGTCCCACAGCCAGTGGGTAGCAGGGCCATGAGGTTCTGGAAAGAGCACTGCATTGGGAGATAGGATTTGGCCCAAGCCTCACTTAACTCCTTCCTAGCTATGGGACCTTGGCCAAGTCAACCAAGGACCCTGGGCCTTTTGCTACAACAAGAGAGCAAGCCTCATGTCCCAGGGCTCCTGGGGCATGCAGACGCTCTGTACCGTGTGGTGAACAGGAATGGCTTCTTGCTGGAGGTGGACTGGAACTCCAGTTTCAGAGGGTTCCTGTTCTTTGCTGCCCCCTACCCTGAACTCCATATGCAAGGAATGGGGTTTGGCTCCTCCTGAGGGGAGGACTCCTCTTGCTTGCCTCTACCCCTGCCTCCTGCCATTGGGTGAGAGGTGGCAAATCTCTTTCCTTGATTCTACTGAGTCACTGGAGACTGTGCTCTTGGAGGAACTGCGTGTGAAGTCACCTCTCCCACATCAGCAGCCAGAGACGTCATTGCCACGGACACTGTAGCACCCAAACCCCCGTCTCCTGCAGGCTGGCAGAGCCCTCCACAGACCCCAGAGCCCAAACAGCCTTTGTAGTGCAGCCAAGGGGTAAAGGGGAGGCTGGGCGGGACCTGGAGCAGCCGTCCTGCACCAGGCTTCCTGATGCCATTGGCACCACTGCCTAGTCCCAGTTCAGGCTTCTGGAGAGAGGGCCTTAGGATGGCAGAGCTGGCAGAGGAGATAGAGGCTAGCCCATTGTGGGGACAGATGAGAGTCCGTGGACCTAAAGAAGAACTGGGAACTGCAAATCCCATGTGGAATTATGGGATGAGTGTGTGTGTATGTGTGTGTGTGTGTGTGTGTGTGTTCATACACTCACCTTATCTGGATTTCCCGGGGAGGAGAGTCAGATTTCATCAGATTCTCAAAGACAAAAATAACACGTTCAGGACCAGGATCCTTTTTCCCTTTTCCCATTCCCAGATGAGGAAGTTGAGGCACAGAGAAAAAATTATCTCACAGTTCTTACAGGCAGGATAAGGAAGGGTACTTGATGTTCCAATTATGACTTCCTTTTTCTGGTTCAAAAAAGGTCTCTAGAGAGTTCAGAGGGAGCCTCTGTCCCATCCTCCCGTCCCAGAACATTGATGGTAGCTGTGGCTGGAAGAGTGAGCTCACCCAGGAGAGGAGGTTAGGTCTCCTGAACCAAACCCCAGAGCTCCCACCAGCACTACCACCATCACCACCACCATCATCACCACCAGCACCACTACCATCACCAGCACTACCACTATCAACACTCCCACAGTCACCACTAGCATCACCATTACCACCATCAACACCACCACCACTACCATCAACACCACCATCACTACCAGCGCCACCATCAACACCAACACCACCGTTATCACCAGCACTACCATAATCACCACCATCACCATCACCAGCAACACTACCATCATCACCATGAACATCACTACCATCACCACTAGCATCACTAACAACCAGCATAATACCACTAGTATCACCACCACCACCACCATCACTACTATCAACAGCATCCCCACCATCTGCATCATCAATACCACCACCATCAACACCAGCATCACCACCACCATCACTACCATCACTAGCACTACACCATCACCAACATCATCGCCACTACCATCACCAGCACCAGCATCATCATCACATCAATACCACATCACAACCACCAGCACCACCATCACTACCACAATCAACACCATTACCACAAGCATCAGCACCATCACCACTACCATCACCACCATCACCACTACCATCACCACCATCACCACTACCGTCATCACCATCACCACTACCATCACTACCATCACTATTGACAGCACTCTCACTACCACTATCACCACCATCACTATTGACACCAGCACTATCAGATTACCAGCATCACCATCAATACCATCACTACAGTCACTACCATCACTATCAACACCACCACCACCACCACCATTACTATTGACACCAGCACTACTATCAGATTACCAGCACTGTTATCAACACCATCATCACCACTACAGTCACTACCATCACTATCATCACCACCACCACCACCACCATTACTATTGACACCAGCACTACTATCAGATTACCAGCATCATCATAACACCATCACTACAGTCACTACCATCACTATCAATACCACCACCACCACCATTATTATTGACACCAGCACTACTATCAGATTACCAGCATCATCATCAACACCATCACTACAGTCACTACCATCACTATCAACACCACCACCACCACCATCACTATTGACACCAGCACTACTATCACATTACCAGCATCATCAACACCATCACTACAGTCACTACCATTACTATCGACAACACCACCACCATCACTATTGACACCAGCACAGCTATCAGATTACCAGCATCATCATCAACACCATCACTACAGTCACTACCATCACTATCAACACCACCACCACCACCACCATCACTATTGACACCAGCACTATCAGATTACCAGCATCATCAACACCATCACTACAGTCACTACCATTACTATCAACAACACCACCACCATCACTATTGACACCAGCACAACTATCAGATTACCAGCATCATCAACACCATCACTACAGTCACTACCATCACTATCAACACCACCACCACCATCACTATTGACATCAGCACTACTATCAGATTACCAGCACCATCATCAACACCATCATCACCACTACAGTCACTACCATCACTATCATCACCACTATCACCACCATCACTATTGACACCAGCACTATCAGATTACCAGCACCATCAACACCATCATCACTACAGTCACTACCATCACTATCAACACCACCACCACCACACTATTGACACCAACACTACTATCAGATTACCAGCACCATCATCAACACCATCATCACCACCACCATCAACACCATAACCACAAGCACCACCAGCACCACCACTGACACATGGTCTGCCTTAGAGACTGAGCTAGTCGTCTTGCTTCCACCATTAACCTACTGGTGGTAATTAGGATACCCAGCTCAGGCTTCACTCAGAACCCTGTGGGACCAACCAGCCAAGGGTGAGTGAAAATTGAGGATGGTAGGAGAAATGTACATGTTGGTCCCTCCATCTCTCCACAAATATTTACTGTATATTATTTTAGTTGACACCTATGCAGCACTGATCGGGCACTGTTTTAAGTACTTTACATATATGAACTAATTCAGCCCTTGTAGTAACCCTATGAGGTGGATAGTATTATTATCACTATTTTGCAGTTGGGGAAACAAAGGCACAGAAGTGAAATAGCTTGTCCAAGGCCAGGCACTTAGTAAATGGCAAGGCCAAGATTTGAACCCAGGCATCCCAACACGCAGAGGCCACACTCCTAACCACCACACTCACTGTCAGATGGAAGGAGCATGGGACACGCCAAAGAAAATCCCAGGTGTGCAAACCTGCAAGTGACTGTGAGCTCCTTGAAGTCATGGGCCATACCATTTGCACTGCTGTGTTCTCAGGGTCTACCACCAGGCCTGGTATACAGTAAGGGCTCAATAAATGTTGGCTGAGTAAGTGAATTGATTGGTAGCACTGGGCTTCAAACCCTTCCCCCAGCACCTGTTCCTTCCTCCCCTGAGCCACACTTGAGGGCAGTCACTGAAGCTGTAGTTCTACTGCTAGCCAACAGACGGCAACATGTATAATAGGGTGAGACCTGTCAGCAGCCAGGAAGAAGGAATTAGGAGGAATAGGAGGCAATACTTTGTGGCAGGCATGAATGCAATTATTGATTAAAAGCAAAATTGAGACAAACCTTGGGACCTACCACATGATGGGACACCATGGCCGATATTTTCTATTTGACAGCTGACGAAACTGAGGTTCAGAAAGGGGAAAGGTCATTGCCCAAGGTCATGCAGCAAGTGAGTGGCAGAGCCAGGCTGAAAATCCTAGGTCTCCTGGCCTCTTTCCCAACCAGAACTCAAGAAACAGCTGACAGATTGGAAGACAGACCAGACATCTCCCTGTCTGTCAAAATAAGACAAGGTGGGCACTGGAAGAGGGATGTTTAAAGTTACCAGCCAGGGCAAACCCCTAACCCTGCTTCCTATCCCTCCCACCCCACACCACCCCACCCCACCCGATGCCCTAGCCCCAATCCCCACCCTCCCCTCCCCACCCCCGCACACATAGCCAGGCCGCCCCCTGGTGTCTGTGACTGGCAGTACGCAGATGCACAGTCTCGGTTTTGTCAATCCGTCTGCCATGAGGATGCATGTCCACCTTATAGCCCCAGGACTGACCACAGGCTGTTGGGGTAGCAAGGGACCAAGAGCACCAAGTTTGAGTCCCTCCAGGGACTCACAGGCCAAAGGATGAGGCAAGATGGCCCTAGAACAGAACACAGAGCTCGTGTGCCTGAGTTCCAGGAATTACAGCCAGTGGCCACCCCATGCACCCAGCACTGCACTCAGCACTGTGGATGCTCCACCTCTTTTAGGCCACACCATCCTATGGGGTAGGTACTTGGATTCGCCCTCACTGACAGCTGAGGAAACTGAGGCTCAGCAAGGAGATGTAATGGACTCCTTGCCATTGGAGTCCACACTGGCTGATTTCAAGTCCAGGGCTGGTTCAGCTGCCCCATGCAGTAACTCCTGTAGCTCTGAATGGGTGTGGTAGGCTTGGACTGTAGCAGTCTTGGAAGGCTCCTAGGAGGAGGTGGGGCTCCACTATCTCAAAGACAAGACCCAATTCCTCGTCATCACCCACTGGTGACAACAATCATCACAACAACAAGTACCATGCATTAAGTACTTCAGCTGGGTGCTGCAGTTTAAGTACTTCACATGGATTATGTATTAATTCATTCACTTATATATTTCCTGAGCATCTCCTATGTAGCTGTGTGCTAGGCGCTGGGTCACAACAGTGAACAAATCAGACAAAAATTCCTGACCTCATGAGACTTATATTCTGGACATGGGAGAAAGATAATAAGCAAAATGAAAACATACAGTGTGTGCCAGTAATCATGTGGTAACTTCTGGAGAAAAATAAATTAGGAGGAGGAGAGAAGGCATTTGGGGAAGGTGATAGTACTTTAAGCTGTGTGGTCAGAGGAGGCTCCCTGAGATGACATTTAAGCTGAAAGCAGAAAGAACCATGTGGGTGTCTGGGGAAGAGCATTTTAGGCAGAGAGAACTGCCGTGCAAAGGCCCTGAGGCAACTGTCTCCTTGATTCATCTCACTCAACCTTGCGTTAGAAACCACTGTTGTTCCCATTTCATATATGCCCCTAGTCAAGGAGCACTTTCTACACCTGGCAGGGAAGAGGCCGGGCAGATAGAGAAACTGAGGCCCAAAAAGGTCATGCTCAGAGTCACACAGTGAGTCTGTGGCACAGCTGGAATTCACGCCTCGGTCTTCTGCCTTCCATACCAGAGCTCTTCTGAGAGTGACTTAAGGTTCTTTAGTTTCTAATGGAATGTATCACTTCTGGCACCCCCAAAGTTCAGGGACCCTAAAGGACGGGAGCAGGGTGCAGGCTCCAGAAAGGCTACTGGACCAAGCACAGGCGATGAATTCCAGCCTGGGGGAGGCAGAGCCTGCCTGGGTGGCTGTGCTCAGCCACAGTGGGACAGTGAGGTCCAGCCAATGGTGTCTCTTGCTGCCTCGTCCAGTGTACCCCGTTTAGAGTAAGGGGACCCTCCTACTTATAAGGGCTGTATCACAAGTCCACCAGCAGGGGAGAGTGGCTGAGGAACACCAGTGACTAATCTCAGGCTGCCCAGCTGCTGTCAAGTGGTCAGCCTGAGGCCAAGGTCAGCAGTCAGCCTGGGCCAGAGGCTTGTGGTTGGATCAGGGGTCAGTGGGTACCCAGGCAGGAGTCAGTATATGGTTTGGCCGAGGGACCAGTCTGTGACAAGGGACAGCAGTTGGTTTATGTTCAAATCAGGACTTCATCCATCACCAGGGTCAAAGAGCAAATGGGCCCAAGTCAGGGCTCAAACATGGCCAGCGTCGGAAGTGTGTGTCTGCGGAGTGAAGCCTGCCACCGGTGTTATATCGGGCCAAAGTCTGACCTCAGAGCCAGGTGGGGCCACATCAGGAGATGCTGTAACTCCCGAGCTGCCAGCCCTATCAAGCAGGACGCTGGCAGAGGGGACACATCAGTTCCCTCCATCTCCCATGCCAGACCTGGCAAGTCTGGGCAACCCAATCCAAAGCCTTCCCACTGTTCCAACAGCTTGGGGGACTTAGCTGATCTAACATCCACCCATTCCCATTCAACAGATGGAAAAACTGAGCCGAGCGGGGCCAGGACCTGCCCAATGTCATAGTGCAGATAAAGACACAGCCAGGACCAGAACCAAATCTCCTACACCCGTGGGCTTTCCCCCCGAGCCTGAACATAGAGTCATCACTGGCTCAGTGATTACTGAAGTGAAAGGGATTTGAGAGGGCAGAGCACTGTGCAGAGATAGCTGGGCATGAAGGGAGAGAACGCAAGGCTCAGCCAGGAATCGGGAACTCTTGGATTCTGATCTTTACAGATTGACTTAGTTTACCACTTCAGAGAGGTCTGTGCATTGGCTTGTTCACTGATTCATTTATTCAACAAATGCCTTCTTAGGTAACCTCTCTAGACCTCAGTCTCCTGATCTGTAAAATGGGCAGAATGCCTTTCCTAGGATGGTTGTAGAAACAAATGAGAAAACAGGTGGGCAACTTCTGGTGACTGAGCACAGGTGCATGCGTGGTTGCAGCAGACAGCAGTGCTGCCCGCGTGCCTCGGCTATTCCTGTGGCTCATGCCCATGGGACAGCTTCCAACCGCAGCACCTGCAACTCCCCCCTCCCCACGATAGTGTTCTGTGGTCAGTGGTGGGGGGCAAGCCAGAGTCCTGGGAGTTAGCATTCCCCTGGGAGCAACTCTCTAGCAATGATGGAACAGAGCCAAGGAATATACACTCAGCTCCCTCCCAGCTCAGCTGGGCTAAAGCAGGTGTGTTCTACGCTGTCTTCCCAGGCTCCCCAGTGGGATGGAGCCCCAGTTGTCCACAGCAGTAACTTGCTGGCTAATGCATTCCTCCCTGGCTTCTTCCTCACCCCCTTACAGGTACTCCTTGGGATCACAAATTAACTACCTGCAACTCACATCCTAGTGTGAGTTGTAGGATCTGCTTTCAGATCAGCCCAAACTCAGGTATGAACACATCACACACATCATCTCATTTTACCTTCACAACACTCCCGGGAGGTGGGCCTGCTGCCCCAGTCTACAGAAACAAATGCTCAGAAAGCTTAAGGTCATTGTCAAGAAAATAGCAGATCTGGAATTTCTCCCTAGGACTGTCTGTCTCCAGAGCCAACATTCAACTATCATGTTATGTGTCATCCCACCTCACCCCTAGGGACCTCCCTCATAATGGAAGCAGCAGCAAAGGCTTCCTAATGAACAGCACCAGGTAAGTGCTTGTGGAGATGAGAGCACTGCAACGTTGCCTATTGTCCTGCAGACAGTGGTCCCGCAGCAAGCGAGCATGCTTTCCTGGGGACATGAGGCCTGAGCTGGATGTTGAAGGATGCATTGGAGTTGTCCAGGTGGCAAATAAGAGAATGCACTTCAGGCAGATGGAAGAGCAGGTGCAAAGGCTTAGAGACACGAAAGAGGGTGTTGTGTTTAAGGAATGCCGGAAAGCAATGAAGGTGTGTGGGGTGTGATGCATTCAGGAGAGGGTGGGAACCTTTGCTCTAGGAGTGGGCCTGCATTGCCCCTAGCGGGCTGGACACCACCCTGCTCAGAAGGCTTCAATCAGGTGCAGATGTGGTCAGATGGATGGCTCTGGTGGCAGTGTGGAGCGGATCGTGCTTGATACATAGTATATGCTCAACACAGATATAGTATTTTTTTTTTTTTTTTTTGAGACGGAGTCTCGCTCTGTTGCCCAGGCTGGAGTGCAGTGGCGCGATCTTGGCTCACTGCAAGCTCTGCCTCCCGAGTTCACACCATTCTCCTGCCTCAGGCTCTGGTCTTAATTATTAATTTTTTATCTTATGATTTGAATGTTGTATCTAGGTTTTTTTTTTTTTTGTCTTTTTTTTTAAGACTTCTCTACCCCAATGTCATGAAGAACTACTTTCTTCTAAAAATTTTAAATTTTGCTCTTTCCCATTCAGGGCTTTGGGTCATCTGAAATGTATGTTATGTTTGATGTGAGGTAGGAATAGCATTTTATCTCTTCTGTGTGATTCTCTCCGGTCAAGGAGCTGCCTCTGCCCCGCTCAAGGACGGGCCCCTAATGGGCCCTGGTTTCCCTTTAGAGTAGGCACAAATAGCTCAGGGCCTGGAGCCAGATGGCTCGGGTTCAAACCCTGGTTCTGCCATTTGCCTTGTGGTATGACCCGGGGCAGGGTGTTCAATCCATTCCTGTCTCCCCTCCTGTAAAGTGAGTTGAATGGTATTACCTGCCTCCAAGAACCAGGAGGATTAGATAAGCTCATCTGGGAAAACGCTAGCAGCAGAGTGTGGGCCCAATGACTGTTGGCTGTTGTCATCACTGACCACTGGCAAAGAGCCCCTGGCCTGCTTCCCCTTGAGTTTCCAAAGCCCAGCATCCTACCCACGACCACGGGGCTGAGCAGAGACAAACTGCTTTCTTGGAGGGCTGGGCCCGGCCCTGCCACCCATTTCAGAGTCCCACCATGCAGGGGGTCTTCAATCAATAGCCTGGCTGATTGTGGCTTCAGGGTCTCAATCACCAGCCACAGGAGTCCAGCTGGTCCAGACTACAGGTCCACCTGGGACTGGAGCTGGGAGTTGAGGAGGTGACAGCGGGTGGGGTGGGTGTGAGCTGGCACCTGGGTTGCCCACAGGGGCCTTCACTCTGCTGACATCAGCCCTGGGAGACAAAGGAGGGCTCCGGGTGGGGCCCGGGAGGTGCAGGGCAGTGGGCCGGTGACCAGTCTCAGCTGCACCCATGCCTTGCTGGTGAACTTTGCCAAATCACTTTTCTCTGAGCCTCATTTGCTCCTCTGCAAAATGGAGGGGACCGTGGCAATCCCCACCCCCTTTGCTTTGGCCACTGTCTGGTATTCGGGCTGGGCCTGGTGCCTTGGTGCTTTACATCAACTCGTTAACCCTTGCTACAGCCCCTGAGGTGCATTCTATGATTTTCCCCGTTTTACAGATGTGGAAACTGAGGCTTACATGTTCCAAAGAGCTTTCTCTTTGGGGAGATTAGGCCAGCTGTGAAGCTCATGTCACAAACGGGGACACTGAGACTCAGGGAAGTGACCAGCCTGGACTAGAGCTGTCAGGGAGGCCAGGTCCCCGAAGGAGGCCAGGTCCCAGGTTTAGGAAGAAACGCTTTCCTTCCCAGGCCCACCCCTCCCAGGCCCATTTGCTCACCTGGAAGTCAATGTGGGGGCTATTTTTTTCTCCTTTCTATTTTTCAAGACTGATACCAAAGGGGCCACGTAGGACCTCCTCTGGGGAATGCCGGCTCCCACACCACCCACCTCCGCTCCTGGGCCAAGGTTTTGCCCTGATCTGTCCATCCCACTGCACATGGCTTCAAGGAGGCGTTCATAGGAATCCCTGCTCAGGTCGGACGGCATCGTGTCAAGGTCATGGCCTCTTGAAGACTCTTTGAGGAAGTGGTTTTTGAGCCCCCAACCCCAGGGCTGGAGCAGGAGGATCAGACACCCCAGCCTCAGCCCCAGAGCACGAAAGCCCTCCCCCTCACCCAGCTGCTCTGCGGACCCACTCTTGCACGCAACTCCATGTGCCACTGACCAGCTCTGACCTCGTCCTGGGCAAGGCTGGCGGTGCCTAGACCCAAGCCCACACCAGCCTGCGGCTCCCAGGGAGGCAGCATTTCCTGGGCACCAGCTCTTCAGAGGATGCCTTCAGAAGTCCCCATCCAGCCTCTCCCCTCATGAAATCCTGTCCTTGAATCATCCAGCCTAGCCCCCTGCGTAGCTGTGCATTTCCGAGACCCCAAATCCATAATATTCATATGAATGAGGTGGAGGGCAGGGAGAATCGCTGCCATTTATTCAACCCTTAATAAATGCTGGGTGCTGCACAAAGCATTTTAAATAAATACAGCCTCTCATTTTAATCCCAAACAGGCCTATGAGGGAGGGGCCATGATTACCCCCTTTTACAGATGATGAAAGCTAGGGCTTTACCACAGGTCACACAACTAGAAAGCAGAGAGGCCATGAGTAGCACCCACTTGCTACAAGAGACTGATCCCTCCAGACATAGTCCTTCCCGACAGCCTCTTTGAGGTTTCCCTGGACCTAGCCCATCGGGACACTGTCCTCACAGCAAACTAGCAGCCCTGGGCTGAGCACACAGCAGGAACCCTGTGCTGCGGCCCCCTGACCCAGCCCTGCGAACCCTTCCTTACTCCTCTGGCTCTGCTGGGACCATGCTCCCCACACCAGGGCTGGGATACCTGGGCCCCCTCCTTGCCCTCTCATCCCAGCATCCAACCTCCTGTTCAGAGCTGGACCGTCACCCCAAGGGCCACCTAGGATTCTCTTTGCTTCCAATTTCCCAGGTGACCAGCAGATCTGTTATTCCTCTCATTTCACTTATTCATTTATTCAGTGGGGTTTAGGGGCAGTCAGGAGGCCCTGGGGACTTGGGAGTGGCTGGTATCAGCCAAAGGCTATGTCCAGCCTCTGTGGGTAGACACTAATGACTTATCAGGGCTCTGAAAAGGGACTGTGGATGTGTCTGCCATGGTCAGTCCTGGGGCGAGAGTCAGTGTCCAAGGCCATGCTTGCCTGCCCTGGTCACCAGAAAGTATGGGAGAAGAGGAGGAACTGGGAGCAGGTAAGGACTTCCGAGCTCCCTTAGCTACCCACCAACCTCAGGGACAGGCAGGGGCCAGCCCCTGGAGAAACTCCCCTACCTGCTCCCCACCCCACCATACACATGCAGCCTCCCTACGGTGGTCCCCTCCCTTCCTGGCCCCTGAGTCTCCCAGGCAGCAGGAGGAGCAGCAGAAGGTCCCAGGATGTGAAGTTCAAAGACAGACAGTCACCCCAGCCACCTGCCTCCCATCACCGTCGCCATCACCAGGGCCTCTGGGCCCCACAACCCTCCTCACTGCCCGTGTGTCCCCATTTCTCAGGGTCCCTATGTTCTGATGGTGTCACAAGCCCTAGGAGTTAAAAAGTGAGAGTTCCCTTCACCTTCTCCTCTTCCCTACAATCCCCTGCCCCTCCAAGCAGGTGGGCCCCGTTAACAGGTCAGTGTCTATTCTACAGACCCTTTTATGTGCATTAAAAAAACTCCATATGGATATCACAGAGATCTACATATGTAGGATTTACTTTACAGAAATAGCACCAAGCCATATACATTTTTCTCTGGCTTGCCTTTCTTTTAGTAGTGTGGAAATCTTTCCATATTTGTGTATACACATCTATCATAATTCTTAGCTATTACAGATTTTATACTGAAAAGAAAACAGAAAGGCTAAGGCTAAATATCCATACTCCCATAGCTTTTTTGTCAAGTACATGAACGAAGAAGTAAAATCCTCCAAACACAGCATATGAATCTTTCCTATCCTTTTCCTAAGATTACAGAAGCAGAGCTGTGTGGATGTACACTGGTTCAAACATAGTCATGCATTTTCTTACAGAGTGGAATCATGCCAGTCATGTTGCTTTATTATTAATTTTTCTACTTAGCAGTCTGTCTTGGAGATTTTTCCAGATTGGTGCATTTTGATGTCACTAGATTCTGTTTATCCACTATGATTCCATTGTCTGCATGAACCTCTGTTCCCCTCTTAATGGACATTTCAGTTAGTTCCAGGCCTTTGCTGTTACTAAAATGAACACCTTTCCTTATATATCTCTGCACTCCTCATCCCAGGTCTGAAGTCTGAGGAACTGGGGACAATTGTGTGGTGTCGTGATGGTGAGCATGTCTGCCCTTTGAAAGGAAGATAAATCTGGGGACCCCAAAATCACCCTCCATGCCACGCACACTCACAACACAGCCTCCTCCAAACAGCAGAACTGTTAAACCTGTTAAGCCTGCCTGTTAAGACTCCGGCAGCTGCCAGGCACTAAAAATAAACAGATGAGCTCCTTTGTCTGCATTTAACAAGCAGATTGCAGAATTATATTGCCCAGGGCTACCCCACATCCTGGTTTGGGGGTGAGAAGAGAAGCAGCTTCCAGGCCATCTTCCCAGCACCCCCTTGCTTGGCCGTGTTGTCCACCCCACCCTCCACTGCTTTCTTCCTTCCTTCAGCAGAGGGATTACCTGGGGTAGGAAAGGGGACAGAGGACCCCTATATGGCCCTGGTAGGCCTCAGAGGCCCATCTGGGAGAAGAGGACTTTGCAGGTTCATTTCCACAAAATGGGGAGCACCCAGCACGACCTCTGGGATCTGGGCAGCTGCCCAGCTGCTTTTCTGTTCAATTGCATCAAACTAATGTGAACCTGAAATGCTCTAAAATTGAAGCAGGAAAAATTGGATCTGCTATTGATCCTCATCACTTGAGTGACTCCTGTGACCCGTATTAGCCACAACCCAGCCAAAAGCAACTTCCCTGAAAACAAAGAGTGTGTGTGGTTATTTGATTCTGTTCAGTTGTAGATGGGAGGAGCCTGGCGTCCCCCAACTCAGCTGCCCTTGTCCCAGACAGTGCAAAAAAAAAAAAAAAAAAGGGTGAAGATAAAGACAGAAGAAAGGGTGGGAACCAGGATGGGGACAAGCAACCCTTCCATTGCCTGCAGAAAGGTTTTCAGGAAAAAGATTTGCTGGCATAGAAAAAGCTCTTGGAGCAGGGCAGCTCTGGGGGCTCCTGGGACCTCCCTCCCCACAGGTGTCAGGGAAGCCACCTCAGGCCACTTCTGCTGCACCGTGTCTGCAGTCCTGCACTCAGCCTACTGTGTGCAGCATGTGGGGTGCTCTTTAAAGTACATGATGTCCCGTGTAAGTTAAAAAGTCACATTCCAGAAACAGCATCCTGGAAAGCCAGAACTGAGGCCTTGGAGAGTAAATAGACCCGCGGCTCCCAAGTCTGGCGCACATGAGAGTCATCAGCAGCTCTGACAGGTGCAGACTCCCAGGTCACCCCTGAGGGTGTCTGATTCGGCATGTGTGGGGTGGCACCTGAGTATATGTATTGTGAAAGCATGTCCAACCTCAGGACCCTTAATTTCCAAGCAAATTGTGTTCTCTGGAGTCTTGGGAATGGCAGAGGGACCCGGGGCTCCTGCATGGTGAGGGCAGCTGAGCATGTGGGACCCCAGGCTCCTCACCTCTTGAACCTCTTGAGAGTGGAAGTACCCCGCTCTCATCCATTCCATAGACTGCATCTTCGATTGATTGTTAGACACACCACGGTTGTATGTGCCGCTCAGAAAGACACTGCCAGATGCCATGGATTATAAGATGCACATCAGTCTCATAGGTGGCAAAGGTGAAATGTGTGTTCTAGAATCCACAAAATAGTGTATGCGGTCCCCTCTTTCAGTGATGTCCCACAGCTCTTAGAGTGAGCCTCACCTCCTCCACATGACCCCAAGGCCCTGTGTGTCCAGCCCCTGCCTACCTCTCCAGCCACCTCCCCAAACCATTCTCCCCTCCTCTGCGCTCCCGCCCTCTGGCTGCCTTCTTTCAGACTCCGGTATCCTCGTTTCCTCTCCAAACAGGGACTTTGCACAGGCCATACATTCTTTCCTTTCCTTCTTAACCTACTCATCTTTGACAGCGCGACTCAACTGCTGCTTCCTCAGGAAGGCCGTCCCTCATCATCTTTGCTAGATCACACCCCCTGCCACTACCACCACCATTATTCTGTCTTGTGACACCTCCCCAGTGCTGGTCCAGCCGCAGTCTCACCTTGCTGTGTGGGATTAGGTGATGAACACCAGACTTCCCTGATCGACGGTAAGCCACATGTAAGTAGAGACTGTCCTCGTTTAACCTGCTATAGAATCCCTTGCACCTACCACTGTGTCTGGCACACAGTAGGCACACAACAATCTACACTGGGCTAGTACCCCGCCCCACCAACATGGGGCTCCAGGTTTCAGTGACCTGAAGGGGCAAAGTCGTACGGGTCAGTCTGGGAGAGAAGCCTTAAGGGGCCATGCCAGTCCACAGCTGGGGCATGAGGGTCGAGAGATGGCAGCGGGTGTACACGCCTGCATAGCAATTACCCCAGCTTCCTCCCTGGGTCTCAGGCCAGTCTGTTTGCTCAGCTGCCCGGGGGAGTTCAGTTCTGCTTTCCTGTCCCTCTGCACTCCACCTCTACCTGCCATTCACTGAAGAAACCAAACCAGAGACAGTCAAAGGAGAGGGGATAAGACCGCCCGCCAGTCTGTCCGCCAAGCCCACAGGAGAAACGGGTGCCCAGGCCCTAGCCAAGGAGAGAGGGTCCTGGAACAATTCATCATCAAGAGTCTGGGGTTTGGAGTCGGGCTCTCTGGGTCTGAGTCACTGCCCAACATTGGGCAAATTCCTTTGATTTCTCTAAGTCTCAATGTCTTCATCTGTAAAATGGGGATTGCAAGAGCAGCTTTGCAGGGTGGTTTTGTGGAGCACCTAAGGCGGTGGACTTGATTGAGGGCTTCTGCAATAGTACCCGTGGCCTGGGAAGTGCTTAGCACATGCTCTGAGACCGCATGAGTGCTGTTATGATCCCCCTGTGTGGGGAGCCAGAGTCTTGTCCCCAGGGCCTGCTAAGCTGTCATCGACCAGGCTGCCCGCATTGATCTGGCCAGGACCCCCTCGGGAGCCCCGTCTGCATGGACAGGCCACCCTCTGCCCCTGGGTGGCTGCCCTTTGCCAAGTTCACGGTCTGGAGCAGCCGGCCAGCTGGGCCTCCCACTAATGAGTGTCTCACCCTGCCCAGACCAGCTCTCCCTTACTCTCCATCGATCCTTGACCTTCCTGGGGAAGCTCCCTTCTCCACTTCTGCCTCTACATGGCTGCTGCTGCCACTGCTCACCCCAGACTCTCCTTGGCTCTGGCAAGACCTCACTCTGTCCAGGCACCCCTGAGCCTGGGAGCCCCAACCACTCATACCCCCACGACATGTGTGCTCAAGGCCAGGGCTGTGGACAGACGCTCTGGATTCAGATCTCGACTTGGCACCTGGTTAAACCAATGCTAGGACCAAGGGATTCGATAGCAAGTTATGGACTGAACATTTGTGACCCCCAAATTCACAGGCCATCTCCCCTACTGTGGCTATATTTGGGGGTGGGGGCCCCTAAGGGAGTAATTAAGGTTAAACGAGGTCCTAAGGGTGGGGCGCTGTTCCACTGGGATTAGTGTCCTCTTAAGAAGAGACACCAGAGGATTCATTCCCTCTCTCCATGCGCACACAAAGTGAGATGGCAGCAGCCCACAGCCAAGAGAAGGGTGAAACCTCTCTTGTCATGAAGCCTACCTTGCCAGCACCTTGATCTTGGACCTCCCAACCTCCCGAACTGTGAGAAATAAATTTCTGTTATTTAAGCCACCCAGTCCATGGCATTTTGTTATGGCAGCCTGAGCAGACCAGACACAAGCTATGTGACCTCAGGCAGGTTTCTTAGTCTCTCCGTGCCTCAGTTTCTTCATACATGTGCTGTGACAACCGTAAGAACACATGACAAAGCTCAGTCAGGGTCAAGTCCCACACCAGGTGGCAGCTGCTCCCATGGCTGTCCCCTGGACAAATTCTGCACCCTCAATGCCCTTCTCCTCCCTCCTGGCACCTGAATCCTATCCTTCTTCCTAGTTCACCCCGGGACCCCTTCTTGGCCTCCTGCATGGTCCCCTTCTCTCCAGAACTCCTAGAGCCCCTCCTAGGTATATCTGAGCCTGAGTGTTTGCCTGATACCTGGTATTTTTTATCTTCCTAAATGGTCCATTCCATCTCCATCCACCCCCACCCCCACACACACATTCTAGGCATGCCCAAGGCTGCGGCTCTGAGCCTCAGTTTACTTCCTTCCAGAGAAACCAAGTTCAGGGCAAGTCCATGGGAGATGTCGAAGGCAACAGTGTCTACAATTCCACCCTAAGAAATGTCCCCCTGGGGTTTTTTCGTTTCAGAAGCAAACATTCCTCTCACCAAGTCTCTGCCTCTTTGGTGAGAACCTCCTGGCTTTGGCACTGGGCACCTCTAGTTATGATGACCCTAACAAGTGCTGACATGTCTTGGGCTCCTATGATGTTGAGGCCTGGATGTGCTTTGTCTCATTCAATCCTTCCAGCGTCGTCCCGAGGGCGGTGCTGTGACAATCTCATTCCACAAAGGAGGAAGGAAGCAGGGGAGGGAACCTGTGGGAAATGGCAGAGCTGGAATAGGCATGTAAATGAGGCTGACTCCAGGGCCCACCCTCCGCCACCACACTCCACACCCTGCAGCCACAGGTGGCCCTTCTCCCAGGCCAGAGGTGACTCCCTGGGGCACAGCCTAGGATCTTCTGAGAGCCAAGTTTTGCCAAGAGCCAGACATGGAGCTGGGCCCCCAGGCTGGGAGGATCATCCTTGACCATGAGCATTTGGGAGCGCGCCGGTAGGGGAGTGAGCACACCACGCACCCATTCCCCTGGGCGAGCCGTGGCCCGTCGCCTCAGCTCTCTTCAGAGACTCAGCAGAGTCTCAGCTTTCACCCACAGACTGCCTCAAGAAATCCATGAGTGCACACACAGAGGGGTGCTGAGGACCCCAGCCACCCTGCCACCAAGCGCTCTAACACAAACAGCTGGACTTCCTTGAGGAACTGGTGGGTTCCCCCTTTCTGACACCAACACTCATGTCACTGACCATATCTTCCTTTTTGCTTTGGCTGCTGGGAAGCTCAAGGACAAATTTGGAACTCAACTCAAGCAATCATCTTGCCTTTTTGTGTGAGCTTGATGGTCTATTTCCCAAATCTCAATTTCTATCCTTCCTTCCTTCCTTCCTTCCTTCCTTCTTTCCTCCCTCCCTCCTTCCCTCCCTCCCTCCCTCCCTTCCCTTTTCTTCCCTTTCCTCCACCTCCCCTCCTTTCTCCTTCCTTCCTTCCTTCCTTCCTTCCTCCTCCCTCCCTCCCTCCCTCCCTCCCCTTCCTCCCCCCCTTTCTCCTTCCTTCCTTCCCTCCTTCCTTCCTCCCTCCCTCCCTTCCTCCTCCTTTCCCTTTTCTTCCCTTTCCTCCACCTCCCCTCCTTTCTCCTTCCTTCCACCCATCCATCCATCCATCCTTCCTTCCTTCCTCCCTCCCTCCCTTCTTCCCTCCCTTCCTCCCTTCCCTTTCCTCCTTCCCCTCCCCCTCCCCTTTTTTCTCCTCCCTCCCTCCCTTCCTTCCTTTCATTATTATCATATGCTACTGTAAACACAACAAGAGCTGACCCTGTGTGCTCTTAGAGCCTACTGTAGAGCCTGGAGAGAAACATATGAACCAAAGAATCCCAAATGTACTGACAATGAGTATAATTACGACAAACAGGAATGGGTGTCAGGAACAGATATGTGGGGGGCCTCACTGCATCAAGGGTTCGGGGCGGGGTGCCTTTCCAAAGGCGTGGCCCTGGAGCTGGGGTGTGGGGGATGAGTGGAACTCCGTGGTGGGGCATGGGGAGCAGGGGGAGCAGGGCCCAGCTGAAGCCCAGTGGAGGGACAGGCTTGTCGTACTGGAGGGACTGAGAGGAGGGGGCCGGGGAGAATGACTATAAGAAGGGAGATGCAGAAATGAGAACTCCTGGGTTCGTGATTCACCTGGAGAGCAGAGGCTAACATAGCATTACTTATGCGTAACAGGAGTGTGTCTTGTGATGAAGATAAACCCCCACGGATATGAGGGAGTCAAGCAGGCAGAAGCGCTGGCTGCGCTGGATTATTTTCTCCCTGGGAGAAGCCGCAGCCCTGCCTCCTTCCAGGGATATGATGGAGATGGTTGGCCTGGGTCTGGGAAGAAGGGGAGAGAATCTGATGCAGGGCAGGCTGGGGCGAGGGGCACATCACTGCAAGGGGCAAAGGCGGTCAGGAAGCCTCTTGTGCTGGTTCAGCTTGTGGCCTTGAGTCCCTGCACCTAGGGCCTTGCCTTCCCTCCCTGGAGAATGAGGCCCTTGATAATGAAAGGTGGAGGTGATCAGACGGCCTCTTTCACAAAGGGCAGCCTCCCAAGTGCAAGATCAGACTCCCCAGGGCTCCCACCCGACAGTAGCCCCTCTCCATAGGCGGAGCCCTCAGCCCCTGCCCTGCCCTCCCCAGAAGTGGGAAACGGCGACAGAGAGTCGTTCAGAAGCCATTAGGGCCTGTCGTCCCTGCCCCAGCGCCCACCCGCCCCTCCTGCTGCGGCCTGGACTTAATAATGTTGTGCAGCTTTAAAAGCCAGTGGCTCAGGCATCCAGGCTCCCTGCAGACAGTCCTCCCCATCCCAGCAGGACCCCCACAGGCAACAGGACCTGAGCCCCGACCACCACTGGGGAGAGGGTATTGGCTCCTGGGGGCAGGAGGCCAGATCTCTGGAGATGTAGGTTTAGGTAAGGATCTCTTGCCTGAGTTCGGCGCCTCCAGGGCAGCCTTGTTCCCTGTGAGGGAGGCTGTCCTGGCACTGGATTCCAGTATTTGATCAAGGGGGTGAGACCATGGGGAAAAGTGCCAGAAGGAAGAAACCTGGGTTCTGGACCTGGATCTGGCCATAATTAGTTGTGTGACTTTGGGAAGTCACTTCTCACTTCTGTTTCTGTTTTCCCCGCTATTGAATGGGTGCATTGGTTTGGGCCTCTGATAAACAGGCACCAGGATGGGGTGAGATGGGTGAGAGGCCTCTTGGGGCAGACCCCGGGCAGATTAACCAGGAGAGGGAACAGGAGCAGGCAGAGAGGGCTCCAGGCCAGGGTGTAGGTCTGACACCTCTACTGTGCTCAGGAAGGGAGGGTAGGAAGAAACTGGGGCAGGGCATGTGGCCTCCAGGGAAATGTGGTGGGTCCAGAGAGCTGGCAACTCAGTCGCTGTGCTCTGGGTAGCATCTCCGGAAAGGGAGCTGCAGGGCCATCTCCATGGCTGCTACCTCGAGGTCCCAGTCCCCACCTTGCTGTGCAGGGGGACTATGGATGATCCGCCGCATAAGCTGGGAAGTGCTGTGCCCACAGGCGCCAGCGCTTACTCCATGCAGGGCAGAAGTCTAGGATGCCGGACTGGGGCAAAGCTGGGGAAGGGAGGGCTGTCCCCCATCAGCCCGGGAGACTCCGGGGCCGGTCGAGCCTCAGGCTGCCCCTCCAGCCACACTGGGAAGGCTGAAGGTAAGTTGAGGGTACACTGAGGCAGGCTCAGAAGGCCAGGATGAGGAGGTGAGTCTGTGAACACTGGGGAGCCACTGAGAGGCCTGATCAGCAGAGTCGCCGGTCCCAGCTGGGCCTCGGGAAGGTTAACCTGGCCTCAGTTGACCCGGTGGGGTGGAGCTGGGGAAGCCTGGGGCCCGAGCAGCGGGTGTGAGACTGAGGATTGTGGGGGGCGCAGGTGGCCAGGCCTGGGGCCAGCATTTCCCACTCCTCAGGTCTTCTGACCAGAGGGATTTTCCACCCTTGGCCAGGCCTGTCTGGCCCTGCCCAGGAGACGGCTCTTAACTTCTCCATTCCCCGACGGCACACCAGCGTGTGGTGGGAGAGCAGCCCCCAGGTTCGGACTGTGGGACTCGCCATAGTGGCCACATTCCTCCTGCCAAACCCCAGCCCTGGTTCCCCTTCTCAAAGTCACGGCAGAAAGAAGGCCCAGCTTCCCGAGGGCCCGCCCTTCACACGGGCCGTCCTCCCTCCCGGCAGCACAGCCACTCATGCCCGCAGGCACCCCACCCTGGGCAGCTCCTTGCCCCTTCCTCCTTATCACAACAACCAACTATTGAGCACTTACTGTATGCCAGGAGCCAGGTTGAATGCTTCCCTAAATTAGTTCATTGAATTTCTATTTCAACTCTGCAAAATTACTTACTTTTATTTCTATTTCGCAGATGAAGAAACAGGCTAGAGGTTCACTCCCTTGTTCACAGCTAGTCAGTGGGAGAGCTAGAATTCAAATCCAGATGTCTCTGATCCAAAAGGTTACTACTAAATAAAAACTGTAATTATTCCTCCAATCTTTCCCTTCTAAACAGTTCTCAAGTGCATTTTATTTCATCCTTAGAGCAAGGTTAGGAGAGAAATTATTCCCATTCTGCAGGTGAGAAAACTGAGGCCAGAGGAAAGCAATACCCCAAGTGTACACAAGTGGTCAGGGTTGGGCAGGAAGGAGAGAGGAGGGACGTCAGGACCTAGGAAGGGTGAGGGCTCCCAGGAAGAGTCCAGGTTCCTGGCCCACTGCCCTCTGCCACTGAGGCCATCAGCAGAAGATGGGTCACCAAGCCCCCAGCCCCGAAGCTGCCCCAGGCTAAAGGGTAAGCTGAGAAAGTAAAAAAGCAGAAATCTTTCCTTGTGACATGTTGGTCCCTCCCCTCTTTATGAGGACAGACCTGAGTGATTGAGGCAGAGGACCCCACACGGAGTCTGAGAACCAAAACTTAAGGGTGGCCCCTCAGGACAGATTTTGAAGATTCTTTTATACATTTTCTTTTAAAAAATACATGTTTCCTGATTAATTAGAAAAGTAACACCGGCTCCTTGTTACAGATCACTGCCCACTGCCCACATTCCCAGAGCTGGCTCTCCATACCCACAAATCCCTAGAGGCAGCCTCAGCACTGGCACTCACTGGGTCTGGATACCCCCCCGCCCGTTCAATGCTTAGAGAGCTGTGTGTGCTTTTGCTTTTGCTCTTAAACAAATGGGCTCAGGTACAGAGTAGCACATTCCTTTTTTTCCGTTAATATATAGTCATATATAGTGTCAGTAGAAAGCACAGGGGAACAGTGTGCAGTTTGCGTTCATTCTGTTCCACAGTCCGGGAGGACTGTGGGATGTTCTGGAGGGTGTGGCTCCCCTGTCCGAGGCACTGATGCGGTTCCCCTCTTTGTGAACATTCTGTAGTCCTGAGAGTGTGATCACCCTCAGGCAAATGCTTCCAAAGCTCAGAGCACAGTTACAGGAATCGGCTGTGCCACTTACGGGCTGAGTGACCTCGGACAGGTCAGTCTCTCTGGAGTTCAGTTTCCCCATCTGGAAAATGGGGACAATAACTGCACCTGCCTCAGAGGCCTCTGTGAGCATGCAATGAGTTATCACGTCTGTAGCACTAAGAACAACGCCTGCCGTGTCGGGAGCATCCGCAGCCATTCCGGTTACTTCTAGAGGTGGGATGGCTGCGCCTCAGGGTTTGTATACTTGTTAGTGTTACCAGATTCTGCCAAATAGTCCTGTTCCCACAGCCCTGAGGACACTAGTACCTCTCAATGCTGAGCTGTCCCCTCCTTCTGGAAGACTGATAAGAATCATGAGAATTGCAGACCCCTACACGGGGCCCCATGCTGTGTGCACGAAGGGCTTTCCCAGCCATTCCTGGACAGACGCCTGGTGCACTTCCAGGTCTTGTATTTAACCAAAAACCCAAACCCCACACAAACCCATCTTCCTTCCACCAGGGCCATTTTCCCCACTAAAAATCCCTCCATCCGAAAATACTATCTCACTGCGGTGTAAAGGAAAGAGCCCCAGCCCAGGGTCAGGGAAAAGGGACCTTGGTGACAGCTCTGCCACCTCCTCACTGAGACACTCGGGCAGGTCCTGGAGCCCCTCCAGCCTCAGCTTCAGAGCCAGGACTCGGTGGCCCAGGACGAGGATGAGTCAAGTGAGGGGCACAAGGCGGCTCACCCCCAGGCTCCCACGAGTGCCGGTGTCACATTGATGAAAAGGCTAAGTTTTCTGATGAACCATGGTAGCTACAAAACCTTTTATCATTTGAAGGAGCAAGTGTGATACACCAGGTAGGTGCCACACCGCAAGCACCTCCTTAGATTTTACACCCCGAGCATCTTGCCTGCCTCACCCTAGTCCTGGCCACTGGCTCAGTTTTCCTATCTGCAAAATGGGAATCTTAACTGTGAACTGCAACCCTCAAGGGGCAATTCTGTCGAGCAAGTGAGAGAGTTGAGTACACGACGGGGATTTGCGCACTCTCAGGTGCTGGATTTAGGATTCTTGAGCAAGGTGGCTGTTAAACAGGAGAGGGTGATTCTGGCTGTGGGAACTCAGAGACCAAGTCCGGGACGGCTCTCCCAGGAGGTTCATGCAGGATTCGGAGAGAGGACACGTGTGTGTGCGTGTGGGGCGGGGGGTGGCTGTTAGTGGCAGGGGTGGATACTACTGACTGAGGACAAGAGATTCACCTGGAACCTCATTCCTTAAAGGCTTTGGGGTCACCCTAAACCCTTTATCCCAAAGGGAGCTACATCCCTTCAGACATAAAGATTCTGCTGCAGCCACAGGCCCCCTGAGTTTGTGTGAGGTTTGCAGGTAAGTCGGAAGAAGATGGTGGTGCGGCACCCCCACCCTCCAGGCCATGGCACGGGCAGGCAGAAGGTCAGAGGCAGAGAGAGGGACAAGCTGAGGGCCTGGGCAGAGAGGGGAGGCCATGCTCTTTCCTAGGGAAGGAGTTGCCCACGCTGCTCTGGCTCAATTGTATTTTATGAACACTTCAAGACAACTCTAGGAAGTCCGTGGGATTCTTTTTAGTTCCATTTTAAAGATGAGGAAACTGATTAGGGGGCAGGCGGTGGGGAGCGTCTTGACCAAGGTTCTGGTTCAAGAACCTACTGGGATCTTGACCTCTGTGGCCTCCCCAGAATCTGGGCAAGTCGAAGATCTTGTATGTGCTCTTCCAGGGAGACAGCCGGGGTACCGTCCTTTGCGCCACCGCCCCAGAAGTCTCCTGTGCTGAGTTCAGCAGACTCTGTGTCTCTTAAACCTTGCCCCTGCTGGAGACTCAGCTCAGGCAACTCCTAAAGCATGAGGTGGCCACGGGGCACACCAGGCTACAGGGTCCCCTTCATCTTCTGCCCCCTCCCATTGCGGTGCCCACCTCCTTGATAGTGACAGCTGGGCTCGGCCCCATTAGCACCATTTTCAATAATAACTCTGAGGTCTGGGGGCAGGGGTGGTGCCAGTCGGCTTCCCTGGGGGCCCAACCCTCTTGCTACCCAGACCCCACTGTCCCCACTGTCCCCACCACAGAGGCCACCATCTTTCCTGCCCCTTTCACCCTCAGCGCACAAGTCAGCCCCTGAGGCCCTCCTGCAGCAGCCAGGCCCTCACATCGAAACTGCCCTAATGGACCTGACCTTGGGACCTGGGGGTTAGCCCAATGTCACAACGACTTCATCAACAACAGTAAAACCTACCACCTGGCCAGGCCCGGTGGCTCATGCCTGTAATCCCAGCACTTTGGGAGGCTGAGGTGGGCGGATCACCTGAGGTCAGGAGTTCGAGACCAGCCTGCCCAACATGGTGAAACTCCGTCTCTACTAAAAATACAAAAAATTAGCCGTACGTGGTAGTGGGCACCTGTAATCCTAGTTACTCAGGAGGTTGAGGCAGGAGAATCGCTTGAACCTGGGAGAAAGGCTAGCAGTATGCCAGGCAGCTCCCAGGCATTTTACGTATGCAGTAAGTTGTTTACCTTCACAGCAATTCTGAAGCGATGGTAAGTGGACCCATTTGACAGCTGCATAAACTGAGGTTCTTAGTATGGTTTCCCCCAGAAGCAGCCCTTAGGCGAGGGCTCGCTTCCCTGTGAGTAGTGCATTTCAGAGATGATACCAGGAAATACTGGGAAGGAAGAGGAGAAATGAGACAGGGAAGGGAAGAAAGTCATAAAAGGCTGAGTCATTAAACAAATGACCGCTGTGGGCAACCGAAGTGGTTGGGGCTTGTTGGGAGACAGCGTGGAATGTACCCCAGGATCATCCCAAGTGAGGGGCCAGGGGGCTGGGATATTTGTCCACTGACACCTTAATGCCATACTGCCCGAGGGCTGCTTCAGGGGGCGTGTTTGTTCCAGGGCTCAAAGCCCTTGAGCATCGATTTCACTCATACAGAGAGGAAATGCCCTCAGGCACAGAGGCATGGCGTGTTGCAGTAAGCAGCACCAAATGGGAAAAAGTGAATGCCAAGGGGACACAGGCCAGGCATCTGCAGGGTCTTCTTTCCGAGGCTCGGAGAGGGGTAGTCACTGGTTTCAGGTCACATAGCTTGTTAGTGGCAGAGCCTGGATTCAAACCTCACCTGCCAATCCCAAATTTTAATCCCTAGGATAGGAATGGGACCAGGACTAGGGGTTAGGTCTGTCTAGAATGGGCTCTATAGCTCAGCTTCACTCTCCACCGCACCAAGAAAGCCCTTGACCCTTATCCAGAAAGACGCAAGGAGAGGTACCAGCGGGTTCCCATGTTCCCTGGAAATCCTTCATTGCCCGTAGGCTGGCTGCTGGGATGTTGGGAATCTCAGACAAGGTTATTTTGCCAAAGGGAAGGCAGACCCCCTGAAACAAGGAAGAGAGACAGCAAAGTCCAGACCAAGAGGGTGAATGAATGAATGAATATAATCAGACAACAGTGTCTCAAAGCTCAGATCCTCTTGGCAGCATCTAGGCCTTTCACCTCCTCCCACAGCTCCACCCACCAAGCCCCATAGAAAGACAGCCCCAAGGTGGCAAACTTGCAGCCCACAGGTGGCAAACAAGTCATTTTGCTTTGCATGTCACCATGCTTTTGAGTTTTTTTTTTAGCTTTGTCAACATTTAACAATTGTAAAACTTCACATCACATGAAAATCCAGATTTTCAACTTTGCTGGAAATAGCAGAAGCTCCGGCAGAATAAAGTCCACCTGCCTGCTGGGTAGCAGCCCCCTCTCCCTGGGATCAGACATGGACTCTCTAGTTTGCCACAGTCTCCGGCACACCCTCTTGCCTTCCTGACACTAAAGCCAATGTCAGTTGCCACTTTGTCACTTGCACTATGATTTTAATGACACCGACACAGCCCCTGGAAGCATGGAAGTCCGAGAGGCCTGGCGCTGGAAACGTGGAGCCCTGCGTTCTGACTTGCTGTGTGACCTCAAGCAAGTCCCTTCCCCTCTCTGTGCTTCATCACTTCCTTTATAAACTGAAGAGCCAGACAAGTGATCTAAGAGCCCTTCTTGCCCACAGTGTTCCAGAATCAATAAAGAGGGCTGGGGAGTTGAGCAGACCTTCCTTGGTGAAGGCCTCTGTCCAGGCACAGGGGGCACCCCTGCAAAGACTGCATCCTCCTGACTCCCCCAAATTCAAAGTGCATCCAGATGCTGCTGAGAGTTTGCTGGGCGCTTGCTGCCTCTCCACACCACTCATGGGCTCCACTGACCCTGTTCCCAACAAGGTCTTGCTCTTCTTATGTTCCATGGGCACATGTAATGGGCGGGCAGCAGGTAGAAGGGCAGGATACAGTCTCTGTGCCCATGGGCCATGAGCTGAAGAGAACACCAAGCAGAAGCTGCAGCTGAAAGAAAGCCACTCCCCACAGTGCAACTCTGATCTCTCCGCCGTCGTGTGGATACCCACCACTGGCTGCTGCAGGCCGACCCCTGAGAAGCCACTGGAAAAGCGTGCAGGGCCTGGGCCGGGCACCGGTGCCTGTCCAGAGCACACGTTGAGAGTCTGAGCAAATTCAACCCAAACGCTTCCAGTGCCTCCTCTGTGCCTGGCACTGGGCTCAAGTCCCACCGGTCACTTCCTAAATATGAACTAACCATATCATGATCTGTGTCATGATCGCTGCAGCTGCTGCAGGAGCTCTCCGGAGAGACCTGGCAAGCCCTGTCTGCGAGCCTCCACGCCTCCTTCACGGAATTGCCTCCTTCTTGCTGAAGCTGTTGTGAGAACCAGATGAGAACAACAGCCAGCGTGCCTGGAGAGCTTTTCTGCGCGCAGCACAGTTTGGGCTCTTTTCAAGTGACACTGCGTGGGGCCCGGCCCGCTCACCACACTCACACGTGCCTCCCACGCCTCACACCGGCAGGGCACCCACACCCACTTCCACACTCACGCCCGCCCACTCCCCTGCTCACAAGTGCGTCCTTCTGGGCCCCAGGCTCCCGCCCCTCTCCCCTCCCCTGCGGCCAGTGAGCTCCCAGCCTGCCCTGCGCTGGCCCCAGGGCGCTGTTGGGCTCCCTGAAGCCACAGCCTGCCCTGACTCCCACAGCCAAATCGAGTCAAAGACCAATTAATATTCTGATACCTGTGGCCAGCTGAAGTGATGGAGAGCTGATGATTTCTTTTTCCATTTTACTCCAACTGTGGTTTCTTTTTTTTTTTCCCAGCCCTCCTTTGGTCAGTGGTTTTAGGGGCACTAAAGTTCACTTTTGTGGGTAACCTGCACTGTTAGCTGTTGATTTAATTAACTCAGCCTTTCTCTTCCTTGACCAGCACACGGCCAGCCGGGCTGCAGACACCCATTTGGACAGCCAAGGGCTGGAGGCGTCTGGCAGGAGGAGCATGTGGTCCCTGGCAGCCGCTCGCCAGCCCCGCCATCGTTGACAGCTGGGTGTTTTCTGCAGCACTTCTGAGCCACCAGTGTGTGAGGTTCAAGGGGGGTTTGCTCTTATTTGATGGGCGGGCAAACTGAGGCTCCGAGGTGAGAATTCAATAAGCTTGCAAAACTAGCAATGAGCATTCCTGGGTTTGCAAACCAGACATGCCTTTGTCCACAAGCCTCTATTTTGAAGAGACTGCCACGCCCCCAAAAGGTGTGGCATTGGAGGTGAGGCAGAGAGAAAGCTGGAAGATACAATGGGGAAAAGAGGTGCCAGGGATTTTAAGGAAGATGCTAGTTGAAGCTGTAACCTCTTGGCCTCACTCCTGGGGTTCTTCCTTACAATGGAGCAAACCAGAATCTTTCTTCCTCTCAGACATTTCCAGAATTCTTGCACCGAATCTCTCAGCGGCAAGGTGAAAGGAACATCGGGTCCTCCACAGAGGGACAGAAACCCTTGCCCAGTGGAGGCCTCCAGCCACAGAGGACCCTTAGGGATGGAAAGCCCAGGGAGGGAGGGAGAAGGAGGGGGACCAGGTGCAGACACTTGAGGATGAGCAAACAGAGGCCAGGCCAGGGATGTGGCGAGAATTACAGGAGACTCTCTGGGTGACTTGGGGCAACTTCATCCCACTCTCTGGACCCCAGAGAAGCAATGAGGGATGCCCTCAGTGGGCAGAAATGGCCATTCTAGCCCAGGAAGCTTGTGGGTTATGGAAGTCTGGCTACTAGAGTAGAGAAGCTGGCAAGAGGAGGGAGTCCAGGGAGGGTTCTAAGCTTAGGGGCAAACCCTCCTCTTCTCCCCTTCCCACTCCACCTCCTCCAGAAAGCTCCTCACCCCACACCCATGCCTGTTCCCCGCCCTGTGCCCAGGGCTCCGTGGGCCTTTTCTTCTTGCCACCGGGGTGAATCGTCAATTGATTTGTTATTTATCCCACTGACAACAAAGAGAGTGAAAAGGTAATAATTCTGGGCCCTGGGGTAATTCAATTCCTGTAGCACCGTCAGCTACATTAACTTACTTCCTGGATCTCAATTCAATTAGAGCAACATTCCCCAGCATTAATAAATCAATACTCATGCCATTTGGATATATTTTGAATGTCTTTCATTATACATTGCAGGTCGGGGATGGCTGTTGAATTGGAAGTTAATGGGACAGGACAGGGCAGGTGGGGCTGCCTGGGGAGAAGCTTACAGCCAGTTAGCTCTAATTGCCTCTGCTGCAAAAGAGGGCGTTAGTAAAACAGAGGCCTGGTTAACTTAGCTGAGCCCGCCTGGAGTTATGGCAAGTTGCAACTCCTGTCTGGGTAGACGGGAGCCACGGTGGTTGGAGAGACTGTGTTTACCCACTTGGATACCCATTCATTCCTTCATTTCCCTGTCCCTCTCCTCCCAACCTTCCTCCTATCCACCCTCTCACTCTCCAGCCCCTTGTCATCCCTCCTCTAAACCTTCTTTTGGACTCTCCCTATCCCTCCTCCCACCCTCCTCCTGGTTCTTCCTGTCCCTCCTCCTATCCCGCCTCTCAACCCTTCCCCCATTCTTCCTCTCATCCCTCTTCCCAATTTTCCTATCTCTCCTCTTATCCCTCCTCTTATCCCTCCTTCATCTTCTCCCCATCTTCCTCCTATCCTTTTCTTCTTTTCTTCCAGTTTTTTTCCATCCTTTGATTTTTCTCCCATCCAGAACACTGTACTGAGAATCTACGAGGCTCCAGGCCCTACACTGGCTTTTGGGCTTACGCGGGGTACAGCATACGTGTTCTCCAGCCTCAGGGACTCAGACATCTAAATGAATAATGGCGAGCCAGTGTTTTAGAGCAATGACATAGACAATCATTAATACCTCTGTGGAAGAGAGGCCGGAGCAGGGCTCAGGACCCACCTGTGGCTGGGAGTTCTGACCCTGGGGATCAGGGAAGGGTAGGGGGAAGGCTCCCTAGAGGAGGTAATGCCTGGGGTAGGTTCTGAAGGATGAGATGGTCTTGGCTGGGAGGGGTGAAGGAGATCAGGAGTTGCAGAGAACCCAAGGAAACCGAGGTCTGCAGGGCAGGGGCTCGCCATCAGGAACATGGATCCAAATCACCCAGGAAGTGATAAAAGTGGGGATTCCAGGCCCCTCCTCTGGGAAGTCTGATCCAGGAGGTGGGGGAAGGGGTCAGAAATCAGTGTCAGTGGCCATAACACGGAAGATGCCTGCTTGGAGTGAGCCCGCATCTCAGGTTCACCACAACTGGCCGTGTGGCTGAGCAAGTCCCTAACTTCTCTGAGCCTTCCTGGGTCTGTCACCAAATTTCTCATCCAATAACATCCCTCAAGGGGTCAAGAGAGCACTGGTGGCAAACGAAGACACTGAGGACCAACCAGATGGGGGCTGGGCCACAGGTGCTGTCTCCACCTTCCCTACATGGAGGCTCAGGGCCTTTGCACCTGCTACTCCCTCTGCTGGTCACTGTCACCCCCCATTTCCCTACGGTTGACTCTTCACTTTCTGTATTTGTCTACTGCTGCATAACAAATTATCCCAAAATTTAGTAGCTTAAAGCAACAAACATTTATTATCACATCGTCTCTGTGGGCCAGAAAGCCAGGAGGGGCTGATTCGGGCTCAGGCCCTCAGATGACACTGCTGTGGGAATGTTGGCACGGCTGCAGCCACCTGAAAGCTTGACTGGGGCAGAAGGGTCCTCTTCCCAGATGGTGTATTCACAAGGCTGCTGGCAGGAAGCCTCGGTTCCTCCCTGGCTGCTGGAAGAAGGGTTAGTTCCTCTCTAGGTGGGCCTGTCCATGGCATGGCAGCTGGTTTTGCCCAGAGCAGGTCATCCAAGAGAAAGCGCAAACCAGAAACTGCAATGTATTTCATGACCTACCCTCGGAAGTCACAGGCCATGGTTTGTGGCACATTCTACTAGTTTGAAGTGAGTCTCTAAGTTCAGTCCACACTCCAAAGAAAGAAAATTGAGCTCGTCTCTTTTTTGTGTGTGTGTGAGATGAAGTCTTGCTCTGTCACCCAGACTGGAGTGCAGTGGCACAATCTCTGTTCACTGCAACCTCCACCTCCTGGGTTCAAGTGATTCTCCTGCTTCAGCCTCCCAAGTAGCTGGGACTACAGGCATCTGCCACTACACCCGGGTAATGTTTTGTATTTTTAGTAGAGACAGGGTTTTGCCATGTTGGCCAGGTTGGTCTTGAACCTCAGGTGATCCACCCACCTCGGCCTCCCAAAGTGCTGGAATTACAGGCATGTAATTCCAGCCACAGTGCCTGGCCTAAACTCATCTCTTGAAGGGAAGAATATCAAGGAATTTGGGGGCATAGTTTTAAACCACCATTCTTCTTTAGGCCTTGCTCAAATGTCACCTTCCCAGAGACGCCTTCCCTGACATGTCTGTTTTAAGGACCCCAGCCCTCTCTTCATTGTCTCTCCCCTCTGGATCTACTCCTTTTCTCCATGGCATCTATCAGCACCTGATATCCTGTCTATTTTAATTCTTAATCTTGTTTATTGCCCACCTCTCCCCCATAGAGTAGGCTCCATAAAATCAGGCACTGTCGGTTTTGCTCACTGCTGTACTCCCTGCACTGAAATCCTACCTGGGATACAGTAGGTATTAATAAATAATTGTCGAATAAAAGGATGTAAGTGGAGCTGAACTGGTCTGAGGGGCAGCCCTTTTCCCAGTGTGGCCGTCAGCCTTCAGCATGATGCTGGACATGCCCTTTGCCCTAGCTAGCTCAGCCTCAGTTTCTCCATCTAATAGGAGGGTGCTGGATTCCTCCTTCCATTTAACAAGTATGTCCCAAGCACCTGTCATATGCCACACTGTGTTCTGGGCCCCAGACAGACACAGCACCTGCCCTCATGACGCTGACCCTCTAGAATAAAACCACTGAGGGTCGTTCCAGATCCCATGTACTCCTACTTGGCCCTCAGGCCTCCAACAAATGCAGCTATGGACTGAAGTGTGTTCCTGCAAACATTCATTGGTTGGAGTCCAACCCCCACAACGTAATGGTACTTGGAATGGGAGCTTTGGGAGGTAATTAGGGTTAGATGCAGTCTTGAGGCTGGCCCCTCCTGATGGGATTAGTGCCCTTATGAGAAGAGGAAGAGGGAGAAATCACACTTTCTCCACCACATGCAGACACAGCGAGAAGGTGGCCATCTGCAAGACAGGAAGGGAGCCCTCACCGGCAACCACATTGGCCAGCACCTTAATCTTGAACTTCTCAGACTCTAGAGCTGTGAGAAGCAACTATGTGTTGTTTAAGCATCCCATCTGTGGTGTTTTTTATTACAGCAACCAGAGCAGACTGAGCAGACTGAGGCAAATACTGATGGCCAATTGCCTGAGTTCAGAGATCCACAGCTTCCACTTTAGGCTGGGGTGTTCCACAACAGGAGTCTCCTGGGAGGGAGTGGAGACCTATCAGATGGGGCCTATGGAGAACGAGCTCTTGCTCACCTCCAGGCCTTTGCACAGCTGTTTCTCCTGCCTGGCACTCCCCTTCCCCCTTCCTCACTCTATCACTGGCCAGCTCCTCCTCGCCCTTTGGGTCTTGGCTTCCGTGCTGCCTCCTCTGGGAATCCTTCCTCGACCCAGCATCTGGGTTAGGGACACACAGGGTTAGGGCTGGTTCCCACAGCCCCCAGGCCTCCTGTGTGAGTGTACTCTCCCTGCTGGGCCAACATTGTTCCTTTACCATCTGTCTCTACTTAGCGCCTCCTGCGAGCACCCAAGGGCAGGCCTGGAGCTGGCACCCTCAAGGCAGGTCCCACTCTCAATGGGGCCCACCTTCACTGTAGTTAAGGCCACACAGCTGGTGGTTCTCCAAGCCAAGGCACAAACCCAGGCCCATCAGACACCCAAGTGTGTGCTCCTTCTCCCTCTGCCCCACAGATACATGTCTCATGTGTGCTCCCGAACCGTCTCTTGTGTGTCTTCATGAAAAATGAGTCTTCCCATGACTCTGATGGAGAAACTGAGGCCCGAAACAGTCATTAGACCAAAGTCACATGGCCAGCGAGGAGCTGCTGGGACCCGAATCCAAGGTTCCCGCTGCTCCCGAATTCACTCACTACACTCAGCCTGCCACGACCCCAGCCCCACACACCCTGAGGAAATGTTCTTTGCCCAGCAATTCATCGCCTCTGGCAGTGAGCTCTCACTGCGTCCTGAGACCCTCACCTGACCTCTGTGTTCACTCTCCCATTCCTTGGAAGGAAGCTGTCACTGGTCCCAGTTTGCAGAAGGGAAAACAGAGGCCCAGAGACGTGAGGTTGCTTGTTTACTATTCGCTCAGCTAGTTAGTGGCAGGGCAGGGATTTAAGCCCGCTGAGTCAGAGTGCCCCTTCTAAGCTCTGAGCAAGAGTCAGGCCATGACCCACTCACTCGTTCACTCTTTCTTCCTTCACTCATTTAACCCGTGCTAAATACAACTTCCCTACCGGGGAGATGGATAACACACAGGTAAACACACACATCAACACACACGTCAACAAAGTGATTTCAGAGATGCGATGCCTTAAAGAGAACAACACAGGGTGATGTGGCAGAAAGTGACCGGGGCAAGGGACACTGCTTTAGCCCGGAGATCCTAGCTAGGGATGTGATGTTTGAGCTACAAGCCGAGGGCCACTCAAAGATTTGGGGAAAGACCCCAAAGTGAGAATTGCAGCATCTTGAGGAAGAGAAAGAGTATGTTGGAGGGGCAGAGATGGATCAAGGAAGGAAGGAGACCAGGCTGCCTGTCTCTTGGGTTGGGGGACCCCAAGAAACCACTGCTCCTTCTGAGCCGCTGGCCTGGCCACGTCCAGGTCCATGCTGGAGGGGCCTGGACATAGCGGCTGGATGCATTGAGAAGGTGTGCTGGATGAGGCCCCCACGCCTGAGGTTTGCTGAGTTAAGGCAGCCTGTGAATGAGACCAGCTGGACTCTATGAGCGCCAGGGGCCTGTTCAACTTGTGGCTGGCTCCCTGGGCCTAAGGAGGGGACAAGTGACTGCAGACACATGGCCCACATGGACCACTGGGGTGGTGCCACTCGGGGAAAAGAGACTAGATCCCAAGCCCACAGCTCAGGTGTGAGGCTCACAGCCAGCTGCAGGGGTCAGGGGCCTGACTGCCCCCCTAGCACCTGTATGCCAGGTCTGTGCTAGACCAAGACCTCCTGGATCCTCAGCAGGCCGTGAGGAGAGAGGCCTGCCCAGGGAGGCCCTTGGAGAGGCAGAGCTTGGGCTGGCCCTGCCCCTCTGCCCATCCTGGTGGCTGTCTCCCTACGGCACCCTCCCCCAACCCCAGAGCTTTGGGTGGAGACCGCGCATCAGCCTCCTCAGGGGAGGACAAAGGACCAGGTCTATCTGGTCACTTTACTATCGGACAGGTTTTAACACCTCAGGGAGGATGGTCAGAGACCCTGGACTGAGGCCCTTTAGGAACCCTAGAGGGGGCAGCTCTCTCACGTCTGAGCCTCAGCTTCTCTTTGAGACACATAAGGGGACAGCTCAGGACAGGAGAAAGCACAGGGGCTTTGACATTTTCAAAAAACTGGGTTCAGGCCAGGTGCAGTGGTTCACACCTGTAATCCCAGCACTTTGGGAGGCCAAGGCAGGAATGCTGCTTAAGGTCAGGAGTTTGAGCAGCCTGTGCAACAGGGCAAAATCTCATCTCTATAAAAAATAAACATTTTTTTAAAAATTAGCTTGGCATAGTGGTGCACACATGTAGTCCCAACTACTTGGGAGGCTGAAGTGGGAGGACTGCTTGAGACCAGGAGGTTGAGGCTGCAGTAAGCCAAAATCATGCCACTGCACTCCAGCCTGGGCAACAGAGAGAGGGCCTGACTTTTTAAAAATAATAGTAAAAAATAATTTTTTGCTGGGCACGGTGGCTCACACCTGTAATCCCAGCACTTTGGGAGGCCGAGGCGGGTGGATCACGAGGTCAGGAGATCAAGACTATCCTGGTTAACACGGTGAAACCCCGTCTCTACTAAAAATACAAAAAAAAAATTAGCCAGGTGTGGCGGCGGGCACCTGTAGTCCCAGCTACTCGGGAGGCTGAGGCAGGAGAATGGCGTGAACCCAGAGGCAGAGCTTGCAGTGAGCTGAGATCGCACCACTGCACTCCAGCCTGGGCGACAGAGCGAGACTCCGTCTCAAAAAAATAATAATAATAATAATAATAATTTTTTAAAAACTGGGTTAAAATCCTGATTCCACTTGTATGACCTCGGGCAAGTCACCCTGCCTCTATCCTCAGTTTCCTCATTTGCAAAACTGGAGCTACACTGTGCACCACCAAGGCTAGCTAGAGATTCAACGGGAGCACACAGCTAAGGAGCAGACCGCCCTAGGTGCACAGTGAACGCTGGCCTCCTCTCTCTGCTTATTTTTACTCGGCTTAAATTTATTTGTACATCCCCAACCACCACCTGTGTCACTAACTCGCTGTGGTGACCTCATATCAGACCTTTCTCTCTCTGGTCTTCATAGCATTTGGAAGTTGAGGGGACTTGAAGTTTCAAGTCTTGAGCCCACATTCTCATGCAATGACAAACTAAGACTTCCAAGGTCAGCACCAAAGCAGAGCTTTAGTCTCGAGGTGATCCAGCCAGAGACTCATCCCCGGGTCCTGGCTCTCCCCAACACCCCACTATGAGACCTTGAACAAGTCCCGTCCCCTCTCTGGGCCTCAGTTGCCCATCAGAATCATGAGGGGTGGGGTCAGGTATTTTCTGAGGGCCCCTCTTATTCTGTTATTTGTCGGGTAAGGGATTCTATGAGTTGGATTGGCAGGGCTGCAGCTCTGGCCACCTGGGTGACTTATCTAAGAAGTCAGCTGATGGCTCACCTCGTCCCGGGTCACACCTCCCTGCCTGTGCCCGTGACTCTCTCCTTCTCCACTGGCGAGTCCCTTTGTTCACACTACACATATTGATTGCACACCACTGTCACCTCTGATAGGAAGTGTTTTCTGACCTCTAGCCCCCAGGTAAAATTCACCTCTCTCTTCTTCATGCCTCCCAGGCCCCAGGCACACTCAGTGTCAAACACAGAGCACTCTATTGTCTTTATATGTTTGCATGTGTGTCCTGGGAGCTTCTTGAGGACAGTGTCTGGGCCTGATCCAGGCCTATATCCAGCATTGGGCCTGGGGCACAGTTGGCAGAGTAAGAATCTATTGAGGAAGGAAGGAGGGAAGGATAGAAGGAAGGAAGGAAGGAAGGAAGGAAGGAGGAAGGAAGGAAGGAAAGGGAAGGAAGGAAGGCAAGCTCCAGTCCAAGGCCAATGGCGGCCATCATGCCTCGCCCTTGTCTCTTGCTGAGAGCCCGTCCCTTACCCAGCAAGCAGCCCAGGCCCACCTGGCCACTGGAGTCACTAATGAGCATTGATTCCAATCGGACACATCCATCATGCCGCTCAAGCTCCTTTCCTTAAAGAACATTAGGGAGCAAATGTATCATTGGTGACTGGAGGCCCAATAAAGCAGGCACCTCGCGAAATTTAGTATTCAACTCATAAAGGCCTTAAAAGCATTTTTCAATTATGAATGGCCTGGGGGGAGTCATTCTTTCTTCGCCGGGGGATGAATAAAGATGGAAAATAATAGCATATCAATATTGTTGCAACTTAGGAGGATTAATCTGGAAGAGTTAAAGGCGTTGCGTCTCCTTGCTGCCTGCGTGCTCAGGTGCATGGAGAAGGACTTGGTCAAGGTGACCTTTACCAGGACCCCTGGAGGCAGGCTAACCTCCCAGTGGGTCAACACTTCAGATGCCTTGACCCTCTCTTTACCTCCCCTGCGGTCTCACCCCAGAACATCCTCTGGCTCTGAGCCATTCCTCTTACCCACACGAGGCCTCACAGGCTGGCCTTGTCATGACAATCACCAAGATTTGTACCATGATTAGGGTTTGAAGGGGTCTTTATGCTGACTGTGGTGATGGTTACTCTAGCGTGCATGTGATAAAATATCATAAAACTACACTCTCCAAAAAATAAAGTGCATGTAAAAGCTGGGTGAAGGGGACATTTCTGTACTATTTCTGCAACTTTGTGGGAATCATACTATTTCAAAATAAAGACATTATAATCAAAAATATTAGGCCGGGCGCAGTGGCTTACGCCTGTAATCCCAGCACTTTGGGAGGCCAAAGCGGGTGGATCACCTGAGGTCGGGAGTTCAAGACCAGACTGGCCAACATGGAGAAACCCCGTCTCTATTGAAAATATAAAAATTAGGACATGGTGATGCACGCCTATAGTCCCTGTCACTCAGGAGGCTAAAGAAGGAGAATCGCTTGAATCCAGGAGGTGGAGGTTGCAGTGAGCCAAGATTGTGCCACTGCACTTCAGCCTGGTCAACAGAGCAATACTCTGTCTCAATAATAATCATAATAATTAATGATTAATTAATAATTAAATAATAATTAAATAATGATTAATTAATAATTATATAATAATTAAATGATAATGATTAAAAGTATAAGTAAATTTAAAATTTGAAAAGCTGTTTTTGCAAGGGCAAAGTCCTGGGCCTCCCCTGGCAGAAGCATAAAAAGGCTCAACAGCTTTAGGAAAAAATTTTGCATTGCCTGGTATAGTAGGCAAAATGAAACTCCACCCCACCCCCAAAGGTGTGCATATTCGAATCCCCAGAACCTATGACTACCTTAGGTTACATGGCCAAAGGGAATCAATGTTGCACATGAAATTAAGGTTGCTTAACAGTCGACTTTGAGATGGGGAGATTGGATTATCTGGTGGGCCTAATGTATTCACGAGGGTTTTGTAAGGGGAAGAGGGAGAAAGAAGAGTCAGAGAAAGATTTGAAGATGCTACACTGATAGCTTTGAAGATGGAGGAAGGGGTCATAAGCCAAGGCATTCAGGCAGCCTCTAGACATTTAAAAGGGCAGAGAAACTTTCTCCTCTAGAGCCTCCAGAGGAACTCAGCCCTGCTGACTCCTGGATTGGCCCAGTGAGATCAAATTTGGACTTCTGTCTCTGAAACTGTGAGATAATAAGTGTGTTCTTTAAAAACCACTAAGTTTGTAGTAATTTATTAGAGCAGGAATAGGAAACTAATGCACCTAGTAAATAATATTTTTGAGTTAAATATGCACCCTAAGACTCAGCAATTTCACTCCTAAAGAAAATCTTTAGTCTGCATTAGGCTACAGCCGTGGTGTGGAGACACATACAAGAATATGTATTGTAGCATTTTTTGAAGTGATTCAACTAGAAACAATTCAAAGGTCCATCAACAGGGGATGATACTCCATCCTGTTATATTCCTACAACAGAATATTACACAGCAGTGAAAATGAATGAATTATAACTATACACAATGTCAAATGAAAGAAGCAAATCACATAAAAAGACATAGAGTGAAATTTACTTATATAAAGCTCAAAAATAGGCAAAACTTGAAAAGCATATTGCTACGGGCTTTTTAAAAAGTAAAACTGTAAGCAGAAAAAAGAGATGATTAATACAAGATTGAATATGCTGGCCATCTCTCGGGAGAAACATAATAAGGGATCGAGATGCACATGGAGCATCTAAAGTGCAGTGATTTCTTAAACTGAGTGATGTGAGCGCAGGTGTCTGTTTTATCATTATTATTATTTTAATAGAGATTTCTTACATTAATTATGTACCATTATAGCTTAAACTGTAGATGCATATTTATACATCCTTTTGAGTGGTTTGTATAGTTTATAACAAAATAAACATTATTTAAGTGTCCTTGCTTTTGAACATTTATTTCCTCTGTCGTTACACTGTGAGAAAGACAGGATAAGGTCCTTTACCTTCATTTTATAACTGGGAAAATTGAGGCTCTGAGGGGTTAAATGATGTACGGAAGCCCACCTGCCTACTTCCCAAGCCTCATCTCTACCCACTCACCCCATTTCTCTGTACTCTGACCTGACTCAGTTCAAGGAAGCAATGAGACACCCAAGAGAGAAAATAGGAATTTCTTCCTGGTTTTGAATTTCAAAAAAGGTAGTCCAAACCTCAGGTCATGGAGAAATTTTGGCGATTGTATAAAGAGTGAGAGCAAACTCTCCTATCCCTCAGATTATGTACTGATCCCTGGACTGATGTAAGTGGAGATGTGTGCAGTGGGCATACAAGGCTTGTGGGGAGTCAGAAGCAGTGGAGTTGTGTGGAGATTGTAGCTCCCTAGAAAGGTGGACCCTATGTTATATTTCTCCCAGGCCAGGTACTGGGGAGGACAACAGAATGCAGATGGTTTCGTGGGATCTGAAAAAAATCTAGAATTCTCATTCCCAGGGAGAATCCAGGGAAGCAGTAAAATCCCAGAGTGTAAATGGTGGATGGTTTGTGGGATGGTAGGACCATGGATAGCTTCATCAAGGTTCCCAAAGCTGGTTTTGTGTGGAAGGCACAAATAACCAAAATCTGAAGTGAAAAGGAGACATCACTACAGAGCTTACAGATATTAAAAATATTTTAGGCCAGGCACGGTGGCTCACACCTGTAATCCCAGCACTTTGGGAGGCTGAGGCAGGATCACTTGAGGTCAGAAGTTCAAGACCAACCTGGCCAACATGGTGATACCCCATCTCTATTGAAAATACAAAAATTAGCAGGATGTGGTGGTGGGCACCTGTAATCCCAGCTACTTGGGAGGCTAAGGCATGAGAATTGCTTGAACCCAGGAGGCGGAGGTTGCAGTGAGTCAAGATCATGCCATTGCACTCCAGCCTGGGCGACAGAGCAAGACTCTGCCTCAAAAAAAAAAAAATAATAATAAATAAATAAATAAATAAAATATTTTAAAATTAATAAGTTATTGTACAAAGTTTTCCAATAATAAATTTGATAATTTAGATGAACTGAAAAAATTCATATGTACAAAGGTTGTTATAGTCACAACTATACTGGATATTTCCCCCAATAATGAGAGGTTTGGTTTAACATTTTAAGATCAATTATTATAATTGATCATATTACTAGAATAAGAAAAATAAAAGATAAAATCATACAATCATCTCAGTAGTTTTTTTAAAATCATCTGATGACTCAACATTCATTCATGATTTTTAAACTTTTAAAAATGTAAAAAAGAAGGAAATTTTCTTAACCTGATAAAACTGATCTATATGAAACCCCAGCATACATTATACCTAAAGGGTAAAATACTGAGAATCTTCCCCTGAGATTGCTAATGAGGCAGTCGTGTCTGCTATCACTTTTATTCAACATTATACTGAAAATTCTAGTCACAATACTAAGGTAAGTAAAAGAAATAGGCTGGTTATGGTGGCTTGTGCCTGTAATCCCAACTACTTGGGAGGCTGGGACAGGAGAATCACCTGAGCCAAGGAGTTCTGGGCAACATAGTAAGACCTCCATCTCTTAAAAAAAAAAATTAACAATTTTTTTAAATTAAAAAAGAAAAAGAAATAAGAAGATCTAAGGATTATAAAGGAAGAAGGAGACATTGTGGTTGTGTCCATAAAAATTCTAAAGTAGGCCAGGCACAGTGGCTAACGCCTGTAATGCACTTTGGGAGGCTGAGGTTGGTGGATCACCTGAGTTCGGGAGTTTGAGACCAGCCTGACCAACATGGAGAAACCCTGTCTCTACTAAAAATACAAAATTAGCCAGGTGTGGTGGCGCATGTCTGTAATGCCAGCTACTCAGGAGGCTGAGGCAGGAGAATCGCTTGAACCAGGGAGGCGGAGGTTGTGGTGAGCTGAGATCGCACCATTGCACTCTAGCCTGGGCAACAAGAGTGAAACTCTGCCTCAAAAACAAAAAAAAAAATTCTGAGGTAATTTATAAGTAATTAAAATTAATTGGAAGATTTAGCAAACAATTGTATTTCTATATATCCATAACAATAATTAGAACATAAACTATAAAAATATATAATTTATAACAGAACCAAAAGTATTCAAAATAAATTTCAAAGGAGATGTATAAGACCTATAAACAGAAAACTATAAAACAGTATTCAAAGAAAGGACCTACATCAATGGAAGAATATACCATATTCATGGATTAGGAGACTCAATATTTTAAAAACCATCTATTCTCCATAAATTAGTCTACAATCTAAATCCAAATCTCAGCAGGTTTTTTTTTGTTGTTGGAAACAGACAAGTTAGTTTTAAAAGTTTTTATAAAAAATGCAAGGTTCAAGAATAGACAAGATGATCTTGAAGATCTTGAAGAAGAGCAAAGTTAAAGAACTTAACCAGAAAAAATCAAGACTTATTATAAAGTAACCTAGGCCGGGTGCGGTGGCTCAAGCCTGTAATCCCAGCACTTTGGGAGGCCGAGACGGGCGGATCACGAGGTCAAGAGATCGAGACCATCCTGGCTAACGTGGTGAAACCCCGTCTCTACTAAAAAATACAAAGAACTAGCCGGGCGAGGTGGCGGGCGCCTGTAGTCCCAACTACTCCGGAGGCTGAGGCAGGAGAATGGCGTAAACCCGGAAGGCGGGGCTTGCAGTGAGCTGAGATCCGGCCACTGCACTCCAGCCCGGGCGACAGAGCGAGACTCCGTCTCAAAAAAAAAATTAAAAAAATAAATAAATAAAGTAACCAAGACAGTGTGGTATTAAGGTATTAATGTAAGGAAAGAAAAATAGACCAATGGAATATATTGCACATATTGTACACCTGTTTGTGACTGGGGTTTTCACCCACTGCACAGTCATAAGTGACATAAGGGCATCTAATGAGTGTCCTTTGACTTGGTCTTAGGATTAGTAATGCTTCCTTGATGAAATGATGATAGACCTGAGATCTCAATTTAAAACAGAGCATTTGCAAAGATTCTGTGGTTATAGGAAACCACCTCCCAGGTTCAAGTGATCCTCCTGCCTCAGCCTCCCAAGTAGCTGGGACTACAGGTGCGTCACCACGCCTGGCTTATTTTTTGTATTTTTAGTAGAGACAAGGTTTCACTATGTTGGCCACGATGGTCTCGCTCTCCTGACCTCATGATCTGCCCGTCTCGGCCTCCCAAAGTGCTGGGATTACAGGCATGAGCCACCACGCCTGGCCCAGCAGGTGACTTTTTAGAGACATTCAGGGGTTCCCCGGCTAATGTAAAAGGCACAGAGACCTTCCTCCACCATGTTCTGTGCTACCCTCTCCCCTGACTTTCTCAATGGAGCATTTCTTCCTGAAGTCCCAACCTGCCCCTCCAGGATACAAAGGTCACCAAAATGTGGTGGCTCTTGGCCATCAAGTCAAAAAACAAAAAAAGAAAAGAAAAAGTAACTTAAGTCCTAATGTCACATACAAGCTGGCCTTAATATCAGAGGGAGATGTCTTTCTCTTTAAGCAGGGCAGGCCCTTTGGGAGTGGAGTTAAGCAGCCTGCATCTCTGGGTGGCAGAGAGAGCCCAGAGGAACCAGAAGGCCAAGGCCTATGAATCCCAGGAAATAGGCTCTGTTGTTCGTGTGGACTCATAGGCAGAGAGAAGAACACTCAGCCTTTTCCTCCCTGGCAAGTGAACACACTTCACAAAGACTTAATAATGGGTGGAAGGTCCTCACTCCTCCACCTTTTCGGTCATAGGCCACTTTAACTCTCACCTCGACCAGAGAGACTGTCTTCTCGCCGGTCTCTCCAGTTCCACTTTTAGCCCTCATATTAGTCAGGCCAGGCTGGGCTGTGCTGACTCAGTGGCTGGCTTGAAGGAACAAAGATTTCTTTCTGTCCATTGCTGGTCAGGTGCAGCTCTGATCCATGTCATTCTCACTCTGAAACCAGGGTGGATGGAACCTCCTTAGAGAACACTACAAGTTGTTTTGGAGGAGGGGAAGGAGATGTTGCAAAATCATGCAATGCCCTAAAGCTTCTGCCTAAAAGTAGCACACGGCACTTCTACTCACACTTCATTGGCCACAGCAAGTCATATGACTAAACCTGATGTCAGTGAGGTAAGAAAGCAGGATCCTCCCACAGGAAAGAGAAGCAAATAGTTGAGGAGAAACGAAATCATCATGTCCCCTGCTTCAAACCTCCACTTTTCCTCACACTTAGGATAAAACCCCAGCTCCTGCCAGGCCTGGCCCTGCCTCCTGCACTCCTCATTCTCAGTTCCTCTCCTGCTTCCCACTTGCTCCAGCAGCCTGCCGAATATGCAAGCTCGTTCCCACCACAGGGCCTTTGCACAGGCTGCTCCCCAGGCCCAGGTCAATGCTTTAATCCAACTCTCCCCAGGCCTGCCTTTTCCCATAGTTTAGGGTTCAGCTTAAATGTCACAGAAGAGAGGCTTCCTTGACCATCCTGTTATTCCTTCCCATATTACTCTGTTTATGCCCTTTCTAACACTAATCAAGTTGGAATTCGCTTGTTTCTGTAACAGCTTCATTACGTATTATGTGTTACACTCACACACCAGAACACAAGCTTCTCAGGAGTGCACGTATCTGTCCTGTTCGCCACGGTACCGCTCTCTCAGCAGGAGCTCAGCAAATGTTGGTGGCACAAATGAAAGAATTGGGTTGAGACAGGAGGAGCCAAGCCTGGTCCCGAGATCCCGGTGCATTTCAGCATCACGAACCCTTCCCACGCCTAGGGTGGCATTGCAGGGTGTGCAGGGTAGAGCCCAAGCCTCCCTGTCCTCGCCCACACATGTCACTCCACTCACAACCAGAAGGTACATTATGTGCTGTTAAAAAAAACTACAAGCAGATGTGATCATTTTATCAGGTGGCCACTCTGGACTGGGTGCTGTGGTCTGCACCCTAACCACAGTGCCTGGAAGCCTGTGAGGTATCCTGATTTACAGATAGGGAAACAGGTTCAGAGCAGTTGGCAGATTTGCCTGCCCTGGCTGTGAGGGTCACAGCCAGAAAAACTGGAATTTTTGAACCTGAGACTGGTTCCAAGCAATGCCTGGGTGGGTCTTCTGTGCCACCTGACAGTTTTGGAAGCAGGGACTGTCTGCATAGCTGCAGGACACAGAATAATGGCCTCCAAAGAGCCCCATGTCTTGATCCCCGAAACCTGTGAATACATTACTCCCATGGCAAAAGGACTTCACGGATGTAATTAAGGCCCAAGATAGAAAGAGAATCCTGGGTTATTCCTTGTGATACATGGAATCCGCCTGGATGAGGGAGGCAGGTGTACAGAGTCAGCGAGAACAGGAGACACTAGGCTGGTGGCCTTAGGTACAGAGGAACGAGGTTGCCAGCCAAGAAAGATGGGCAGCCTCCGGAAGCTGGAGAAAGCACGGACACGGATTCTCCCCCAGCGCCTGCAGAGGGAATATGGCCCTGCTGGTCCCTGGATTTTAGTTCAGTGACACTTCTGACCTACAGACCTAGACAATAAGAGATTTGCGCTGTTCAAAGCCAGTAAGCCAGTGGTGACTTGTTTTGTTACGGCAGCAGTAGGAGAGTATACAAACCCCTCATTGTACTGGGGATGTATCCTGTCTCCCTAGTATCCGCAATTGAACCGCGGGTTCCCTGATCACAGGCACCCAGCAAATGGCAACGTGGCACACACAGGCATTTAATAATGACTCGGGGGCTGCGGTTCAACAGCAGTGGTGAGAGGGATTCAGTGAATCCAAGGGGAGGAAGCTTGAGAGGACATGTGGGTGAAACCAGACAAATAAGGTGGATGGAGCAGGATGCTGGCTGGAGAGGCCCCCCAACACTTGCCCCTGCGCTTCTGCAGAGAACCCAAACCCACTGCTGGAAGGAGCCCGCAGCTCGGCCAATGGTTCCCGTTTTACACACACAAATGCTGAGTCCCAGGGAGAGCAAATGGCGCCACAAAGGTCACTCAGCAAGCCGGTGGCCAAGACAGGATTTGACATTCCATCACGTGACTCCTGGCCCATCTTGTTCCCATGCCTGCGGCCAGCCCTGTCCCACCCTAGGTGGTGAAGACCTCCCTTGTTGAAGTAAGCAGGGGCTGGGGGCCAAGAGCAGGTGGGGGTCGGGGGGTTGTTGAGAATCCAAGCAAGCTCCTCACCCCAGAGCACCCCGGATCAGAGAATGTGATGAGACAGGGAATAGAGCCCCGGCTCTAGCGCCAGACCTGCTGAGGTGTGACTTGCAGCAAGCTCCTCTCTCTGAGCCTCAGTTTCCCCATCAAGGGATTGGACTTGATCTGCAGGGCCTTTCCTGGCTCTTGTGTGGCAGGCTCTGCCATCAGGCTGGCCTTGCTCTCAGCCCCTGTACCTGACACCCCGCTAGGCCCCTGCAGTTTCTCAGCCAGCTCAGCTCCTCTCCAGGCTCTGGCCTGCACCAGCGGGGCTACAGTGGCCCCATCCCCAACCCAGAGCTGAGAGACAGGTGTTTCCCACCCTGTCCTGACTTTGCCCCACCCCTCCCTTTTACCTACCAGCACAGTCAAGCTTCCAGCCTAGCCTCCCTGGGGCGTGAGCCCCAAAAACTGGGATTCTCAACCCCGAGGGTAGTGGGTGGGCTCACATTACTCAATGTCAAGTAGGATCTGGCCACAATGCCCGAGTCTCTCCTGCCCCCAACTCCCCATCACTGGGCCATCCTTGCCCCCGTCTCAGACCCTCTACGACCATCGCCCACCTGGGCCCCAGCCTTTGCCCTGTTCCCTACAGCCTGGCCTAGGCTGTCTCCTAAGGCCTCAGAAGCCTTCAAGTTCCTCACAACCCCAGCATCTTGGTATCCTTCAACCACAGAGACTGTCCAGCTCCCTAAACCTCTCAAATCCCATCCCTGTAGAGAAGCCTACAAAGAAGTGAGTCCTACTACAAAAATCAATGCACAGAGAGGGTCGGCAATTGCCTGGAGATCACACAGCAAACGCATGAAGCTCCAAAATTCAATGTCTTCATCTGAGACCATTCCTTAGCCCTGCTACCCCTGCCCAGGAACTTCCTCCAACAGCCTGAAGGACAGGGAGAGCAGCCAGCCCCGCTGACCGATGTCCAAGACCGCAGTGATGCTATTCCTTCCTCGAGTGAGCTCTGCCCGCCCTGTGCCAGATTTAGCCATTTAATGCAACCAGACCTGCTCCGTCCCTGCCTCTGAGATTAGCTCTGGACCGGGGCTTTGAATGCCTGCCCAGAGATACTCAGCTTAAAACACCAGGAACAAAAAAAAAAAAAAAAAAATCGACCACATTTAATGGAGCCGTCAGCAGGCAGGTCTGAATCGTCCATTATGTGGCCCTGCCCGCCTAGGGAGCCCAGCCACGTGGCCACCAGACCACAGCATTAAGGCGACATCAGCCTGCAGGCCAGGCGGGGGAGGAGCCACCAGGGTTTTTGGCCTGGGGCGCTTGCCTCTCCATCCTCAAGGCCCAGGGCCCCAGGGATTCTTGGTGCCACTCAACAGGCGGCAAGACAGCAGCTCTCATGGGCTAAATCGACCCCTTCTGGTCTCAGGGCTCCACTCCTAGATACACCCTGGGTATGTGTCTAAGGCCTGAGACTCCCTCTGTTGCAGAAGTCGAGAGAGCATCACTGTCTGTCCCTCAAATGGTGCCCTGGCTAATGCCTGAGGTGCCACTATTGTTGCTACTTCCTTGTGCTATTTAAAAATTGCCATTGTTAACATCCAAGTTGCTCTAGACACTATCTTCTAAAATGTGTTCCAGGAAACATTAATCTCTCAAGATGCATAGAAAACAAAAAGAGGAGGGAGGGCTCCACAGCCAAGAAAGTTTAGGAAGCACTGCAAATGCTAGTCCCCTTTTGGAGAGTTACAAGTCTAGTAAATGCTCTGAGGAATCCTGCAATCGAGTTGAATTTTCTTTAACCCACTCCCCAGACTTGCTCATTACAGAACCCTCCCCTTATCTTGACAGAGCATCTATTAATATGCTGAAAGCCTAGTATACTGGGGAAAACCCTTTAGGAAATGACATTTTAGGGGTTTGAGTCCCTCTCCTTCCCCTAAGCCCCAACTGTGGTCAGAAGCTCCAATGATGAGGCTGGTCAAAGCCAGTGAAGAGAGGAAGGGTGACTTCAGCCTTCAGTGACAGGTGAATGTAAGGGTCACCGTCACAGGCTCACCCAGAATTGAGGAAGGGAACAGAGATCCATCCACGCCTAGATGCAAGGAGGGCCTCATGCCACATGGTGAGAAGAGCATGTGGGGTGCCCTCTAGTCCCCACCCCACCCAACTCTGGTAGAGTAGGGATTTAGCCATGGAAGAAAGTTCTTACGCTCTTGTTAGAGCTGGCTCTCAGAAGCCCGAACACTGAAACTTCTGCTCCCTGAAGATTTCTTCTGCAAATTCACAGGCTGCCTAGTTTTCTTGCAGAAGCCCCGACCAAGACAATGGAGGCCTGGATTCTGCTCCTGCTTTTCCTAGTGGCCTGCTATGTGACCCAAGGAAGGCCTTCGATCTGTCTGTGCTGGTGCCCATAGGTCCGAACCCCAGGGACCCCACTGCATGGACACGCATCTTCTGCTGCTCTCCCAGGAATATTGGGCTGATTGTGTGAGGTGTCCTGAGCTCCCACCAGCCAAGGTTTATGAAATACCTTCTCTGTGTCAGCCCTGTGCAAGGTGCTAGAACCTCAGTTTACCCCCTTCTGCAAAGCCATGATTGTCTTACTGAAGGCCAGTCTGTAGCTCCAGTTGCTGCGGTCTTCAATGAAGATAAGTAATTTGGTAAACGTGGATCTCCTGTGAGAGAAGAAAGCAAATGGGACGTCAAAGCTCCTTTTAGGTACGTTTCCAGGGCCACAGACCTCATGCAGCGTGGCAGATTGTATTTCCAAAGATGGCCATAACAGTTTCCATCCCACATGCTCTTCTCACGCTGTGACATGACCTCTGTTCCCTCCCTGGATCCTGGTTGGGCCTGAGACAATGGTGGAACACACACTATGTGACTTTGGAGGCTAGGTCGTAAAAAGCGACACAGCTTCCCCTTGGCCCTGTTGGGATGCTCCATTTTAGAACCCAGACACCATGATATCAGGAAACCCAGGCCACCTGGAGAGCCCGCATGTAACAGGCTGAGCTGAGCTGCAGCAGATGCCAGCCTCAGACATAAATTTGAGAAAGGCTTCAAAATGACTCCGGCCCCAGCTGCAACCTGACCACAACTGCATGAGAAACCTGAGCAAGAACTGACCACCTGAGCCCAGTCAACATCCAGAAAAGAGAGATAATAATACAATGATTGTCATTGTCTTAATCTGACTGAATGGGGGAATGATATTTTGTGAGTAGTAGACACTAGGAATATGCGGCAAGAAGCTTCTTGCAAATCACCTTTGCAGGACTGAGGACGGCCTGCTACACCCTGGAGTGTCCCTCTCTCTATTCTATCCTTTGCTGAACCAAAGGATGCACGCAGCTCTCTGTTACATGATAACAGTCCACACCAACTGGCTGAAACGCTGGAAAGCCCATGCCCCTATAAGGTCCGGGCTATGAGGAGTGCTGTTGGCCTCAGCCCCTGCAACTCCTGTTAAAACTCATTTCCTGAAAACAGAACATCTGAATAAAGTATGGACTTCAGTTAATACTAATACATCAATGATGATTCAGTAATCATGACAAATGTACCATACTAAGATATATTAATAATAAAGGAAACAGGGCGGGAGCTATACAGGAATTCTGAACAATCTTCAAAATAATTCTGGAAATCTAAAACTGTTCTAAAACAAGAAGTTTAGAAAAATCATTGATTTCTGGCTAATTAGAGTAACTCCCCACATTGAGGACATGTCAGCCTCATGCCAGTGTTTGACATACGTCCCTATGATGTCCAAAACATCCTGCCGGTTGGAGATCATGAGCCCTACTCCACAAATGAGGAAATGAAGGCTCAGAGAGGTTGAGTGCCTTGCCCAAGGCTGCACACCTGGCATGGGATGGGAAGGGCCATGACTGGAGGCAAAGCTCACTGACTTCCCCTCCCCAGGCCACCTCTCTCTCCTGGGGAAGCTGAAGCAGGGAAGAGAGTCACCCATGGAGAGCACCCAGGCCTAGGCCCCATCTTGATTCTGTCCTTCACTGGCTGTGTTTCTATGAGCAGCTTTCTTTACCTCTCTGAGCCTCAGTTTCCTCATCTGAGAAATGGGATGCAGATGCAGGGTTTTTATGGGGAGTAAAGAATATACAGGTACTGTGTTTCCATCATGAGATGATCCGTGCCCGCTTTGCCAAGAGGGTACCCAGAGTGGATCAGTGACCAGTCTGACATCCTTCCAGCTTCATAACCTGGGATGCTGTGAATCTGTCTCCGTAATTGTTCAATGCTCGGCCAGTGGTCTGGAGTCCAGACAAGGCCAAGGACCAGAGGTTGGCCAAACTCAGCCTCTGGGTCCCCTAAGCAAACTGTCCCCACTCCCTCCGGATGGAGTCCTCTCCCCAGGCACACAAAGCCTCCACCAGGCAGAAGTTTCCATCCTGGCTAAGCTGCCTCCACTGAAGGCACCTGATGGAGGATTCTAAAGGAAAACTCCTTCCCTTCCTCCTTTTCAATTCACTTCCACATTTACCGCCAGGATGTGCCGTCCCTCCCACTTGCACCTCAGGGTCCAGTTTCTACCTTTCTCCACCCCTCTCTGAGCCTGGGAGACTGACCTGAAAGGGCGACATCAATATACCCCACACCCTGCGGTTCCCGTTGGGTTCGGCTGCTGGAGTCACAGGCAGGAGACTGGAGAGGAAGGCAGAGAAATTGGAGCTCACAGAGACCGACCCAACATCCCAGACTGGGAAAGCTGGAAGGGCACTTGAAACTTGTGTCCACCCCCACCAATGAGGCTTCTGGGGCCCAGAGAGGGAAGTGGGCCCTGCCCAGGGTCACACAGGGAGCAGGTAGCTGGCTAATTCTCAGTCGAGTCAACATTTGTGGGTGGGGAGGATGGAGAGGCAGCAAGAAAGATGCGACCCTGGGTCCCCAGGGAGCTGGAGCTCCAGGAGAGAGGAGCAGGCTGAAGGGCACTTATTCCAGCTCTCTCAGCCTTTGAAGTCACCCTCCCCAGCCCCTCCATTTGGGATGGATACTCCTCAACAAAGATTCAGACCACTCACTCACCCCTACCCCAACCCCAGGCTGCTATCTGTGGATAAACCTCAGCCATCAGGCAGGACAATGGTGTTGGGTGTCTAACTCTAGAGCTAGTTCAATTCCTGACTCTACTGCAGACCCGCTGTGTGTGAGCTCCGGCAAGTGACTTAGCCTTTGGTGCCTCCGTTTCCTCTTCTGTAAAGTGGGATAACAACAGTGCCTGCCTCATGGGGCTGTAAGGATGACATGAGTTGAGACTTATAAAATTCCAAAGCTGTATCTGGTCCTCAGCAAGTACCCATGACTCCCAGGACCCACCACCACCCCTAGGTCAGAGCCAAGCTGGAAGGGGCTTGGGGTGGGCCAGTCCAACCTGCCAGAGCACAGGTGCTGAAACAGAGCCCCTTGGCTAGGCCCCTCTCAGCTCCCTGCCCAACCTTGTGCACTTGAGGTGTGCTGGGAAGGGTGGGAAAACGGGGGCTCTACTTCCTGCCCCCTACCTCTGCCTCTTCACTGGGGCCACCTCCAGAGTCAGCCTTAGCAGCTCCTAGAAGTCCCCACAGCCTAGATTTGGGGCTGGAGCCAGATCGCTCTCTGTTCCTATCCACTTCCTGAGCCAAGAGGCCCACCATCATGCCACAAGTCTGTGACCCAGGACATGCCTGCATCTACCCAGCATTCATTTACTGAGCACCTACTGTATGCAGATCCTACAGTGGGCATTAAGGAGACCTCAGAGACTAGAAACATGGGTCAAGGAGACAGACAAGAAAACAGACAGATGTAACCCCCGTGGTCGGTGCCAGGATATGGCCCGTGGGTGCTGAGGAAGCAACTGGCTCAGCTCGGGGGGGCAGGGGTTAGAGGGGGCTGGTCAGCCTCCCCTGGGCTGGGGGGTGGTATTTGGTGCAAAGACATAAAAGATGTATTCGAGCTAATTAGATTCCTTTATTCTTTTAGTCAACAAATATTAATTGAGTACATGTTATGAACCTAGCACTACTCTGGATGATGTCGAAATGGCAGTGAACAAAATGGATGAGGTTCCTGGAGACAGTCAATAAACCCACAAGTAGATGAAACAGCAGGTGTTGATGGGCTCAAGAAGGAAGATGAAGCAGGAACAGATGGATGGGAGGGAGAAGGGAGGACAGGCAGGAGCTGTTTGGGATCAAGTGATCAGGGAAGGCCTCTGTGGGAAAGAGCGTTGGGCAGAGGCCTGAGGGAGTGAGGGAGCACCACGTGGCATCTAAGGGCAGGGTGTCCTAGGCAGAGGGAACAGCCAGGGCACAGGCCTGGGAGTGTGCAAGCATGGCCCACAGGAGGCAGTGCAGGGTGTGTGGCATAGCTAGGGTCGGCGTGTGTACCAGAGCAAGTGGGGAGGGGAAAAGGGGAGGAAGGGCTGAGTAACAGCAGGTTGGAGAGGGACTTTGGAAGGTAAGAAGACTGGGTTTTCTCCTGGGGGCAGTGGAGGCTTTGGAAGCATTTAGTGAGCACTTGTGCTTCTCTTGTTCATGCCAAACAGCGACCCAGATCTCCTGTCCTGCATGGCAGGGAGGCGTGGGGTAAGGGTGGTCGTCCCTGCCTACCCATTCCCCAATACCACCACACGCTGGTTGTGCTCAAACCTCCACCTGGGAAGACCAAGCCTCCCCACTCCACCCTGAGCCATGGCCAAATGGCTCTCAGATCCACACAGGACAGAGGCAGGTGTCAGACCACACCAGGGCCAGTATGTTTGAGGGACACACTCCGAGGTCTGGGCTGACGATGCCTCCACTCACAGGTCAGAGCAGACCTGACAAAGGGAAGGAACTAGGAACCTTGGGTTCTGTTCTGACCCTGCCCCCAAGTCCCCATGAGCCTGGGGGAGCCCCGTCCCCTCCCTGGATATCAGTTTCCCCATGAGGACACCTCCAGGTCTTCAATGCCACAACCCCACCTTGTCCTTCTGTCTCCACAGCGGACTTGCTTCTGGGTTTGACCTTCCCAAGACAGCGCTCCAGGGCTGCCCTCCCAGAGCCTCTAGAAGCATCCACTCCATTTGGGCCACTCACTCCAGGGAGGCTTGAGGCCTCTGTTAAAGAGCCACACTCCAGAGACCTGCATCTCCCTAAGGCTCCTGGAACCTAGTCCCCCCTCCCACCACAATGCCCAGCGCCCCTCCCCTGCCCTTCTGTCACCGGCTCCAGCTGCAGGAGGGGCCTCTGCTCGTTCCACTGGAGGCTCGACCCCATGCTCATTTATTTCAGACATGACCTTTGATTTCTCGGGTAGAGTGTAAATTACATGTCGCCAGCATAAAATATTAAATCCAATTTATACTTAATTATTGATGCTATTATGTATTCTATAGTAATGGCATCAGAAATCTCAGCCCCCGTCCGTGCCCAGTAAATAGCTTTTTCACATTAGAGGCTCCTTGAGGTAGGAAATCTTGCTCCATTCCTTCTTAACTGTATGATTGATGATTATGGGGAAGTTCGTAAATAGTCTTCCAGAAATATTTCTCTGATCATCCGTAGCTCTGAAGGAAGGAGGGGGGCCTGTGCTAATTATCGGGGCGGTCGGGCGGATGCAGCGCGCCCCACCGCCATTTAGATGGGTGGGTTGAGGGTTGGCGAGATGGGGATGGTTTAAGCGAAACCATGCTGAGTGGTTTAAGGCAGAGCGGAGGAGGATCACAGCGGTTTTCTGAAGGCTTTAAGTCACATGTAATCTTCGCATGGACATTGGGGTTTTGTTTTTTATTGAAACATTAATAATTCTGGTTTCTTGTAAAATATTCATGGTTCCTGTTGCTGCATTCAAACCCACTCTTGGCCGCTGCTTTTAATTTCCAACTCAGCCCGTGCAGGCCTCTGCCGTCGACCACCCATTGCTCCCGTGCAATTTATTAAGTGGAGGTAACGGTGGCCATTGGGTGGTCAGAAAAATCGAGCTCAGGGTTTCTCTGCAGCAACTGGTCACAAGCCAGAAAGGCCTAGGAGCAGGCAAGGCTGCTACTGGGCAGGCAGAGTGAGCACTTCAGGACTGAGCATCTTTCCTGCTCAGTGGACATCGGAGAGCTGGGGAAGGCAGAGGCAGGGTGGAGGAGGAAAAGGGGGATGAGGAGGGAGGAAAAAAGCTGCCTAGATGGTGGGAGAGCATCGTGACAGCTCAGGGCAGGGAACAGCAGAGCAGAGCCACAAAGAGCCCAGGCTCTGACGAGAAATGACCAGGCTCCACTCTACCTCCAACTCGCTGTGTGACCTTGGCAAGCGGCTTCACCTCTCTGAGCCTCAGATTCTCCTCTGGAAAACAGGCTCTGCTCGGCCGATGGCAGCCTTGACAGCTGCAGTAGTGTTGCATCGGTGTTGTATGTTGGAGAGATTTTAAGAGACCTAGAAGTTTAGCCCCTTCTTTGACCAGATGAGGAACAAGGCCCAGAGACGGGAAGTGACTCACTCACGGTCCTGCCTTTATTACCTTGTGAACAAGATTCCATACCCTTTTCAACCTGAGCTCTGTAATTCAGAGTCTTTAAAAATAGTCAACATTCTGAGGAGCACGATTGCCTGAGTTCATCCATGAAGCCCTGCCCAACCACATCCCACGCCACCCCAAAAGAGCTATTACAAGGCCTGGCTGCCGTTGCAGCTGGGGTCCTGTCTCCCCCACCTCCTATCAGGGTCCGTCCACCAGGGTAGATGCAATTCGACGCAGGAACACTCCCACAGTTCCCTGGGGCCCTGGCTACTGGTGCAGCCCAGCAGGGGCTAAATATTAATAGAATCCCAGAATGTCAGCCCTGGAAGTGACCCCAGCAGTCAGCTGCCGTGCTCCATGGCTTTATGGGTGAGGAAACTGAGGCCCAGAGGTGTTAAATGATTTGCCAAACAGTGACACAAACACAGACACAGACACAGACACATGGACACAGACACGGACACAGACACAAACACAAACACAGACACAAACACAGGCACAGACACGGACACAAACACAGACAGACACACACAGACACACACAGACACAGACACAGACACGGACACGGACATGGACACAGACACACACAGACAGACACGGACACAGACACACACAGACACAGACACAAACACGGACACGGACATGGACATGGACACAGACACAGACACAGACACACACACACAGACACAGACATGTACACGGACACAGACACAAACAGACAGACACAGACACGGGCACAAACACAGACAAAGACACAGACAGACACAAACACAGACACAGACACAGACACAGACACAAACACAGACACAGACAGACACAGACACAGATACAGACACAGACGCACACAGACACAGACACGGACACAAACACAGACAAACAGAACCACAGTCCCCAATCCCTTAACCTACGGATCTCTATGTTGACTCTGCCTGTGGCGTGGTGGAGTGAGGAGAATTAGCCCCGAGACTGTCAGCAGGAGTGACCATAAGGCCACATAGATCGGGGCTCCAGCCAGAGGTGGCCACCACTTGCGTGTGTTTCCCAAGCCAGATCCAGCTCTCTGTGCATCTGTCTATAACCAGAAATCTGTGTATCCACAGCCGGGCGTGCTCGGATTCAAAGGGCCAGATGGTCTGTGCACAGATCCGACAAGCCAAACCCCTGTAGCCCCAGTCCAGGTGTCAACACATTGAACTGAGGGGCCAGGAAGTACCAGTGTCCCCAGGGGAGTGGGAGTCCTCGTTGCTCCAGGAGACAGGCGGGGATGTGACTCTCTGGCCCACCTGCCCCAGAGGCAGAAGGGTGGCCCACAGAGCCAGCCACAAAGCCAGGAAAGTGGCACACAATCCCTGAAGCCTGAGTTCCCCAAGTTCCCAGTTATCCCTGGAGCTTACAGGTTTCCTCCCTTTGGTCCTAAATTCAAATATATCTTGTTATAAGTAATACAGACAATTTAGGGAAAAAAGCAAAAACTACTCTAATTCCACCAGCAGAGATAAGCCCTCACCAAATTTTGTTAGGTTCCTTTTTTTTTTTTTTTTTTTTTTTTTGAGAAGGAGTCTTGCTCTGTCGCCCAGGCTGAAGTGCAATGGCGTGATCTTGGCTCACTGCAACCTCCGCCTCCTGGGTTCAAGTGATTCTCTTGCGTCAGCCTCCTGAATAGCTGGGATTACAGGCTTGTGCTAGCACGCCCGGCTAATTTTTTTGTATCTTTAGTAGAGTCCGGGTTTCATCATGCTGGCCAGGCTGGTCTCAAACTCCTGACCTTGTGATCTGCCCACCTCGGCCTCCCAAAGTGCTGGGATTACAGGCGTGAGCCACCGCGCCTGGCCCCAGGTTCCATTTTAAGTGCACTTCCATTATTTTCTTCCGTGCACTTAGCCTAAACTTTCCCTATTTTTTTTTTTTCTCATGTGAACAGAAACAGTAACAGAACATACCCTCCCTCTGGTTTGTACAGCTTCTGGCAGCTGCAGCACTGCCATTTCCAGATGAAGCACACTGCCAAATAGCAAAAGCTTGTCTGTCTTTCTTTGGGCCTCAGTTTTCCCTCTGGGCCAAGGGTGATCTCCACACACCCTACATCTCCACAGTGGCAGGGAGGCTTCCAGAACTGTGAGGACATCCAGAGGGGCTCCTGGGTTTCTCTTTGATGTTCCCAGTCTAAAATTCAAAGGGATGTGTCCCTTCTGTGGGACAAGCCAGCAAGCCTTGACTCTTGCAGAAGCAGATGAGGGAGCCTGGGATCTGGGTGACTGGGATCTCACAGGGAAGACACAGAGTCCAGACTGTGGCCTTGATTCGTTTAAGCGTGTTGGAAGAGGCAGCAGCAGACCCAAGGTCTGCTCCCCAAGGCCACCCCGGGCCTCACCTGGGAAACCCATTAACAAAAGGGATCGCTGGAGCTCACCTGGGGGATTCCGATTCTGTAGGTCTGAAAAGAGCTCCCAGCCCACCAGCCCCGGAATAGGCCCTACCTAAGACCTCGATCCAAGATAAATTAAAGAAAAAGTGTAATTTCATGTGATGCTACACATGAATGAAGACTGGGAGCGAGTGGCTCTGTACAAAGGAGGCCCAGGGCCCACCCGCTCTGCACGGGAAAGGAACTGGAACTGGGGGACCACTGGCTGCAGCAGAGCAAGAGAAACAGGGTCTTTGACAAAGAGTCAAAGGAGGGACAGTGCCAACAAGAAATCTGCTGTCAACCCAGACCACATGGGAAGATCCTCTCTTTACTAAAAATACAAAAATTAATTGGGTGTGCTGGCACATGCCTGTAGTCTCCGCTACTCGGAGGCTGAGGTGGGAGAATCTCTTGAGCCCAGGAGGCAAAGGATGCAGTGGGCTGAGATCGTGCCGCGGCACTTCAGCCTGGGCAACAGAGTGAGACTCCGTGTCAAAAAAAAAAAAAAAAAAAAAAGGATGGTGAATATAGAAACACTACCCAAATGTGTGGTTGTCTTATCTCAAAGAAAAGAAAAGAAAAGAATCTCCACTTATGGGTCGTGGCTGAGACATTTCCAGAAGCACGATGTCTGGCATCAACTTTGAAATTGGTCAGTGCCCTGTGCTGAAATTACTGGCTGCTACTCTCCAATTTTCAGGAAACGCCTGCTGCATACAGTATCTTGTGTTGGGGGAGCTTTGGGAGTATAGAGGCAGAGGGGGGTTGTCCAGTACGGAGCAAAGAGGGTGGCAAGAGAGGAAGCCATCTAGGAAATCTAAGGTGTGTCCAGAGTAAGTGGCAGTAGGAATGTCTAAGTCCATGGCAGAGAAATCATTCTGCAGGATGAGTAAGGGCAAATGGCCCTTTCCCTAAATGCACCAGAGGATGGAGACCCTCAAAAAGGGAGGAGGGAAATACTTGGTGTATCAGTTAAGCATGATTGCATACTGAAAAAAACAGTAACAGTGACTTAAACAAGGTAAAGGTTTATTTTTCACGTGAGTCAGGAAGTAGGAGTCCATGTATGGTCGTTCTGCAATGTCCTCAATATCCTCAGCCCCTTATATCTTTCTCCCTCACCATCCTTCGCACACAGCTTCCATCCTCATGGTTGCCTCATGTTCCAAAATGGTTGCTGATGCATCAGCCATCAGGTATGCATTCCAGGTGTGAAGAAAGAAGCACAGGAAGAGCAAAAATGTCATGTGCCAGCTGTCTGAATCCCCTTTCAGAGCTTTCCAAATACTTTCCCCAAACCCCCAACAAAATTCACTGGGCCACAAATCTAGTCATATGGTTACATCTAGCTACAAGATAGACTGGAAAATGTGTTCTTTTAACAGACATAGGGCTGCCCTGAGTAAAACTGAGGTTCTGCAATGAGATCACTTGGACTCGGGAAGGGGAACATCACACACTGGGGCCTATCATGGGGAGGGGGGAGGAGGGAGGGATTGCATGGGGGAGTTATACATGATATAAACGTCATGCACATGTACCCTAGAACTTAAAGTATAATAAAAAAAAAAAAAAAACTGAGGTTCTGGTACTAAGAAGGAGTAGGCAACCACCAGTCTCTGGCAGAGACGGGTTTCACTGAGAGTAAGAAAAATCTGTTGCCCTCTGACTTCTACCTGGTTCTGCCTTTTGGAAAAGTATTTATAATTTCTAGTCTGTCTTCTAAATGACAGCCTTCCTCTGAACATTATCTTTTCTGGCTATTTCAGGCCCTTAACCACTTTTTAGGACACAGGCTAAGATAAGCTGTAAGGCTTTCCTTATATCATTTCACAGATACTCTCAATGTGCCCCCCATCTGTCCTCAACAAACAGAGACACACAAAACAGACACTCAAGCTCACAGTTGGATGGCCACGGAACAAACCCTTGGCAGGGTGCTGAATCTGAACACGGGAGGAAGGAGGACGTGCAGGCAGTGGGAGCCACCAGGAGGAGTGATGTTTCAGCTGAATCTGGAGGCGTGAGGAGTCAATTAGGAAACGAGTGTGGGGAAGAGCATTCCAGGCGGAGGAACAACCGGAAGGAAAGCCCAGAGTCACCAGAAGTGAGAGGAAGAAGAGGGTACTCAGGGAACTAAAACAAATGGGGGTATGGCAGAGCTTCAGGACCTAGGAAGAGAGGAGCTCGAGGAGAGGACCTACCCACTGGGCGTAATCTTGGGGAAGGTTGTTCAATCAGCAACGCTCCACCTGTTCTTACCAACACCTAGCCTGGGCATTGTATCAAAAAGACAATGGGATTAGTTCGGCAAGACTTTATTCCCAGGAGTCATCACTTTCAGTTGTTTTTCACTGTTCTAGAATGTTTCAGCAGTGCAAGGCTACGCCTTGTGGTTGGTCAGTAATTTCTCACAATCTGACTATTCCTCTTTTTTGAAAATGATACAAAGCCCAGCCCCCTCCCCCACCTCCCCACCCTCGCCAGCCTTCTAATGCCACACTGGTTATCATTCCTCAGGGATGGACATTATGGGGTCACTTCGGAGGTTCCTGCAGGGCTTGAAGATCTGAAGTCATGTAAAGGACCCTAGTATTCTCCTGTGGTGTTCTCACCTATCTTGGGCTGCCATTTCTTTTTAACCATATTTGGTCTGTAAGTTGCCAAGAAACCATGTAGAGAAAACCAATGTGGTTTGGGTTAAGCCCCAACAGGGTGCAGACAGCAGCCAAACTATTTCCTTCTTCCTCTAAGACTTCTTCTGCCGTCTTAGCCCAGAACAGACCTGAAGAAAGCTCTCTCTGCAACCCTCTACTGCGCCAGCTCCCCCAAGCTTTCCAGAGAGCCCAGCCCCAGCCCTCACCTGGAACCACTCCCTGACACTGGGGCGTGGGTTCTTCCCGTGGGAAATTGGCCAAGCACTGACCACAGAGACTTTAAGGACGAAGGGAGGAATCAAGAGGCCTCCTCAGAAAGGCAGCAAGAAACAGCTGCGTGGAACATGGGGGGAAATGGATCAGGGAGATCATGGAGAGCGTGTGCACTGAGCCTCACAGAGGGGAAGCAGAGCCCCCATCTCTTCCATCTTGGGAGGCTGATCGTATTAAAAAGGGGGAGGAAATACTGACACAAAGTGTGAATATCAAGGTCTATTTCAAATATTCACATGTAGCCTAAAGATTTAACACCCTAAAGATCACAGTGCAATTTAGTTGTGATATTCTCAAGACTGCTCCAGGACTGATGTTAATGCATGTGAATTTGTACTGTCCTCCACAGTGAGGGGAAGTAATGGAACAGATTCTTCTCTCAGCTGAATTGAATACCCTGTGTGAGGGGTGTGTAACCTCATTTCAGATTATCAAAAGTTAATGAGAGGCTCTTCCCAAATATCTTCAAGGAAGGACCATACACTAGAACAATGGTTCTTAATAAGGAATGATTCTGCCCCTCTGAGGACATTTGGCAAAGTCTGGAGACATTTTTGATTGTCATAACTGTGAGGGTTGCTATTGGCATCTATTGGGTAGAGGCCAGGGATGCTGCTAAACATGCTACAACGCAACGGGACAGCCCCCACTACAAAGAACGGCCCTGGCTCAAATGCCAAGCATTCCAAGGTTGAGAAACCCTGGCCTTGAATGAGGCTACTCTAGACCCTCTCTACCAAAGCTGAAAGCCAAGCCTTAGCGATGACCACAGGGAAGAAAGAATGTGGAGACTGAGTCCCGCCAAGTTAAAAGGGCTTAGAAATCTTGGGCTTCCCACAGGTCTGCCCTAACAAAGTGTAAAACCAAACCCACACACACACACTTAAGGTGATCGGCCAGTGATTAATTATCTAACTGAACACAAATCAACAACCTTCAAAGAAAGATAAGAGAATCCAGAATCTTTACAGTGAGTCATGCGTGATTTACAGGCAAAAATTAACACATGTGCAAAAATAGGAAAACGCAACCCCATCTCAGCAGAGAAATGGAAACTATTTTTAAAAGAACCACATGAGCATCCTGGAACTGAAAAATACAATAAGCAAAATTTAACAATTCACTAGGCTGGGCACAGAGGCTCACGCCTATAATCCCAGCACTTTGGGAGGCTGAGGCAGGTGAATCACTTGAGCTCAGGAGTTCAAGGTCAGCCTGGGCAACATGGTGAAACCTCATTTCTACAAAAAACACACACAAAAATTAACTGGGCACAGTGATGTGCACCTGTAGTCCCAGCTACTCGGGAGGCCAAGGCAGGAGAAAAGCTTGAGCCCAGGAGGCAGAGGTTGCAGTGAGCTGAGATCGCACCACTGCACTCCAGCCTGGGCAATGGGAGTGAAACCCTGTCTCAATAAATAAATAAATAAATCACTAGATGGGCTTAACAAGTAGATTGGAGATGGCAGAAGAAAGGGTCAGTGAACCTGAAGGCAAATCAATGAAAATTACCCAATGTGAAGAACCAAGAGACAATAAAAGATTGAAGAAAGGTAAACAGAGCCTCAGGAACCTTTGGGACAAGATCACAATGTCTAACGTATGTGTGACTGGAGTCTCCGAAGGAGAGGTGAGTGACAGTGGGACAGGAAAGAAATGTTAAGACATAATGGCTTGAGATTTTTCCCAAATTTGAGGAAATACGTCCAAGGTTCTACAAAGAGAAGAGCTGGGCTTGGAATCTGGTTCCTGTGGTTCAAGGATAGGCTATATCCTCTGTCAGTTGCTCCACAGGGGACCATGAAGGTACCTGTCCAAACCCAAAAGTCAGTGATCCTGTCTCTTGGTGAAGGAGCAGCTCAGGGACCTGTTTGGGCACAGCCAGATTTTCTGGTACCATCATCCTGCTTCCATTCCCTGCTCTTGTTCTTTTAGCTTTGAATCACTGTTTCTAGCATCAGCACATCATTATCCTTTCCGGAATCAGGGTGAGTAAAATTTGGTGATAAATGTGGACAACCCAAGAAAGAACATTCTCTTCTGGACTCAAATGGGGAGGGATCTGGGACTTACACACTGCTTCAGCCCTATCAGGAGTGGGCTGTGGCAGGACTGTCACTCTCCTGATGCCTTGTCTGGACCTGGTTAGGCACAACTCAGGGCTCTGTGGGGAGCACAGAGAAACCCCAACGCCAACACGCACACGCACGCACACACACACACACAGCTTAGGGCACAGGTGGACACGAAGCCACATAGCCACAGGAGGACATCAACACACGTATGCTGAGCTCCTACTGTAGACCAGGCGCTGAGGCACTGGCAGAATTTGGGTAAGTAGAGAAGAGGGTGGCAGAAACACATAACCTGCATTTCAAGGGTAATACAAGATGTAGCTGCCTGGCTGGAGGAGGAGGTCTTCATTCATTCATTCATTCATTCATTCATTGTACCAATATTTATCAGGCACTCTTCTAAGGGATACAGCTGGAGAGATCTGGGGCCATAGAAAGGGGGGCTTCCACCCCAGGCAAGCGCTTTAATGGGCCTGCGGAGCCCCAGCAAGTTCCTGAGCCATGGACTGGCAGGAGCAGTGCCCAAGCCTGGGCTGCACCTGAGCGGGGCCCCAGCAAGGCCTTCCCAGTCACAGGCAGGGGCTGCCTTCACCTTGGGCTTCAGGGCAGCTCCCACCCAAAAGTGCAGCCCCTCTGCAGTGCTGTGGGCTCAACTAAGCCTTGGCTCCTGACTATAAGAACACTGGCCCCTTCCTCTCCACTGGGGTTGGGTAGGCAGAGTGGTTGGCATCAGCTCATGATCACTCCTTGCCTATTCACTCATCATCCCAATTAGTGAGCTGGTGGGAACTGCCCCCTCATAGCCACAATCATCTATCTGCACCTGCCTAATCCCAGGAGCTGAGCCAAGAGAAAAAGTGATAGCAAAGTCTTGAGAATTCTCTGAAGGGGCTGGGCTAGGGTGTTTTGGGGCAGAGCCACTGAAATGGATGGGTCCAGGGAGGACCTGTGGAGACCCAAATTTGAAATCTGGTGCCTATGTCTGGAAACAGGACAATAGCTGGTGGATTAATGACAACATTTCACATCAAGGCTCGCAGAGTTGAGCATTCTCAGACCAACGAGTCCATCTTTTCTCCATACGCAAGGCAAGGGTAAGGTGGGGAGAAACACAACTGTCACAAACCAAAGGTGAGGCCAGCAGGGACAAGGCACCGCAGCGCATTTTTGGCTGCTTTCTTCTCTGTCTTCTCCTGGCAGAGTGCAGCTTCCCCTTTGCTGACCAGACAGCACTGACCATCGGCCTCAAGAGATCTGGACTCCTTTAGCCCAAGTCCCTTCCAGTTGCTGTTGACACATTCACCAGCTGCTTCCTGCTCTGCCAGAGCCACTCCAGGGAGGGCGTGATGGGGAAGGAGGGCTCTGGTCCCTCCTGTCTGCACGCAGTCCCAAGTCAGAGACAGCTGAGGTCACAGCCTCTTCCCCTCGTCTCTCTGCCTCCTGTCACTGGCTTAGCTCAAAGGGCACCTCACAAAACAAGCCCTGGTGTGCACAGAGACATACGTGCACCCAGGATGTTCACCATGGCATTGCTTTAGCAGAATTCATCAGGTCAATACAACAAAAGATCACACATTAAACATAAGATAGTCAGAGAGTGGAAAAGTTGTTCATAATACACTAAGTCAGTGGTTACGAACTTGCAGAGCAGCAGAACAATCTGGAGGGTTTGTTAAAACACAGACCACTGGACCCCACCCCAGAGTCTCTGAGGTTTGGGGCTGAGAGGGAAAGCAAGAATTTGCACTTCTAACAAGCTCCCAGATGATACGGATGTTGCTGTCAAGGGTCACACTTTGAGAGCCACTACATTAAGTAATAAAGAAAATTCAAAAATATATACAGCCTGATATCGTTGTGGTTATGTGTAAATGATTAAGATACTGGCGGGGCACACTGACTCACATCTGTAATCCCAGTACTTTGGGAAGCTGAGGCAAGTGGTTCACCTGAGATCAGGAGTTCAAGACCAGCCTGGTCAACATGGTAAAACCCTCTCTCTCTCTACTAAAAATACAAAAATTAGCTGGGTGCGGTGGCACACGCCTGTAGTCCCAGTTACTCTGGAGTCTGAGGCAGAAGAATCGCTTGAACCAGGGAGGTGGAGGTGGCAGTGAGCTGAGGTCACACCACTGCACTCCAGCCTGGGCGGCAGAGTGAAACAATGTCTCAAAAAAAAAAAAAAAAAAGATACTGACAGTCACTGTCTCCGTTTAATGACATTGATCCGAGGCTTTTTATCATTCTGTTTTTTTCTGAAAAAAAATTGTCTGCAATAAACAGTTATTTTTGTAATCAGAGAAAAATATTTAGGCACTTCCTTCGTGACACCTCCCCAGGCATCCCCAGAGAGAAGTAACTGCCCCTCCTTTCTTCTGATGCCCTGAGGAGCTCTCCCTTCTGCCTTGTGTGGGTTAAGCTGTCCCCACGCCTGTCCCCATCAATAGGCAGGAAATGCCTTACACAGAAACTCTGGCTCGGGCACCGCCCTGTCCCCACCCAGGGCCCGGCATAGCGCATCTTCCTCCATCCAAAGCCAATGGGAACTCACAAGGTGGGGTTGGGATCACAGAACAAATGTGGGCTCCCCAGTCCAGCGGCCGGGGTCAAGCCCGAATTCTGCCACTGCTTGGCTTTGAGCTGTTTGGTCCCAACTATGGGTTCTGGGTTCTGGAATGGTCTTAGCCTGCCCCTACTGGCCACCAGCTTGGCCCTTCACAGCACCCAAAACCATAGCACCACCCCAGCTGGCTCCGCATCAAAGGCCCTTCCCCACCACGAAGCATTCTGTACCAAAATGGTCACTGGTGATGGCACCATTGTCCAGAGAGTACCTGCAGGCCTGGAGATGCATTTCTTCAGGCCCAAAGACATGACTAGACAACTGCACAATTGTCCTAACTCCAACACTTACCAGTAGCATGACCATATATAAATAAACTTCCTATCTCTGCATCTTTATTTACCTATTTGTCCCATAACGAGGTTGCATTAGAGAAGAGACAGCAAATCCCTGACACTAACACTGCCCCCTCCTCAACCTCACCCTGACAGACATGATTAATCAATCACATTATCCTATCTCCCTGAGCCAGGAAGTAGCCTCAGAATTTTCTTAACGCTACTTTCCAAGCATAGTGCTCCAATGCAAGCAAACATTCAAGATAAAAGTTATTAAAATTAATTGATTTTTTAAAAATATAAAAGCCATTTGCCATTGCTGACCTATATTATTCCATTTCCCTGAAACCTAGAACAATGGTCGTCAGAGTAGCCATAGTCAGTCTTTGTTCAATGAATCCACATGGATATACATCAGCTGTCACCAGTTATTATGGAAGGGAAATCTTTGGTAGCCACCGACCATCCTGTGCAAACTCCAGACCGACTACTTCCTCCTTCCAGGATCCCTGACCATTGAGTTGGCGCCCTCTGCTGTCCACTGGCTGGTACTGCAAAGGACCTTCCATTCTCAGCCCTAAGGAACTGTGAAAATTGAGCAGAGAACGATGCCAGCCATGGCCCTCGTAGTAAACAGGCCCAAACTTCCTCATCATCATGACCTCCTGGGGTGCCTTTGGATGAAGTCGGCTGCAAGCCCAGCCAGACACCATGCACGTGGGTATCATTTAGTCTCCTTGAACTTTGTTTTATCCTCCTCCCCTCTCCTTCCTGTGTCATCCGCAGAACTGAGGGCCCTCTGTTCCAATTCTCTCACTCCACAGCTGATAAGATTGAGGCCAAGTGAGGAGAGGGGACCAGTTCAAGGTCACACACCACTCAAACCAGAACTCGGGTTCCCATACTCCCAGTTCTGGGCTCACTGACACACCAGGCTGCCTTCCTCTTCTCTAAAAGGTGGGACAGGACAGGCGCGGTGGCTCACGCCTGTAATCCCAGCACTATGGAAGGCCAAGGTGGGTGGATCATGAGGTCAGGAGTTCAAGACCAGCCTGGCCAACATAGTGAAACACCGTCTCTACTAAAATTACAGGTGGCATGCACCTGTAATTCCAGCTGCTCAGGAGGCTGAGGCAGGAGAATTGCTTGAACCTGGGAGGTGGAGATTGCAGCAGCCTGAGGTCATGCTGTTGCACTCCAGCCTGGGCGACAGAGCAAGACTCTGTCCCCCAAAAAAAATTAGATAGAAAAGAAGCTGCCCTGGGCTTGGAGGCCTTGGGTTCTCCAAGGGCTTCATCCATTTGCCATGGGGTAGGGGGCCGGGGGTGAGTTCTGCCTGGAGCTGAGGAGTTAGAGGGCCCCAGTTCAAACTCTCTGGAATCTTCTCACCATCTCCTTACCAAGATCTGCCTCATTTGGCCTCTACCCATCTCTCTGATCTCATCTCCCCACCCTTGCCCCCCATTCACTCTGCTCCAGCCATAACGGCCAACCTCAGGGGCTTTGCACTTGCTGTGGCCTTTTGTGGAACCTCCTGTCCCCAGATCTTTGCATGACTGAGTCCATCCTGTTTTTCCTCAAATGTCATCTCCGCTGAGAAGCCTTCCTCCCTCACCCGAAGACAGCCCTCCCTCCCACCCCTACAGAGGTTTAGTCTGTGTCCTAGCCCCCAGCATTTGCATAGGCACTCAGGAGGCGCTCAATGAATAGTTGTTGATTAAATGAGCAAATTAGGGGCTTGAAAGGGAGATACAAGGAGAGTCCTAGAAAGGGAGTCGGGGTGAAAGATGTGGGTTGAAGGCCACCTCCACTGCTGGGTGAACCCAGGCGAGTCACAACCGCTCTGAGCCTCAAATTTTCTAATTCCATGGTCCTTTCATGCCTGGACAGCCTGAGATTCTCTGATCAGGGAGACTTCAGAGCCTACCCCAGAATGCAGGCCCCTCAGACCTAGTGATGGGGGATGGTGGGCTCCTCCTTCCTCCCTTTTCTATGGTCCCCTCTACTAGTCCCAGGTCCAAACCCCTCAAGGAAAGGATGGAGGAAGCCAAGACAAATGGTCAGCCCCACTCCCCAAGGCCAGGCAGCCCACACGAGGCCTCTAGGATCGTTATAGCCAGCTGGGCTGCCTCTAACCACCACCCCAGCTCCCTGCTCGCTGGAAGCTGGAGAAGCTCAGCAGCTGCCCACATGTGGTTGTTTGAACAGGGAGTGGGAGAGGGAGTTGGCAGATCCACTGCTGGGCCATGGTGCCAGCTGGGGCCAGCCCTGCCTGACAGCCTTGCTTGAGAACCCGTGTGTACAGGCAGGGCCAGGAACGCTGAAGTGCTGGGGCACAGCGACTTCCCTCCCAGGCTGAGGGGAGCAAGAGGCCACAGGCCTCAGGTCAGAGCCACAATGGGCTGTTGTCAGCAGATCCCTGCACAGCCTAAAGCCGTGCTGCAAGCTGGGAGCGAGCTGCTGACAGACGCAGGCCCACATGCCCTGAGGCCGAAAGGCAAGGACTGGAGCCAGGGCCAGACCCCGGAGGGGACTCTAGGGGGTTCAGCTGGGGCTTGGCCAGGGGACTCTAGGGGGTTCAGCTGGGGCTTGGCCGTTAGGCCTGGGAGCCAGAGCAACAGCCAACTCCTCTCTGCCCATGGGGAACGGGATGTCGAGATGAGCCAGGGTGGTCCACCTCCCAGCCTGAGGAGCTTCTCAATGATGGGGCATGTTAGATACCAGGTTCCCAGCTTAACCCAACAGGAACTGCTTTCAGGCAGGCAACCAACCTGGAAGGACTGAGTCACTGATTCATGCTGGGACATCAGTGGCCAAGGGTAGATCAGAAGAGCTCTAGGTGTGAAGCTTCTGGGGTTGAGAACCCTCCAATACATTATCCTAGGAAAACCCAGCAGAAAATGGAATGACTTTTGATTTTGTGTAAGTTCTGTGTGTGTGTGTGTGTGGTGTGTGTGTGTGTGGTGTGTGTGTGTGTGTGTGTATGTAGATTGAGACAGAATTGTCTGACATATTTTAAACGTCCCAAGAGATCCTCAGTCTCAACAAGTGCAAAACCAACTCAGAATCTACCCTCCACCCAAGCCAGTCCCCTCTGCGGGGCCTCTCAGCACCCCCGGGTCGGCAGGCAGAAGCCCATGCCTCAGCCCCATCTCCCCCTCCCGTCTTTTGCTGGTTTCCAGAGATTTCCCCTCCTGAATGCCTCTCGAGTTGACCACCTCTCTCCTGAATAGTGGCAACTGTGGCTTTCCCCATACAGACCTGCCCCCAACATGCGTGGGCCCTGCCAAGGCAGCCCCCGCCCTCCTCTTTCTCTTGCTATTCCTGCTCCATCCCTCTTAAGGGTAGGGTGTGGACACCACAGCCTGCACTTTCAAGCTCCAGCCACATTCTTGCAAATGACTATTTCTTCACCACCCTCAGACCCAGTGGTGTACACCCCAGCAGCAGGTCCTCCTCTAGGGGAATTGGAATGAGGAAGACGCTCCTGGAGGAAGAGGGGTTGTGGGTAGAGGCCCCAAGAGGCAAATGCCCTTAGCCCATAGACTCTTCTTTCCATTGGGAGAGGCATGAGCCAAGGAGAGCCAGAGCGGGGCCCTCTAACGTGCAAAGCCCAGGGAAGGGTTCAAGGATGGGAATGTCCTCACCTCTGCTCAGACCTCCCCTGCCAATTTCTTCCCTATTAGAGGCAACTAAAGGGATCTTTTTAAAATCCAAGAGGATCATGTTACATTCCCCTGCTTTATTCCCTCAATGGCTCTCCATTGCTCTTAGGATAACTACAAAGTTTCTCAAGCGGCACCTATGAGACCCTCAGGGTCCAGCCCCTGCCAACCTCTCCATTCTCAGTTCTAGTCCTGCTTCCCCTCTCTCTCCACTCCAGTCATGTGGGCCTTCCTTCAGACTCCTGTGCTGTCCATGGTGCCTACCCACAGACCTTTACACATTCTGTTCCCTCTGCTTGGAATGCTCTTCCCTGTCCACCTGGCCTAGCACACCCCTTCACAACCTGCAGGTCTTGGTTCTAGTGTTACCTCCACATGGAAGCCTCCCAGGATTTTTCTGCCTAGAGTGATCTCCCTCCGCAGTACAGATTCTCATAGCTCCATTTCCCTCACTCACCACTGTGGCGCTTGGGAGACAACTTGACACTTGCTTGTGTGATTATTTGATTCATGGTTTTCTCCCTCTGCCTAAGGGTTCCATGCAATCAGAGACCAGTCTATTTTTGCGTTGCATCTGGTGCAAATATTAACAGCTGACGTTTGCTGAGTGCTTATCACGTCAGGCATTGTGCTAAATATTTTCCAAGCATTATTTCGTTGAATCTTCTTGACAACCCTGTGAGGTAGACACTGCTATCATCTCCATTTGGCAGATGGAGAAACCGAGCCACATGGGATGAAGACGTTGACCAAGGTCACTTTTTTTTTTTTTTTTTTGAGATGGAGTCTTGCTCTGTTACCCAGGCTGCAGTACAGCGGCATGATCTCGGCTCACTGCAATCTCCACCTCCCAGGTTCAAGCAATCCTCCCACCTCAGCCTCCCAAATAGCTAGGATTATAGGCATGCACCACCAAACCTGGCTTTTTTTTTTTTTTTTGTATTTTGTAGAGATGGGGTTTCACCATGTTGGCCAAGCTGGTCTCGAACTCCTGACCTCAAGTGATCCACCCACCTTGGCCTCTCAAAGTGCTGGGATTACAGGCGTGAGTCACCATGTCTGGCCCAAGATCACATTTAATAAGTGGCAGGGTGGGACCTAACCAAGGCAGGATCAATGTCAGATGAGAGTCCACAGGCTGCACTGTACCTCTCTTGTTTCTCCCATAGCATTGGAGTCTCTCCATGGCACACGCTGCACGAACATCTTCAAATGGACCGAAACACACACACACACACACACACACACACACACACACACACACACACAGTCTGGAAGAACATGCACCAGAATGAGAACAGATGTGGTTTCTGGTTGGTGGGATTATGTATGTTTGTTTTCATCTTTCACTTACTGTGTGTCCCGAATTTTCTATACTAAACAAGTATTTGTTGATGCCTTTAAATTGAGAAAGAAAAACTTAAAATCTCTTTGACTTTGAGAAAGAAAAAAGAATGGAACAAAATCAAGATGTCCAAAGAAATGGTATGCCATTCCTTCCATTCCACCCAAAGCCCCACCTTGGTAGAAGATGCAAAGCACTTTCCACATGTAAAGTCCTGGTGAGGTGGCAATAAGAATGTAGGCGCTGGCTTCAAACAGACCCGGATCTGACTCTTAGCTTCACCGTGTGGCTTTCAGCCAGTGACTTAACCCCTCTTCTGACCTCAGGGACCTCCTCTGTAAAGTAAGGCCCTACTGTCTCTCCTCCAGGACTGCCATGAAGACTAGAGAGAAAGTACATAAATAACTCAGCATGGGACATGGCACATAACAGATGCTCAGTTAATGGTGGCCATCCGCTTCAGCCCGCCCTCGTGAACAGACAAGAGGCAGCATGGGCACCTCACAGAACCCAGGTTCCCACATGCCATCTGGCCCCTTGGCTGGGCCTCTTGTGAGCCACACTCCTGCCCTCTGGCTCCAGCTATCTTCTCTCTGGGTTTCACTGCTTGGCTGGCTGGCTTAGGACACTGGACAGCCTGAGATGACCCCAGGGCAAGCTATGGGTGGGAACCCCAGGATACAGGCCACCCAGACAGCTGTTTTCATGCCTCCAGGCATCCCATGGTGGGTGGAGTCTATGACCCCCCCACCACCACCACCACCACATCCTCACCATGTCCCAGGAGGACAGAAGGAACATTTTTTCACCCAGGTGGAAACAGCAAATCGGCTTCTGGGGGCTGTGGTTTGGAGATCCTCTAAGGGGACGCTCTTCCGAGACCTCGGGGAACAACACAGAGGGAGGCAGAGGGAAAGCGGGAGAGCGAGGTGGGGAACGGGCCACCTGGAGGCCCCGTGGCATGGCTCGCCTGATATTTACTTTCTGCCACAGCCTGGAATACCATCAGGCTCAGAAGGAATTTCCAAGAAGATCGAAATTTGAGGAAATCAAAGTTTAATTAGTCACAGCTGCCGTAATGTATTCCAGGTGATGGCTGGTACGGCTGTTCCCCTCCAGCCCCTGACGCCTCTACAGAGGCAAGTAAACAGTGAGGTGTTTGCGGTGGGAGCCCTTCTCCCGGGTCAGCTGAGCAGGAATGAGGGGGCGGGGAGAGGGCCACGTGCGGCCTCTGGCCACCAAGGCTGCAGTCTGAGGGAGAGGACAGAGGGAGCCCTCCACGCAGCCGTCTTCGCTCCTCTCTGCTCCCCGCTCCACTCCCATTTGGCATCTCTGCAAGTGATAGCAAAGGCCACGTGGAGTGCTAGGGATGGGTTTGGAGTCACGGGATTAGGTCTCAGCTCACTCCTCAGTGGCAGTGTGACCTTGGACAAGTCATTTAACTGGGAGACTGGCAAAACAGGCAGGAGTCAGAGGGCCTGGGTTTGAATCCACACACAGCTGTGTGGCCTTGGGGGAGTTTGTGAAACTCTCGGAGCCTGTGTTGCTTCATGTGTAAAATGGAGTCAGGCAGAGACCCACTGGACTCCTGAAAGAGTTAAACAAAGTACTACGAGAATGACGTTAGTGCAGAGCTGAGACACCACAAGAACTCAATGAGTAACCACAGTGGGTCTCAGTTTTCCTCTCGTCAAACTAGAACGGGGCTCCTATGCTACAACAGAAGAATAAGTGCTTTCAGCTCCTAACAAAAGCCCACCCTACAGGCATGCATGGATTAGCCCATCTGAGCAGTGGTCCTCAGAGAGAAGTGTGCCGATGCACCCACGGTGTGGGAGGGTTGCCCCAGGCATCCTGGTGTAGGGTCCAGCTGCAGGGCTATGATTGGGGCATGGACTGATAAGGTGTGAAGCAGGTTCAGGTGATGGGACTTGTCTTTGGTTCACCCGTCTCTGGGTCTATGCTAAACTGAACCATGTCAGAAATCACTTCAGCCAACTGAAGTGTATGACCCCCTTTCTGGAGCCATGCCAGTGGGTGCCACCAGCACTCCTCCTGCCCTGTCATCAGATCAAGAGTTTCCATGTTCCCAGCTTAGCAGCTCATCAGAAGCTGGTTCTGTTCCATTCCAACCAAGTTTGGGGACAGGGACGGTGGCTGGGGCTTGCCTTTCACCTTGCTCCTGCCTCCACTAAGCCCCAGCTCTACCCCCTGCCTGGGGATTTGAGCATCCAGGGATGTAAAAAGAGACTGTCTCCACCAGGCAAGGTGGCCCATGCCTGTAATCCCAGCACTTTGAGAGGTTGAGGCAGGTAGATTACTTGAGCCCAGGAGTTCAAGACCAGCCTGGGCAACATGGTGAAACCCCATCTCTCCAAAAAATTAAAAAATTAGCCGGTCATGGTGGCACATGCCTGTAGTCCCAGTTATTAGGGAGGCTGAGGTGGGAGGATTGCTTGGGCCTGGGAGGTGAAGGTTGCAGTGAGCAGAGATTACACCACTGCACTACAGCCTGGGCAACAGAGCCAGATGGAAAGAAAGAGAAAGAGAGAAGGAAGGGAAGGGAAGGGAAGGGAACAGGACAAAGAAAGAGAAGAAAGAGGAAGGGAGGGAGGGAGGGAGGGAGGAAGGGAACTGTCCCCGAGGACACAGAAAGCACCATGCCAGGTGGCTGGTCAGTGGGCAATGCTTCTGCTGCCATGAATGGGAAGACCACGTGTGCGCTCACGGAGACTGGGCCATCGACAGGCACAAGCTCAGCTCCACTTGGCATTCAGGGGTCTGCTGCAGACAGTTCCTTCAGGAGTGGAGGCTGCCATGAGGTGGACCTGACTCCTCTCACATCCACATGGTCTCTCCAGGGCCAACTCTTTGTCCTCTTCCCCGCCAGCCACTCTCCCTCTGTCTCTCTCCTTTTCCCCCATCACTGGGAGTCATTTCTAGTCTAAGTTTTTGAAACTCAAAGCCAAGAATTTGTTCCTTTTCTCTCTGCATTTCCCCTTCCCTGAGTCAATGAACTGAAAAGCTCAGCCAACTGAAGGGAAGGGTCAAGGAGAGGAAGAAAACACCAGAAACCAAAACCTCCCAGTCAACAGTTCAAAACCAGTATCTCATTACACAGTAGAGGCAGCCCATGTGTAGCCCCAAGTACACCACCACCAGGTATGCCTAGGCAACCATGTTAGGTGGAATGTTTTCCTTGGATAAACGTGTTATTCATGAAGACTGTCATTTGGGCAGTATCTATCTTCCTCTTACTCTGCAGAGGTGATTGAGAAGTAACGGTGTGGCAGGCACCATCTGTTGCCTGTGTGCAGCCAACCTGCCTCTACCGCGGAGGCTGAAAATGGCAGCTGGTCACTTTCCCAGCCTCTCTTGCAACTAGAGATGGTCACATGACCCAATTCTGGCCAATGGGAGCTGGGAGGAAGTCGGCTGAAATGACTTCTGGGAAAAGTTTTTCTCTCTGGTTTAAAAAAAAGGAAAGGTAGGTGAGGAGACACCCTTCCTGCTCATAGAGGATGTGTGAAGTGAGGAGAAGACATCCCTCCTGCTCACAGAGGATGTGTGAGGACTGTTGCTGTGGCAGCCATCTTGTGACCACAAGAGAACAAGCCTGAGAACAAAAGCTCATAATTGGAAAGTCCCTGGTTCTCTGAGGATATAATTGTGCCTTGTATATTCAACCTGCAGACTTCCTGTTAAACGAGAGAAGGAGTGGGAAACCTCTTAAGTAAATTAAATTTTAATTCACTTACTTGCAGCCAAAAGCAGCCCAACTGACTCTTAGAAAATGTTTCAGAATTCTTTCAGGTCTGTGGTTGTTAGGGCTCTTTTTAGTTGCAAGTAGCCACAGCAAACCAATTTAAACTTGCTCAGCCAAAAAGGGCAATTTTAAACATTAATATATATGGGTGTCTTACGAAACTCAGCGGAAATATGACTGGGCCTCAGACCACTTGGAACCAGGGACCAAAGACTGTCGAGATTTTCTCTCTGACTCTTATGTTGTGTCTCACTGTGTGAGGTAATAAATTCCCAATAGTCTCTTTATTACAATAAGTCTGGTTGTCCAGAATTGACTTTTTAAATTTAGTTTTAATGTGCCTTGAGAAGGAAAATGAACATATTTCTTAGCTTTAAAACTGCATTTATACTGCAGAAGTACTTTTAACCCATTCAGACTGTGAGTAATTTTCCTTTAATGCACTCAGTGTGTGTCTAGAAGGCCTCGAGGATCTGGAAACACTGTTTCCCTTTCTGCAGACCCACCATGTCCCATTCTGGGTGCGCTGAGAGAGGCTAATGATGAGAAATCTTCAGACGACAAAGTGGAAGAAAGCTCCCCCTCGGGTGTCTGTGTGAGGAAGCCAGCGCCCCAGCGTCCAGACTCACTTCCCTTGGGGGAACTCCATTTCTGCTACAGGGAGACTATCTCTCTCCAGAGAACCTGCTGCTTCACTTTCCTAACATGAGTTCAACATTCGGTTTCAAATCCTCTGTCAGATGCCAACACAGGAAGAATTTTCAGTGTCACTGTAGCTCCATTAACCTATAAATGCAACATTTTGAGTATGTTGTGTCTGTAAGAAGTAAAGTTTGTGAGGTTTTTTTTTAAGTCTACCTTTAACATTTTTTTTTAAGATCAACTTTTGAGGCCGGGTGCAGTGGCTCACACCCATAATCCCAGCACTTTGGGAGGCTGAGGCAGGAGGATCACCTGAGGTCAGGAGTTCGAGACCAGCCTGGTCAACATGGCGAAACCCCGTCTCTACTAAAAATACAAAAATTAGCCAGGTGTGGTGGTGGGTGCCTGTAATCCCAGCTACTCTGGAGGCTGAGGCAGGAGAATTGCTTGAACTCAGGATGCCGAGGTTGCAGTGAGCTGAGATCGCACCATTGCACTCCAGCCTGGGCAACAGAGCAAGACTCCATCTCAAAAAAAAAAAAAGATCAAATTTTGAATATAAAAATTTGGTAATAGCACAATCAAAGGTGAAGTATAAGAGAGCAGGTGAATGGGCATGAGTGGATAAAAATGTCACACATGTGTGGATGGTTTGGGGATCTGTGTGTTTTCAAAGCTTCTCTAGTGATCCAGGGGCAGGAGGAACCACAGTACAGCGTGAGTCCCTTGAGGACAAGAGCCAGGTCTTATGCATCATTGAGTCTCCGCCCCTAGGACCTATGTGACTGGTACATAGTAGGTGTTTCATCAGTGTCTCCTGAATCAATGAATGAGGAAGAGAAAAGGTGGCAGTGCAGAAGTCAAGAAAGGATTTGCTGTAGGATCTTTCACAATCATAAAATATCAGAGAAGCTGCTTCTGCTTTGGGAACTGGCCTCTCAAGAAAAGGGCTGGTGACCAGGAGGTAGGGGTGGGTCTGCCAGGAGTTCAAAGGGAGCCAGGGCCCTACCAGGGGTGCTGACCTGCAGCTAGGGCTGGGTTCAGACAAAGTGGCTTCTCGGAAGCCCCCAGCCCATGGGGAGGCTCACTGCCCTGCTGTAGGCCCCAAGGAGAAAACGCGTTTGTTTACTTGACCTGAATGACATGTTTATTGATTTCTCTGGAGCGGTTCATTCATAAAGGCCAATTGAGCCCCCCTCCTGGGGATGCCAAGGGCCTTTTAACAAGCTCCCCAGAGGGTGAGTTTTGAAAATGAGTTGCTGATGAGCCAGAAATGGAATTTGCGAGTTTGCCTTCCCAGTCTGGTCCTGCTAGCCCAAAGCTGGTGAGCAGCTGGGCAGAAGGTGCTGTCTTGTGAGTCAGGGGCCTTGGCCTGTCCCGGCAGGCAGGGCACCGCAGGCAGGGCAGAACTGGGATGACCCGGCTGTGTCACACTTGACAGCATCTATACAATCAAGGCAAAAGTGGTTTGTTGCTCTAGTTGTCTGGATCAATCTTCCACTGCAGTTAGCTTGAGTAGATGGTGGCAAACGTGATGGGGAAAATGCGCTGACGGAGTGTTTTGTTTTTGAGATGGAGCCTCGCTCTGTCGCCCAGGCTGGAGTGTAGTGGCACGATCTTGGCTCATTGGCTCATTGTAACCTCCAACTCCCAGATTCAAGTGATCCTCCTGTCTCAGCCTCCCGAGTAGCTGGGATTATAGGCATGAACCACCATGCCCATCAAATTTTTGTATTTTTAGTAGAGACGGGATTTCACCATGTTGGCCAGGCTGGTCTCGAACTCCTGACCTCAGGTGATCTGCCCACCTCAGGCTCCCAAAGTGCTGGAATTATAGTTGTGAGCCACCACACCCAGCCAAGTTTCTTGAACAGAAACACAGTTTTCTTTCTCTTTGGGCCGAAGAATTTCAGTTCTTGCCCAACACCAGCTACTCAAAGAATGCTGTTCTTCCTTTGATTCAATCCTCTCAATTTGCAGCTGAGGAAACAGAGGCCCAGACAGGAGAAGTATCCTGCCTGAGGTCGCACAGCTAGGTGCCTTCCATCAGGATTTATAGTTTACAAACTGGCATATTTACATACTTACTCTTGCTCAGTCCTTACAATAAACATGAGCTGGGTATTAGTATCCCATCATTGTATTTTATTATAAAATTACTTTCCATTATTTTTAAACTTGCCTCTTGTTTTCCTCGGCATTCTATTTTAGGAAATACGTTCTTTTCTTGGATCTTACCGGATGCTGCTGCTGTTGCTGGTACTCAGATGGCATTTGGGATCCAACACTCTAGAGAATGCTGGTTGAGGCCCGGTGCAGTGGCTCACGCCTGTAGTCCCAGCCCTTTGGGAGGTTGAGGCAGGTGGATCACTCGAGGTCAGGAGTTAGAGAACGCTTGCTTCCTTTACTCTGATTGTTCATTTTTTTCTCTCTGTCCTTTCTTTTTTCTCCCTTATCCTTTTCTTTCTCCTTCATGTCTACCTTTTTCTCCCCTCCCTTCTCTACTTTTTTACTTAAGGAGCAGCCCAGAGTCTGTCTTGAGAGTGAAGAAATATGAGTTCCAGTTACTGTGTTGTCACCACCTTGCTGGGTGACCTCAGATAAATTGCTTCTCTCTGGGCTTCAGTTTCCCCATCTGTAATGAGAGGTTGCGCCTTGGCTCTTTGAAATTGCTTCCAGCGGCCGGGCGCGGTGGCTCAAGCCTGTAATCCCAGCACTTTGGGAGGCCGAGACGGGCGGATCACGAGGTCAGGAGATCGAGACCATCCTGGCTAACATGGTGAAACCCCGTCTCTACTAAAAAAATACAAAAAAAACTAGCCGGGCGACATGGCGGGCGCCTGTAGTCCCAGCTGCTTGGGAGGCTGAGGCAGGAGAATGGCGTAAACCCAGGAGGCGGAGCTTGCAGTGAGCTGAGACCCGGCCACTGCACTCCAGCCTGGGCGGCAGAGCGAGACTCCGTCTCAAAAAAAAAAAAAAAAAAAAAGAAATTGCTTCCAGCTTGGAGAGCCTGATACGGCTACAAGTCTTTGGAATTCTGTTGACTCACTACTAAGGCAAATGCATTTTCTGCTTTCTGATCTGCTGGCTGAAGTCTTCTTTTTTTTTTTTTTTTTAGATGGAGTTTTGCTCTGTCGCCCAGGCTGGAATACAGTGGTAAGATCTCAGCTCACTGCAACCTCTGCCTCCTGCGTTCAAGGGATTCTCCTGCCTCAGCCTCCCAAGCAGCTGGGATTACAGGTGCCCACTACCACGTCTAGCTAATTTTTGTATTTTTAATAGAGACAGGGTTTCACCATGTTGGCCAGGGTGGTCTCGAACTCCTGGCCTCAAGTGATCCGCCCACCCCGGCCTCCCAAAGTGCTGGGATTACAGGCGTGAGCCACCACGCCCGGCCAAGCTGGCTGAAGTCTTAACCAGAGAAATTGGGGTACGTCAGTAAGAAGTCAGACCAACGGGGACAGGCTGGTATTCATTCACACTGGAGAGTGACCCCCTGTGTCTCACTGCTGAATTTACCAGTGCCTGCCTCCTCACGGGTGACAGGAGCCCTTCCACGCACTCTGCTCCAAGATCATGGGCCATCCTACTTTGTTCCCTGTTATTGAGTGTGACGTGGCTGTCACTATTGATTCAGCATTATTGAGAAAGAAGCTTCTTATTTCCTCTTAGGGATTTTGACGGCAATCAAGATATGCTGGCAGCAGGGGACCAATGGAAACTTGGTAATGGTCTGAACCTTTTATACTCCATTATATTCTTTTGAAAAAAATTAAAATTGCTCTTAAAATAGTTAAATAAATATTTAAAAGTTAAGTAGCCTTAAAAGATCAAGATCTTTAAGGAAAGCAGCTCATGAACATAACACGATAGCTTTCTTACAACGCTCATTCAACTCTACTCATTCTAACCGTGGTTTTGTCTGCAGTGTTGTCAAAATACTTCTTCCAATTTCCTCTCAGATTGATTTTAAGAAGAAAGTATTCCCAGTGGGCCTTCCCAGTGCACGCTGATGTTCTAGGGTTTGAGGACTTTCAGGAGTGGGTATTTAAAAGTCCTTATCTTTGTTCCTTCCAATAAAAGACATGTGATTGCCTGCTTTTGAGTAATCACAAAGCAGGTTATTACTGGTCTTGAGAAAAAGATCACGTGGCTGAAGATGTTGTATTTACATCCTATTGATGCTGTAACAAATCACCACAAACATAGCGGCATAAACAACACCAATCTGTTACCTTACCGTTCTGGAGGTCAGAAGTGTCACTGAACTAAAATCAAGGTGTGAACAGGGCTGTGCTCCTTCTGGAGGCTCCAGGGAAGAACTTGTTCCTCGCCTCTTCCAGCTTCCAGAGGCTGCCTGCATTCCGTGGCTCGTGGCTGTTTTCTCTCTTCAAAGCCAGCAGTGGCATCACTTTGACCTCTGTTTCCATCACCACCTTTCCCCATTGATTGGGACTCTCCTGCTGCCTCTTTCCCTTTAATAACCCCCGCGATTACATTGAATACACCCAAATAGTCCAGGAGAATCTCCCCATCAAAAGATCCTTGACTTCATTATATCTGCAAAGTCCCTTTTGCTGTGTAAGGTAATGTGTTCACAAGTTACAGGACTAGAATGCTGACATCTTTGGGGTGCCATTAGTCTGCTTGCCACAAGTGTCTTTTGACTTCAGGGAAATTAATGTGATACAGTGCAGAAGTAAGCCAGATTCCTCCCATCCCTATAGTCATGCCCCTTCTCAACATGACTTTGCAACCCCTTCCATCAAGGAGTGGAGTCTATTTCTTTACTTTTAGAAACTGGGCTTGGCCACATGACTTTCTTTGACCAATGGGACATAAGCAAATATGGTGCAAGCAAAGGCATTAGGGCATTGCCTCGTTTTGCTACTCCTGGAAGCCCTGTGACCATATCCCTGTGGAATAACCCTTGGTAACCTACTGAAGGTAAGAGACATAGCTCAGTCACCGCCAGGAAACAGCCAACCACGTACTAAATGTGAGACCGTTGTCTGTCCGCTAACTGTGGACACATGAGAAAGCTCAGCCAAGACTAAGAGAACAGCCCAGCTGATCCCATCCCAAATTGCCACACCATAGAATCCTGAGTAAATACCTTCCTGTTTCAAGCCACTATATTTTTGTGTGGTTGATTATGCAGCAAATGCTAACTGATACAACTAGGAACCCTCTTTTGTCCAATTAGATAGAGGTTTTTCCATTATGATCTCATGTCAAACATTTCCTCTTGATTCTGATGAGTAATTCAGGAGAAATTCAAATGAAATGAAATGAATTTCTGGTGAAATGAAATTTACACCATACCATTATTACAGAGAGGTAGATACCTTTCCACCGACCATTTAAAAATAATAGAATTGCTTCCTAAACAAATGTCTAAGACTCTTAGACAAGAGTCTTATTTTCTTTACTAGACTCAATTTCCTGGAAGGCAGAAACAATGTCTTTTGGCTCAGGTCTCTCACAGAGCAGGAACTCAGGATGGCAAGGGGTAAAGAACATGGGCTCTGGAGTCAGAAATACCTGAGTTCAAATCCTCAGGTATTTGAGCTTTATTTGCTAATTACATGAACTTAAGTAATCAGATAGAGGAGCTTAGGCAAGTTACTTAACCTCTCCCGAAGGCCTGAGTGGAAGGTAGGAAATGGTGATCCAATCGGGATCACCCACCTTCCCTGTTTTAGCCGACAGAAGTCATCCAAGGAGGATTTAGGGGTATTGAGAGTTGATGGCCAGATTTGAAAAGTGGACCTAGAAGGGGAGAAATGGTAGGTGCTGAGGAAGGGGTTGGCATGCAAACCCAGGCCCTCCAGGAACCCACGTGCAGACTGGCTTAGGTGGAGCTTAGGCAAGTTACTTAACCTCTCTGTGATTTGTTTTTCTCACCTGTAAAATGGGAATAATGAAAGTACCTAACAAATAGAATGGTTATGAGAATGACATACAATATGGGTAAGCACTTAGAAGAATGTCAGGCACAAACACTCAAAAGCATTAGGGATTGTTTAAAAACAATAATCCCACGGCAGGGCACATAGTAGGTGCTCAAGAAAGGCTTTTCCGTTTGACTTGGATTTAGAAGAGTTGGGTCTGGAAGGAAGAGGAAGCAAAATTTCCAGCACCCCAGTTTAGGCAAACTTCTGTTCTTTGGGAGAGTCTGAGACATTATGGGTGTCAGCTCTCGTCACTTAGAAGTTTACCCTCACATCAACACTCGACCCTCAGTTCCTGATTAGATCCTGATTCACAGTCACACCAGGGTAACAGAAACCTTGGGACCTTCACGATTCAATGCTACTCCCATAGTAACTAGTCTCTAAAGATGTCCTGTCCCCAAACCAATGAACCACACCTTCCAGTACTCAATGCAACAAAAGGATGGCATGTGACTTTTGAGACTAGGTCATATGACTTCTAAGGTTTTGGCCAGGGCCTCTTGGAATGCTTGCCTTGGGTAAAACCAGACACCATGGAAGAATTCCAACTAGCTTGAGTCCACTATGCTATAAGGAATCTCAGCTAGCCACATGGAGAGTCCATGTGGCAAGAGAGATGCCAACCAGTCTCCAGCTGTTCTAGCCACCCAGCTGAGGTGCCAGACACAGGAGTGAAGAAACTGTCTTGGACATCCTGTCCAGATAAGCCATCAGGTGGCTCCAGCTCTAGCTGCCACCTGACTGTAACCCCAGGAGAGGCTTCAGGCCAGAACCACCCAGCTGAGCCATGTCAATCTACAGAACCAATTTCATTGTCATGAGATGAAACCATTATTTGAAGCCACTTGGTTTTAGAGTGGTTTGTTATGCAGCAGTACATAACTGGAAAAACTTCCAAAACTTAGCCATGAGTTTGTTCCATTAGCCAGTTTTTTCACTGGTTCAACCAACAAATTTTGAAACAAGCAAATACAAAGTCCAATATGGGGCCCTGTGGGGAGTTCGCATTCAAGCAACATTAAGAATCTGTTTCTAGTCTGGGCGTGGCGGCTCATGCCTGTAATCCCAGCACTCTGGGAGGCCAAAGTGGGCAGATCACTTGAGGTCAGGAGTTCGAGACCAACATGGCGAAACCTCATCTCTACTAAAAATACAAAATGTAGCCGTACGTAGTGGTACATGTCTGTAATCCCAGCTACTCGGGAGGCTGAGACAGGAGAATCGCTTGAACCCAAGAAGTGGAGGTTGCAGTAAGCCAAGATTGTGCCACTGCACTCCAGCCTGGGCAACAGAGCAAGACTCCATCTCAAAAAAATAATAATAAATAAATAAATCTGTTTCTACTGGCCAGGCACTATGAAAGGCACTTCCACAAGTTTTACAACAAACTAGTTATTACAAGTTTAGACTCTGGTATCAGACTGACTGGGTTGAATTCTGGCTTTACCACTTACTAGACTTTGGACGATTTACTTAACCTCTTTTGCCTCAGTTCCTTCATCTATAAAATATGGAGGATGATAATGAACCTCATAGGGTTTTGTGCAGATTAAAAGATCCACATAAAATGCTTACGTGCTGGTCACAGAGTAAGCACTCAACAAAGGGAAATATGGCCAAGCACAGTGGCTCAAGCCTGTAATCCCAGCACTTTGGAAGGCCGAGATGGGCGGATCACAAGGTCAGGAGATTGAGACCATCCTGGCTAACACGGTGAAACCCTGTCTCTACTAAAAAATACAAAAAACTAGCCGGGCGAGGTGGCGGGCGCTTGTAGTCCCAGCTACTCGGGAGGCTGAGGCAGGAGAATGGCGTAAACCCGGGAGGCGGAGCTTGCAGTGAGCTGAGATCCGGCCACTGCACTCCAGCCTGGGCGACAGAGCGAGACTCCATTTCAAAAAAAAACAAAGGGAAATATTATTATCATAACTGCAACCAGCTTCTGCTTTCGAGGAACTTAAAGACAGGTCACAGACAAAATAATATGCCAGAAATGAAGCAAGCACCCATGAGTGTTTCAATTGAATGAGTGACTCTGTACAAGATGAAAAGTACCCTGGTCATGAGAAAGGGGGAGATGGGTGCCAAAAGGTAGGATGTTGTGGGTGCTCAAAGCTAGGAGAATTACCTCTGGCTGAGATGCTCGTGGGAGGCCACCTGGAGGAGGTAGCTTTTGGGCCAGCCGGTGAGGGGTGGAGAGGACTTTAGTATCTGTGATAGGGAAACCACCCTTCTGGGCAGTGGGTGTGGAACAGCATGAGCATGCAAACCCAGGCCCTCAGGAGCCCACGTGTGCACTGGCTTAGTTGGAGCACTGAGTGTGGGAGGGGAGAGGAGAGACAGAGGTATAGGGCCAGATCATGATTTGACGACTTCCTGTGTTTATCTACTCGGTGGAGTCTCCAAACACAGCCACGCATGTAGGCCAGGAAGGCTGTCCAAAAAGGGCCTTCCTGCGGGAGAGGGAATGGCAGAAATCAGGCCCTGGCCCCAACCCTGGCTCAGCACCCAGGGGATCAGAGGCCCAGCCAGCCAGGACCGTGGTTCCTTCTTTGTGCTCCTGGTTCATGGTGCTGTGGAGACTGCGTATTGGAGGCACTCCTGGGTATCCATTCCATCTAGCCCCTAGGAGGGCTGGGAACTTGCTGGAGAACCAACCCGGGCTCCACACACTCATTCCTCCACCTTCCTCAGCACCTACCACTTCTCTCCTTTTGAGGCCATTTTGAAAATATAGCCATCGCCTCTCAACCCCCTAAATCCTCCTTGGAAGACCTTTTTTTTTTTTTTTTTAGTACAGAGCCTTGCTCTGTAGCTCCGGCTGGAGTGCAGTGGTACAATCTCAGCTCACTGCAACCTCCACCTCCTGGATTCCAGCGATTCTCCTGCCTCAGCCTCCTGAGTAGCTGGGATTATAGGCGCCCCCCAAAATACATAGCCTAGCTAATTTTTGTACTTTTAGTAGATACAGGGTTTCACTATGTTGGCCATACTGGTCTTGAACTCCTGACCTCAAGTGATCCACCTGCCTCAGCCTCCCAAAGTGCTGGGATTACAGGGGTGAGTCACTGTGCCCAGCCCCTCCTTGGAAGATTTCTATCAGCTAAAGTCCTGATTGAGAGGGACGCCATCCCTACGTCCCACCCAGGCCATGGGGAGAAAACGAAGGCACCAGTCCTCCATCCTTCAGTGAGCTGGTTCCCCATCCTCTGCCTCTCTCAAATCACAGAGCCTGGGTTCAGATCGCAGCTCCACCACCTTCTAGCTGTGTGATTCTGGGCAAATCACACCATTTCTCTGGGTCTGTTTCCTGATCTGGAAAATGAGGAGTACAACTTCCCCAGTTCTTCTGTAGGGACTAATGGAAAAATAAAGGTGAAAGCTCAGGACATAATAAATGCACAATAAACACCAGGGATTAGGAGCTTCCACAGAGGCTTCCCTCTTCCCTCCTTCTTCCCTCCTGAGACCCCTGCCTCACACCTGGAGCCCATCTCTTGCTGTCCTGTCCAGGATCCCCGAGCACACCCTCCCTGATCTCCTGGTCCTGCCTGGCCAGCCCATTGCCCTGGGGGCTGCCTGGCCACAGGGCCTGCTTCTTGCTCGGCTGCCAGAGAGGCCTTGAGTGTTGAAATCCTTCCATTCCACAAGGCCAGAAACTTGATTATGGTATTAATTAAAGCAAGATGCCGAGTCTGGGAGATTTATTTTCTTTTCCATATCTGTGGCTGTAAATGCCACTCAGGGAGCTCAAAGGCCTGTGTCAGCCTGCATCAGGCTCCTGAACAGACGTTCTGTTCCCAGTTTGGTCTCCTCGGCCCCTCCTTCTCAGCGCCAGGAAGGAAGTGTGTGTTGTGATACCCACCCCTCACCCCAATTTCCCCTGCTCCTTCTGCACACGGCAAAAAGGGGGAAATACCTGGGCAATGTGGGGTGGGAAGGAAATTTTCCAAGAAATTTGTTTTAAGTTTCTGCCTCATCATTATAGGACTTTCACGTTTCTATTTTTAGCTGCGCGAACGAGACAGGCCCACATTCCCCTCATCTCCCCCTGCCCCAACCTTTATTTATATAAAGCACATGCTGGAATCATTATTTAAAAACCTCCAAACCCATAATTGCTCAGGTAGGTGAAGAATGCAGCCTTTATGGCTGTCGCTTGCAGAGAGGGCTGCAGTGTTAGTGGGGAACTATGGCTTATTCATACATGTACCACCCTGTACCTCACTCACCCTGAACCCCTGGAATGCCCAGAAGAATCAAGTCACTTAGAAGCATTCATGATAATAGAGTTCGAGCATTTTATAAGAGGAAACAGCCCTAGAGTACAGACAAAACTTGTCCCAAGGCCCCTACAAGATATTGCTGTCATTACTGGGATTTGAACCCAGAGATATCTCAACTTCCAGTTTGGTACAAGTCATTCTACTCTACCATGAAAATTAGTGGAAAGCTGGGCTGCCTGAGTTTGAACTCAGAGTGCCACTTTTTTTTTTTAAGAAGGAGTCTCGCTGTTTCCCAGGCTGGAGTGCAGTGGTGTGATCTCGGCTCACTGTAACCTCTGCCTCCTGCGTTCAAGCGATTCTCCTGCCTCAGCCTCCTGACTAGCTGGGATTACAGGCACCTGCCACCAGCTCCAGCTAATTTTTTGTATTTTTAGTAGAGACAGGGTTTTACTATGTTGGCCAGGCTGGTCTCGAACTCCTGACCTCGTGATCCACCCACCTCGGCCTCCCAAAGTGCTGGAATTACAGGCACAAGCCATCGCGCCTGGCCAGAGTGCCACTTAATTAACTGTGAGACTTTGAGCAACTTTTATCAAACCCTTCTGTATCTTATTTTCCTTATCTATCAAGTATGGATTACAAAAAAACCCACCTGATAAGACTGAGTGAGGATTTAATGAGTGCCTGGAAGAGAGTAAGCCTGAGGTCCTAGCTCTGATTTCCCCAGAAAGCAGAGCCAAGCCATTAGCCATGCCCAGGAGTCATGTGTTCCCACATAGGGAGTTGCTTTTCTCTGTGTGCAATGGGGACCGTGGAGTATCATTACCACAGCTCCATTCCTCTAGGATTTTCCTTCACCATTGTCTTCCAGGGCCACCCCAGGGGGTGTGGTAACAGTCCATGTTTTGCCAGAGCTGTATACAGCTCCAGCCTACCTGTGAACCAGCCAAGTTCTTTTCTTCAGTTGATCCTAAATAACTCTCTGAGGCCACACTTGTGAGCTGAGTCAGAGCTATCAGTTTGCCCAGGTGCAGTGGCTCATACCCATAATCCCAGCACTTTGGGAGGCCAAGGCAGGAGGATTGCTTCAGCCAGAAGTTCGAGACCAGCCTGGGCAACATAACAATACCTCGTCTCTACAAAAAATAATAATAATAATAATTAGCTGGGCGTGGTGGCACACACCTGTGGTCCCAGCTACTCAAGAGGCTGAGCCGGGAGGATCTCTTGAGCCCAGGAGTTTGAGACCAGCCTGGGCAACATAGTGAGACCCTGGCTGGGCACAGTGGGTCACACTTGTAATCCCAGCACTTTGGGAGGCTTAGGCGGGCAGATCACCTGAGATGAGGAGTTTGAGACCAGCCTGGCCAACATGGCAAAACCCTGTCTCAACTAAAAATACAAAAATTAGCATGGTAGTGCACGCCTGTAATCCCAGCTACTCGGAAGGCTGAGGCAGGAGAATAGCTTGAACCCAGGAGACGGAGGTTGCAGTGACCCGAGATCGTGCCACTGCACTCCAGCCTGGGTGACAGAGCGAGACTCTGTCTCGGAAAAACAAAACAAACAAACAACATAGTGAGACCCATCTCTATTGAAAAAAAAAAAAAAAAAGAGAGGTGTCAGTTTGGAAAAAGTAGTTACATGGGTTCTGCCTTGCTATCTGTTCATGTAATTTATTTGTGCCTCCTGAACCTGCTTGGACCCAACCTCAAATAAACCGTTTCCATCATATAACTCGAAGCATTATAACTAGCATTTTTATTTGGAAGCTCTGACAACACACAGCTCACAACGGACAGGCAGCCCTGCCACGTGGTCACCTGCATCCCATGGTGTACTCCGTATCTACTGTGGCTCAGTGTCATGCCAAGAGCTGCCTTTCCAATGGAGAGTCCTCTCTGCCAGCGAGGGCCTGGCCTTGATACAGAACTCTAGGGAGCTGCACTCTGACCCTCCCCGTGGATCTCACAAGATGCTCTACATGGTGTGCCGATATAGCAGTGACACTTCTGACACTTTCAGATCGGCTGGATCATATGGTCTAAGGGGCACGGCAGCTTGCATTATGACTTTCATGGACACTAGGCATTCCTGCCTTGGCAGACCTCATCTTTCATCTAAAAAAAAAATTTAAGGCCAGGTGCAGTAGCTCACGCCTGTAATCCCAGCACTTTGGGAGGCCAAGGTAGGTGGATCACCTGAGGTCAGGAGTTCGAGACCAGCCTGGCCAACATGGTGAAACCCCGTCTCTACTAAAAATACAAAAATTAGCCGGGCGTGGTGGTGCATACTTGTAATCCCAGCTACTCAGAAGGCTGAACAGGAGAATGGCTTGAAGCCAGGAGTCGGAGGTTGCAGTGAGCTGAGATGGCACCACTGCACTCCAGCCTGGATGACACAGTGAGACTCCATCTCAAAAAAAAAAAAAATTAAAATTCTATTTTGTCACTCCATTGGTGGTATAAAAATGAACATAATCTAGGATGGATTCATTATTATTATTCATTTTTCTTTTGATTTTAAAATACATTAAAATCTTTTTGAGGGCCCATTAAAATATCAAGAGCCCTCATCCCTGCGGATAAGCAGGCCCCACTCGCACTGCAGTCTGGACACACTGCAGACCCTCTCTTGCTCTCTGCCCACTCAAAACTGGCAGCCTTCTAAATCATCTAAGGAATGAGTCCGAGCAGTATTAGCAAGTGTGCTAAAAGCCGCCTCCAAACTCCAAAGGGACCCACCAGGCATTGTGTCTATTTCTTAGCAGTAAGATGTATAAGGTACAAGAACTTGTCCTTTACTTTAGAGGAAATGTACTAGCACTCCCCAGACCACTATATCCCCGCAAACTTCACCAATGTGGCAGGTTTGCAAATCTTTGTAGGGCTTATATGTCTTTCCAGGGTACTTAAGGTACTTACTGCAGCCTCTGACTCCTGGGTTCAAGCAATTCTCCTGCCTCAGCCTCCCAAGTAGCTGGGACCACAGGTGCATGCCACCATGCCTGGCTAATTTTCATACTTTTAGTAGAGACAGGGTTTCACCATGTTGGCCAGGCTGGTCTCGAACTCTTCAGTTAAGGTGATCCACCTGCCTTGGCCTCCCAACGTGCTGGGATTACAAGCATGAGCCACTGCACCTGGCCAGATTGTTTTAATCTTCAGTATATGAGGGAAAAGACCCGCTATCATTTACCATCTAGGACTAATGGAACCCTTTTTTTTTTTTTTTTTTAGATGGAGTCTTGCTCTGTCGCCCAGACTGGAGTGCAGTGGTGCAATCTTGGCTAACTGCAAGCTCCGTCTCCCAGGTGCACACCATTCTCCTGCCTCAGCCTCCCAAGTAGCTGGGACTATAGGCGTCCGCCACCACGCCTGGCTAATTTTTGTATTTTTAGTAGAGACGGGGTTTCACCGTGTTAGCCAGGATGGTCTCGATCTCCTGACCTCGTGATGTGGAGCACTCTTAAATATTTTAAGTCTTTTTTTAAAAAAAATTTACAAAAATAAAAATAAAGGGGGAGTGAAGAACAACTTTATTATATATTTTAAAAGGAATTTAAACATAACAAACCTAAATTTCTATTTCCTCTTTTCCTGGTTTGGAAGGTACATACTTTAAATGGACAACAGTCTCTGAATACACCTAAATTCTCATCAAATGCTATGCATGGACCAGAAATACAGATTTCAGATTCAAAATGCATCGCTACTGGATTCTAGCTTCTCATCATTTCTGATTTTCCTTCTTGCACTTGCAAACTCAAAGTGCAATACTTAAAGAATTTTTTCTAAGCAGGAACATGTGCACTTTATCGAATGCCATTGTAGAAAAGTGTGTGAGGATAAAGGGCTGATACAGGACTCGGCCCGGGGGGCAGGTCAAGGAATGGAAGGTGGAGTGTGTGGGCAACAGGTTGTGGGCAGAGCTCCTGGCCTGGATGCTGCCTCCTGTTCTATCTATAGACTTGGAAGATCAACACTGGGTTGACGATGAGCAGAATGCTCATGAGGATGCCCAGAACCAGGGCCCAGACGTTCAGGTGCTTGGCAGTGCAGGCATAGGCCTGGTCCCCAGTTGGGTCGCCAACCATCTTCCCGTCCCTAGACTTCATGGAGTAGGTGACTGCTATGAAGCCCAGGCAGCAGCAGTTCATGAAGAGGGTGTTGAACAAGGATCAGACGACATGGTCGGGCATGGAGGTCTCGCTGTGGATGTGGATCACGGTGGACCTCAGGGGAGCAGGGTTGTGGGGTGCCCCCAGCACAGCCACCTCATGCTCCTCCTTGAGTATCTGATAGTTTGGGAGCAGCTGGTGTTGGCGGGAGTGAAGAAGGTTTGGACGGTGTGGTTCATGGTCACTTGAAGAACTTTTTGAAATTGTTTTTTTTTTTTTTTTTTTTTTTTTTTTGAGGCGGAGTCTTGCTCTGTCGCCCGGGCTGGAGTGCAGTGGCCGGATCTCAGCTCACTGCAAGCTCCGCCTCCCGGGTTCACGCCATTCTCCTGCCTCAGCCTCCCGAGTAGCTGGGACTACAGGCGCCCGCCACCTCGCCCGGCTAGTTTTTGTATTTTTAGTAGAGATGGGGTTTCACTGTGTTAGCCAGGATGGTCTCGATCTCCTGACCTCGTGATCCGCCTGTCTCGGCCTCCCAAAGTGCTGGGATTACAGGCTTGAGCCACCGCGCCCGGCCTTGAAATTGTTAAAGGCTTATAATTTTGTTGAAGACAGCACAATAAAAAAACTGTAGACTGGGTTGGGCATGGTGGCTCATATCTGTAATTCCAAAACTTTGGGAGGCCAAGGTGGGCAGATTACTTGAGCTCAGGAGTTCGAGACCAGCCTGGACAACATAGTGAGACCCCATCTATACAAATAATAAAAAAATTAGCTGGCCATGGTGGTATGCACCTGTAGGCCAAGCTACCCAAAAGGCTGAAGCAGGAGGATCGCCTGAGCCCAGGAGGTCGAGGCAGCAGCAAGCTGTGATCATGCCATCACACTCCAGCCTGGGTGACAGAATGAGAACTTGTCTCAAAAAGACAAAAAAGAAGAAGAAGAAAGAAAACTGTAGGGTGATACTACAGTGGCAATTTATATTATTTTTCCATCATCCTCCTACGCAATTCCATCATCATTCCATATTATTATTATTTTAGTCTTTTCAGCATAGCTTAGAATAGTTAATAAGTGATGATGAAATAATTTCTAGGCTGAGGAAATGGCAAAAATTTTCAAGAGATAGGAAAAACGAGATCATACAATCCCATAATATATCTTAGATTTAAGAAGGTGTCCAATGGGCCCGTGTGGTAATTGCAAGATAAAGTAATATTTTTCTATTTAAAAATAATGTATGATTTCACTTTTTTCTTTGAAAGATCTTTAAGGAAGAATAAAAGCCATGAAATGTCAGTCCTTACAACAGAACTGCTTAATAAAAAAACTAAACTAGAACCCTGATTCCATCCTGAGAATTAGGATACACTAAACAAAAGCTCTACTCTCATATAAGAGCCTTAGTGCAGTGGCATAAAGCTAAGTCTTGAATTCTGAACTTTGAGGTAAAATGTATTAGGAGAAAGTGAGTGGAACTGTTGGTGCCATATTAGTTGGGGTAAAACAAGCTGCTATAATATGAGAAGACCCTAAAATGCAGTGCCTTTAAGAGCAAAAAAAGCAAGCATATTCCTGCTCTCGTTCATATCCAAGGTGAATGTTTACAGTTGGCAGGTATCTCGACTCCATGTGGAGATTCAGGGATTCAGGTTTCTTCCATCTGGTGGCTCTGACATCCCTTGGGAACGTGTTATTACCCTCATGGTTGAGGTCTCAGATGGGGGGAATGGGCAGAGCTCACAGAGAAGACCCCACCACTTTCTCAAGGATTAGCCCAAAGAGATATGCATCACATTCTATTAGTAAGAACAAGGTCACATGACCACTCTCAGTCCCAAGAGAGACTGGGACTTGTGGTCAGGCTATATGCCCATGAAGGGGAGGAGAATGAACTTTGGTGCACAGCAAGCAGTCTCTGCCACAGGGAATGACATGATCCTTTGATCATGGCAGACAAGTCTATTTCAGCTCCTAAAGGCAAGAAATAACTGGACCACATTACAAAGCAGTAACTCTGGCCAGGTGCGCCAGCTCGTGCCTGTAGTCCCAGCATTTTGGGAGGCCAATGCAGGCAGATCACTTGAGGCCAGGAGTTTAAGACCAGCCCGGCCAACATGGTAAAACCCCATCTCTACTAAAAATACAAAAAAATTAGATGGATGTGGTGGTGCATGCCTGTAATCCCATCTGTTTGGGAGGCTGAGACAAGATAATTGCTTGAAATCAGGAAGCAGAGGTTACAGTGAGCCGAGATCATGCCACTGCATTCCAGCCTGGGCGACAGAGCAAGACTCTGTCTCAAAAAAATAAAAAATAAGGCCAGGCGCAGTGGCTCATGCTTATAATCTCAGCACTTTGGGAGGCTGAGGTGGATGGATCACCTGAGGTCGGGAGTTCAAGACCAACCTGACCAACATGGTGAAACCGTGTCTCTACTAAAAATACAAAATTAGCCAGGCATAGTGGCGCATGCCTGTAATCCCAGCTACTTGGGAGGCTGAGGCAGGAGAATTGCTTGAACCCAGGAAGGAGACAGAGGTTGCAGTGAGACAAGATTGCACCATTGCACTCCAGCCTGGTGACAGAGTGAGACTCCATCTCAAAAAAATAATAATTACTAATTTAATTTAATTTAAAATCATAAATAAATGGAAAGCAGTAATTCTTAATGGGTCAAAGTTGAGAATCAAAATCACCGTGGAAGCTCTTTCTCATTTAGTTTGACTGAATCAGATGCTCTGGGAGATGACCCAGGCAAATACATTTTTTTTTTTTTTTTGAGACAGAGTCTTGCTATATTGCCCAGGTTGGAGTGCAGTGGCGAGATCTCAGCTCGCTGCAACCTCCGCCTCCTGGGTTCAAGCAATTTCACCTCAGTCTCCTGAATAGCTGAGATTACAGTCACCTGCCACCACGCCTGGCTAATTTTTTTGTATTTTTAGTAGAGACGGGGTTTCACCATGTTGGCCAGGCTGGTTTCGAACTCCTGACCTCAAGTGATCCACCCACCTCGGCCTCCCAAAGTGCTAGAATTACAAGGCGTGAGCCACCACGCCTGTCCGGCAAATACATTTTGAATAAATTATCTAGGCAATTCCTCTGTGATTAAGAGCTTCTGTTTATTAGAGTAAGAGAGGTAAATCCAATGTCTAAAGAGTCCCTTTCTGTAGTTAGAGGCCTTGTGTGGGGATTTGCCTGGCTATGGTTTGTGTCCTCATGGTGTTCCTGAGATTGTATCATATCCCGGCCTGGGATCCCTTCCCCAAGCCCAGATCTGGCCCTTAGCAGGCTCTGAGCCATTGTTGAATGTATTATTTTTACTCTCACAACCGAAAGAGTGGGGAAGTCCTCTGAAAGGCCATTAAACTAACAGACAGAAACTCTGTATGTCCCTTGACTCAATCTGGTTTCAAAAATAAGCACAAATAAACCATCTCAGAGAAAAAGCATTTCAAAAGTGTCCCCTTCCATGAAGTGAAACCATCACTGTGAGGCCAGGGACTCCTGAATGAGCTGAAAGATGTGAAACTGTAGCACCACTCTCTGCAACAGCTCTGTGCGCAGCAACATACCTCTACCCCGTCCCCAGTGGGTGGGACTCTCTGGAGCAGAGCTCCCCCAGCTTGAATGTGAAATTGCAGATCCTGCTTCAGTAGATGTGGGGGTGGGCGCTGAGATGCTGCACTTCTAACAAACTCCCAGACATGGCCAGTGTCACTGGTCCATAGACCAGGCTTTGAGTACTGAAGTTGTAGAACGCAAATGAGCAGGCAAAGGTAAGACGTCTAAGAGCAAATGCAGAGACTCCTACCTGGCAGCTGAATCCACAGTTTACTCCTTCCCATTGGGTCCTCTTTCCTCCCTATTTCCAGCTTCTTGTCTTTGGGGACTGGACAGATTTCTGTTCCAAACTTGAGGGTCTTATAGCACCCAAAGATGTGATCTAAGGTGAAAGGTGAAATCTGGAGCTTGGAGTCCTTTTCTCTACAGAGAATTATCTTCAAACATCCTCTGGATGGAACAGAGACCTAATGAAGTCTTCTCAATGACCCCAAGGCCGAGAACCTCAGAACAGGCAGAAGGAGGTTGTTCTCTCCAGCATAAAGAAAGGAACTATGGCGGATTTCCTGGGTCCTGTTCATTTGCGACATTTAACAGACTTTATGTCTGGACCATACGTATTCCCAAGTTCAAGATGAATGCACCGAATCTCTCAGCTGGGAAGAACCGTGGTGTCCTGGTTCAAGGATATATTTTCCCAATTGAAACAGACAGACACAAAATAACCTAAGGCCACAAAGTTAATACTATTTCCATGTTTCTGGGCTTCTAGCCTAGGCCTAGAGGTTTTCCCAAGAAGTCACACTATCTACCAGACTTGTAGGAATGGAGGACAAGCTGCATGCCCAGCCATCTCCCTGTCTGGCAGCCAGGCAGAAGGGACTACTGGCCAGGGACCATCCTGGGTTCCCTGACTTGACCCCCAAGCTGCTTGCCTTGCAGAACGCCCTGTTTAATGCTTTATTCCTCCCAGTGTTTCATTATTGATTCAGACCCTCGAAGCCGGGTCTGACCAAGCAAGCTGTGAGCGTTTGTCTAATGTCAACTTCATCAAAAATGCAGGAGTTGGGGTTTTACTCGTCTGCGCGCTACCTAGACGGTTTAAGTCGATGATTAGTGGTTTCTGTGAGCCAAAGAGGGCGCTGGCAGCCCACAGGCTGGTTTCTGGCTTCTCTGAAGCGATGCTGGGTCCCCAAAGCTCTGGGGAACCCAGCAGCCTTCATCTCGTTAAGGTGGGGATGAGGCCTGGGATGAGGGGATTGACTGACATGAAGAGTCAGGAGCTTGGGAGTGGTTTTTTCAAACAATTACCAGCCAAGTTTAAAAACAAATTCAGCAATGCATTATTATGTTGTCATTAAATATTATAGATGCAAACCTAATGAGAGAGAAAAATATCTATTCTTTCATTTATTTAAAAATGTTTATTGAGCACCTATTATGTGCTAAGCACTAGAATAACAGAGGTTAATGAGGCATACAAGGTTCTAATTCTCATGGAGCTGAAATTCCATTTAAGAGAGAAAAATCAGGCTATAAAATAGAAATAATATTAGTAACAGTAAAGGCTTATTGAGTACTCACTATGTACTAGGTAATATTCTAAGCACTTCACACAGAGAATGCTTCTATTTTCAAGGTATATTTTTAAAGCCTATATGCATATCTGCTCATAGAAGAAAGACGGGAAGGAAAAAACATTAAAAGACATTATCCTCAGATTGTAAGTTTATGGAAGACTTTTATTTTATTCTTTTTGCTAACCTGGATTCTCTGAATTTTCTTGGAGGAAAGGCATGTTCATGTGTTGCAGGAATCAGTCATGAGAACTTGAACCAGAGGTAAGAAAAAATTTTAAATTAAAAAAATTGATTAACTAACTAATTAATTTAAAAAGAAAATAGCCTCAAAATGCTTCTCATTTGCTGCCTGATGTCTCCAGGCTCCAAGTATATGAGGTGAGGGGCTGGCCTGCTCCAGTCACTCTGGGTTCTGTCCCAGCTCAGAAATTCACCGCCTCTTCCTCCCTGGAGGATGGAGTCGCTGGACAACCCTGATACTGTGGCCCAGCGCTGTTTGGCTTGTGGTCAGGGCTCGGGGAGGGCTGAGGCATCTGAGGATTGAGCCTGTGGAAAGGAACCCTTTAATGCAATGTGCCCAGATGGGCATTGGGAGCCACACTCCCTCCTGGAGGTGTGTAGGTACCAGGGTTCAGCCTTTCCTGCTAATGAAACTCCAACCAGATCCTGACAGCAGGGGCTGCCAGCCAGCCCCACTGGACTCCTGCCCTGGCCAGGGAAACGGAGGACAATGGCTATGCAACTGTCTGCAAATCCCGGTGCCCCTGAAGGCCCTGCTGGGCTGTTCTCTGGCTCTGGGGTACCCAGAGGGGAGACAGGAATGTCTACCCCACAGTGATCATGGTAACCCCAACAACAGTGTTACACTTGGGGAAATCCAGCTCTGAATTCTTGACACACAGGGAGGCCTGACACAAAACACTTGACATTTCTTCATTCATTCATCCAATCCTCAGTATTATCATTATCATCCTCCTTTTACCTATATGGAAACAGAGACCCAGAGAGGTCAAGTCACTTGCCCAAAGTCACACAGCCAGGGATCATCAGGCTGGAAGGCGGACTCCAGATCCCACACCATAACCACTCGGCAACACTGTCTCCCATTATCTGTCTGAGATGTCTAGGGACAGCGCCGTAGAAGGCTCTCCCCTACTGGACACATAAGGAGGAGAGCAACTCTGGTCCCCGAGGAGGCAGCAGAACACTGAGTAAAGGTAACAGGCAATTGGTGTCAGGCAGTCCTGGCTTTGAATCCTAGCCTAGACACCTACTCGCTGTGTGACCTTAGACAAGTCATTTTACCTCTCTGGGGCTGTTTTCTCATCTCTGCAACAAAGACGTAATGCCTAACTTTTCAGATTTCAGGCAGGTTATTTTCAACACAGAAAATTACTAGTATTGATTGAACACCTGCTACATATGCCAGAAGCTGTGCATAGCATATCACATGTGTTATTTAACCTTTTTAATACCCTAGGACACTATGATTATCTCCACTTTACAGATGAGAAAACTGAGGCTTAAATAGGTTAAGTACTTCAGAAGGTTATGAGAAAGCAGCAAAGCCAAGATGTGAACCCATGTTCTCTAAGGGCACAAGTCCTAGGCTCAGCCCATCTGCCATTTGTGCCACCTCTGCATCAAATGATATGATGCTTGCCAAGGACTCGTGTCAAGTAAAACAGCTGTCATTGCAGGGCCACAATGTGGACAGAGAAAATGCATTTGCACCTAGCCCAGCGCCTGGCATGTTGGAAGCCCCCAATAACTGTGTGTATTAATGGTTCTAGTTGTCTCAGGCATGGCAAGGCTACCTGCAGCAGCCAAGACCTCTTCGACTTTTTGTTCAGCCCAGTGAGGGCTCCTGGAGAAGCAAGCAGGTCCCTTCTCCCCAAAATTCTACAGTTGACTTGGGAAGTAAAGAAAGACACAGCTGCTGCAGTTACATAACTGCTTCTTCCTCCGCAAACCAATGAGAGCCGATAGGAGCCCCTTGAACCCCTTCCAGCCCTAATGCACCTCCAGTCCTGCACAGGATTGGCATGAGGTGAAACATAAAGAACGTGGTTCAAGTGCTGTTATATCAAAAATGTTCTTCGGCCCGGGCTGCCCACAGAACTTTTTCTGAACAAACATCACCAGGGGGCCCAACATCCCTCCCAGGACAGGAGTGGATCTTTAGGAGGCTCTAGATCCTGGTGTCCCAGCGTGCAAGAAGTGTGTGTTTGTGTTCTCCATCTATCCTGCATTGACCCTACATTTGAAGGCCAGTTGCTTACCTGTGTCCATCAGAGGCTTCCAGAGCTCCTGCCTGATTCCAAATGGACTAAATCCATTATCAAGTTCTCCCAGCCCCTAAGACCTACATAAAAGACAGATTTGTTACAATTGGAAGGGACCCTACAAACATCCCATTGTGATCTGTTCACTTTACAGATGACCAAAGGCTCAGAGAAATTAAGTGACTTGGCCAAGGCCACACAGCTAATGAATGATGTCACTGGAATTAGAACCCATATCTCTTGGCACCTAATTCAATTCTGCTTCTCCCAAAAGACAGGTTTGTTACAACTGGAAGGGACCCTACAAACATCCCATTGTGATCTGTTCACTTTACAGATGACCAAAGGCTCAGAGAAGTTAAGTGACTTGGCCAAGGCCACACAGCTAATGAATGATGTCACTGGAATTAGAACCCATATCTCTTGGCACCTAATTCAATTCTGCTTCTCCCACTGACCTGCTTCCTGAGCACCCAATAAATGGTAATTATGTATTGCATGATAAATGATGACTCCAGACTTTGGGTCTTGGTGATGTTGGCTTTGACTCTGAATCCGAGAGGTCTTACACAGGCCACAGAGGATTCTTGGGTGGTAGCACTGCACAAAGCAGAAGGGAAACTTCTGGAGGAAGACCATACCTCTTACCTCCACTCTCAGGATGGAGCCACTTGCTCAATGTATTCCAATCCAGGATCCAGTTCTTGCTCCGCCCTCTTAGGCTAGTCATTTCCTGTGTGAGCCCCCAGTTCATCTGCAAAATGAAGAGGAAAATTATTTATGGGCTCATTGAGATGTGATATAGTTTGGATGTTTGTTCTCCACATCTCATGTTGAAATTTGACCCCCATGTTGAGATCGGACCTAGTAGGAGGGGTTTGGGTCACGGGGATGGATCCCTCATGAACGGCTTCGTGCTATCCTGCAGAATGAGTGAATTTTTGCTCTACTAGTTCACAGGAAAACTGATTGTTAAAAAGAGCCTGGCACCTTTCTCCCCTTTCTCTTTTGCTTCCTTCCTCTCTCATTATGGGACATTCTATCTCCCCTTCCCCTTCTGCCATGATTAGAAGCTCCTGAGGTCCTCACCGGAAGCAAACGCTGGAGCCATGCTTCTTGTACAGCCTGCAGAATTGTGAGCCAAATAAACCTCTTTTCTTTGTAAATTACCCAGTCTCAGGTATTTCTTTATAGCAACCCAAATGGACTAAGACAGGAGGAATAAGTGAAATACCATGTAAAATGTAGAGTGCAGTGCCAGGCTCAGGACATGCTCAGAACAGGTGGGGCCAACATCCTCCTGGTCCCAACGTAGAGAGGTTTGTGTGAGAAGATGAAAAATAGGATCAAAAGTCATCAGATCTAAGACAACATTGATCATAAAACACACCATGAATTTATGCACCACTCAGAATGGAAAACACTGCAAAATAAACTATGACTCAATGCTTTCTCACCACTTAGAATTTTGATTACATGCTTAGAGAAAGCTTTTTCTACTTAGACGTGGGTTTTCATCTATCTCTCTTGCATATATACAAAATGAAATAAAGCACCTAAATTTGTTACCATCTCCCTAAAATTGCTTCATATTCAAAGCCAGGCTTTTCTGAATTCCTTTCAACTTAGAGTCATTGGAGTTCATGTTTTCCCACACAATATTGTCCTCTTACCTTCAAGAGCCCTGGTGACATGGCATTTTCTAAATGATTCCATGAAAGAAGTTAAAGCAAGGAGTGCTGGGCTCTTACTCCAGCTTTGTCATCGTGTGGCGCTGGCTCACTTTTGTGTTTTTTTGGTTTGAGGGGTTTGGTTTTTGTTTGTTTGTGGGGATTTTTGTTTGTTTGTTTGTTTTTTAATAATAGAGATGGGATTTTGCCAAGTTGCCCAGGCTGGTCTTGAACTCCAGGGCTTAAGCGATCCATTGGCTCACTTTGGACTCCTGTGTGGGCAACACAGCTAAACATGTCAGAGTCATCATTTTCCCACACCCCTCCCCCAACCATTTTATTCCTAATTTCCCCTCGGACTTTCTACCAAGCCACTCCCTCCCATTCTGCAAGTGTTGATACGAAAGCTTTTCATGTTTGCCCAGGCAACAAAAACTGTAAGACACCACTAATCATAAGACGCATGCAAACTCCAGAGGTGTAAATACGTGGAAATATTTGCTTTATTATAGAATGACTGATTTTGATAACATTTATTATGTCCCCACTATGAGCCAGGCCCCATGCAACATTTCGTTCGAGTTTATTATCATTATCATTCCTTTATAGATGAAGACACAGAAGCTCAGAGAGGTAAAGCAATTTGTCCAACGTCACACAGCTAATAAGTGACAAAGGATTGGAGCTGAGGTCTCTTCGGCCTCGTCACCACGGAAGAGATGAGTCCTTTCCCAGGTATTTCCTCCAACCTGACTTCTGAGTCCAAGGGGTTCCTGCAAAATTAAATCAGTCCTGACCTTGGGAAGCCCTTCCCATCTTTTGGTTTCCTCATTTTAGAGAGTAATAACAATAACTCTCTGTGCCAGGTGTTATTCTAGCCACTGTGTGTGCCCAGCACACATAATGTTCCCAAGTCCCTGATGGAGTGGGTCCTATCCTTAACCCCATTTCACAGATTAAGAAACTGAGGAGGTGCGGAGAGGTAATGCCAGGTACACAGCAAGGAAAGGGAAGGGCTGGGATTCAAACACAGGCAGTTTGGCTCCAGACCTCCCTCTCCTAGCCCACCCCACCCACCATGTCCCCAGACTGGCACAGGAAACCCTCTGCAACCCCAAGCCCCCTCCCCAACCCCTCCCCATCCCCACTGCCCTGAATCCTGTTGACTTTCACAGTGGCCAGGCCCCACTCCCGCTGGGCTGTCAGGCTCAAGGCAGATGGATGGCCTTCCCTGGCTAGGCTTGGCCTCCCAGTTTCTTCACACTGGACCCAAACACAACACAGTCTAGAGGCCCTGGCTGCTCTTCAGAAAAATACACAAGGCGGGTGTGGAAAGAAATCTAATTAGAATGCCTTAGAGCCCCAGCTGTTCCTCTTATTACATTAGCCCCCTTTGAAGTGGAACTCAGCTCATTATAATAATTTAGATGCTGAGGAATTGTCTTATATGTTCCTGTCTGAGAAAAATTGCTTTCACAATTGCATTTATGCATGTCCTGTTCTCTCTCCATTGGGACAAAGGACAGCTGTCGATGCCAAGTGGTTCCTGCTTTGGAGAAGAGCTTGGGGAGGGTCTGGGGGATCTGCTCCCCTGCGGGCTGGAGCTGCTGAGGTACAAGTGGTGGGAGCTCCACATACATGAGGAGGACAGGCTGCTTAGGTTTCCTCCAACATCCCAGCCATGGCCCACATCAGAAAGCTATACCAGGACATGGAGGCTGGTGGGGAACTTTACAAAGTCCAGGCCACAGTCTTCGCATGGACTGAATGACCCAGAAAAAGAGATGCTCAAATACAGACCTCCTAGCCCACATCAGCCTCTCCTAGCTGCAGATACCAGTGCCCCACCCCCAGAGATTCTGATTCTTCAGGCCAGCAGAGGGGTACTAGAATCTGTGCTTTTTTAAGCTCCCCAGGGTAATTCTGAGATGCAGCCAGGTTTGGGCCCCACTGGTCTGGGGTGATTGGGGACCCTGCTGTGGTGCCTTAGCTCTGATGCCCATCCACTGCTCCCGAATCTCCGAAGGGGGCCACTGGACAAAACAGCATTCTCTGCTGTTACAGAAGGGGATTCTAGGACCCCATGGGCCAGCAAAATGCTGCAGGGTCTGTTTGGCGGCTGACTGTCTCTGTTGCCCTGGAGTCTAGGAGAACTGTCCCCCGAGAGCCCCTGGGGACTCCTGTCTCATACTGGACTGCTTCCAGACACCTCTGGTTCAGTGATCATATTTTTGTGCCCTTTATTGAGGACATAAGCAGGAGGTAATATTTGCCCTGAAAGTCCTAAAAGAAATGTGGTTTTTGGGATTCTGACATCTGCCCATCCTTTTTGACCTAGTTCAAGTCTCACCTCCTATTTTAAAAAAAAGGCCAGGTGTGGTGGCTCACGCCTGTAATCCTAGCACTTTGGGAGGCTGAGATGGGGGGATCACTGGAGGTCAGGAGTTCAAGACCAGCCTGGCCACATGGTGAAACGCTGTCTCTACGAAAAATACAAAAATTAGCCAGGTGTGGTGGTGGGTGCCTGTAGTGCCAGCTACTTGGGAGGCTGAGGCAGGAGAATCACTTAAACCTGGGAGGCAGAGGTTGCAGTGAGCCAAGATTGCACCACTGCACTCCAGCCTGGATGACAGAGGGAGACTCCATCTCAAAAAAAAATTAAAAAATTAAAAATTCCTTTGCCAAATTACCCCAGCCCCATACCTGCCCCAGGCCTGCTATCCCTTTTCTGGCCCCTACAACCCCTATTCTCTGTATTGACCCCCAGGCCACCACCTGACCACATCTCTGGCTCCCTGTGGCTTCTCACTCTCCCTGATCTCTACACATTATTGGGGCTATGGGGATTCAAAGCCAGCAGTTTAATTTTATTGTGTGCACTGTCTATAGTAAATGGAGCCCCAAAATGGATCTTCATAAAAGCCAGCCTGGGCCAGGGTCTTCATCGGAGTTCTGACCTATTGTCCCTTAGGAGATCCCTGTGGGGCACTGGAAGCTCAAGGACCAGGGCCCATCATTCCCTCTGTATAGATGAGGAGCCTGAGCCCCAACCAAGGTCACACATTCCAGAGTCCCTACTCTTGTCCTCATCCTTCATCCACCCAGGTGACTTCTTGTTCCCTCTGAGTAAGCAGATTAATGCCAGGGTGTTCCTCCCTCCTGAGCAACTATTTCCCACCCAACAGATCCTCTGAGAAGATTCCACATGTGCCCCTCACCCCACCCTCTTCCTGCAGAGGAAGGAGCTGTGGAGTCAGGGGCAGCTTCAACCCCCTGGGCTGGTTCCAGAGAGTGTGGCCTGGACAGGCTCTGTGCAGTGGCAGGTCATAAGAAGAAGGGGACACCATGTTCTTGAAAAGAATTGTGGTCAGAAAAATGACCCACAGTCTCAAGGGTCCTTTGTGCTCAATAGAGCTTCTCTCCAAGTCACATCCGCTTCCCTTCCTGACCCAGGCAGGGACTCCACAGCTTGGGGTGTAATGAGCTACCAACAACAGTGATTTTCCAGTGACTCTTGATCCTATACATCCCCTTGAATACAAGACCCTAAAAAGAACAAATCCAAATATCCAATTCCTGAAGATGTTTTCACCAATGATCATTAGTCTAACCCTGACGTGGACTAAATCCAACCCTTGCACCAGTTCGCAAAGAATACTCCTGCTGTGACATTCCAGATGATGTCAAAGCCTGGCAAACCCAGCAGCTTGCAGCAAAACTACAGGGTACAGCCTTTCAGACTACTCTGCTTCCTTCTTCTGGTCTCTCATTCAAACCCTTAATTACTATCTATATACACTGCACTCTACTGTGAGACACACATACTGCAAAACCAAAGACTCAAGACTCAGAAGGCATTTTCCAAAGTCTTCTGAATCCCTTCCATTACCTTTAACTGTGAGTTGCCAAAGCACATTTGATCACTTGTGACCCCTTTATCCTTGCAACAACCCTTGGGCAGATTTCATATGAGCTTGGCATCACATAGGCCTGGGATCCATCCAGTCTTGGCTCTGCTACTCTATGACTTTGGACAAGTCATATAATCTCTAAGCCTCAGTTTCTGTATCTGTAAAATGGGAATGATAATGCCAGCAGGTTTACTCTAAGGGTTTACTGAGATCAATATGTAAATGTCTTATCTCAGTGCCTGGTGGAGATTGAGTACAATGAATGTTAAGCATTACTATTATCCATCATTATCGTTATCTTCCATTTTACAGATGAGAAAACTGAGGTTCAGAGGGAAAGTGGTTTCCCAAAAGACACACAAGTACATGAGGAGTTCCAGAGGCAAACATATCTCTCTGATTCTACCTTCTGGGCCCTTTTTATTCAATGATGCTGCAGAGTTCAGCCTTTAGGGTGAATTTAGGAACAAAGACCCCGAACAAAACAAAGGCTCAGGAAAGATCAAGAACAAATAAGATAAAGTCACAAGAGGACACCACAAAGGAGCCAGGTGAAGAGGGAGATCTCCAATGATTCCTGCCATAGCTCCTTATTGACACAAAAACACAAAGGAACATTAGGAAAAAATAAATAAATAAAAGATTGGATGGGGGAGGGGGGTAGAAGAACAGGAACCTCAGAGACTGAGGAAGGGAGCTGGAACATTAAACCCCAAACCCGTCCCAAATCCACGGGTCCCCCTCAACGCTCCCTAAGTTAGGTAGACATCCAGCGCCGGCCCCTTTGTGGATGGAGAAATAGCTGATGATCAATGCAAAGGACTAAGCACTACTGCCAGAAGCCACCAGCCCCAGAGACAACAGAGGCTCCCAAATTCCTAGCCTCTGATCTCTGCCTCGGAACATTCTTGGGCCAAAATAAATGTGGGAACCCCATGGTGAAGTCTTGAAGCTGGAAAAAAAATCCAACATGTCGCCCAATGCAGCCCAGTCCTTCCAGGCAAAAACCACACCAAAACTATTCCCGACAGATGCTAATTAGATGAGTGGTTTTAAATTAAATAATAGGGAATGGGCAGAGCGAAGGGCGCCAAGGATCATTGAAACAGAAATGCTGTCCAAGGAAAATAGTGGTAAAGACTAGAATTCCTCATGTGCACACAAAGGAAGTGCGACGCAGGTCGGGACTTGTTTAGACCCCAGGAAATGATGGTGGAGCAGAAGCTACTCGTCCCCAGGCAGCCAGGTGAGAGCTTTGGCCTGGGCCCCTCCGATTTTCAGCCAAGCTGCTGGTGTCTTCCTCCCACAAAGGTTCACCAACTACAGGAGAAGGAAGAGGCCTTGAAGCCCTGCAGGGGCCATCTCTCCAGCTTCGTCTCTTCCCCTCCAGCTTCCCTCTCCTCTAAGGCCAACACATAGTACTGCTTTCAGTTCTTAGAATGTGCCACACTTTCCCTCCTTTGCAACTGCAGTTCCTTTGCCTGGAACATCATTCCCTCAGCCACCTCTCATTCCCGGTCCTCTTGCTAACTCCTACCCTTCCTGCATGCCTAGGGTTAATCCTGGGAAACCATTTGCCACCCCCTTCTGCAAAAAGGCACAGGTTCCTGCTGCCAGTGCCTGGGGAGCTCCCTGTGTCGCACTCCAGCCCAGAGTGTGTCAAAAAGAAGAGATGAATGCTAATTTCCCATAGTGTGGTCCACCGCTTCCATTTTTGAGGCAGAAAATAATGACCAGTGGGTATCTAATGTGCCCTTAAAGATCTCTTTTTTTTTTTTTGAGATAGGATCTAGCTTCATTACTCAGCCCAGATTTATCTCTGTCCGCCCAGTGGTGTGATCACAGCTCACTGCAGCCTCAGCTTCAACTGCCTGGACTTAAGCGATCCTCCCACCTCAGCCTCCTGAGAAGCTAGGACCAGAGCCATGCACCCATGCCAAGCTAATTTTAAAATTTTTTGTAGAAATGAGGTCTCACTATGTTGCCCAGGCTAGTCTTGAACTCCTGGGCTCAAGCGATCGTCCCACCTCAGCCTCCCAGAGTGTTGGGATTATAGGCATGAGCCCCCCGGGCCTGACCAAGATCTTTAAATAGTAATAAAACAGACATTTATTAAGTTCATCTCATGTGCTGTGCACTGTTCCAAGTGCCTACACTCCCCATCTCAGTTAAGTGCACACCACCCCATAGCCAGGTGGCTGCCATCATTATCCCTTTCTCATGGGTGGAAATGAAAATCAGAGAGGTTGAGTAACTTGCTCAAGATCACAAGTCTGGATTTGACTGCAGGCCTGGCTGATGCCAGAGCCCAGATTACCAGCCTCTCCCCTGGTGCCTCTCCCCTGAAACCACCTCAGAAACCCCCTGGTGTGTAACTCTAAACCGTGCCTGCGGCAAACTCAGCCCGTTTCCTCTTCTCGCATCTTAAGCCCAGATGGGGTCTGAGTGATGCTTATCTCATCCCGTCATAGAGCTGGAACCCCACAGAGCCCTGGGAATGTGGAACTCCCCATGGACAGAGGGCAGGAGGAAGTGACCGTCAGCCCGAAGGGGGCTTAGTCCCCCGGGTCCGAAGGTGCCGTCTGGCCCTGGCTGCCACATGCCTCGTGTCCACAAAGCAGAAGTCACAGGGACAGGGAAGGAAGCCCGGCAGGCAGACTGTCATCACAGGTGGTGTGTCCGCCTATCCAGGGACAAGCAGAACTAGCCAAGATTGCCTTCTCCATGCAGCCTCTCCTGATTCCACACTTGTGACTTCATGTTGCCAGAGCACTCTGCTGGCACACATGCTATGATCTTGACTCTGTACACACCCTGATGCCCAGCTACAAGCAGCTCTGCCTTTACCTAACCTTTCAATTGCTCGATTGCCTCATCTGTAAAAACAGATGGATGTTAATAGCACCTGTTTCACGGGGTTATTGGAAGGTGTGTGTCTATATATACACACACACTCATCAATATAGATGAGTATAGATTGTGTGTATGTATACATGCTTAGAACAATTCCTGGCATATAGTAAGTGCTTAACGAACATTACCTATTCTTATTCATGTTAAGTGGCTATGACAATGTGCCAGGGAAGGACATCACTTGTAATGACAGTGGATAACATCTTCTACAAAATCAAGCTGAGGTTCCCAAAAACTGGTCTGTGAAGCAGCCTCCAGGGGGCTGTTCGTTAAAGAGACAGACTCTCAGGTCCCACTCCTAGACCTAATGATTTGAAGTCTCTGAGATGGAGCCCAAGAATTAATATTCTTACAACCTGTCCAGGTGATTAGAACAATCAGCCAGGTTTGGGACCCACTGGGCTAGACCAGGTGTTTCCCCAGCAAATGAGGGTGTGGACTCTGCTGCCATTGCAAAGCCAAGAGGGGTGCCTTCCTTCCTACCATCCATCTCTCCTTTCTTCCTTTTTTCATCAGCATCTTGAACTTCTCTCTGTGGCTGTTCTTTTGCTAGAAGAACTCCAAGCAGACCCTGTCCTGACCATGTGAACCCTGAGTACACGGAGTCTTGTTTTCCATCTACTAAATGTCATTGGCCAGTTTACTTTTCATCCCCTGTACAAACAAAACGTTTGCTACAAACATGACTTCTACACGGCCCCTAGACGGCAGGGGCCATGTCTGCTCTACTAGAAAGATCCTTGAAGACCATGTATTCCAACTTCTCTCTTTATACCTGAAGAAGCTAAGGTCCAGAGAGGATAAGTGATTTTTACAAGGTCACACAGCAAGCAACCAGAGCAGAGATGACAGCTCAGGTCTCTGGCTTCTTAGCTGCTGCCCTTTCCATTGTCACAGGCTCCTATTCAAAATACCCCAGAACCACTCATTTATATATCAATCATGAGTATACGCATTACAATGTTTTATTTATTGAATACTCCAGGTACTAGGCGTGGTTCCAACTGCTTTACCTGCATTCTCTCATTTCAGTTTCATAAACAGTTCATAAATGAAAACATTATTATCTTCATTTCATCTCTGGGACAACCGAGCCTCCAGGAGGTGAAGTGACCTGCTCCAAACCACAGAGCTGGAAAGAGCCAGGATGGCAACCCAGGCCTGTCTGATTGCAGAGCCCAAACTCCTGGCTGTTATGCCGGTCCTTGAGCTCTTGCTTCTCACCTCAAAACCTGCCCTTCCATGTCTACTCTGTGATGCTGGGGCAGGGACCCCATAAAGCAGGTTTCTGTTAACCAGCTAGTTTGCCTCTGCCTATAGGGGACTAATGGGAGGCTGGAAAGGCTGGAGGAGGAAGGGACTCACCCCGTTCGCTTCCTGTTCCTGAAAGGATCACCCTGGCAATGCTCCTTCACCCCGGCAGGAGCAAGTCCTTCCTAAGCAGCAGCTGAATCTGCTTGCAGTTTTTCCAGCAGTTGCAGAACCAGCTTCATTGCCTGTCTTCCTTAAAAGTTTGGGTGCGGGGGCCCACGCGGCCTTTCCTCTGACATTAGGAATACCAGCCCCAGCTGCGCAGTACCCGCTCCTCAGAAGGCTGAGTTTCTCTAATTCTCACTTCTTCCTTTTGTTCTCTCAGCTTTAGGGGCTGTTACTTCCGTGATACCTCAATGTTCTGTTTTGACCCTTTTGATTACTTAATTAACAACCTCAGAGGCTAGGCACAGTGGCTCATGCATGGAATCCCAGCACTCTGGGAGGCCGAGGTGGGTGGATCATGAGGTCAGGAGTTCGAGACCAGCCTGACCAACATGATGAACCCTTGTCGCTACTAAAAATACAAAAATCAGCTGGGCATGGTGATGCGCACTTGTAATCCCAGCTACTCAAGAGGCTGAGGCAGGAGAATAGCTTGAACCAGGGAGGCGGAGGTTACAGTGAGCCAAGATCACGCTACTGCACTCCAGCCTGAGCGACTGAGTAAGACTCCGTCTCAAAATAAAACAAACCAAACAAACAAAAACTTCATACCTAGTTAACAATTCTTTATATTAAATTCTGTCTCCTTCACCTTGGCAGCCACAGGGCTTTCTGGGAGCAGAAGCTGAATCTACTTTATAGTTTTTCCAACAATTGCAGAACAGCTTTATTGCCTCTACCCTCACCCACCCAGATCCCCACACTAGCCTGCTGGTGCCTCCTCCTCAGAGGCCTGGGTTCCAGTCCCATGGGCCTGTGGGCCCAGAGAATGGGCACCAGCCAAGTGCACCTGATGGATGTGACCAATACATTACACGGCACAGTTTAAGTCACTAAAGATGTTTCAAATAACAAGAGGACCTGTGTTAATGGGCAGAGGGCTCAGCAGGAAGCATTTTTTTTTTTTTTTTTTTTTTGAGGTGGATTCTTGCTGTGTCACTCAGGCTGGAGTACAGTGGCACAATCTCAGCTCACTGAAATCTCTGCCTCCTGGGTTCAAGAAATTCTCCCTGCCTCAGCCTCCCAAGTAACTGGGATTACAAGTGCCTGCCACCACGCCCACCTAATTTTTGTATTTTTTAGTAGAGACAGGGTTTCACCATGTTGGCCAGGCTGGTCTTGAACTCCTGACCCCAGGTGATCTGCTGCCTCAGCCTCCCAAAGTGCTGAGATTACAGGTGTGAGCCACCATGCCTGGCCAAGAAGCATCTATTGACAAGCAGGACTGTCCAGAAGGAGAAAGTCTGCTCCTTGCTACAGAACGGCCTTGGGCAGCAAACTAAGTCCAGTGGGGTAGACCAGACCTGGTGTGTGACCAACACTGCCCGTTAACACTGCCTGGGATTTCACCAAAGAGGACATATAAATGGCAAATCAGCCCATGAAAAGGTGTCCAATGAAATTTCAATAAAACCACATGGTCCCAACACAAAGAAATAATCCGTGCTTGTGGTGATAGATATACTGATGACCCTGATTTTTTTCATTACACATTCTATACATGTATCCAAAAAAATCACATGTACACCATCAATTGGTATAATTGTATGTATCTTTTTTTTAAATTAAAAAAGCAATGAAATGTTACTACATACCTATCAGAATGGCTGAAATAAAAAATAGTGACAACATTAAATGCCAGTGAAGATGCAGAGGAACTGGATTGCTCAGACGTTGCTGGTGGAAAGGTAAAACTGGACAGCCAAACTCAGAGAAACAGTTTGGCAGTTTCTTTGAGAACTAAACATGTAACTATCAAATGAAAATTGCAATCCTGGGCCTTTATCCTAGAGAAATGAAAACCCATGTTCACCACACACAAAGCTGTAAAGAATGTTTATAGCAGTTTTATTTATAACAGCCCAAAACTGGAAACGATCTAGATGTCCTTCAGTGGGTAAGTGGTGAACAAACTGTGGTATGTCCACACCACAGAGCACAACTCAGCCATAGACAGCAATGAACCATTGCTACGAACAACCTGGATTAATCTTCGGAGAATTATGCTGAATGAAACAACTCAATCCAAAATGGTTGGATACTGCACAATTCCATTTATATAACATTCTTGAAATGGCAAAACTAGACATAGAAATGGAAAACAGATTAGGGGTTGCCAGGAGTAAAGGAGGAGTGGGGGCAGAGGGAAGGGAGTGCATGAGGGATCTTTATGGAGATGCGAGCGTTCTGTATCTTGACTCTATCAACGTCAGCATTCTTGTTCTGATGCCTAACATAGATAGATAGATAGATAGATAGATAGATAGATAGATAGATAGATAGATAGATTAGATAGATAGATAGATTTTTTTTTTTTTTTTTTTTGAGACAGTGTCTCACTCTGTCACCCAGGCTGGAGTGCAGTGGTGCAATCTTGGCTCACTGCAACCTCTGCCTCCCAGGTTCAAGTGATTCTCCTGCCTCAGCCTCCCAAGTAGCTGGGATTACAGGTGCATGCCACCATGCCCGGTTAATTTTTTGTATTTTTTTTATTTAGTAGAGATGGGGTTTCATCGTGTTAACCAGGATGGTCTCGATCTCCTGACCTTGTGATCTGCCCACGTCAGCCTCCCAAAGTGCTGGGATTACAGGTGTGAGCTCTCTCTCTCTCGCTCTCTCTCTCTTTATATATATATACTTACTATATATAATATATACATGTTTTATGTGTATATATATGTATATATATTACTCCTGGCAACCCCTAATCTGTTTTCCATTTCTATGTCTAGTTTTGCCATTTCAAGAATCTTACATAAATGCAATTGTGCAGTATCCAACCATTTGAGATTGAGTTGTTTCATTCAGCATATACATATATACATATATACATGTGTATATAGACATACACATATATACATATATGTACACATATACATACACACACATATATATATAATTTTTTTTGAGATAGGGTCTGGCTCTGTCACCCAGGCTGGAATGCAGTGTTGCGATCTCAGCTCACTGCAACCTCTGCCTTTTAGGCTCAAGCAATCTTCCCACCTCAGTCTCCCAAGTAGCTGGGACTGCAGGTGTGTGCCTCCACGCCTGGTTAATTTTTGTATTTTTTATAGAGACAAGGTTTCACCATGTTGCCCAGGCTGGTCTGGAACTCCTAGGCTCAAGGGATCCGCCCACCTCAGCCTCCCAAAGTTCAGGGATTACGGAGTGAGCCACAGTGGCCAGCCAATACCCGACTATAGTTTCGCAAGATGTTACCATTGGGAGAAACTAAGCAAAGAGAACAAAGGGTTTCTCTGTATTATTTCTTACAACTATATGTGAATTTACAATTATCTCAAAATTAGAAGTTTAATTAAGAAAGAAAACCCACCTGAGAGCCCTTTCAAAATACCACCTAAGTTGGGAGACTGGGGTGAGGCTGAGATATGTGTTTTTTTTTTTTTTTTTTGACGTCTCCCCAAGAGTTGAAAACCACACAATGAAATTATTTCTAAAGTCCCTTCCACTAAAAAGTTGACATTTTTATGTGAAAATATATCAAAATCTGAATGTCTTGTGGATTCAGGCTAGAACTGTTCCCTCCCAGGCTGCCCGGCAGAAGGAGAGAGAAAGGCCTGAGAGACAGAATCGGGATGTGACAGGGGGGGTGGGGGGGTGGCTCGTGGCGGGGGTGCAGCTCTCTCTTTCACGGTCCAAGGACTTCCAACCGTAAGACTCTCAGTGAAGCATAGCTAATAGCTTCAGTGGCCGAGGGTGGGAATAGAACCCACTTTCTGGCTCTGCCCTCCGCAGCTTGGTCAGGGCCCTGGGCAGGCCCCCTACCAACACTCCCCCTGTTAAGTGTCAGAACAGCTAGAAATGGTTCTAATTATAACCAGGAAGTTTTCAAGCATGTGGGTGGAAAGGAATGCCTATTCATGTAAGAGCCGTTCCTGCCACACAATAACCCCTCACCAAGTGTTCCTGGGCCAGTTTTTGAGAGTGACAAATGGTGCACGCACCGGCACAGATATCACACGGGTGAGAAACCCCAAGTTTCTGGAGCGAGAACAATACGCCAAAGGTCTTGAGGAGGGCAGCGTTTTAGGTTACAGGGTAGCTTGGGGTTTTGTTGTGTTTTTTCCTTCCCCCTTCATAATTAGCCAGCTCATTAGCCTCTTCTCCATGCTACGGAATCACCAAAGACTATGTAAGGGAGAGGAGCCATCAGAGAAGATGCTTTACTTCTCAGGGGTCCACAGCCTCCCACTCTCTCCCTCCCTTGGCTCTGGCCACCAGACGGTTTCTTTTGCCACTCTGAACAGAGAGCGGTGAACTTGTGATCCGGAGCCAGTTAACTTCACAGCTAATGTGCCGAGCAACATTCCAGCCAGCTTCTGGAGCCAGAGCAGGGAGGCGGACGGCCCCAGGAGTTCGAGGTCCGGGAAGCCGAAGCACCACCAAACAGAGCGAGGTTCCAACTCTCCCTCCCAGGAGAGCCGGCTGTCTCCCAGCAGCAGCCCAACCACAGGGTCCTGCTCCAGACGTTACTATTTCCTCTTTTTCGGTGTGTCCAGCAGCAACCTCGACTGCCAACAACAACGTGAAAAATAACTGCAGGGCCGGGCGCGGTGGCTCACGCCTGTAATCCTGGCACTTTGGGAGGCCGAGGTGGGCGGATCACGAGGTCAAGAGATCGAGACTAGCCTGGCCAACATGGTGAAACCCCGTCCTCACTAAAAATACAAAAATTAGCTGGGCGTGGTGGCGCGAGCCTGTAGTCCCAGCTACTCAGGAGGCTGAGGCAGGAGAATCACTTGAATCCTGGAGGCAGAGGTTGCAGTGAGCTGAGAAGGCGCCATTGCACTCCAGCCTGGTGACAGAGGGAGACTGTGTCTCAAAAATAAAAATAAATAAATAAATAATAACTGCAGGAGGCTTGGGAATAGACATCTTCCTCTACTGTGTGTGCTGGCCACTTGCAGTGAGTCACTTCGCCTCTCTGAGTCTTCCAGAGGCTGTCTGTGTAGGGCCTTCCTTGTCATCATTTAGGAGGGTTGGAGGAGATACCGCACAGTGCCTGAGAACAGAGTGGGAGCTCTGAGAGCAGAGGTGATGGAGGTGGTCTACTTCCAACCTCCAAGGACCCCACAGGCCTCTCACTACTGAGCTCAGGTCCTCTGGGCAGCTGAGCTCTTCACAGCTCCGACCTTAATAGGTTTGAAATACTGACAGCCATTAAATATCATGTTCTCAAAGAATATTTAATGCTATGAGGAAAGGCTCCCAACAACTCCTGAGTAATAAGCACAGAGAAGCAAACTCTATATGTAGTAAGTGGCCAGGACTGTCACATGTAGAAAAAAAGACTAGAATGAACTCCAACCAAACATTAGCAATGGCATTCCCTGGGTGATCAGAGGATGGGAGCGGGGGTGCACGGGGGTGGTTATTTTCATCATTACGTTTTTTTTAACATTTATGAAATTTTCACCATGAACATTTATAATCCATAGAAATACTATTTTATGTTTATGTGCTATATAAAATGTGTTTATAATATATATGTGGAATATAGAAGAGCTACTTATTGTTAAATGTGGGCCTACCTATAGACTTGTTTGGGGAAAAAAAGCTGGATCTTCTTACATTCATGCGCTTACCTGGCATTGCTCTGGATGCTGTGGGGGGTGTGGGGGTGCAAGAGACCCAGGCCTGACCCTGAAAAAGCTCAACAGTCTAGCAAGCAAGGAAAGACAGGTGTTACACAAGAAGTCTGGCCAAAGTATTCTGGGAATCCCAAAGCAGGAGGATCAAGGAGGGCCTCTTAGAAGAGATGTCATTGAGGCTGGTTCGGGAAGGAGTTGTAGGAATTCCAGGGACTGCAAGATTGGGACATGTGGCACTACTTCACTTCACGGTAACCAAGCTGGGACAGTGGCTGGGGGCAGGAAAAGCTAGGGCTTCTGCTCCCTAACCTTCTACCACCTGCTGTTCCCTGCACACAGAATAGAAAATGGTCCCTCTCTGGGCATCACACAAAATCACCGAAGCACAGAGTGTCGGAGGTGGAAAGGTCCTTTAGAGACCATAGAGTCCAGTGTCCTTGTTCTATATATGAGGAAATTGAGTTCCACTGAGGGGAAGGATCTTGCCACCAAGATCTCCTGATTTTTCATCCAGGAAACCAGCTAGCCTCACATTCAAGGACAGGGTTGGTTTCTGACACTGTTGCTCTGCAGGGTGCGTATTCTAGAAGTAAGCAGCAACAACAGCACCACAACCCCACGGTACTGCTCTAGATGCTACTGAGTCCTTCTTCCTGGTTGTCTTCCATGAGCACAGGCAAGTATCTAGGAATGGTATTATGGTGTCACACAAATAGCTACTGATGTCTGGAAAATGAGCCATCATCTGCCTCAGTCCTGTACCTTGGAGCTCTACATTCTGATGGTGGGTTGGTCTGACATGTCACCGAAATTTATCCTAAGAAAATCAACACTGGCTTCTACGGGGAAATTCCTCCACACATAAAAAAAGAAAGCACCCTCTCTTCCTGGCGTACTCAACACTGCCCTCTCTTGGCACAACCAAGAGCATAACCATTAAGGACAAAGACTGTGGAGCAGAGCAACCTGAGTTTGAGTTCCTGATCCACCTCTTGCAAGTTGTCTGATGGTGGGTAATTTACATAGTCTTTCTGTGCCTCCTCTTCCTGATCTATAAATGGACTGTACCTAACCCATAGGGTTGTAATGAGGATTAAGTTAAACAAGGATGTAAAGTGCTTAGCACTGTACGGTAAATTCAAGTCATTAGACTGTGAGCCTCAGGAGGGCAGGTAGTAGCTGAGTCTGCCTTGTCAATCCTGAATCCCCAGGACCCAACAAAAAGCCTGGCCTTTAACAGAGGCTCAGTAGAATTTGATGAATGAATGAATTTGCTAGCCAAAATTAAAGATTCAATGCTGTGATTGACATATCTTACAGTGTCCTCTGCTTGGATTCCAAAAACAAATTAAGAACACCCAGAAGCTGATCTTACAGGTTTTCACTAAAGAATTGCTAGCAGGAGAAGAGGAGGTCTTATTTCCAGCAGGATGGTGTACTAGGTATTCTTTAGACACTCCCACAAGAAACAACCAAATATGCCAGCTAGAAGAAAAAAAAAAAACTTTAATTGCATCAATTAATTCTCAAAAACATAAGGCATATTCAGAACCGAAAACTAAGTGAAGGAATTCAGAGATGTTAATGGTGCCCTTAAGTTACATGGAGTGGAGATCGGAGACAAAGCCCAGAGCCCACCCAAGGTGAGGGCTGCAACAGAAAATCCCCTCTGCATAAAGCCAAGACCCCAAGAAGTTATACACTGGTGTCAAGGTGAACTAGAACCAAACCACCCTACTCTCTACTCCCTAGGGACTACAGGGCAAATTGCTTATACTGAGCCTTGGCAATGAACGTAGAGGGGAAACCCCTCCCTTAGAATTTGTAGCTACAAGCCAACCCCAATAAGAATATTTACAGCCTGAATTCACTCTACTTGGGTGGTCCAAAAATACCAAGCCAAGAATGTAGTTTAAAGTGATCTCAAATTGGTAACGACCACAGGCTTCTGGCAGAAGTCAATGCAAATCCCCTGTAGGAATCCACCTTCAGCACAGTCTCAAAGATCGCCCAGAGGTAACATTCTGATAGATGAACTCACTGTCATAATTCCATAACACACAGGGTAACCAGGAGTCAACAGAAACAACAGGTAGTAGATTTAGACCCACAAAGACTTCAAACACTGGAATCATTAGACATAGGATTTTAAAAGATTTCAACATGTTTAATGATGTTGTAAAAGGGTATTCGAAATTATGAGTAAAGAGTGGGCATCAGCTGGGCACAGTGGCTCACACCTGTAATCTCAGCACTTTGGGAGGCTGAGGCAGGCAGATCACTTGAGGTCAGGAGTTTGAGACCAGCCTGGCCAACGTGGTAAAACCCAATCTCTACTAAAAAATACAAAAACTAGCTGGGCATGGTGGTAGGCACCTGTAATCCCAGCTACTTTGGAGGCTGAGGCAGAAGAATTGCTTGAACTCAAGAGGTTGAGGCTGCAGTGAGCCAAGATGGTGCCACTGCACTCCAGCCTGGGTAACAGAGTGTGACTCCATCTCAAAAATACAAAATAAAAAAAGAATGAGCATCTAGAAAAGTGACTTCATAGATTTTTTAAAAAGAACTTCTAGAAATGAAAAAACATAATGACTGAAATTTGTAACTTGGTAGATTAGTTTAACAGTAAATTAGACACAGTTGAAGAAGAATGAAACATAGAAATCACAGAAGTGAAAAATAAAGAAGGAGAATAGTGTGAAAAGTTATTACATATACCTAATCAAGCTTACAAAAGCAAAGGAGAAAAAGAATGGGGCAGAGGCAATATTTGAAGAGACAATGGTCATGAAATCAGCTAGCATCTCTAGAAATGTTCATGAATTTCATAAATATTGCATAAATAATGAAAGTAACCACACATTTAAGAACCTAATAAAAAGCCCAAGCAGATAAATAATCAGAAATCAATACCTAATAGGGTTATGATTTAGCAAATAAAAATACAAGACTCCCAGTTAAATCTGAATTTCAGACAAGCAATGAAGAATTTTTCTCAGTCTAAATATGCCTTATGCAATAATTAGAACATACCGGTACTAAAAATGTATTTGTTGTTTGTCTGAAATTCAAATTTAGCTGAACATTCTGTATTTTTTCTGGCAACTGTAACACCTAGACATAGCACAGTGAAACTGCAAAACACCGAAGAAAAAAGAGAAATTTATAAAAGCAGCCAAGGAGATGAGACAGATGACCTCTAAGTCAATGACAATTAGATTAACAGCTGACTTCTCAACAGCAATAAGAGTTGCCAAAACACAGTGGAATAATGTCTTCAATGTGTTGGAAAAAACGTAACTAGTATTCTATAGCTAGAGAAAATATCTTTTTAAATGGGACTGAAACAAAGACATTTTCAAACAAATAAAAACTGAGCAAGTCTGCCATAAACAGATCTCCCCCACCATTTTTTTTAAATGCCAAAGTACTCCTTCAGTGGGAGAAAAGTGATCCCAGATGGAAGTCAAAGAGGCAAAAAGAACAGACAGCAAGGAAGATGGTGACTGTGTAAGTAGATCCAAGCAATAGATTGACCAAACCATTAATATTATGAGGATTAAAAACCCAAGGTGGTGGTAAGGCACAGTGGATCACACCTATAATCCCAGCACTTTAGGAGGCCAAGGCGGGAGAATCACTTGAGCCCAGGAGTTCGTGACCAGAAGCAACACAGAGAGACCCCTGCCTCTGCAAAAAAAATTTTTTAAAAATTAGCCAGGCATAGTGGGGCATGCCTGTAATCCCAGTTACTCAGGAGGCTGAGGCAGGAGGATCGCTAGAGCCCAGGAGATAGAGGCCACAGTGAACCATGATCACACCCCTGCACTCTAACCTGAGTGACAGAGTGAGACTGTCTATTAAAATAAAATTTTTAAAAAGTAGAATTTAAATACATGACAACAATAGAATGGAAGAGGGATGATGTAGTTTTAGAAGATGCTTGTATTTGTGGGGAGAGGATAATGGTGATTAATTTTAGAATCTGATTAAGTGGGTATAGAATAATGACTAAACTAATTACAATAAAGTATAGAACTTTCAAGGCGATAATTATGATGGAACTAGAAAAATAATCACTCTCCCCAAAATAGCTAGAAAAGACAGTGAGAAAAAAACAGAAGTAGGAAAATACAAAGAAAAAATCCAAATAAATTGTAGATTACCTAAAATCTCAGTTATCAGGGTAGGTTTTTAAAAAACGAGATAAGTACCATTTATGAGAATCACAATGAAAGCATAAGTACCCAGAGGGGCTAAAAGGGAAGGAATAGAAAAATATAGGCAAATACTAACAAGATGAGAAAAGATTGGGTAGCTATATTAACATGAGTTAATTTAACACAAAAGATGTCTTTAAGGATAGAGAAGGTCACCAAGTAATAATAAAAGGTTCATTTTGCCAGGAAGATATAATAATTCTAAACCTATATGCAAGTGATAGTATAACCTGAAAACATTTAGGGGAAATTTGACAGAAATTGACAAATCCACCATCATAGTAGAGATTTTAACACCCTTTTCTCAGTAATTTAAAAACTAAAAATTAACACAAACAAAAAGTAATCAGTTAAGCATGTAAAAAATTTGACTGAAGTAATTAAGAAGCTTGATGTGGCCGGGCGCGGTGGCTCAAGCCTGTAATCCCAGCACTTTGGGAGGCCGAGACGGGCGGATCACGAGGTCAGGAGGTCGAGACCATCCTGGCTAACACGGTGAAACCCCATCTCTACTAAAAAAAATACAAAAAACTAGCCTGGCGAGGTGGCGGGCGCCTGTAGTCCCAGCTACTCGGGAGGCTGAGGCAGGAGAATGGCGTAAACCCCGGAGGTGGAGCTTGCAGTGAGCTGAGATCCGGCCACTGCACTCCAGCCTGGGCGACAGAGCGAGACTCTGTCTCAAAAAAAAAAAAAAAAAAAAAAAGAAGCTTGATGTGATGAATATGTATATAGACTATTGCACTCAGCATACTTTCAAGCATACATGAAACAATTTTCATAAATATTTCAAAGATTTGGTGTCATGCAGATCAGATTCTCTAAGCACAGTACAAATGAATTAGAAAATCAATGACAAAAACCTAATTGAAGGCCGGGCGTGGTGGCTCACGCCTGTAATCCCAGCACTTTGGGAGGCCAAGGTGGGCGGATCGCGAGGTCAGGAGATCGAGACCATCCTGGCTAACACAATGAAACCCCATCTCTACTAAAAATACAAAAAATTAGCCGGGCATGCTGGCGGGCACCTGTAGTCCCAGCTTCCCGGGAGGCTGAGGCAGGAGAATTGCTTGAACCCGGGAAGCTGAAGTTGCAGTGAGCCAAGGTCATGCCACTGTACTCCAGCCTGGGTGACAGAGTGAGACTTTGTCTCAGAAAAAAAAGAAAACTAACTGGAGAAGCTCCATATGTCTCCTAATTTATAATTTAAAAAATTTCTAATTGACTCCTGGACCAAAAACAAAATCACAATAGAAATTAAAAGATATTTAGAATGAAAATATATCAAAACTTGTAAGATGCAGGTCAGGCACAGTGGCTCACACCAGTAATCCCAGCTCTTAGGGAAGTAGAGGTGAGCAGATAGCTTGAGCCCAGAAGTTCGAGTCCTGCCTGGGCAATAAAGCAAGACCTGGTTTTCCACAAAAAGGGAAAAAAAGAAAAAAAAAACAAAAATACTTGTAGAATGAGCTATAGCAACACTTAGAAGAAAATGTATAACCTAACATGGTTATATCACAAAGAATGAAGGATGAAAACAGAGTTAAAGATCTACTTAAATAACTCCAAAGAAAGTGGAATGAAGGAAACCATAGGGTAGAAATTAATGAAATCGAGAACATACATTTTAGAGGACTAATATATCTAAAAGCAAATCAGTTGAAAAAACCAATAAACCTGAATCTAAATCGTGAAGAAGCAATCAGACAAATTTGAATTTAAGGATGCATTAATTTTCTATTGCTGCTTTAACAAATTACCACAAATTTAGTGGATGAAAACAACACAAATGTCATATTTTAAAGTTCTGTTGGTCAGTAGTCTGAGATGGGTCTCAGCAGGCTAAAGTCAAGATGTCAGCAGGGCTGTATGCCTTTCTGTAGGCCCCAGGGGAGGATCCATTTTCTTCATCATTCTGGTTATTGGCAGAATTCAACTCCTTGTGGTTGCAAGACTGAAATCCCCGCTTCCTTACTGGCTGTCAGCTTAGGGCCATTTCCAGCCTCAAGAGTCCACCTCCATTTCTTGGCTCACATCCCCTCTTCCATCTTCAAAGCCAGCAACAGCAGGTTGAGTCCCTCTCACGCTTTGAATCTCTTCTCCTTCCACCTCATCTCTCTGACCCAGCCTATAAAGGTTCACTACTTTGAAGGACCCATGTGATTAGATGGAGCCCACCTTGATAATCTAGAATTCTCTTACCATCTCAAGGGCCCTGAATCACATCTCCAAAGTCTCTTTCCCATATAAAGTAACATAACCACAGGTTCCTGAGATTAGGGCATGGATATCTTTGCAAGGCCATTTTTCTGCCTATAAAGGGACATTCTGTTAACTGTTCTGAACCTTTCAAAAATGCCAATGTTATAAAGACTTAAAAAAAAAAAAGGTTGGTAAACTGTTGTAGATTAAAGGAGAACAAAGAAACATGACAATTGAATGCAATATGCAACACTTGATTAAATCCTGGATAAAAAGAGATAAAACAACTATAAAGTTCATTATTTTGACACTAGAGAAATTTGAGTTTGGATTATATATTAGATCATAGTATTTTACCATTGTTAAAGTTCCCAAGTGTGATCATTGTATTGTGTTATGTAGGAGAATGTCTTTTCTTTTAGGAAATATATGATTAATTGTTTCTGGGTAAAGTGTCATGAGATCTCTAACTTACCCTAAAATAGCTCTGAAATCAGTGAGAGGGAGAGGGCAGAGAGAGAAGAGAGAAAGAGGAGAGAGAGAGAAAAAAAAAAAGAAAAGAGAGAGAGAGAAAGTGGGCATAGATGTAGCAAAATGTTAACATTTGGTGAATCTACATAAATAATGAATAAGTCTTGCAACTTTTGATAGGTTTGAAATTTTTCAAAATATATTGTGGCAAAATTTATGCTGAAAGAGACAAGATTAACAAAACTGAAAGATGTTCTGACAAAACTGATTTTTAAAACTGAAAATTCAAATAAACAATAATAGAAATGAAAAAAGGGCCTAACTGCAGATGCTGTGGAGATTGAAAAGATAATGAGCAGATATTATAAACAATTTGAATGCTTAGACAAATTGGGTGAATTCCAAGGAAGAAGTATAAATTACCAAAACTGACTCAGGAAGAAATAGAAACTCTCAATAACCCTAAAACTATTTAAAATTTTTGCTTCCATATAAACTTCACAAAGAAAAGATTAACAAAGATGATTTTATCCAAAAAAAAATTGGGAATAAATATTTCCAAATTCACATAAACTATTTCAGAATCATGGAAAAGAGGGAACACTCCCCAACTCGTTTCATTATGCTTAACCTTGATTCTAAAACCTATTAAGGGCAGTATGATGAAGAAAAATTACATGCCAATCTCACTTACGAACATAGATGTAAAAATACTAGGCCAGGCCCAGTGGCTCACGCCTGTAATCCCAGCACTTTGGGAGGCCAAGACAGGCAGATCACAAGATCAGGAGATCGAGACCATCCCAGCTAACATGGTGAAACCCCGTCTGTACTAAAAATACAAAAAATTAGCCGGGCCTGGTGGCGGGCACTGTAGCCCCAGCTACTCAGGAGGCTGAGGCAGGAGAATGGCGTGAACCCAGGAGGCAGAGCTTGCAGTGAGCTGAGATCGTGCCACTGCACTCCAGCCTGGGCGACAGAGTCAGACTCCGTCTCAAAAAAAAAAAAAAATCCTAAGGGAAATACTAGAAAATCAACCCCAATCTCACTCATGAACACAGATGCAAAAATTCTAAGTAAAATACTAGAAAACCAACCCTAGTGATAGGTAACAAAAAGAGTAATAAACACACCATAACCAAGGTGTGGTTATTATTTTGGAACCCAAGATTGGCTTATCATTACAAAATCACTTAATATACTTCACCACATTAACAAATTAAAGAAGAAAACTAGTCTGGGCACAGTGACTCACGCCTATAATCTCAACACTTTGGGAGGCCGAGGTGGGTGGATCACCAGGTCAGGAGTTCGAGACCAGCCTGGCCAAAACAGTGAAACCCCATCTCTACTAAAAATACAAAAAATTAGCCAGGCGTGTTGGCAGGCACTTATAATCCCAGCTACTCGGGAGGCCGAGGCAGGAGAATCGCTTGAACCCGGGAGGTGGAGGTTGCAGTGAGCCAAGATCGTGCCATTGCACTCCAGCCTGGTCAACAAGAACGAAACTCTGTCTCAAAAAAAAAGAAAAATAGGCCAGAAATGGTGGCTCATGCCTGTAATCACAGCACTTTGGGAGGCTGAGGCTGGCAGATCCCTTGAGTCCAGGAGTTCCTGGGCAACATGGTGAAACACAGTCTCTACAAAAAATACAAAACTTAGCCAGACCATGGTGGTGTATGCTTGTGATCCCATTTACTTGGAAGTCTGAGGTAGGAGGATTGCTTGAGCCCAGGAGGAGCAAGTCAAGGCTCCAATGAGCTGAGACTGCAACACTGCACTCCAGCCTGGGTGACAGAGTAAGACCCTGTTTCAAAAAAAAAAAAAGAAGAAGAAAAATGATGTGATCATTTCAGTTATGCAGAAAAATCATTTGGTAGAATTCAATATCCATTCATGACAATAAAAATAAAAGTTTGCAAAGTAGAAGTAAAAGGGTGATTCTGCTGAAAGCATTTTTAAAAAAAAGTAAAAAGGAAATCTCTTAACTTGTTGAAAGGTACCTGAGAGAAAGAGAAGAAATAATTCTACCTTAATCAAATATCATACTCAATTATGAAACACAGAAAGCATTCTCTTTAAGATCATGAGCTGGGGCAGGGCACGGTGGCTCACACCTGTAATCCCAGCACTTTGGGAGGCCGAGGCGAGTGGATCATGAGATCAGGAGATCGAGACCAAAGTGAAATACCGTCTCTACTAACAAAATACAAAAAATTAGCCAGGTATGGTGGTGAGCACCTATAGTCCCAGCTACTCGGGAGGCTGAGGCAGGAGAATGGCGTGAACCCAGGAGGCGGAGCTTGCAGTGAGCCGAGATCATGCCACTGCACTCCAGCCTGGGCGACAGAGTGAGACTCCGTCTCAAAAAAAAAAAAAAAAGAAAGAATGGTGCTGTACGTTCTCTGTATACATAGGGAGAGGTGATAGATGGCAAATCTCTGTAACTCCCACTCAATTTTTCTGTGAACCAAAAACTCTCCTGAAAAATAAAGCCTATTAAAAAAAAAAATAGGCTAGGTGCGGTGGCTCACACCTGTAATCCCAGCACTTTGGGAGGCCAAGATAGGTGGATTGTTTGAGCTCAGGAGGTCGAGACAAGCCTAGGTAACATAAGGAGAACCCATCTCTACCAAAAAATACAAAAATTAGCTGGGTGGCACTAGCCTGCAGTCCCAGCTACTTGGGAGGCTGAGGTGGGAGGATTGCTGGAGCCTGGGAAGTTGAGGCTGCAGTGAGCCGTGATCATGTCACTGCACTCCAGCCTGAGTGACAGAGCAAGACCCTGTCTCAAAATAATAATAATAATAATAGATTATAACCCACTGAATAAAATAGGAAACTATGGTATGAATAAATAAATAGAAAGTTCAAGGAGGAATGAGATATCTGGTTTCCTAGTACTTTCCCAAAAATACTTCTTGTTTTTTTTTTTTTTTGAGATGGAGTTTCGCTCTGTCACCCAGGTTGGAGTGCAGTGGCTGGATCTCACTGCAGCAACCTCCACCTCCCAGGTTCAAGTGATTCTCCTGCCTCAGCCTCCCAAGTAGCTAAGATTACAGGCATGCGCCACCATGTCCAGCTAATTTTTCTATTTTTATTAGAGATGGAGTTTCACCATTTTGGCCAGGCTGGTCTTCAACTCCCAACCTCATGTTATCTGTCCACCTTGGCCTCCCAAAGTGCTGGGATTACAGGCGCGAGCCACCACACCCGGCCAAAACACTTATTAACTAAAAGGAGAATAATAATAACCTGACAGTGGAAAAAGGCAGACACCACCTTAACCAGAGAACTTCATCGGGAATGGGACAAATCCGAATCATAGCACCCCACCTGGCAGGATGCAGCGAAGAGACACAGTGCCGCTTCTGTGGGATCCCCACCAACACTGTATAAACTGAATCTGATACGAAGAAACATCAGACAAACCCAGACTGAAAGACAAACTACAAAAACACTAGCCTGTAATCTTCAAAAGCATCAAGGTCATGGAAATCACAGAAAGGCTGAAGAGCTGTTCCAGAGTGAAGGGAGCTAAAGAGACATGACAGCTGTCTGATTCTGAATCATGTCCTTTGCTATAAAGCATGTTATGGGGACAACTGGAGGACCTTGAATGGGGTCTGAAGATTAGACAGTAGTGACAAATCCATATTCATGTCCTGATTTCGACAGTTCTGTAGACTACCCTGTTTGTGAGAAATGCACGCTCAAGTTTCAACGGCGCCTGATACGAAAGTATCAGATGGCTTCACTATTTTCATCCGAATACCACCCTGGGTCAGAAACAACCCAAGAGGGCCAGACCAGAGCCCTGTCACAGCAAAGCTGTGGTAAGGACATCGGTGGTGGGCTTGGTGGCTGGACAAAATTCATCCAGCCCACTGACCCAGCCATGATCCGTCCATTGCCCATTAAGTATAAGGCCAAGGCTAAGCAGAGAGCGGCCAGACACATGCCTCCAACTTGTAGGCCAAGGGCTGGCTAGGCAGGGGGTTTTGAGGGGATAACCCCTCTTCCAGGACCACCCTGAGGAGTAAGGGCAGACAAGCAGGTGAGGGTGAATGTGACACCCAGAGACTGTGCTCTTCCTGCCCTCACCCTGCCCCACTCCCACAATATTGGGCCTACTCTTGGGAGCGGGCATTCACCAATCCTGTCGGCAGGACAGACTCCTGTTTACAGCCATGATCAGTCAGTGCCAGACTCCTATTACAGCCATGATCAGATATGACCAGGCTCCTTCTGGTCCTGGAGACAGGAGTCACTTGTTGGCTGTCTCTATGGACCAAAGTGCTTGAGGCATCTCGGGCAGCCTAAACCTGAGCTTCTACCTGCCTCTGACTTGCTGTTAGGCATGTCCTGGGCCAAGCAGGGTGGGTAATGAGGGATGGAGGTGTGGAGAGCATGAAATATTTTCATGTAAAATTTTTTCAAAAAGAACCTCTTAAAAAAATGGTAGGTTGCACCATGTTGACAACCTACTGTCAAATGATACGAGGAAAAAAAGGTTTTTTGTAATATTCTTGCGACTTTGAGATTGTTTCAATTTTTTTTAATTTTTAAAGTTTATTTTATGGGATATTCATATGCTTAAAAATGAATTTGGAACCCAACCTCATATCATATAAATAAATTAACTCAAAATGGATCAACAACTTAAATATAAGAGCTAAAACCATAAAACTCTTAAAAGAAAACATAAGAGTAAATCTCATGTCCTTGAATTTAGAAATGAAATCTTAAATATGACACCAAAAGTACAGGCAGCAAAAGAAAAATTGGATAAGTAGGACTTCATCAAATTAAAAACTTTTGTGCAGCAAAAAAGTGAAAAGACAACCTACAGAATGTGATCAAGTATTTGCAAATCACATATCTTATAAGGGTCTAGTAGCCAGGATACATAAGGAACTCTTACATCCAACAACAGAAAGACAAATAACTCAATTAAATTTGAATAAACATTTTTCAAAAGAAGATACACAAATGGCCAACAAACATTGGGAAATAAAAATCAAAACCACAGGGAGGGGTGGGTAAGTGGCAGGTATTGGTCAAAAGATACAAAATTTCAGTTAGACAGGAGGAATAAGTTCAAGAGATGTATTGTACAATATGGTGCCTGTAATTAATAACAATGTATTATATAATTGAAAATGGTGAAAAGACTAGATTTTAAGTGTGCTTGCCAGAAAAAATAAGTATGCAAGGTAATGTACATGCTAGTTAGCCCAACTGAGCCATTCTACAATGTATACATATTTCAAAATATCATGTCGTACACATAAATATGTACAATTTTTATTTGTCAATTAAAGAATTTTTTTTTTTTGAGACGGAGTCTTGCTCTGTCGCCCAGGCTGGAGTGCAGTGGCCGGATCTCAGCTCACTGCAAGCTCCACCTCCTGGGTTTACGCCATTCTCCTGCCTCAGCCTCCCGAGTAGCTGGGACTACAGGCGCCCACCACCTCGCCCAGCTAGTTTTTTGTATTTTTCAGTAGAGACGGGGTTTCACTGTGTTAGCCAGGATGGTTTCGATGTTCTGATCTCGTGATCCGCCCGTCTCGGCCTCCCAAAGTGCTGGGATTACAGGCTTGAGCCACCGCGCCCGGCCAGAATTTTTAAAATCACAATGAGATACCACTTCACACCCACTGGCATGACTATAATTTAAAAAAAAAAAACAGAAAATAACAAGTGCTGACAAGGGTGAGGGAGATTGGAAACTTCATATGTTGCTGGTGGGAATGTAAAATGGTGCAGCCATTTTTTTTTCTTTTTTTGAGACAAAGCCTTGCTCTGTCATCCAGGCTCTCTCGGCTCACTGCAGCCTCTGCCTCCTGGCTTTAATTGATTCTCCTGCCTCAGTCTCCCAAGTAGCTGGGATTATAGGCATGTGCCACCACACCCAGATAAGTTTCTTTTTTTTCTTTTTTGTATTTTTTTTAGTACAGATGGGGCTTCACCATGTTGGCCAGGCTGATCTCAAACTCCTGACCCCAAGTAATCCATCTACCTCTGTCTCCCGAAGTGCTGGGATTGCAGGCGTGAGCCACCGCGCCCAGCCAGTGCAGCCACTTGGCAGTTCTTCACAATGATACCATATGGCCCAGCAATTCCACTCCTAGATATATATCCCAAAAAAATTGCAGCTACTCAAACAAATACATGTACATGTATGTTCATAGCGGCATTATACAAAACAGCCAAAAGACACTGGGAAACAATGGTCCAGCAGTAGATGAATGGATAAACAAATCGTGATATATACCTACAATGGAACATTCTTCAACTATAAAAAGGAATAAAGTGCTTGCAACATGCTACAACATGGGTGAACCTCAAAAACATCATGCTAAGTGAAGAAAATAAGACACAAAATGTCACATATTGTATGGTTTCATTTACGTGAAATATCCAGAATAGGCAAATTCATAGAGACAGAAAGCAGATTGTGGGGGAAAGGGGTGGGGGAGAGGAGGAACGAGGAGTAACTGCCTAATGGGATGATGAAAACGTCCTGGAACTAGGCGAAAGCAGTAGTTGCATAACATCATAAATGGACTAAATCCCACTGAATTGTCCACTTTAAATTGGTTAACTTTATATTCTGTGAATTTTACCTTAATTTAAAAAAAAAAACAAACTACTAGTTTCCTTCCCTGACTTCATCTGCTCCCTATATTAAAAAGTCCCTATAAACTTTTAGAGTACAACCCAAAGTATAAAATAAATATCTGTGTGTCCATACTGACACAAATAGATGATGGAAGGAAGAAGGAAGGAAGGAAGGGAGGGAGGGAGGGAGAGAAGGAGGGAAGGAAGAAAGGAAGGAAGGAAGGGTAGGACAAATTTACCATGCAAAATTATTTCAAAAATGTATGTAGATACTCCCCCACCTCAAGGAAGTGGAGTTTTTTTTTGGTTTTTTGTTTTTGTTTTTGTTTTTTGAGTCGGAGTCTAGCTCTGTCGCCCAGTCTGAAGTGCAGTGGTCCAATCTTGGCTCACTGCAACCTCCGCCTCCCAGGTTCAAGCGATTCTCCTGTCTCAACCTCCCAAGTACTACAGGCCTGCGCCTCCAAGCCTGGCTAATTTTTGTATTTTTAGCAGAGATGGAATTTCACTGTGCTGGCCAGGCTGCTCTCAAAGTCCTGATCACAGGTGATCCACCCACCTTGGACTCCCAAAGTGCTAGGATTACAGACATGAGCCACCGCACCTCACCAGAAAGTGGAGATTAATTCCTCACCCCTTAAGTGTGGGTTGCCATCCTCAGCCTCCCAAAGTGCTGGGATTACATGCGTGAGCCTCCATGTCAGCCTCTCTGTACTATTCTTGTGACTTTTCTATAAATCTGAAATGATTCTAAAACAGAAAGTTTATTTTTAAAAAAAAAGGTTTGGGAGGCCAAGACGGGAAGATCACCTGAGGTCAGGAGTTCGAGACCAGCCTGGCCAATGTGGTGAAACCTGGTCTCTACTAAAAATACAAAAATTTACTGGGTGTGATAGCACGTACCTGTAATCCTAGCCACTTGGGAGACTGAGGCAGGGGAATCGCTTGAACCTGGGAGGCAGAGGTTGCAGTGGGCCAAGATTGCGCCACTGCACTCCAGCCTGGGTGACAGAGTGAGACTGTCTCAAAAAAAAAAAAAAAAAGTGGGGGGCAAGTGACAGAACTATGACTATGCTATCATTTGTAATATACAGTTATACACATGCATATGTGTGTGCAATGCACATATGCTTGTGTATGCACAGAATAGCTCAGAAAGCACACTCTTGAACGATGGCGTCAGAGGCCTCTGAGAAGGACTAGGTGCTTGCAGGTCCATGGAGGGAGGACATGGCATATCCTTTTCTACACTGTGAATTTTGAATAAAAATAGTTTAAAAAGCAATATTCTGAAGCAAAAGTGACAAAATATTCTTATCTGTTCAGCTATAGGCACCCAGATGTATATGGATAATTATGTTCTATAATTTTCTGCATATTTGAAAGATTAAAATCTCAAGCAAAGGCCCTATATGTACCAAGTCCCTGAGGCAGGACGAAGTGCTGCCACTGTGGGCTGGAGAGTGGGGCCAAGGGACAAGGTGGCACAGGATGAGAGAAGTGGGTGGGGACTCGATCCTGCAGCCACAGAAGACCACACCCTTCCCACACATTCCAGAGGCTCCGATCCCTGCCAGCCTAATGCCATGTCTTTCTCAAGTACTAACAGGGCCCCTGAGTCTGCCTCCTAAATCACCCAGTACCAGCCCTGGCCCGGGCTCTGCTGGCTCCTGAACATGACAAGTTCATTGTTCCCCTTCTTCCCAAGGCTGCTTTTCCCCAAGAGGCAGTTCTGAGCGGGCAGGTTTCTGTGGGCAAATGCCCCGGGGCAGGGTTCACAAAGGCAGTATTGTCTGGCGCCACAGAGCAGGATCCTTGCCCCATCCTCCAGCCCCCACATCAAAGACGAGAGAAATCAAAGCTCCTGCAGCCGCTGGAGAACACAGCCCATCCCTGGTCCCAGAGGGAGCTCTCGTGTAGTACATTTCACCCCTGGCAGATGAGGAGGGAGATGGAGGCAGGATACTAGCAGTATGTGGCCAGCACCGGCTGAATCGAATGACCATCAGATGAAGAGCCAAGCCGAGGGACGGCATCATCTCCAGGGAGCACAGCACTTTACAGTTTGCAGCACAGCATGTGGAAGGCAGGGCTGGAACTGAGAGGCTCACAGCAGATGAGAAAATCCAATCAGAGTGTACCAAGGTCACACAGCTAGCTAGAGAGCCCAGGCCCTCACATCCCCCGCCCACTGTGTTTCCTGGGAGTACAAGGTGGTTTCCATACCAGCAGCTGCAGAGGGACTAATGAAGACACCAGGGCTAGACCTGCCACCTGCACCACTGACTAGCTGGGATCTCTGGGTAGTCAATGACCTCCCTGACCTTGACCCCTCAAGGGTGCCAAGTGCAGTGTCTGGTGCATGGTAAATATTCAACAAATGGTAGCTCTTCTTACCATGATGCCCTAGAAACAACCCACTGGAGAGGTGTCACCTAACAGCAAACTCACCTACTCCAGGTGGCCTGGACTGAAACACTAGGAGGTGAGGGCAGCAGGGGGCATGGTGTTGGGGTTCAATCAGGCTGGTGGGAAAAATATTAAACATAGTTATAGTAAAAGCTAAAACTCTCTTGGAAGGCCTAAGAATTTGCATAGCTTCAGATTGCTTGGCTGAAGGCAGCCAGGGTCTCTTTGCAGGAGCCAGAAAGATTAGGGTGCAAGTACAAAGGAATGTGGGAAGTTTACGTTACTAACCTGTTTACTTATGGGCTTAAGACTGACCTTTGTCCTACAGGGTACTTTACTGCCTCCTACTCAGGGAGGTCCACAGAAGTTTATTACCCACCAATGGTGTTTGCTTTAGGCCTCAGAACCTGGCCCTTCATCTTTACCCTCTAGTGGTGTTTCCTCACAACTTCTGTTAATTAATGTTACTGAATAAATGCGAGCCTCACTCACTGATCAGGACCCAGTTGCAACTGTTTACAGAACTCAGCTTGGAGCCTGTAAGTGGACCCTCAGCTGGACTGGCAGAGGAGAATATCTGTGTGCCAGTGTACTTTATCCATCTGTCGCCGAATCAGGGGTCTGCAGGAACAGATCCCCCACGGCTAGTGCCCCCATAAAAGGAGCGCTGCCTCAGCAGGGCACCTTAGGGGCAGCCCCAGGTGTGGCAGAGGCTGCCTCAGGCCTCAGAGAGGACCCTTGCAGAGAGGCCTCCAGCCTCACCCTGAGGCTTGCCAGCTGTGTGGTGACTGATTGCAATCAGAGCCACAGGACGGGGGAGGGGATTCGGGAGACCTGGAGGCTAATCCCTGCTCTGCCACAGGAGACATGTGTTACTCTGGGAAAGTCACTTTGCTCTCTCAGCAGTAAAATGAAGTCTGGACTCCATGAAATTGAAGGTCCCTTCAAAATAAAGACCCTGTGAGTATATTTTATCCCCAAAATCCTCCTGAAAGGAATAGATAGGTAGATAGAGATGTTTGGATGGATGGATAAATGGATGGATGGATGGATGGATGGATGGATGGATGGATGATGGTGATATAGATAGATGATAGAGAGATATATACATACATACATACATAAAAATTGGTTTGCTATTATATTCTTTTAAGGCTAACAGAAAAGAAGGATGAGAAAAGGAAGAAAGAAAGGAGAGAAGGAGGGAAGGAAGATTGTCCTCTGGCCATCCAGGGACCCGCTGTTGCAAAGGTAAGTCCAGCTCCCTATGGGGCTGGTGCTCCAGGAATCACTACAAGGCTCAGAGACTCAGACCTCCAAAAAGCATAGAATAGAGGCCCCAGAAGGAAGGCTGTCTCTTGCGTTTTCCCACAAGGACAAGCCCCGCCCTGTGACTCCCTAAGAAGAGCATTACCCCTGCCAGACCATGAGCAGCCTGTCTGCGAATCCTGGCCTTGTACTGTGTTTACACTGGAATCTGCTAGAAGCCCCAGGCCTAAGGGAGAAAGCTAGGTCTAGAGAGTCAGGAGATTTCCTGCTAACTAAAGAGACTACTGTTTATAAGACGAAATACACGATGGGCAAAACACAATACAGCTTAGTGAACTAAGGATTCTGTAGGTTCAAGTGAGCAAAGTACCTTCTCCGTGTTGGTGTTCAGCCTCCGCTGTGAGCCACTAACTTGTGTACTGAACTCCTGAGCACCTCCACCTAAGTAACAACAGGCATCTCAAACTCATCTAAAATTCACCTCCACGATTCCTCCAGATATTTGAACTAAAACCTTGAAACCATCTTTGACCCTCTTTCTCTATCCCACTTAACTGCTAGCAAGACTCGCTGGTTCCACCTCTGCATATTAGCTAACACGAGTTAGACGTGCTGCAGGCTAGGTGCTGTTGTAAATGCTTTCCATATGAAATCACTCAACCTTTGGTCAGGCACGGTGGCTCATACCTGTAATCCCAGCACTCTGGGAGCCTGAGGCTGGAGGATCGCTTGAGGACAGGAGTTCGACACCAGCCTAGGCAACAGAGTGAAATCTTGTCTCTACAAAAAATAAATTTAAAAATTAGCCAGGTGTAGTGGCATGCACCTACGGTCCCAGATACTTGGGAGGCTAAAGTGGAGGATTGCTTGAGACCAAGAGGTCAAGACTGCAGTGAACCACTGCACTCCAGCCTGGGCAACAGAGAGAGACCCTGTCTCAAAAAAAAAAAAAAAAAAAAAAGTCGTTCAGTCATCATGGTGGCTCTATGGAGTAGTACTTGTATCCCCATTTTACAGATGAGGAAGCTAAGTCACACAGAGGTTAAGTAGCTGTGAAGTGATGGGGCTAAGGTCGAAGGCAGGATAGATGGCTCCAGTGCCTGTGTGCTTCACCACTCCACCAAACTGCCCTCCAGGGACTTCCAGTCACCTCCACCTCCATGGCTCCAGCCCCTGCACCTCCCTCTCTCACCAACCGCCTCACTAGACACCCTGCTGCCCCCTCCCTGCACACCTTACAATATTTTCCTCAACAGAAAGCAGCAGAGAGAGCTTTACAAGGAAGGCAGCTCAAAAAAAAAAAAAAAAGCCAGGTGCAGTGGCTCACGCCTGCAGTCCCAGTACTTTGGGAGGCCGAAGCGGGCGGATCACCTGAGGTTAGGCATTCAAGACTAGCCTGGCCAACATGGCAAAACCCTTTCTCTACTAAAAATACAAAAAAAATTAGCTGGGCATGGTGGCTGTCACCTGTAATCCCAGCTCCTCGGGAGGCTGATGCAGGAGAATCGCTTGAATCCGGGAGGCAGAGATTGCAGTGAGCTGAGAGCACACCACCGCACTCCAGTCTGGGCAACAGTGCAAGACTGTCTCTAAAATAAAAAAACAAAACAAAACAAAATAAAATAAAATAAAATGGAAGGCAGTTCAGATAACACCTTTGTTCAAAGACTCCAGTAATTCCCATGTCACTCAGAGCCTACGCCAAAATATTCACCTTGCCCTGCAAGATCCTACATGGTCCGACCTCATCTTCTCCCAGGATCCCTTTGCTCATTCTGCATCAGACTCGTTGTTCAATACTCCCAGAGGCCTCTGCACTTTCCATTCCGTCCCCGCAGCCTGAAACATCCTTCCCCCAGCTACCCACCAGGCTCATGCCACTGCTTATCAGTGAAGTCTTCCTGAAAACCCTATTGGAAGTATTGACTGCCCATTCCTCACTCTTCCTATTCCCCATCCGGGTGTCTCTCTATAGCACGGCCATCATCAGATATGTGACCTATCTACTCTACCTCCCAACCTGACAGAAACCTCCATGAGGGCAGGACCTGGGCTCATTTTATTCCTTGCTATATCCTCTATGCTTAGAATAGCTACTTGGACCAGGCACTTAACAAATGCTTGTTGAATAGACGAAGGAAGGTGTGACTAAATAAAGTTCCTCCGGGTACAACTGCAGCCTGATGGGAGTTCAGAGATGACAGATTAGTCACAGCTGGAAATGGAGGCATTGTGGGGTTAGAGGGGACATCTGGGAAGGCTTCTTGGGGAAGTTAGGGTCTGAATGGGTCTGGTTGGCTTTGCTGAGAGAGATGAGCACAGCCACACAAAATGCCAGCACCACCACGAGTAAGGAGCAAAGTCACGATGGGCCCTAGGCGGGGCACAGGGGCTCACGTCTGTAATCCCAGCAGTTTGGGAGGCCCAGGCAGGAGGATCATTTGAGCCCAGGGTTCAAGACCAGCCTGAGCAACAGAGTAAGACCCTGTCTCTACAAAATATTTAAAAATTAGCCAGGTATGGTGGCATGCACCTGTAGTCCTAGCTACTCAGGAGGCTGAGGCAGGAGGATCACTTGAGCTCAGGAGTTTGGAGCTGCAGTGAGCTAGAATGGCACCACAGCAGTCCAGCCTGGGGGGCAGAGTGAGCCCTGTCTCTAAAAACTAAAAATAAATATATGAATAAACAAATAAATAAATAAACAAGAAACATGGATAAATAAATTGGGGCATGTTTACAAAGTGGAAAGCTCACAGCAATAAAAAAAAAATGAGGCATTGCTACCATTAACAACCTAAGTGACTCTCACAGTCACAATGTTCAGCAAAAGAAGCACAAATGAAGACATTGTGAGTGATTTCTTTTATATAAAGTTCAGGAGCAAACAAACTCATCTATGGTGATAACAGATTAGTGGAAGTTAGAAGAATGATTACCTCTGGTAGGAGCTATTGACCGGGATGGGGCAGGAGGGAGTCTTCTGGGGTGCTGGAAATGGCTTACACCTTGATCTGGGTAGCATATATGCATAGGCATAATAGTTACTTGGGTATACATACACGCAAAAACTCATTGAGATGTGTGCATTTCATCTAAATTTTATATTAAAGATCCAAAAGAGAGAAATAGGAAGAACAGTGCATTTGCTACCTGAGCTTCTCCTATCAGGCCAAAAATGTTCCCAAATGCCCCACTAACTTTCCCTGAACATCTCTTAGGCTACAGCTGGGTCACATACCCACCAGAGACCCATCACCAGCAAAGAGAGGTAGAAGTACTATGACTGGCCAAGACCAGTCATGACCCAGCCCCTGGAGCTGAGCACTCTATTGCTGGAACAAAAGCAGGGTTCAATTTATTTATTTATAAGAAGAAAGGTGAAGGCTCAGTGGGCAGCCAACAGTATCTACAACAACTTCAGAGAGCTCAAAAGAAACTGAAAAGTCATCCCAGGTAGGGAGCAATAAGAGCGGAACTGGCTAATGCTCACTGGGCACTCACCATGTGCCAGGCATTGTGCAAAGCGCTGACATGGCGGTCTTCCATTCAAGATGGTGGCCAGTGAAAAAGGATGATGAGAAATGATGAGGCAAAGAGGTCCAAAAATTATTGCCAGGAGCTAGCTGTATTAGTCAGGGTGCTCCAGAGAAATAGAACCAATAGGATGGATAGGTGGATGAATGAATGAATGAATGAATGAGTGAATGAATGAATGAACAGGTAGATGCATGGATGAATAGATGGATGGATGAGAGGATAAATGAGTGGATGGGTGGGTGGATGGATGGATGGGCAGATAGATGGATGGATGGATAGATGGATGGATAGGTGGATGGATGGGCAAATGGTTGAATGGGTGGATGGATTTTTAAGGAATTGACTCACAGGATTCTGGAGACCAAGTTCAAAATCTGCAGGGCAGGCCAGCAGTCTGGAATTTCAGGCAAGAGTTGATGCTGAAGTCTTAAGCAGAATTTCTTCTACCCTAGGAAACTTGAGTTTCTGTTCTTAAGGCCTTCAATAGACTGGATGAAACCCACCTATATTATCTAGGGTAATCTCTTTAAATTGCAGATGTAAGCCACGTCTACAAAACACCTTCACAGCTACATCTAGGTTAGTGTTTGGCTGAATAACTGGGTCCTATGGCCTAGCCAAGTTGACACATAAAACAAACCATCAAACCGGCTGACCCAACTTTAATGTACTTCCATTACTATCTCTCTCATTTCCCTAATTAATCCTACCCCAACCAATTCCCCATCCCCAGCTTCCCAGGATTAACCTCCAGACATGGTCATTTCCACCGTCAAGTCTTCTAGGGACCTCACCGGGTGGGGCTCCACATTGAAGTGGGAGCAAAGGGAACCAAAAAGGTGTTTCTAGCAGGAACCTGGAACAAGAGTCCTGGACTGGGCCAAATGAGCTGCAAAAACCTGAGAAAAAAACAAAAGCCTACTCCCCATACCAGCTAATCTTTCCCTGAGTTCTTGGCTTGTTCTGCTCCATGGATTCCTTGGTACTTGCTGTCTCTCAGAAACATATTTCTGTGATATATACTGTAAATCTGCTTCATTTGAAATTCATAGTTAATGACCTATTCCCTTGTATTCAGGAAACAGAGTAAGGTTCCGGCTTTTAAAGGCCAGGAGTTTACTAGCCAGAATATGACAAGTATTACAAAGTATAGGCCTACTCTAAAAGCACTTAAGAAACAGTCTCCATCAGAAATTTCAAGAATACCTTCAAATAACATCATTTATCTGCCAAGAGGCCAAGGGGATGGGGAGTGGTGGTGGGCAGAGAGTAAATGAGTATTTGATCAAATCCATACTTTCGACTCCCAGTGGGAGGGGAGGTAAATATTTACTAACCCTTCTCACCCTGGAAAGGTTTGTTTGCATGCTTATATGGACAAGGGGGTGTGTGCACGGGTGCAAGCGTGTGCAAGCATATGTGTGCACCAAAACCCCCTCTCCTCCATCCACCAGCCCCCAAGGCTAATGTAAAAACAAACTCTGCCATACTCTGGACTCTATAATCAAAGAGGTAATTTAATAAAACGAGTATCCCTGTTTTCGGGTGGACCCACTTAACTGAAACCCAAAGCCAGCCCTGGAGTAAATTGGGCTGTGGACAAATCGATTAGGCCCATCCACACTTTCTCATTTTCTATAGAGTCAGGGCTTAACCAGGTTAATTTTTGTTAAACACATTACCCAGGTACTCTCCTCTTACCAACCCAATGATTTTGTGTCGGGCCTGAAGGATTGTAATTGCAATCCAGCAAGACGCCAACTGAGTGCTGTGATTTACTGAGGGCTACGGAGCGCAGGCCGCCTCCTACCTGCTGGTTGCTGGACAGTAACTTTCTTCCTTGAATCTTGGCATGGCTAATGGATGAGGGTCCGCAGCAAGGCGCCGTGTGAGAGGTCGTCCCCATGGAGAACAGGCTGCTGCCTCTTTTGGGCAGCCAACTCTGTGGTTCTCTCTAGGCCTATGAGGGAGAGCAAAGGCCTCTTTGTTCCATGGAACAGAAACTCAGGAGGGCCTGGGCTCCAAGGTACTGGCCTTGGGAATTGCTGGTCATTCCCAGTCATGCCTGTTGCCTGGGAAGTATGACCTTCCTAACTGTTGTCCAGGGAACATTTCCTGGCCTCATTTTCTCATCTCCTCCTGGCCCCAGACCTCAGGCTTCTCCAAGACAGGCCCAGTGCCTCTCTGACCCACTTCAGATGCACCTTCTGCCCCTCTCTGCTCTCGTTGGGCCTGACGCGCACACACTCAGCTTTTCATCCTGTTTGGCAGACACCTCTCATCTCCACACCCCAGTCCCCTCACCTGCTGAATGGGTGTGCCAAGGGCACTTTCTCATGGGATTGTGAGGACAAAGCCTGGGGAACAGCCACGTGTGCCTGACACACAGTAAGTCTTCAACAAATGTCAACTGTATAGCCAGCACGGTGGCACATGCCTGTGGTCCCTGCTACTCGGGAGGCTGAGGTAGGAGGATCACTTGAGCTGGAGAGGTGGAGGCTGCAGTGAGCTGTGATCATGCCCATTGTACTTCAGACTGGGTGACAAAGTGAGATCCCATCTCAAAAAAAAATAAAATAAAAAATAAAATAAATATCAACTATAGTCATTTACCTTAAGAAGAGAAGCTGACAAAGAAAGAGAAGAACCAGTGCTAGCGAGGATGGGGAGAAACAGAAACCCTCATATGATGCCGGCAGGGATGTAAGATGGGGCAGACACTTTGGAAACAGTTTGGCAGTTTCTGAAAAAGTTAAATATGTATCTGCCATATGACCCAGCAGTTTCACTCCTGTGTATTTACCCAAGAGAAATGAAAGCATGTGCCCACATGAAGACTTGTACACGAATGTTCCTAGATGTTTTATTGTAATACTTGAAAACTGGAAACAGTCCAGATGGCTGTGGACAGGTGAATGGATAAACAAAGGTTGACATGTCTACGCAATGGAATATTAGGTCTCAATAAAAAAAGAATGAAACACTGATACGTGCTACAATGTGGATGAACCTCAAACCATTATGCTAAGTGAAAGAAGGCAGACACAAAAAACCATGATTCCAAAACAAAAAATACATGATTCCATGTATATGAAATGTCCAGAACAGGCAAATCTATAGAGTTAGACTGTAGATCTGTGGTTACCTTGGGTTGAGAATTGAAGCAAGGATGATAAATAGGCACAACGAATCTTACTGGTGTGGTAAAAATGTTCTAAACTGGATTGTGATGATGGTTGCACAGTTCAGTAAATTTACCAAAAAGCATTGAAGTGTAATGAGTAAATTTTATGGAATATAAATTTTGCCTCAATAAAGTTGCTTCAAAAGAGAGAATAAGAGAGGCTGGAACCTACCACTTACAGAGATGGTGGCTACCTGACATGGTTTGGCTCTGTGTCCCCAACCAAACCTCATCTTGTAGCCCCATAATTCCCACATGTTGTGGGAGGGACCCAGTGGGAGATAATTGAATCACGGGGGTGGGTCTTTCCCATGCTGTTCTCATGATAGTGAATAAGTCTCACGAGATCTGATGGCTTTAAGAATGGGAGTTTCCCTGCACAGCTGCTCTCTCTTTGCCTGCTGCCGTCAACAAAAGATGTGACTTGTGCCTCCTTGCCTTCCACCATGATTGTGAGGCCTCCCCAGCTATGTGGAACTGTAAGTCCAATAAACCTCTTTCTTTTGTAAATTACCTAGTCTTAGGTATGTCTTTATCAGCAGCATGAAAATGGACTGATACAATACCTTAGTTGGATTTGGGTTTGTTTGTTTTGCCAACATAGGGTTACAAGTTGTATTAGTCCATTCTCAAATCGCTATAAAGAACTACCTGAGACTGAGTAATTTATAAAGAAAAGAGGTTTAATTTGACTCCCAGTTCCGCAGATTGTACAGGAAGCACGGCTGGGGAGGCCTCAGGAAACTTACAGTCATGGCAGAAACATGGCTGGGGAGGCCTCAGGAAACTTACAATCATGGCAAAAGACAAAGGGGAAGCAGGCACATCTTACATGGCCAGAGAAGGAGGAAGAGAGCAAAGCAGGAGGTGCTACACACTTTTCTTTTTTCTTTTCTTTTTTTTTTGAGATAGAGTCTAGCTCTGTCACCAGGCTAGAGTGCAGTGGTGCCATCTTGGCTCACTGCAACCTCTGCCTCCTGGGTTCAAGCGATTCTCCTGCTTCAGCCTCCCAAGTAGCTGGAACTACAGGCATTTGCCACTATGTCCGGTTAATTTTTGTATTTTTAGTAGAAGGAGTTTCACTATGTTGGTCAGGATGGTCTCAATCTCTTGACCTCATGATCCTCCCACCTCAGCTTCCCAATGTGCTGGAATTACAGGCATGAGCCACCATGCCTGGCCGGTGCTACACACTTTTAAACAACCTGATCTCATGAGAACTCTATCCTGAGACAGCACTAGGGGGATGGAATTAAACTATTAGAAACCATCCCCATGATCCAATCACCTCCCACCAGACCCCACCTCTAATACTGGGGATTAAAATTCAACACGAGATTTGGGTGGGACCACAGAGCCAAACCGTATCACAAGTTTTCGTTGAGACTGAAAAGTCATGTAATATACATGTCTGTGTCACTGTAAGAGATACTGGTATAAATTACCTAGTACAGGGCCCAGTATGAAGTTGGGAATGACAGCAGGCATAGTTTCATTCCTTTTCTTTCATTGGGAAAGTTCTCCTGGAAGAGGAAAGACATCAGAGGTGTGTTAGTCCATTTTGCATCACTATAAAGGAATACTCAGGGCTGGGTAATTTATAAAGAAAAGAGGTTCAATTGGCTCATGGTTCTGCAGGCTGTATAGAAAGCACGGTGATGGCTGGGCATGGTGGCTCAAGTCTATAATCCCAGCACTTTGGGAGGTCGAGATGGGTGGATCACCCTGAGGTCAGGAGTTCAAGACCAGCCTGGCCAACATGGTGAAACCTCATCTCTACTAAAAATACAAAAATTAGCTGGGCATGGTGGCGTGCACCTGTAGTCCCAGCTACTCGGGATACTGAGGCAGGAGAATCACTTGAATCCAGGAGGCAGAGGTTGCAGTGAGCTGAGATTGTACCACTGCACTACAGCCTGGGTAACAGCATGAGACTCCATCTCAAAAAAATAATAATGAAAAGAAAGCATGGCGCTGGCATCTGCTTGGCTCCTGGTGAGGCTTCAGGGAGCTTTTACTCATGGTAGAAGGTGAAGCGGGAACAGGCATGTCACCAGCAAGAAAGGGAGCAAGAGAAAGGAGAGGTTCCAGCCCTTTTAATTAACAACCAGCTCTCACATGAACTACCAGAGGGAGAACTCATTCATTACCATGGAGACAGCACAAAGGCATTCCTGAGAGATCTGCCCTCATGACCCAGATACCTCCCACCAGGCCCCACCTGCAACACTGGGATCATCTTTCAACATGAGATTTGGAGGGGACAAACATCCAAACTACATCAAGGGAGTTACAATGGACCTTTTACAATCACCACCTGCTCTCAAGATGTTCAGTACATGAAATACCTATAAAATCCTATTGTCAGTGGGAACTGATTGGAAATTCAACTGTGCATCGTTTTTTGAGCATCTTCCCTGTGCATGACGTTTGCTAGGTGAGGAGGGAGACACAAAGGCCTTAAAGACACTGCGTCTGCCTTCAAGGCACTTATAGACTCCAACCCAGGAAGGAGTGAGGGTTCCACTCCAGGCCTCCTTGCAGTTTTACAATGTGCTCAGTAGTCTTGCCTCTGGCTATGACAGCCACCCTCCCACTTCTGCCTGCATAGCTACACTTCATAGCATCCTCACTCTGGAGTCTCACCTTTCTCTGTCACGAACCCACCCCCAATACTGGGTGTGAAGTCTCCAGGCAGGAGGCAGCCTACATAGCAGTCACAAGCACTGACCCTGGCACTCTCATAGCTGTGCTTGTCTTTGAGCTCTGCTATTTGCTGACTATGAGAATAAGTTGCTGAATGTGGACCTCAGTTTCTTCACCTGTAAAATGGGCATGATAATCTCAGAAACCTCATAGGCTTGATGTAAGGACTACATGAGTTAATATACAGAAACTGCTTAGAACAGAGCTAGGCACATGGCCAAGGGCGAGCTCTGATCATTGCTCTGTAAGCCAGGCCGTCTCCTCAGCATAGCCTCCAGCATGGCCTGGCTGTTGCTGCCAGCTTCTAGGCTGTGCACCTCACCCCTTTGGTAAGCAGAGAATTGGCAGGGAGGGGACTCATCGTCCCCCACATGTGTCATTGATGGCAGCCCTGCATCTGTGCCATCACTGCTGTTGTGTGATTGTTAAAACAATGCTGGCCGGGAGCAGCGGCTCACACCTGCAATTCCAGCACTTTGGGAGGCTGAGGTGGGTGGATCACGAAGTAAGGAGTTCAAGACCAGCTTGGCCAAGATGGTGAAACCCCATCTCTACTAAAATTACAAAAATTAGCCAGGCATGGTGGCAGGCACCTGTAATCCCAGTTACTCGGGAGACTGAGGCAGGAGAATTGCTTGAAGCCGGGAGCTGGAGGCTGCAGTGAGCTAAGATCGTACCACTGCACTCCAGGCTGGGTGACAGAGCGACACTCCGTCTCAAAAAAAAAAAAAAAAAAAAAAAAAGGCTGTCCCTCCTGCTGGAATGCAAGCTTCTTCAGCCAGGGACCAAGCCAGTTTCTCTTCCCTGCTGTGTCCCCAGCTCCTTACCCAGGGCCTAACAAGCGCTCACTAAATTTTTATGGAAGGAAGAAAAAGAGGAAGGGCTGGGTGCGGTGGCTCACGCCTATAATCCCAGCACTTTGGGAGGCTGAGGTGGGCGGATCACCTGAGGTCAGGAGTTGGAGACCAGCCTGGCTAATATGGTGAAACCCTGTCACTACTAAAAATACAAAAATTAGCTGGGCGTGGTGGGGTGAGCCTGTAATCCCAGCTACTCGGGAAGTTGAGGCAAGAGAGTTGCTTAAACCCGGGAGGCAGAGGTTGCAGTGAGCTGAGATCATATCACTGCACTCCAGCCTGGGCGACAGAGCGAGACTTTATCTCAAAAAAAAAAAAAAAAAAGGAAAAAGAGGAAGATGAAGATGGGGAGGATGAAAAGGGAGAGGGAGACACTGGCAAGCAGTGCCCTCCCAAGATAAATGTTACTGTGACCAGGCAGACCTCCAATCCTGAGACCAGAGTCTTCAAGTCTGAAAGCACTGGGGTAAAAATAAGAATTTTAATTATAAGGCGGGCGCGGTGGCTCAAGCCTGTAATCCCAGCACTTTGGGAGGCCGAGACGGGCGGATCACGAGGTCAGGAGATCGAGACCATCCTGGCTAACACGGTGAAACCCCGTCTCTACTAAAAAATACAAAAAACTAGCCAGGCGAGGTGGCGGGCGCCTGTAGTCCCAGCTACTCCGGAGGCTGAGGCAGGAGAATGGCGTAAACCCGGGAGGCAGAGCTTGCAGTGAGCTGAGATCTGGCCACTGCACTCCAGTCCAGGCGACAGAGCCAGACTCCGTCTAAAAAAAAAAAAAAAAAAAAAAGAATTTTAATTATAATAGGGCAAATGACCCACAAATTGGTACCATATTTCTCTGTGTTTCAACTTCCACAGAGAGTGTAATTATAAGCCACCAGGTATTACTCTGAATACTGTGAGGCCCTTCTCTAAGCACTTTATACATATTTTTAAATCTTCACAGCAACCCTCAAAGGAAGGTACTATTATTATCCCCATTTTACAGATAAGAAAACTGGGGCCCAGAGAGTTTTAATAACTTGCCTGAGGCCACACAGCTAGTAAATGGCAGAGCCAGGTTTGGACTCATATACTTTGATTCTTTTTTTTTTGAGATAGTGTCTCGCTCTGTCGCCCAGGCTGGAGTGCAGTGGTGCGATCTCAGCTCACTGCAAGCTCCGCCTCCCGGGTTCACGCCATTCTCCTGCCTCAGCCTCCTGAGTAGCTGGGACTACAGGCGCCCGCCACCACACCTGGCTAATTTTCTCTATTTTTAGTGGAGACAGGGTTTCACTGTGTTAGCCAGGATGGTCTCGATCTTTCGATCTCGTGATCCGCCCGTCTCGGCCTCCCAAAATGCTGAGATTACAGGCATGAGCCACCGCACCCAGCCATACTTTGATTCTAGAACCCTTGTCCTTAACGCTTACATGATGTTTCCAGAAGAGAGGGAACCATTTAAGGAACCAATAAGCAGCATTTCTTTTCTGACATTGCAGAGCTTGGAAACTTATGCTAGGAAAAAGAGTCGTTTCAAGCAATTGCCACTAGTACTATAAGGCTAGCAGAAGGCCGGGCGCGGTGGCTCAAGCCTGTAATCCCAGCACTTTGGGAGGCCGAGACGGGCAGATCACGAGGTCAGGAGATCGAGACCATCCTGGCTAACATGGTGAAACCCCGTCTCTACTAAAAAAAAAAAAAAAAACTAGCCGGACGTAGTGGCGGGCGCCTGTAGTCCCAGCTACTCGGAGGCTGAGGCAGGAGAATGGCGTAAACGCGGAAGGCGGAGTTTGCAGTGAGCTGAGATCCGGCCCCTGCACTCCAGCCTGGGCGATAAAGCGAGACTCTGTCTCAAAAAAAAAAAAAAAAAGGGCTAGCAGATCCCTCCGAGACTCTGTCATTCAGTCAACAAACGTTTATTGAGCACCTAAGCCCTCTGCGCCTTAGTTTCCTCCTCTGTACAGCGGGAATAATAATAATAATAGAACATGCCTTTTAGGATAAGGCACTTGGACTACAGCCTGGCACACAGCAGGGGCTCAGTAGGTGTTTTTGTTTTGTTTTGCTTTGTTTTGTTTTGTTTTGTTTTGTTTTGAGATGGAGGTTCGCTTTTGTCACCCAGGCTGGAGTGCAATGGCGCGGTCTCGGCTCCCTGCAACCTCTGCCTCCCAGGTTCAAGTGGTTCTCCTGCCTCAGCCTCCCAAGTAGCTGGGATTGCAGGCACCCGCCATCATGCCTGGCTAATACTGGTATTTTTAGTAGAGACAGGGTTTCACCATGTTGGCCAGGATGGTCTCAAACTCCTGACTTCAGGTGATCCATCTGTCTTGGCCTCCCAAAGTGCTGGGATTACAGGCGTGAGCCACCACCGCGCCTGGCCAGTGGGTGTTTTTTGTATTATTGTAGAGCTATGGCAGGCCCTGGCTAACTTGTGGGAATAAAAGGAGGCAGAAGACAGAAGCCTTCACCAAAGGAGCTGGCTGGCTAGTAGGAAAAATGGACAAATAAACCATCACAACCTAGTAATTCTTTAAAAAGTTAGAAAGCGCCACCTTGACCAAAATGTAAGATTTAAGCACTATTTACAATACAAAATACTGTTGAAATTAAATACATTTGCTAAAAGGCAACAGTGTTCCGTGGACTAAAACACAGTCCTTGCCTCCACTTGCATTAGAGCAAGGTTCTCGTTACTCGCTTTGTAAAAGCAACTTCCAGGGTAAAGCATTGGTACAATGTACAAAACCTCCCAGCTGCTCACCACCTTCCATCCAAATCAAGATTCAGGGTGACACTTAAACGCCGTCAAGAAGAGAATGGGTCCTGTTCCATCAAGGATATCCATACTGAGCCTGGAAAGGAAATTTGCATCTCTTAGAAATATTTAGGAACATTAGAAACAAATTTTTGAAATATCTGGAAACTACACTTTTCTAAATTATATTAGATATAGAATTATACCGGCCTTTTGGGAGGCAGAGGCAGGCAGATCATTTGACCCCAGGAGTTTGAGACCAGCTTGGGCAACATGGTGAAACCCCATCTCCACAAAACAAACAAACAAAAATACAAAAATGAGCCGGGTGTGGTAGTGCACGCCTGTGGTCCCAGCTACTCAGGAGGCTGAGGTGGGAGGATCACTTGAGCCCAGGAGGTCAAGGCTGCAGTGAGCTGTGATTGCGCCACTGCCCACTGCCCACTGTACTCCAGGCTGGGTGACAGAGTAAGACTCTCTCAAAAAAAAATTATATTAGAATGTATACTTCTAAATTTTAATTTAGAATTAATACTATTAGGGTATTCTATTCTTTGTCTAACACATCATTTCAGAAAAGAAAGACTTCACTATATCACTGCTGTCCTTTGGTAACTGTGCAGGAGAAAGGCCAGTGACCGTCACCGATACCTGCAGGAGAGGGCTCCGTGGCGAGGTGCGAGTCATCTACAGGAACATGAATCCTGCACCACTCGGGGCTGGACCCACTGCAGCATTCCAGCTGGGGCTGCTTCTTTACTGGTCTTGGGAGTTCTAGGGAAGATTTTTTTTTCCCCGCCTGTGGCATGAAAGCATGAGTCATTTTTGTGAACCACACTGCAGTGTCTAGTGAAGGAATGTGCCATTGGTGGAAAGATCTGGATGGGAACCTTATAAATTTTTAAGCATAAGTGAGGTCAACCCACTATCACTTGGTGTAAAATACGGTCGTCTGCCCATCCTTCCCGCTGAGAACCGAGCTCACTGGCAGAAGGAAACAGGCCCTCAGCCCCTCACCGCATTTCCGGAAGGCGGTAGAATACGCCATCTAATGAGAATGTGACATGAGGAAAATATATGGACACCTACTGAAGCCAGAGGACAGATTCCAGCTGATCCTCCATCTCTCGCCTTTGCAAAAACAACAATAGTTTCATCCTTCAACCACTTACCAGGGAGGCAGAGCAGCAGGAGACAATGGTCAGGAGCCCATCTCTGGCCTCATGTGACCCTGAGCCAGTGACCTGTGCCTCAGTTTCCTTATGTGTAAAACATAGTCGGTGATAATTACACGTTTCTCCCTGGGCGGCTGTGAGGATTTAATGCGACTACACAGGTTTCGGTTCTTAGTGGAGGACTTGGCACATGGCAGAGTCTCCACACACAGAGCTGATTTAGTATGGCGTTCCCGCCCTCCAGGCACCATGCTGAGTCTTGGCCTGCACCATTTCATGAACCATCACAACACCTCATGAGGTGGGTATTTTATTTTCCTGTTTTACAGAAGAGGAAACTGAGGCCCAGCAAGGTGAAGTGCCTTTGGCCATGGGCATGTAGCCTCAAAGCCTGGCAGGCCCCTGAGGTCCACTCCAGCTGCCTGCACAATGCCCTCCCACAGTCCTCACCTTCCTCACCACCCTCACCGCCCTGCCTCACGTGCGAAGGCCTTCCCGAGCCTTGCTGCACCCCTCCTTCATCTCTCCACCCTTTCTCGCTGCAGAGTCAGCTTGCTCTCCTGAGACCGGGGTCCAGTTATCTTAACACAAAAGCAGCTCTATTGGAGGCAGCCTCCGGGCCAGGGCTCTCCATGAGGGTTCTTCACGTGGTCAGGGCTGTGCTCACCCAAGCTGCAGCCTCCTCGCAGACAGCCGTGGGCCTCCTGCTCCAGCCCCGGCCTGGGCTGCCTCTCTGCCCAGATCCAGGCTCTGCTGTGCCTTTTCTCGTTCATAGCCCAGCTACTAATTACTGCCCAGCAAGCATGCTGCCCTCACTCCAGAACCAGTCAGCAAAGGAAAAGCTTTAGGCTCTCAAGCAGCCTCCTCCAGCCTCCCACCCATGAGAGTGAGCCATGTCCCTTTCCCCGGCAGGTTCCCTTACAGACCCCGGGACGCAGCCACGCACCCTCGGCCGACTGTGCCCGTGGAGGTGTGTTTCATGGGAACCAGAAAGGGGAACGTGCGTGCGTGGGTGCGTGCGTGCGGGCGTGGGTGCGTGCGTGCGTGCGTGCGTGCGTGCGCGTGTGTTTCCCAAGGCCTCCTGGTGCTGTGCCCAGAGCAATTCGAGAAGAGGAATATGATAGGGGTAGGCTCCTGCTACTGCTGCTTCTGGAAGGGTCCAGGGCCACCTAGAGGGCCCCTAAACACGAAAATAACTGCTTTCCCACCTGAGCAGGCAACAATGTTTGCCCCAGGGTGGAGGGTGGACATGGGCCATTGTCTTCATTTGGTAAATGGAAAAATTGAAGAAAGGTGTGTGGGCTATATCCTGGCCTCTCCCACACCCACCCTCTTGAGCACACGGTGCACAGCCCCAGGCCTCCAGTGCGTGGGCGCCATGAACTGGCTGCCCTAGGCTCACTACTTAGCAGCTTTGCTATGGGACTTGGAGCAAAGCCTCAGCCTCTCTGGGACTCAGTTTGTCCTTAGTCTTACTATCAGTGATGACTAAAAGGTGACGGAGGCCAGGCACAGTGGTTCACACCTGTAATCCCAGCACTTTGGGAGGCTGAGGTGGGCGGATCATGAGGTCAGGGGTTCGAGACCAGTCTGGCCAACATGGTGAAACCCCATCTCTACTAAAAATACAAAAATTAGCTCGGCATGGTGGTGCGCGCCTGTAGTCCCAGCTACTCCAGAGGCTGAGGCAGGAGAATTGCTTGAATCCAGGAGGCAGAGATTGCAGTGAACCATGATCGCGCCACTGCACTCCAGCCTGGTGACAGAGTGAGACTCCATCTCAAAAAAAAAAAAAAAAAGGTGATGGAGCGCTGAGTGCCAAGTACTGTTACCCTCATGACAACCTTTTGCCGAAGGGAACTGAGAAGTGATGCCATGCACAGTGGCTCATGCCTGTAATCCCAGCACTTTGGGAGGCAAAGGCAGATGGATCACCTGAGGTCAGAAGTTCGAGACCAGCCTGGCCAACATGGCAAAACCCTGTCTCTATTAAAAATACAAAAATTGGCCAGGCACTGTGGCTGACGCCTGTAATCTCAGCACTTTGGGAGGCCGAGGCGGGCGGATCACAAGGTCAGGATATCGAGACCATCCTGGCTAACACGGTGAAACCCCGTCTCTACTAAAAATACAAAAAATCAGCTGGGCATGGTGGCGGGCGCCTGTAGTCCCAACTACTTGGGAGGCTGAGGCAGGAGAATGGCATGAACCCAGGAGGCGGAGCTTGCAGTAAGCCGCGATCACGCCACTGCACTCCAGCCTGGGCTACAGAGCGAGACTCTGTCTCAGAAAAGTAAAAAATAAAAAAAATACAAAAATTAGCCAGGTGTGGTGGTGGGCGCCTGTAATCCCAGCTACTTAGGGTGCAGAGGCAGGAGAATCACTTGAACCTGGGAGGCAGAGGTTGCAATGAGCCAAGATCGCACCACTGCACTCCAGCCTGGGTGACAGAGTGAGACTCTGTCTCAAAAAAAAAAAAAAAAAATGAAAGAAAGAAAGTTGGACTGAAATCCAAATACACATGTCAGTACTGATAGACACCAAACATCTCTGAGATCGTAGAAGGGAGGGGAAGGGCTCCCTGAAGGATGGGATGGGTGGAGTTTTAATCAGGTAAGAGAAGGGGGGCAGAGGCTGCTAGTTCCTTCCAGTTCAACTTTATAAAATAACTCATCCAATTGAAAGCTAGAAAGCCCCCACCTCTTGCTCCACAGAAGCAAGATGCTGTCCAGTTCCCATCTCAGCACCTCCCAGAAAGCCTTTCCAGCTGGAGCAGCTCTGTGAAACATTTTCCAAACTCATTAAGCCCTCCAACAATCTAATTTTGCTTGCAAAATTTCCCCTGGCCCTACCCTGGCTCTCTCAAATTGCTCCCCCTTTCATTCCATCCATCCTCCAAGTTTCACGAACCTCTTCCCACATCACCTGGCAAAGAGAAGGCTCAGACATTTACTGCCTACAGCAAAGAACATGAACTTGAGTTTGGATTTGGTGTGAGAGGGAACTACCCTAGGTTTAGCAAACAGCTTTGCCCTGTACCGCAACCCCCACCCCATCCACCCACCTCCAGCCTGATTTTCTTTAGCCAGTTTCTGTTTTCTTTCAGGCCTTGTATCTGGGACAGTTTTCACATCTACAGCTCAGTGCCAGGGCAGACCCTGCCTGGCTCTGAATCCCACCTAAGTCCCAGCACCCCAGAGCAAACACAGAGCCGACATCAGCCTGGAACAGACGCCTTGATTTACAGTCAAGCGTAAGCTCTGCAAATTCTATTTCCCCAGAAACACATGAAAAACTTGGCTCTGTCATTTTGCTGACACAAATCTTTTTCTTTTTTTTTCCGTTATTCCTCCCTCCACGGTCCCTTCCTTCCCCGCCCCTCCTTCCACCCCAATCACCAGTACGAAACTGAAGAGTTGCAGTTGTACAGGCAAAGAGATTGGACAGACTGACTCGACTTGAACAGAATCTTCTTTCTGAAGCTGGAGCTCTGGTGGTGCATACATTGCTTGTCACACGTCAAGGACAGAAGGAGGCATTTCCTAGCTCCCCGGATTGCCTTTGCCCAGCACCCAGCAAGACCACTCACTCTGAGAGGCTCAGCAGAGTGGAACAAAATCTGCAGGCCCCGCGCCCTTCTTAAGGAGTGAAAGCCTGCTATGGAATCCCCTACAACCCGCGAGGCCGTGGAGCCTCCCCACTCCTTCCCCAACGCATTCTCCCCAAATCCCACTATGGCCCGAGTCCGATGCATTTGCTGCACATCAAATGAGAAGTCTCCCCCTTCTCCTTCCACCTGCACAGACTCACCAAGGACAGTCCCACCATCACCCAGGGCACAGAAATGTCAGAAGCAGCAAAACCTCAGAGCAAAGCCACGGGGCCACAGAGTCCACCCCAAGCAAGAAAGTCCCCATCCCCTGTCTCAAGTCCTCTGCAAAAATGCTCACTATAGGGGCCGGGCATGGTGGCTCACCCCTGTAATCCCAGCACTTTGGGAGGCCAAGGCGGGCAGATCACTTCAGGTCAGGAATTCAAGACCAGCCTGGCCAACATGGCGAAACCCCGTCTCTACTAGAAAAAGACAAAAATTAGCCAGGCATAGTGGCACACATCTGTAATACCAGCGACTAGAGAGGCTGAGGCAGGAGAATCACTTGAACCCAGGAGGCGGAGGTTGCAGTGAGCCGAGATTGTGCCACTGCATTCCAGCCTGGGTGACAGAGCAAGACTCCATCTCAAAAAAAAAAAAAAAAAAAAAGCTCACTAAGCAAGTTGTTAGATGTTGGAGGGTTTTGGTGTGTTGAAGGGGGGCGCTGGGTGGTTTTTGTCATTTCACATTGCCTGTTGCTTTTGAGTCAGGGACAGGGGTCACCAGCTGACTGGGGGGTATAGAAACGTGATTAGGATGTTTCACACGCCACAGGAGGAAAGCATCAGCTTAGCAAGGGCTGTGCCAGCTGCCAGGTGTTCACATCTGTCTTCAAAAGCTGTACGACCTATGACAGCATCAGCACTGCTCAGAGGCCAGGGAGAGTTGGGCATCTGAAAACCTGGAGGGAATCTCTACTGAAAATACAAAAATTAGCCGGGCATGGTAGCATGTGTCTGTAATCCCAGCTACTCAGAGGAGGCTGAGGAAGGAGAATCACTTACCTGGGAGGCGGAGGTTGCAGTGAGCAGAGATTGCACCACTGCACTCCAGTCTGGGCAACACAGCAAGACTCCGTCTCAAAAATAAATAAATAAATAAATAATATGGTGTCGGTTTTTTGTTTTGTTTGTTTGTTTGTTTTGAGACGGAGTTTTGCTCTTGTTGCCCAGGCTGGAGTGCAATGGCACAATCTCGGCTCACCACAACCTCCACCTCCCAGGTTCAAGCGATTCTCCTGCCTCAGCCTCCCAAGTAGCTGGGATTACAGGCATGCGCCACCACACCCGGCTAATTTTTGTATTATTAGTAGAGATGGGGTTTCACCATGTTGGCCAGCCTGCTCTCGAACTCCTGACCTCGTGATCCGCCTGCCTCGGCCTCCCAAAGTGCTAGGATTACAGGCGTGAGCCACCGTATCCAGCCATAAATAAATAAATAATATGTTTTAAATGTTATCTTAGTCTTAGTGTCATCTTCTTAGAAACCTACATGCCATGAGAGCCAAATACAGGCTAAAACACAAAAGAAGAAAGATAGGAGAGAGGTGCAGCTTGTGTACCCATGGAAGCCGAAGGAGTGCCAGCAGCTGGGGACACTGGCATAACTGTTGGACTGCATGCTACTGTCTACAGCTTGTCTTTCAATGGATCCAGAACATCCATCGCCATCTGATCACCAAGAGCACCTCTAAGAGATCCCCCTTGGTCACCAAAGCAGTCCCTTTGGTCCTCTGCCCTGGACCTGGGACAGCCTGGACTAGTTCTGTTCTCAGTGGTGGCTGAGTGCAACACATATACACCAAATCATCTCCTCTGTTGTCGCAGCCAAAGAATCAAAAAAAATTTTAAAAGGGGAGGGGATGACAAGAAAAAGAAGAAACACAAGGAGGAAAACAAGGTACTAGAAATGGCGCCAGGATGCAGAATATAAACTGTGCTACTTGATGGAGGTGGGTCTCAAATTTGTTTCTAAGTTTTCTAGCAGTGAAGGCAAAGAAGAGGAGGGATATTAACATGATTCCATGTCCAGGAGCTAGAAATGAAATCAGTTGTTTAGGAAGACCCACTCCTGAGCACATGACGCTGTTGGTCTCATAATTTCTCTGGAATAGTACACACCCATTGTCAACAAGATTCCTAAAAGTTAGTGCAGGCAGAAGCTATGGTGTGCTCATAAATGTCTAACAACCAGCTCATGGGGTGAATCGGGTGATGTGCAGTGTCTGCCAGTTTCTGTGGTATAAATACTCCCACCACAGCCAATTTCAAGCTACTTATATGAAGTCACTGAACACTAAGTAAAATAACCTCAAGAGTATAAAATAGCAAAATGTAGAAAAATCATTAGGAAGTGGGGAGTTTTGAACACTTATTGTCTTTTTAAATATAATCCAATTGTAAGCTTATATAATTTGTTTTTTGGGTTTTTTTGTTTTTTTTAGACAGGCTCTCACTCTGTCACCCAGGCTGGAGCACAACGTTGCTGTCACAGCTCACTGCATCCTCAACCTCCTGGGCTCAAGTGATCCTCCCACCTCAGCCTCCCAAAGTGCTGGGATGACAGGTGTGAGCCACCGCACCCAGTCTATAATTTGATTTTTAATGCTGCTGGCTCATGAAACGCCTGAAGATTGAACGATTGGATCTCGGTATCTGCTATCAACTCCAGCACACCAACTTAGAGGCTGTGGCCAAATCCAAAGTCCCCACATGTCCCAGTGTCCCGTGGTTGGATGCAGCGATCCTAGCTGGGTGGCAACGGAGGTGACAGAAGTCACCTGTCAGACACAGATGGAGATGGTGCTGTACATGGTACTAAGGTAGGTGTCCCTGGCTGTGCAGTAACAAGGAGCTAGTTGGCTGCTCCGTGGGCCTTCAGGGAGCGATAGACCAGCAAACTCTGAGGGTTAAGTCAGGGGCTCCCAGCTGAACACATGCTTCAGAAATGCCCTCAGCCACGGGAAGTTTCTCTGCGTGTCTGGATACAGACTCACAGGATTCAGGGCAGGCAGGGACTTCTGAGGACAGCCCAGTGAGTCCCTAATGCATGAGTGCCGTCTATGGTAGCTCTTTGCTTGAAAACTTCCACTGCCGGGGACCTCACTGCTTTGCCATCATCCGTTCTCCGAGAGCATTTCTCGAGTGCCCACTTGCGCCAGGCACTGTGTTAGCACTGACCAGACAGTGGTGATCCTCCATACAGGGAAACTTAAAGTCTTGTCCAGCTGTTACAGAATGCCACGGGGGGCTGTAGAGTCAGACCAACCCCAGGCCTTCTCTCAGCTCCACCTCCTCCTATCTATGCAACCCTGGGAAATCGCTCACCTTCTGAGTCTGTTGTTTCACCTGTGGAAGGAGGCTGATAGACCCTACTGCAAAGTAATATTTGAAATGTCTGGTACAGGACAGGTGCGGTGGCTCACACCTGCAATCCCAGCACTTTGGGAGGCCAAGGCAGGCAGATCACCTGAGATCAGGAGTTCAAGACCAGCCTGGCCAACATGGTGAATCCCCGTCTCTACTAAAAAGACAAAAAATTAGCCGGGCGTGGTGGTGCCTATAGTTCCAGCTATTCGGGAGGCTGAGGCAGGAGAATCACTTGAACTCAGGAGGTGGAGGTTGCAGTGAGCCGAGATGGCACCACTGCACTCCAGCCTGGGCAATACAGCAAGACTCTGTCTCAAAAAAAATAATAAAAGAAATGTCTGGTACAGAGCCTGGGTCACAGTGAATGTTTGCAGGGGCCTTGCTCTGCCCTTCAAAGCCACACAAATTGTGATTCCTTCTGTACATGAGATCCCTCCAAAGAGTGGAAGCAGCCCTCTTAATAATAGTAATAATAATAACACAGACAGATGGAATTCTGTGTGCCAGGGACTGTTCTTGAGGCTCTGTGTTAAAACACTGAATGATTTCAGTGACCATGGAAGATGGCTATATCACTATGCAAATGAAAAAATGAAGGCCCAGAGAGATTGAGTAACTTCTCAAAGTCACACAGCAAGGAATTAAGTGGTGGCCTCAGGACTTATATACAGGGGAAGCAGACTCCAGCCCAACATCCCCTCCTCCTGAAGCAGGGTCAGGTACTGCACCCACCCAGTTTCTGTCCCCTTCCTCCTGCCGCAGAACAGGACTCACTGCTTCACACAGGGTTCTACCACTCCGGTGTGGAAAGCGCAGGGTTGGTGGTCCCTGCCCATTGCTGGGTTCACCCCACCGTGGCTCCCAACCCCTAGGTCCTGGAAAGATGCCTCCCCACTCTCCGCTCTGAAAACATTTTCACTGGCTGAAGGCAAAAAAATGTTCTAGTAAAGTTATCAACTTTTCTTTGTTGGAAAATACTGCTTTTTAAACTGGCATATGTTGCTTGCTTTTTTTTTTAAATGTTCTTCCCTTTATGACATGATGCCTCGAACCGGCAAAATAAACAGGCTGTCACCTCAAGTTGTCCTGAGATTGAGAAAGGTGGATTTTTACAAATCCGTGAAAGCCCAAAGGCCAGGGACTCGGCTGTCCCCCTTGGGCTGGGACTCTCCTCGAAAGTCCGCTAGGGTCCTGGCGCCACCCCAGTGGGATGGTCTCATGGAGGACTCCTACCTCTTCGGTGTCTGCTTTGGGGTGGCTCAGCCTCACTTCCCTCGCAAGAATTCCAGACAAAATTACTCCTATCCACCACCACTGGCCCATTTGCAAAAAGGCTCTGGTGGCTCCACAGACCCACCGAGGACAGAACCCTTGCTCCCCGGATGCACCCTGAGGGCCCAGTTGACAGGTTGGCCCAGAGGAACCCCACTGTCCCTGGCAGGGGGAACAGAAGTAGGGCTTCACCCTGTAAGGAGGGCCGCGTGGGGGTGATCCTGAGAGCTTAAAAACCTGTAGCCCCAGAGCTGGGGGCAAGGGCTGGAGGAGGAGACGGAGAGAGGTGCTGCTGCCAGGACCCAGGTGGCGGGGCCGGGGGCCAGGCGTGAGGACAGCTCCGGGGCCCGCAGGAGTCGGGGATAAAGCCACGGAGGAGCTTTCCTTCCGCCCTGAGGGATCCAACATAATTCCTCTCTGTCCCTCTCATACCAACCCCCCAGACACCCTCAGACATGTGCACACACACTCCTCCTCCACACACACACACACACACATTCTCACTCATAGGCACTCTCACACTCATCCACACACCCACACTCATCCACACACTCATAACACACCCTCACGCATATATTCACACACACTGACATGCTCCTACACCCACAGCACACACACGCTCACGCTCACACACTCACTGACACATGCACACACTAGCACACACTAGAACACACTCACTGACACTCACTAGCACACACGCTCACTGGCACACACTAGCACACACACATATCCACTCTCATATTCACACTCATAGCACACCCTCATGCATATATTCACACGCACTGACACACTCATGCACCCACAGAACACACACGCTCACACTCACACACTTGCTGACACACACACTAGCACACACACATACACACTCACGGGCACACTCACACTAGCACACACACATATCCACTCTCATATTCACACTCATAGCACACCCTCATGCATATATTCACACACACTGACACACTCATACACCCACAGCACACACGCTTGTACTGACACACTCGCTGACACACATACACTAGCACACACACTCACTAGCACACACTCGCTGACACACACTAGCACACACACATCCACTCTCATAGCACACCCTCACACATATATTCACACACACTGACACACTCATACACTCACACACATGCTCACACACACTCACTGACACACACACTAGCACACACACAGGCACACTCACAGTAGCACACACACATATCCACTCTTATATTCACACTCATAGCACACCCTCATGCATATATTCACACGCACTGACACACTCATGCACACACACTCACACACTTGCTGACACACACACTAGCACACACATATCCACTCTCATATTCACACTCATAGCACACTCATGCATGTATTCACACACACTGACACACTCATACACCCACAGAACACACACGCTCACACACACTTGCTGACACACACACTAGCACACACACATATCCACTCTCATATTCACACTCATAGCACACCCTCATGCCCATATATTCACACACACTGACACACTCATACACCCACAGCACACAGGCTTGCACTGACACACTCGCTGACACACATACACTAGCACACACACTCACTAGCACACACTCGCTGACACACACTAGCACACACACATCCACTCTCATAGCACACCCTCACACATATATTCACACACACTGACACACTCATACACTCACAACACACATGCTCACACTCACGCACTCACTGCCACACTCACACTAGCGCACACACACACTGACACACAGTATCACATTCTCACACACTTTTTTTTTTTTTTTTGTAAATGATCTTTGGTAAATCTTTTTTTTTTTTTTTTTTTTGAGACGGAGTCTCACTCGGTCGCCCAGGCTGGACTATGGTGATGCGATCTCGGCTCACTGTAATCTCTGTTTCCAAGGTTCAAGTGATTCTCCTGCCTCAGCCTCCTGAGTAGCTGGGATTACAGGCATCCACCACCATGCCCGGGTAATTTTTGTATTTTTTAGTAGAGATGGGGTTTCAGCATGTTGGCCAGGCTGGTCTCGAACTCCTCACCTCAAGTGATCCACCCGCCTTGGCCTCCCAAAGTGCTGGGATCACAGGTGTGAGCCACCGCACCAGGCCAACACTGTCATTTAGTCACACGCACTGACACATTCTTACAGTCATATAATCACACATTCTCACTCATATGCACACTCTCGTGCTAACACACAGCCATATTCATTCACCCACTCTCATAACATTCTCACGCATATATTCACACTCTCTCCACACTCATACTGACACCCACGGCACACACCTCCATGCTGACACACACACACCCTCACACCCACAATCAGGTATGCACTCTCCACATACACACTGACACACTCACACTCAGGCACCCACGGCACACACCCCCATGCTCACACACACTCCCACCCACACCCTTGCACCCACAATCATGTCTACACTCTCGACACTCACATTCACATACACACACACACACTCCAAAATCTTTCCACCAATACATCCTGGGCACACCCCCACAGCTATGCCAGCTACGCCCCAAACTCCCCCCTCCCGGGTCTAATCTGGCTCAGGGAACTGGCTTTCCAGCCCTGCTGGGGTAACTCTGAACCCTGATTTGACATTTCAGTCACCGCCTGCGTCAGATCTGGCCCGGGAACAAAGGGATGTCAACAGGGAATGGAGCTGCGCCATCAGCCAGGGCCCCATCCCTGCGTGTCCACAGATGCCTTCCCTGGGGCTGTGGCGGCCACGTGACAGCTCAGGCTGCTGCAGTCAGTGAGAAATGCAGGAGCCACCGGCCTGCTCCTTCTTGCACAGGGGGAAATACCAAGGCCACTTGGCAAATGCCACGTCAGCTCTACACAAATGCCAGCGTCATGAGATGGTGTAAGGTCATGCCTAGTCGGACTCTAGAGAAACAGCACCACCAAAACTTCCGTTCCCCAGAAAGAGACACCGAAGCTTGGCTGTGTTCTGGTGCCCTGCCAGCTGCCTGTCCTTGCTCAGCTCCAGAGCAGGTACTGCTGCAGCCTCCGCACCTGGCCAAGGAGCCGAGGGAAGAACGAAGTCTCAGAGCTCAGCTGCATCCTCCCATCCCCTCCTGGCAGCACCCCCTCCCATCCCATCCTGGCAGCACCCCCTCCCATCCCATCCTGGCAGCACCCCCTCCCATCTCCCCATGGCAGCACCCCCTCCCATCCCCTCCTGGCAGCACCCCCTCCCATCCTCTCCTGGCAGCACCCCCTCCCATCCCCTCCTGGCAGCACCCCCTCCCATCTCCTCCTGGCAGCAGCCCCTCCCATCTCCTCCTGGCAGCACCCCCTCCCATCTCCTCCTGGCAGCAGCCCCTCCCATCTCCTCCTGGCAGCACCCCCTCCCATCCCATCCTGGCAGCACCCCCTCCCATCCCATCCTGGAAGCACCCCCTCCCATCCCATCCTGGAAGCACCCCCCAGTGCAGGGACTGGGACCGCTCCCGCTTTGCAGATAAGGAAACTGAGACTCAGCGAGGTGGGGTCAGTTGTCCAGTAATCAGCCTGCAGGTGGTAAAGCCCAGAGCTGGGCACGGGCCAGCCCAGCCCAGTGCCCGAGCTGCTCAACACCATGCCTATGGATGAGAGAGTAGACACTCAATTAATATTTGTGGGATGAATTTTTTTAAGTTTCCTGGGTGATTCAGAAGAAATTTCCATCCCAGATGGTAAATGGTCCCACCCAAGCTCCCAGTGGACACTGGACTTTCCCACAAAAATGGGGCCCATTCACCCCACCCCGTCCTGATTCCTAATCAAACAGCAAACATGCAATACTGGCTTCCTCTACAGGCAGGGTCCTGGACGCTTTCTGTGACAGAACTCACTGAATCCTCCATTCCAGCCCTGTAGTGTAGGAATTGTTATTATCCCCATTTGACAGATGAGGAAACTGAGGCATGGCACAATTAGGTAGCACAGCCAACAGGAGGCAGGGCTGGGCTTTAGAGCCAGGCAGGGCAGCTCCGCCCTCCACCCTGGGTGGTGACCCCTGGCACTGCCCCCTGGCACATCCCTGAGGCTGCCAGCGGCCAGGGCAGCAGCATTGTTGAGCAGTGTGATTTTTATCTTGACAAGTGGCCCTTTCACAATTGCTCTTTCCCCTCCACAGCCCAGGGCGGAAATGAGAAGGGGAGAGAGAGAAAGAGGGGGCAGCGGAACCTGATGGATGTGCCGGGCAGGATCACACCTTGAAACCAAAAATCCATTCTCTTTTGTCTACATAAACAATGCATGCAAGCAGTGGGCCGAAAGCAAAGGCACACCCCAGCCACCCCCAACCAGAGCTTGGCACACCTCTGGTGCCCATGCGGCCACCCTCCTTTCTAGGGACTGTGGGGGCAGGGGAGGGGCAGGTGCACACAGGTTCTAAGCAGATGGTAATGTCAGGGAGGCGTGGAGCAGGTAGCGTGACAGCCCAGAGGACAGGCCTCAGGGGAGACGCCCAAGCGGCCCAGAAGGACAGGCTGGGAGACACCTTTCAAACCACCAGGCCACAGCCCTCCCACCTGCAAACAACCAGGAAAGAGTATCAGGAAAAACCTTTCCTATGCGGCCTAAAGTCACCAAGAAACCCAGCCTGCCCCTCCCAGGCTACAAGACTCAGGGAACCTGGGGACCTGGAGGTGTGGGGACCAACATCCAGGTCAATTTGACATTGAAGCCTTGTCTGTGCTCCTCCTACATGCAATGCCTAAGGAACACGGAGGTCTTTAAGGGCTCCCAGAAATGAGCTAGATAGCTGGGCACGGTGGCTCACGCCTGCAATCCCAGCACTTTGGGAGGCCAAGGCGGGTGGATCACTTGAGGCCAGGAGTTCGAGACCAACCTGGCCAACATGACAAAGCCCCATCTCTATAGATATTACAAAAATTAACTAGGCATAGTTGGGGGAGCCTATACTCCCAGCTTACTCAGGAGGCTGAGGCAGGAGAATCGCTTGAACCCGGAGGTGGAGGTTGAGGTGAGCTGAGATCACATTACTGCACTCGAACCTGGGCAACAGAGCGAGACTCCATCTCAAAAAAAAAGAAAAAGAAAAAAAGAGCTAGACACACACATTAAGTCTGACACCAGGCAGGCCGTCTCACCAAAAGGACTGGTAGGTAGTGTCTGATGAGCTGGCACAATGATGATAACATAAATAGAAAGTTCACATTTATCAACCATTTGCTACAGGCCAGGCACTTACGTGGGTTATCGCATGTAATCCTACAACAACCCTATGATGATGTAGGCACTTCTGTAAAAACCTGCCTTTTACAGATGAGAGAATGAGGCCCAGGGTGGTTAAGAGATGTGTCCAAGAGCACACAGCAGTGAGTGACGGAGCAGGAAGCTGAACCAGGCAGCCTAGCTCCAGAGGATGAATGAGAGCCAGCAGGGACGGGAATTTGGAGGGCTGGTGGTGGGGACCAACCAGGGCACGGAGCAGTTGGAATCTGGATGGAGAGGCGGTGCCCCTGCCCCGGCCCCGAGACCTGCCATTTAGGAACCCTAAGGATCCATGTCTCTGCTAATACAACCAAGCCAGAGGTTGTTCTAAGTGGGCAAAGCCACCCAGGCCGGGGTGGGTTGGCAGGGGTGGGGGTGGAGGCAGCCTGGGAATGGAATATCTGGGAAGAGCTGTTGGGCAGTGAGGACTCACTGCACCCCACTGGGCAGCCTGGGAGTCAGGATCCCAGCTCAGCCCCCTGCCTGCGTATTGAGGGCAGGAAAACAGAGCATAGAGTGCTCCTAGCCCAACGCCTGGGTAAACAGCAGCGGCCACCAGTCCCATTAAGGGACCACATGCCATCTCCCATGCTGACTAATCTTTGCTGTCTTTGAGTCACCAGTGTGGCCATCGTTTGCTGTGTTGGGCACTCTGCATCTTCTAATGCCTGCGCTGGTAACCTGTGGCTCCCCCAAAACTATGGCTGGGCCCATAAATCCTCACCCGGCACCTCCAAGATGTCAGCCAACCCCTGGGACACCCTGCTGAATTTACGAGCTCCAAAGTCCAGATTTGCTCTGATGAGGGAAGCAAAGGATCATGTTGCCCATCAGGGACCTGGTGCTCAGAAGCCATAAACCACACTGGTGACAGCACCATGACAGGTCGAGGGCCCTCAGCGGGTCATTTGCACGCTGGTTAATGGCCATGATGATGAGGCAGTAGCTGCTTGAGAACCCCTTGTGGGCCACTAATGAAGCTTTAAATCTGTCACGGGAGGTTAAGGGAGGAGGTGCCTATTTTATCGTCTTTTTGGGGTGCTTAATCCTAGCGCTGGTCTTTTTTCCCTCTTAACTCCTTTTTGTTTGTCCTACCTTGGGAGGCGCAATCTCGTCACGGCCCTCTGAACACACACACGAATTCTAACTTGAGGGCACTGGGGAGTGACAGCCACTGCATTTCCCAATCTTCTTTATTGTCTTTGGAACAATAGTCTGCTGTGTTCCAAAGCACACAGGCTCATCTCAGATGGGGCAAAAGAGAAGGAATGGGGAAGTCTGCGGGGAGCAGCGGCTGAGGGGGCAGAGGAGAGAAGGCCGCCTCGGGGCAGTGCCCACCTGGAAGCAACGATGGGCAAGTCAGGGGCACTCATGTCCCCACTGGTCCTGCCAGTCTTAGCATGACCTCAGCCACCACTCCCTTGACTCCTCTCTCCCTGGACCCAAACCTCAAGCCCACAGGACTAAATAGCCATTGGAGAAAAGTGCTGGGACTAACTTTCTTGCCTTGTCCTGGGGCAAAAACTATCAGAGTCTTAACCAAGGAAATTACCAACAGCTAGTATTCTCACTTGATCTAAGACTCTGTGGGCGTGGGTGTGGATGTGGGTATGTGAGAGAGAAAGAAACAGAGCTAGACAAAAAGAGAGAAGCAGAACTGAGGGCAAAAGAGGGGTATAAGAGGAACTATTTGTTGGCACAGGAAAGAAAGATCTAGCATCTCTTGGCAGGCTGTGAATACCCTTTAATTAAGTAATAAATTTGTAACCAGGGAAATAAGCATCAGTAGGGAAATACTCGGTTTAATTACCCATTCGTCTGTTTGGCTCTGCCAGGGCGCTGCTGGGCCACCGTTGCCAAGACACACCAGCTCGTGGGCACTCAGTACTGAGGCTGCCCAAGCACACATTCCAGTTTGGTTCCAGCTCCTTCCGTGCTGACAGAGAGAAAGAGAAACAGAGGCTGATCGAAACAGGGGCAGAGAGCAATGGCCCAGAGGAGCAGCTATAATTCCATCAAAGGGCTCTGGGGACCCTGAAAACCACCAGACACAACCAGAGTGGTTTGTCACCAGAGCCCCAGTAGAATTGACTCAGAAGGCATTGTTGCAGATTTTTCCAACATGAAGCCAAAATACAGAGGCTGAGCGTATTCCAGATGCTGCTCTCAGAGCCACGCGTTACTGCGAAGGAGCAAACCTGGGAGGGCTGATCGCACGTTCACCTCCTGTAGCCATTGCAGTGAGCAGTGTAGCCAGCCACACACGGTCTGCGCCTCCACCAGGGACTCAGAGCCCCACAGAGGGCGAGGCAGGGTCCGGGGAGACAGCCTAGAAACCAGGAACAAAGATCCTTTGGGATTCTATTTAAGCATCCAGGGCAGAGCTGAAAGACTGGAGGCTCTGGGCCTAATTACAGAGCTTGGGGTCCTGGGTCAGTGCCACGGAAGCCACTCACAAGGCCCTCCTAAGGGGCCGTGCAGAAGGAGAAGCTGGGAGGAGCTGAGAGGAAGGGAAGATCCCCCTGATCAACGTGAGACTAAGGCTCATAAGACCTACACTGTCTTGTAGGTCTCTGGGGTCTGTGGCTTTGGGTTCTGCAGCATTTCTAGAATCCAGGAGAAGAGAAAAGGGAGGAGGCTGTGGGAGACCAGAGAGGGTCCTTTGCATCTCTAAGGTGCCCAGGGGTGACAGAGGAGCTGCTCCCTCACCTCCACCAGGGATCCCAAGCCTCAGTCCCTTGTTGCCAGGGCTTTCTCCCCGCATGGAGGATGGAGGGAGGTGTGCTTAATGGGGTGGACCAAACCTTGCTTGCTTTAGCCTCTGATTGCTAAAATCCACTCCTATAAAGAGCTCTCATCCAGCAGGCTACTTGTGATGTGTCAAGAGTAAACGAATCTGAAACAGCAAAGGAGATCGCCTTCCAAATAGTCTTGTCTTTAAAAATTAAGGCAAAGAAAGCATTTGCCGAAGGACATTTCCAGTTTGGCCAAATCCAGGTCTTTGGAAAAATATCTTAAGACCTTTCACCAAACCCAAAGCAAAGCCAGCAGGGCCCCGCTCTGGTCATTACGAGTTATGTGCAGCTTGTTTCTTGCTGGAAGAAAGAAACATTTTCTTCTATCTGCAGGCTGAGCTCTTCTGAGCCAGCTTGATTTCTGCAGCTGTTATGCACAACTCTTCGCCTTTACAACCTGACAGGCATTTGGAGACAGTGCTGGCAGGCAGCAGGAATGTGAGGGCCCCCGCTCCAGTCCAAGCCCTCAAGGACCCTGGCCCAGTCTCTTTGGCCCAGACATCCACCACAGTGCCCAGGGACAGCGTGCTCACAGGACAACATGAGTCGATATTCGCCCAAGCTGGGCATGGCCAGGCTGGCAAAGGGTTGCCTATCTGGGCCAGGTCTGTAGGGGAGAAGCATCTACGGGAGAAGACCAAATACCATGTGATATCCAAGCTCTGACAGGCAGGGAGTCAGGGCAGATGGCAGGGGCACTGGGAGAGGGTATGCGGGCTCCTGGGGCCTCCGAGAAGAGCCTTAATGAGCAGGCAGGGCTGAGAGGAAGTATGACTTGGTGGACGAGCAATGGGGCTTTGACAGCCGATAGGGCTGGATTCAAATCCCCACCTTGCCACTCACAGCAGCGTGGTGTGGAACCCGTAGTGTAAACCTCTGGGCCTTTGCTCCCTTGTCTGGACGGCAAGGACAACCACAGTGCCCAGTCATAGGGCTCTCACGCGCCGAAAATGAGCTCCTGTGTGTGACGTTTTCTCTGTGTGAGTGGAGTGGCTCTTGGGGTCCCCGCTTGGTATGTGTTTGTTTGTCTGTTTGCTTTTGGAGACAGGGTCTCACTCTGTCGTCCAGGCCGAGGCTGGCGTGCAGTGACGTGATCATGGCTCACTGCAGCCTCAACCTCCCAGGCTCAAGTGATCCTCCCACCTCAGCCTCCCAAGTAGCTAGAACTACAGGCATGCACCACCACGCCTGGCTAATTTTTTTGCTTTTTATAGAGATGAGCTCTCACTATGTTGCCCAGGCTGGTCTCAAAATCCCAGCCTCAAGCCATCCCCCTGCCTTCTCCTCCCAAATTACGGGGGTTATAGGTATGAGCCACCATGTCTGACCCCCTCCATCTTTTCTACATTTCCTGATCCTCCCACCCCATCATATTTAGTCCCTCCTCTGTTACAATTGTTTCTGGACTTGCCACTCCCCTGAGCTTCATTCCATCCCACGCAGGCCTGCCCGTCCAGTAGACCCCACTGCAGCTCCTCTGGCAGTCAATGTTCCATGTTCACCCCTTCACCCACAGTGCTGGAGGTCACCTGTTGGGAATGGGCTCTCTGGAGCCCTCCAAGCGATCCTGTAAACAGGTAAACAATTCCCGGGAATGTGTCCTCGGAAACTGCCTCCTCCCCCTCGGTAATGTGATCCTAAAGGCCTGTTCCACGCCTTTGTTCTCCAACAGCGTGGCCAATTGAGAAATGGGGAGGACTTGAGGCCAAGGAAGGATCTAATTACTAACACCTTATGCTCATAAGGCACGACCCTACTTCACCTTCCACACCTCCTGCAAAAATGAGAGTTGGAGGGGGGTGTTGAGACTCAGGGGATATCTTTCTATATGGTTTGGATGTTTGTTTGTTCACCCCAAATCTCATGCTGAAATGTGATTCCTAACGTCGGGGGTGGGGCCTGGTGGGAGATGACTGGACCACAGGGGCAGATCCTTCATGAATGGGTTATCGACATCCCCTTGGTGGTAAGTGAGTTCTTGCTCCATGAGTTCACATGAGTTCCGGTTGTTTAAAAGTCTGGAACCGCCCCCCCTCACTCTTTTGCTCCCACTCTCATGCCTGCTCCCCCTTCATCTTCCACCATGATTGTAAGCTTCCTGAAGTCCTCACCAGAAGCTGAGCAGATGTTGGCACCGTGCTTCTTATATAGCCTGCAGAACCGTGAGCCAATTAAACCTCTTTTTATAAATGACCCAGCCTCAAGTATTCATTTACAGTGATGCAAAAACAGCTGGCGGTGGCTGATGCCTGTAATCCTAGCACTTTGAAGGGTCAAGGTGGACAGATTGCCTGAGCCACAGTTTGAGACCAGCTTGGGCAACACTGCAAAACCCCGTCTCTACTAAAATACAAAAAAAAAAAAAAAAAATTAGCTGGGCATGGTGGCGGGCACATGTAATCTCAGTTACTCAGGAGGCTGAGGCAGGAGAATCGCTTGAACCTGGGAGGCAGAGGTTGCAGTGAGCTAAGATCGCACCATGACACTCCAGCCTGAGCGACAGAGCAAGAGTCTGTCTCAAAAAAAACACAAACACACACACACACACAGCCTAGCCCACCTTTCCCCAAGAGCACCCACACACACTTTTGTTATTACTTCTGCCTTGTGCACCTGTCAACACACTTCCCAAAACAGCAAACATAGAGCGCTGGGACTAAAACATCAACATGCCCCAGCACATTTATTTCCAGATGCCCTAGTGTGACTCTGCTCACAAAACGGACCTTTTTTCAGCTGCCAAAGCGAGTCTCGGGGTGGGATCATGAGCCCACTCCTAGGCAGAGTAATGTGTTCCTCTACAGGTCAACACTGAGAGTTAAAAACTAGCCCTGGATCTAACAAATTGTGCTGAAGATGCAGTTTGTTTTTTTGTCTCGTTTCCTTCCCATGGCCCGACAATGGCAAGCTGCAGGTACGTCTGTTCTGAAGAGCAGCCTCCCGCCCTTGGTCACTCTGCCCCGTGTCTCTCAGATGTTTAGTCCCATGGACTGGGACTGCTACACTTGGGCCAAGGCGTCTGGCTCTTCTCACTGAAGGCGTCAATTAAACTTAATGGACTAAATAGGGAACCATTTCTATATGATTAATTCATTAGGGTCCTACTTGGAAGGATAATAATATAATAACGTAAGTAAGACTGCAAGGACTAGCTACCAGTTTATAAAAAGAACACCAAGAATAGCACAATTAGGAAGACATTCAAGACGGAGGAAGCTTGGAGCAGTGGACTCAGCTCTGACTAATGCCAAGATTGGTTCATGGGGTTCAAATTCAGGGTCCAGCTGGCCTGCCTTAGAAAGTTACCTGACTCGGCCGGGCGCGGTGGCTCAAGCCTGTAATCCCAGCACTTTGGGAGGCCGAGACGGGCGGATCACGAGGTCAGAAGATCGAGACCATCCTGGCTAATACGGTGAAACCCTGTCTCTACTTAAAAATACAAAAAAAACTAGCCGGGCGACGAGGCGGGCGCCTGTGGTCCCAGCTACTCGGGAGGCTGAGGCAGGAGAATGGCGTAAACCCGGGAGGCGGAGCGTGCAGTGAGCTGAGATCCGGCCACTGCACTCCAGCCTGGGTGGCAGAGCGAGACTCCGTCTCAAAAAAAAAAAAAAAAAAAAAAAGAAAGTTACCTGACTTTTTTTTTTTTTTAGACAGAGTTTTGCTCTTACTGCCCGGGCTGGAGTGCAATGACTCGATCTCGGCTCACCGCATCCTCCGCCTCCCAGGTTCAAGTGATTCTCCTGCCTCAGCCTCACAAGTAGCTGGGATTACAGGCATGTGCCACCACACCCAGCTGATTTTGTATTCTTAGTAGAGATGGGTTTCCTCCATGTTGGTCAGGCTGGTCTTGAACTCCCGACCTCAGGCAATCCACCCGCCTCAGCCTCCCAAAGTGCTGGGATTACAGGTGTGAGCCACTGCGCCCGTCCGAGAATTACCTAATTTCTCTGAGCTGTTGCCTTCTTCTGAAAGACAGAAGAATTGATATGTATTTGTCAGAGTGTTGTGGAAATTTGATAAATGCAATATATGAAAATTACCCAGCACAAAATAGGCTCGAAACACCTGGAAAATATTGCTTAAGAAATTCCAGACGGGGCGCAGTAGCTCACACCTGCAATCCCAGCACTTTGGGAGGCTAAGGCGGGTGGATCACCTGATGTCAGAAGTTTGAGACCAGCCTTACTAACAAGGCAAAACCCTGTCTCTACTAAAAATACAGAAATGGTGATGCATACCTGTAGTCCCAGCTACTGAGGAGGCTGAGGCAGGAGAATCTCTTGAACCCGGGAGGGAGAGGTTGCAGTGAGCCAAGATCACATCACTGGGCAACAGAGTGAGACTCTGTCTTTAAAACAAAGAAAAAAAGAAAGAAAGAAAGAAAAAAAAGAAATTCCAGTGCAGTAGCTGGTACTAAAGATGGAAATAAATGCAAAGAGGTTTTTCTAATGTGGTCCATTCTGTTTTATTGGCAAATGTCTTCTTTTCCTCTGCACTTTTAATCTGCACACTCACAAGTCCTTTGAAAGAAAGTGCATGAAAATTTAAAACAGATGTAAATTAAAATCCCAACAGGAATCATCTTCATTGATTACAGATGGATAATAGTTGTTATTTACAGGTGAGTCAAGGTGATCCTAATTGGTGGGTCTGCTGGTTGGTATTTGATTTGTGGGTATTGGCATATCATTTGAAAGTATCTCGATGCCTCCTCTCTACGCCTTACCCAAGCCTCTTATCTCCTCCATACTGCTCCTCCTCTCTCCTCCCTCCTCCAAAAACACTCTTGGCCACTTCATTACTCAATGTCTCCCACCTTGGGTCCCTCAACTGTCCTGGAGCTAATGACCCAATTCCTCAAGGCTTTGCTAAATAACCTCTTCATCTATCTAACCCTTTTTCTGTAAAGGGCCAGATAGTAAATATTTTAGGCCATCTGTCAACTCTGCCACTGTAAGCTGAAAGTAGCTACAGACAATATGCAAATAAGTGTGGCTGTGTTCTAATAAAACTTTATTTACAGGCCGGACTTGGTGGCTCACGCCTGTAATTCCAGCACTTTGGGAGGCTGAGGCGGGCAAATCACGAGGTCAAAAGATAAAAACCATCCTGACCAACATGGTGAAACCCTGTCTCTACTAAAAATACAAAAATTATCTGGTTGTTGTGGCGTGAACCTGTAGTCCCAACTACACAAAAGGCTAAGGCAGGAGAATCACTTGAACTTGGGAGGTGGAGGTTGCAGTGAGCCAAGATCGCACCACTGCACTCCATCCTGGGCAACAGAGCAAGACTCTGTCAAGAAAAAAAAAAAAAAAAATTAGCCAGGCTTGGTGGTGCACGCCTGTAATCCCAGCTACTCAGGAGGCTGAGGCAGAAGAATTACTTGAACAATAGAGGCAAAGGTTGCAGTGAGCTGAGATCACGCCAGTGCACTCCTGCCTGGGCGACAGAGTGAGACCTTGTCTCAAAAAAAAAAAAAAAATACAGATTACTGGGCCCCACTCCCAGAGCTTCTGATTCAGTAGGTCTGGGTGGAGGCCAGAGAATTCACATTTTTAACAAATTCCTGGGTGCTGCTGTTCCAAGGACCACACCATGGGAACCACTGGCTGCATGTTTTAAAAAAAAAAAAAAAAAAAAAAAACTAAAAGTATACTGCCACCTAGTGGATAGTTCCTAGAAGGACCCTATGCCAAATACCGCTTTGATTTTAGAATATACAAAAAATTGCATTCTCTTTTGTCATGGAGAAGAATCACAATCACAATCACAAGGCAAATTTGTCATTCACACACGTGGGATTCCATAACCACATTCCAAGCTTCTTTCAAGAAATGAGGTGTCACATTATTTACAATAACATGGCAGTGATTTTAAATCAAGTTAAACCAGAAACAGATTATTTTCCACTAGGGGAAAAACACTTTAAATAATCTAAATAGAATAAAACTGCTGCTGGCTCTGTTGTCTGGCCACTTTCCCATTGCCAGACGCACATACCTCTCCTGAGAAGCAAAATCCACACCGGCTCCGAGCTGAGGCAGCTGATGAAATTCAGCAGGAGATGGGTCCAAATCAGCTCGTGTCGGACCCCAGAGTCTGTGATCTCTGGACACACAGAACTGTATCAGTGGTGAAGGACACCATTAATAGGCAACTGTTAAATATTTGCTACACATAGTAGAAACCAATGAAAGCCTCTTCTTAAAGCGGAGAGCTCCTGCTCACCTCTGGTTTTCGTTTCTCACATCACATTTACATGAACCCAAATTTGTCACTGGTTTCCACCATGCATTCAAAATTTCCGCAAAAGCACTTCTATTTTCCTCCATGAAAACTGCATTCTGACATGCCAGAAGTGAAATTACCCACTCCTACCTATCTGTCCCAGCAAAAGACCTGGGTCTCTAACTCTACCTCTTACGAAGTAAAAGGGTGTTACAGTCACCAATTGCAGATGACTTGGGAGTCCATGCTTAGCAAGCGCAGGATTTTTGTCAGCATGGAGACACACATTAGGGCCATGCTACAAAAGATGGCCTGGTACCAGGAGAACGGAAATGACAGGGACCGAAATTGTTTTTGAGGCCAAAAATTTATATTTGATCTCCAGATGTGATGCAGCTGACAGCTAATTAGTTTGACTTAGATCTACACAAATCCAGCCCCCCTTTCTTCCACACATGCTGTGGGCATGCTGGTGTGACAATGTGTCTGCCTGAGTTCGTGCTTTGATTGAGAATTCTCTGGAATGAACACACTTGGAATCCCTGAGAACACTGAAGCCCCGGCACGTGGGACATCGGGTGAGATGCTCTTTCTCCTTTCAGCTTGACTCAAGAGCAGGTCATGAAGCGGCATTCTTTATTCAAATGACTGATTCTATCCTAACAAGGCTGGTGTAAACTGCTCAGCTTCATGTTTCAGTGTGCGAGACCACCATTAACTGCAAACCTCAGCGGTCTAGAGCTACTGAATGTGAATTCTGTGGCCACTAATGAAAAAGCAATCGTGGTACATTAGCTGCGGAGCTGTTTGTGAACAATGAGAAAGACACAGAGCAGGATGGGGGCCCCCCCGGCAGGACACACTGAGGCAGACACACGTCCTGCTTGTCCAGCTGCCATTCCTCCCTGCTTCCTTGCTGGTTAGGATGTTATCGCTATCGAGGACAGCAGAAGTACCAAGACCTTAGCTACCCCAGAGGATCCGAGCTAACACTTGTGGCGCCTTACTATGTGCGAGTCAATTTTAGAAGCACTTTTTTTTTTTTTTTTTTGAGATGGAGTCTCGCTCTGTGACCCAGGCTGGAATGCAGTGTCACAATCTCGGCTCACTGCAACCTCTGCCCCCTGGGTTCAAGCAATTCTCCTGCCTCAGCCTCTCAAGTAGCTGGGATTACAGGTGCCCGCCACCATGTCTGACTAATTTTTGTATTTTTAGTAGAGACGGGGTTTCACCGTGTTGGTCAGGCTGGTCTCGACCTCCTGACCTCAGGTGATCTACCCACCTTGGCCTCCCAAAGTGCTGGGATTACAGGCATAAGCCGCCGCGCCGGGCCTAGAAGCACGTATTAATATAATCATCACAACAACCCCAAGAGGTAGTACCATAACTACCCTCATTTTACAGATGAGGAACCCGAGGCTCAGAGACATAAACAAATTGCTCAAGGACAAATAGCTAGCAGGGGGAGAAGCTGGGATTTGATCCTAGAAGTTCAACTCTATAGCCCACGCTCTTAACCACTACAGCATATAAGTTCATAAGTTGTGCTTGGACTAAGCTATTCATGGCAATCCCAAATCCTGTTGACTGGTCTCGGGAAAGGCAGGATGTTTGGCCTTCAGTCCCCAGTAGGGGAATTATACCTGTACCCCTTAGCATGTCTTCATGGAAGACTAAGTGGATTTCCTGCCCCTTTGACTTTGGGCTTAGCCATATGACTTGCTCCAGCCAATGGGACATTTCATAATGTCAAGTGGGGGTTTGAAATGTGCTTGTGGCCAGGTGTGGTGGCTCACGCCTGTAATCCCAGAACTTTGCGAGGCTGAGGTGGGTGGATCACTTGAGGTCAGGAGTTCAAGACCAGCCAGGCCAACATGATGAAGCCCCGTCTCTGCCAAAAAATATAAAAAATTAGCCAAGTGTGCTGGTGCGTGCCTGTAATCCCAGCTACTTGGGAGGCTGAGGCAGGAGAATCGCTTGAACCCGGGAGGCGGAGGTTGCAGTGAGCCAAGATTGTGCCACTATACTCCAGCCTAGGGAACAGAGTGAGACTCTGTCTCAAAAAATAAAGAAATGTGTTTGTGCCATTGGTGTACCCTCCTTGTGCTAATGGGCCCCAGAATGAGACCCATGGAGCCCACCCAAAACGGACCTGAAGCCTGGAGCCACACGCAACTGAGCCCAGCCTGAATCAGCAAACCCCAGCCAACCCACTGGGTGTTTACTGCACATCAGCGTGGGGCTGATACAGATCATGATCCTGTTCTAGTCAATGACACCAGGAAAGAGTTCCAGAATAAGCAGAGCTGCCAGAGAAACATTTATACCCCTACCCTTCTGCTCCCTACTGGGCACTGCTATGAGGACATAATGATTAGTGCTGGGTCACCATCTGGTGACCACAGGCAACCAGGACAAAGGCAACAGGCCAGTAGGCTGAGGATCCCCAAGCAGAAAAGACTGAGCCTAGGGCCGTGATGATCCTGTCCAGCCACTGAGCAATCACCCACCTCTATATTTTTGTGAGAAAAACAGTCTCCTCTGTTTTCAAGCCTTTGTTATTGAGATTTCTGCTGCTCACAGCCAAAGTCATTCCTTACTACTGTTGACTTTCCCAGGTATGGCAAAATCTTTTACAGATGCTAGATCTTTGTATCCCCCTCTTTTTCCTTTAGAGTGGCTGGTTCCCTCACACCTTAGAATAGCAGGAAGGAAGTCACAAATTCTTGCTAGTATCATTCAATCAATACCTGCTGCCACTTGCCCCAGAGGGAGCAATTTAGAGTTGCCCATGTGAGAAGCTGCATCCCCCCCAACCTAAAAACATCAACCCTTGAATTCAGAGCTGCTGCATTTCTACTTGAAGCTCAAGCTCAAGTTCTGTTTTCTCTGCTCATCTGGATCCACTCCAGCCACACTGACCTCCTTGCTGCTTCTCAAACACACCAGCCACATTCCTGTATCTAGTTCTATGTTTTCGTTTTGCCGTAGCATTTAAAACCTTCGGGCATAGTATATCATTTACTTATTCACCATGTTTCTTTTTTATTTGTCTGTCTCCCGGTGCTAGAACGTCAGCCAAAGACAGGAATCTTTGTTCTGTTCATTGATATAGCCCAGGTTCTAAACCACTTCCTAGCATATAATGGGTGCTCAATATAGCTTGTTAAATGAATAATTTAATTGATTTATTGATCTTTCTCTGCATGGGCAATCACACATGTCTCTTGGGAATCTGTTTTGGCTGCTTTGTCTTTGTCTTCTCAAGGGGCCCCCTAGAAATCATACCCAAGTGAATTCTGCAAAGACCACACAGCCTACATATCAAGCAGACCTTCCAAACTCAGTGGAAGTCTTTTCACAGTATGGTTACAAACAGAAACCATAGCAGTATTATTGAGACATAATTCACTTACTTTAAAACTTATGCTTCTAGGGGCTGGGCACAGTGGCTCACATCTGTAATCCCAGCACTTTGAGGCCAAGGCAAGCAGATCACAAGGTCAGGAGATCGAGACCATCCTAGCTAACACAATGAAACCTCGTCTCTACTAAAAATACAAAAAAATTAGCCGGACGTGGTGGCGGGCACCTGTATTCCCAGCTACTCGGGAGGCTGAGGCAGGAGAATGGTGTGAACCCAGGAGGCAGAGCTTGCAGTGAGCCGAGATCGCGCCACTGCACTCCAGCCTGGGCGACAGAGCAAGACTCCATTTCAAAAAAAAAAAAAACTCACCCTTCTAGAAAGCACAGTTCAGTGGTTTTTATATTCACAGGGTTGTTCAACCATCACCACAATATAATTCTAGAACATTTTCATTATCCCAAAAGGAAACCCCATGCCCATAAGAGGTCACTACCCCACTTCACCCAACCCCTGGCAACCACTAATGGACTTGTTGTCTTTTATGGATTTGCCTATTTTGGACATTTCATACAAATTGAATCTTACAGTTTAGAGTCTTTTGTGTCTAACTTCTTTCACTTATGAAAATGTTTTAAAAGTTCATGCATGTTGTAGCATGAGTCAGTACCTCATTCCGTTTGTTTGTTTGTTTAGTTGGTTGGTTGGTTGGTTGTTTTGAGACGGAGTTTCACTCTTGTTGCCCAGGCTGGAGTGCAATGGTGCAATCTCAGCTCACTGCAACCTTCACTTCCTGGGTTCAAGTGATTCTCCTGCCTCAGCCTTCCGAGTAGTTGGGATTACAGGCATGCGCCACCATGCCTGGCTAATTTTGTATTTTCAGTAGTTTCTCCATGTTGGTCAGGCTGGTCTCTAACTGCTGACCTCAGGTGATCCACCCGCCTCAGCCTCCAAAAGTGCTACGATTACAGGCGTCAGCCACCATGCCCAGCCAGTACCTCATTCTTTTTTATGGCTAAATAATATTCTGTGACCCTGGTCTGGTCACCAAAATCTGTGGAGATTTCTCCCCACCAAGCACCAATCAATTCTGTGGCCACACCAGCTGGATGTCCTAGAATGTAACCCAATTCTGACAGTATCTACCTGGAGACAGCATCAGATCCCACAAGTAAGGGCTCAATCCCACAAGACTGTCCCCACTTCACATACCAATTGCAAGTAATAGGTTGTCACCTACACTTCTGACCCACTGGCTGTAAATTGGAGTTCCTACTACCCCCTCCCTGGGTTCAATTTCATTTGCCAGGACAGGTCACAGAACTCAGGGGAACACATTTGCCAGTTTATTATAACGGCTGTGACAAAGGATAGAGATTAATGGCCAAATGGGCAAGGTAATGAAAGGGGCACAGAGTTGCCACGCCCTCTCTCGGGCGCCACCCTCCAGGAACCTCCAGTGTTCAGCTGTTGGGAAGCTCTCTGAACCCTGTCCTTTTGGGATTTTATGAAGGCTTCACTATGTAGGCGTGATTGATTAAATCATTGGCCACTGGTGATCAGCTCAATCTCAGCCCTTCGCCCCCCTCCCCTACCTGAGGTCTGGGGGTGGGAGGAAGGAAAGAGGGACTAGGGGGAGGAGTTGAAAGTGCTGACCCTCTAATCAATCACTTGTTTAGTTCCCCTGGCAACCAGCCCCCATCTGAGGCTATCCAGGAGCCCACCAAGTCACTTCGCTAAAACAAAAGCTACTCCTATCGCCCAGGAAATTTCAAAGGATTTAGGAACTTTGTGTCAGATGCTTCTATCACTCAGAAAATTACAAAGGCGTTAGCAATTCTGTGGCAGGAACTGGGATCAAAGACCAAATATTAAAACAAAAGATTCTCCTAGTGTCTCTTCTACATGGGTTTTAGTACCTCTGTCTCAGGAACCAAGGGCAGAGACCAAATAAATATTGTACAATATCAGCCAGGCACCGTGGCTCACACCTATAACCCCAGCACTTTGGGAGGCCAAGGAAAGAAGATTGCTTGAGGTCAGGAGATCAAGACCAGCCTGGGCAACATGGTGAGACCCAGTCTCTAGCAAAAAATACAAAAATTAGCCAGATATGATGGTGCGCACCTGTAGTCTCAGCTACTCAAGAGGCTGAGGTGGGAGGATCACCTGAGCCCCAGAGGTTGAGGCTACAGTGAGCCGTGATCATGCTACTGCACTCCAGTCTGAGAAACAGAGCAAGATTCTGTCAAGCAAGCAAGAAAGAAGGAGAAAAAGAAAGAAAGAAGAAATAAAGAGAGAAAGCAAAGAAAAGAAAAGAGAAGAAAGAGAAAAGAGAAAAGAAAAGAAAAAAGAAAAATAAAAAATCAACCCTACGAGCATCTTGGTTTAGGGTTTTTGCCCTCCAGAACAGTGAGACGACACATTTATGTTGTTTGGCCCGCCAGTTTATTGTAGTTTTTTTTCACATCGTTAAGACCCCTTTATTTGAGACAAGGTCTCACTCCAGTGCCCAGGCTGGAGTGCAGTGGTGTGATTAGGGCTCAATGCAACCTCAACCTCCCGGGCTCAAGTCATCTTCCCACGTCAACCTCCTTAGTAGCTGGAACTACAGGTGCGTGCCACCATGCCCGGCTAATTTTTGTATTTTTGTAGTGATAGGGTTTTGCTTTGTTGCCCAGGCTGGTCTCGAACTCCTGAACTCAAGCGATCCTCCCACATCAGCTTCCCAAATTGCTGGGATTACAGGCATAAGCCACTGTGCCCAGCCTTGGTACCTTTCTACAGCAGTCCCAGGAAACTCCTATGTCACTTCCTGATGGAGGACCATCAGCACCATACTGCAAGAAGGGCACAGATGTTTGTGTGGCCATCCTCAGAAACTACAATCCTCCACAGCTCATCCTCTGGCCACAAACGTTTATAGTCCTCCCATATGCAAACAAAATACATTCGCCCTCCCTCATTCAAAACCACCAGTCTCATCCCTTCTTTCAGCATCAGCTCAAAGTCCGGAATCTTTTTTTTTTTCTTTCTTCTTTTTTTTGAGACAGAGTTTCACTCTTGTCGGCCAGGCTGGTGCGATCTCAGCTCACTGCAACCTTTGCCTCCCAAGTTCAAGCGATTCTCCTGCCTCAGCCTCCAGAGTAGCTGGAATTCCAGGCGCGTGCCGCCACGCCCAGCTAATTTTGGTATTTTTAGTGGAGATGGGATTTCGCCATATTGACCAGGCTGGTCTCAAACTCCTGACCTCAGATGATCCGTCTGCCTCAGCCTCCCAAAGTGCTGGGATTACAGGTGTGAACCACCACGCCCAGCCCAGAAGCTTGTCCTCTAAATCAAGTCCACCTGAAGTTGCGGCTTCAGAGAACAGTTAAAGAAGACGGCTCCTCTCAATCTAAAGAGATGTCAAAGAGACAAGTTATCTGCCCCTCCCCGCACCTCCGGACAAGCCACACACCATCGTGGGATGAGTCATTGAAGACGTCACCTTTCAAAGTAATCATCATTCTCCTGAAGAACCTGAAACCATCAACTCTAAAATGACATCAAGGATCTCTCCAATTTTATTCTTCCCTCATTTCCTCCTTCCTTACAGAATCAGACAGTCTCAAAGTTGGAAAGCAGTTTAAAGTTGAAGCTAGTCCTACACACAGCCTGGACAAACTTCACAGACAAAATGCTGAGCAAAGAAAGTCAGACTCAAAAGAGTAAATACTGTAGGATTCCATTCGTAGGAAGCTCAAAAACTGGCAAACGAATCCAAGGTGATAGAAGTCAGCACATATTTCTGGAATTTTCCACTTAAAAAAATGCCTGTAGTCTCAGCTACTCAGGAGGTTGAGGTGGGTGGATCACTTGAGCCCAGGAGTTCATGGCATTGGGCAACATGTTGAGACCCCATCTCTATGAAAAATAAGAGTAAAAAGAGTGCTTATAAAAGACGTCAGGGCCAGGCGCAGTAGCACATGCCTATAATCCCAGCACTTTGGGAGGCCAAGGTGGATGGATCACCTGAGGTCAGGAGTTTGAGACCAGCCTGGCCAAGATGGCAAAACCCCATCTCTACTAAAAATACAAAAAAGTAGCCAAGCGTGATGGTGTGCACCTATAATCCCAGCTACTCAGGAGGCTGAGGCAGGAGAATCACTTGAACCCGGGAAGTGGAGGTTGCAGTGAGCCCAGATTGCACCACTAAACTCCAGCCCGGGCAACAGAGCAAGACTGTTTAAAAAAAAAAAAAGAGTCAGAATAATGGTTACCTTTGAGGGATGGTTTGACTGGGAGATGTCCTGAGGGATCCCTCTACAGTTTGAGCTACTTGGTGGTTGCACAGATTCACAAGTATGTAAAACAAATATAGACTCAAGAGTGTGTAGTTTATGGTTTGTAACTTTTATCTTAGTATTTTTAAAAGAGGTATAAGTAGTCCTGTGGTTCTCATACTTAAGTATTTCATAAACCAATAAGACTTCATACTTCCCTCCATCCCTCTCTTCAGAATCAGAGGAAGTAACTTTATACAATGACTATGGATTAATATTATAACTCGGAAAAAATACATTTTTCTTTTTAAGGCTCTCCCATAACAACACCTCTGGTGGAATGCTTGCTGCTTGGGTTTTTAAAAATACAGAACTGGGGCCAGGCACAGTGGCTAATGCCTATAGTCCTAGCACTTTGGGAGGCTAGGGGAGGCGGATCACCTGAAGTCAGGGGTTCAATACCACCCTGGCCTACATGAAGAAACCCCATCTCTACTAAAAATACAAAAATTAGCCAGGCGTGGTGGCACATGCCTGTAATCCCAGCTACTCGGGAGGCTGAGGCAGGAGAATTGCTTGAACCCAGGAGACGGAGGTTGCAATGAGCTGATATCGCGTCACTGAACTCCAGCCTGGGTGACAGAGTGAGACTTCGTCTCAGAAATAAAAAACCAGAACTGGGCCAGGCGAGGTGGCTCAGCCTATAATCCCAGCACTTTGGGAGGCCCAGGTGAAGGATGGCCTGAGCCCAGGAGTTCAAGACCAGGAAGACCCCGTCTCTAAGAAAAAAGAAAAAAAAAAAAAAAACTTTGCTGGGCATGATGGTGCATGCCTGCAGTCCAATCTGCTCGGAAGGATGAAGTGGAAGGGTCACTTGCGCCCAGAAGTTCAAGGTTATGGTGAGCCATGATTGTGCCAATGAACTCCAGCCTGAGTGACAGAGTGAGATCCTGTCTCAAACACACACAAAAAAGATTTGATTTTGAAACTATGCTTCTCCAATCCCGTAAGAGGGTGATAAACCTTTGCTGTGCTCACTTGGAGGAGCTGTTTAATTTTTCCCAGATTCCCAAGGGGAATGCTCTGTCACTAAACACAAGGGCCTCTGAGCAGCAGGAGAGGACTAAGTTGGTCTTTATTCCAAGATTCCTACTATAATAATAAGATTGAGAAATGGCTCACACCTGTAATCCCAGCAATTTGGGAGGCCGAGACAGGCAGATCACCTGAAGTCAGGAGTTTGAGACCAGCCTGGCTGTCATGGTGAAATGTTGGCCATCTCCCCTCTCTACTGAAAATACAAAAAATTAGCTGGGCATGGTGGGATATACCTGTAATCCAGCTACTCAGGAGGCCGAGGCAGGAGAATGCTTGAGCCAAGGAGGTGGAGGATGCAGTGAGCCAAGATCAGGCCAATGCACTCCAGCCTGGGCAACAGAGCAAGACTCCATCTCAAAAAAAAAAAAAAAGAAAGAAAGAAAGAAAGAAAAAAGAGAAATGCCAAGACAGGATTTTCTAAAAATTGTGATATATTTGAAATGTTTTACATTTAACCTTTACATATATGTGGTGAATACCTTCCACACATTTTAGGGTGTATTTCTGAAATTACTGGGTGTTTTCTGCATCTCTCCCCAGTGGACCATTTCCAACCGAAGAAACACACACATCTGCCCCCTGACTCTCACATACACGCATGCACCAGACAGGTGAGATGTCAGTATCTCCCAATTTCTTGTGGTTCCTCCAGCCTGTAGAGCTCCCAGCCTGTAGGTTTCCAAACAAAAACCCAACAACCCCATCCATAGGGACAAGATTGAATCCAAAGCTAGATAATTCATCCAAAATGGGAACTTTTTTTTTTTTTTTGGGACAGAGTCTCACTCTGTTGCCCCGGCTAGAGTACAGAGGCATAATATCAGTACTGCAACCCCCGCCTCCTGGGTTTAAGTGATCCTCCCACCTCAGCCTCCTGAGTAGCTGAGACTTCAGCCATGTGCCAACAGACCCAGCTAATTTTTGTATTTTTAGTAGAGACGGGGTTTCACCATGTTGGCCAGGCTGGTCTCAAACTCCCAACCTCAAGTGATCCACCCACCTCCGCCTCCCAAAGTGCTAGGATTACAGGCATGAGCCACCGTGTCTAATCTTAAAATGTGAGCATTTTTAAAAGATATTTTGGATTGTTGTTTTTAACAAACTGACCTGAAGTGCTGCTTCTGTTCCAGCAAAAAGCCAAGGAGAACCTCCCGCCCTCAGATCCCTGGGTTCTGCAAGGAGTCGCCATTTCTCAGAAACTGGATTTTGACTCTAACTGCTTCAGACTGGAGAAGCCAATCAGGGAGCGTGTAAAATTAATCTTGCATAAGTGATGAGCTTATAAAGAGATCCCCAGGGGAATAAGGCTAGTGCACTGCAAAGCATCACTTAGCTACTGCTACCTGGCCGAGTGTTGCAGGAGAAGAGCTCCTGGGGAAGGGAGGCTTCTAAGCTCCTGGATGTCCTATTGTTTCAAACCATCAGACTAGCAGAAAGAAGTCTCTGCTAGTTCTCCTTGAGAAAACGGCCAACACTTTCACGAGTGGGGAGCAAGTTACATGGGAATTCTACCCCCCTTGATGATTTCTGAAAGTTCAATTTGGCATTACCTTGATTTGGAGGTGAGGAAAGAAGAGCAGATGGAATGCAGGAAATGTCCATGAGGATGACACTACTTACTGATTGTATTATGACTATATATGGCTTCTCAGCCTTTTGACTAAGATCAAGCGATTATTGCTATAATGACTCAAACTGCTGTGCCCAGTGGCTCACGCCTGTAATCCCAGCACTTTGGGAGGCCGAGGCGAGCAGATTACAAGGTCAGAAGCTCAAGACCAGCCTGGCCAACATGGTGAAACCCCGTCTCTACTAAAAATACAAAAAAGAAATTAGCCGGGCGTGGTGGTGGGCGCCTATAGTCCCAGCTACTCGGGAGGCTGGGGCAGGAGAATCTCTTGAACCCAGGAGGTAGAGGTTGCAGTGAGCCGAGATCGCACCACTGCACTCCAGCCTGGGTGACAGAGTGAGACTCTGTCTCAAAAAAATAATAATAAAAAAATGAAAATAACAACTCATACCATGCCCGCTTTGAAGCAGGCACTGGTCTGTACACGTCACACTCATCTGATGCTCACAATAACCCTCTGAGGTAGGTATTAATAACACGTTTTAAATCTGGGGAAACTGAGGCACAAAGTGGTTGGGTGATGATATGGACTGAATTGTGTCCCCCTCATTTATTTGTTGAAGTTTTAACCCCCAATGCGACTGTATTTGGAAACAGTGACTTTCAGGAGGTAATAATTAAGGTCAAGTGAGGTCACGAGGGTGGAGCCCTAATCTAATAGGACTGTTTTTGTTGTTGTTGTTGTTGTTGTTGTTGTTTTGAGACAGAGTCTCCCTCTGTCCCTCAGGCTGGAGTACAGTGGCGTGATCTCAGCTCACTGCAACCTCCACCTCCCAGGTTCAAGTGATTCTCCTGCCTCAGCCTCATGAGTGAACTGGGATTACAGGTGCCCGCCACCACACTTGGCTACTTTTTGTGTTTTTAGTAGAGACAGGGTTTCACGATGTTCATCAGGCTGGTCTTGAACTCCTGACCTCGTGATCTGTCCACCTCCGCCTCTCAAAGTGCTGGGATTACAGGTGTGAGAAACCATGCCCGGCCATGGACTGGTGTTCTTATAAAAGGAGGAAGAGACACCAGGAGTGTGAAAGCAGAGGACAGGCTATGTGAGGACACAGGGAGGAGGCAGCCATCTGCAAGACAGGGAGAGGGATCTCACCAGAAACCAACCCTGCCCGCACATTGGTCTTGAACTTCCTGTTTTCCAGAACCGTGAAAACATGAATTTCTGTTGTTTGAGCCACTCAGTCTGTGGTATTCTGTTATGGCAGCCCAAGTGGACTAATAGAGTGAGTTGCCGGAGATCTTTCACCCATCAAATGGAAGAGCTGGCATTTGAATCCAGGCCATTTGGCACCTGAGTCTGTGCTTTTAATTAGCTACTGGAGTGCTTCGGAGAAAGGAGAGAGTAAGAGCGAGAACTATTGGAGAACACGATGATGATCCCAGGAGCCGCCAACACTGGTGGACATTGACTCTGCACCAGCCCACCTCAAGAAGCACTTCCCATGGATTAGTCACTTACTCCCAACAACAATTCCATGAGGTTAGTATTATCATCGCCCCCATGTCACCAAGGCCTGAAGAGAATTCCAGTGGGGCACACTCCCTCCGGAGCCATCCCAGAACATGATGCTCTACTGCAAGCCATTCTAATGATGAGACCATTTTGTTGTGCTCAGCTCCACCACCTGGCTGAAAGCTGTGCAACTGCGCCTCTGAGTGAGAGAACTGTGTTGAGTCAAGTCGTAATGAAGCCCCCACATCTCTGAGGAGGTCTTTAAAAGAAGTGGGCTTTTGAGGAAGGCATCTTCACCAAGATGTCACACCCTTGGAGAAAAAGGGCCCATGGGGAGGCAACCCTGCCCTGACGGGCAGGAGCAGGGCAGAGGGGAGCACCATGAGAGGAGCAGAATTAGCTGGGACTGTTGCAGTTGGGGGCGAACAGAGCCGCCCTTCTTCCCTGGGAATAAGCAATGGCTGACGAGGACCCAGCAGCAGTCAGGTGAGAGTCAAGGGTGGCCTAACATCGTCCCTGTCCCCAGCCACATCCACCTAGAGAGAGAGAGAACACCCCATTTCCATTTTCACCACTCTCCTGTGCTTCCCTGCAAATAGGCCTTGTTTCCTTGTTTAGGTGCCCAATGTTGTCAGTCCCATGGATAGGTTAGGAAGGACTGAAATAAAAGCTCTCCATTCTGTGGGCACAGCATTTTCCAAAGGGTTAGATGTGTCTTGCAGGTAGGCACACCTGAGTAGGCCCTTTGCAGTTCTTCCTCACTCTTGCCCATTCAGTGCCCAGGAGAAAGCCTCAAGTTGGTGCTAACATATCTTTTGTACACCTCTCATATTTGCTCATATTTGAACAGTGATCAGATTTGAGATCCAGAGCCTTCCATGGGGAGCAGCGTCTGCCCTCCTACCTTTGAGGAACTCCAGATCACATGTACAGGATCCCACGATTCACGGAGACTTTGTTCCTATTTGTTCATTCTTTTTACTCTCTGTGCTTCACGTAGGATGGTTTCTGTGCTATATCTTCAAGTTCGTTAATCTCTTCTGTGGTAAGTCATCTGCAGTCAAATCCATGCCATACATTTCCTATCTCAGAAATTGTGGTGTTCATGTCTAGAATCTCAGTGTGGGTCTTTTTTGTATCCCGTGTCTCTTTTTAACTTTTTGATCATATGGAGTACAGTGATAACTTTTAATTTCCTTGCCTCTACCATTTGTGTCAGTTCTTTGTTAGATGGATTGATTTTTCTTCTCCTTATGGGTCCTATTTTCCTGTTCCTCTTATGAGATGCTGGGCATTGTGAATGTGATGTTCTTGGGTACTGAAAGTTTCTGTGTTTCTTTATAATTATTCTTGGTCTTTGTTCTGGAATGCAGCTCAATTATTTGCAAACAGTTGGATTCTTTCAGGTATTTGAAGATTTTTTGGGCAAGACTCAAGCAGTGTTTAGCCTAGGGCTATTTTCCACTGCTGAGGCAAGAACCTTCTCAGTATTCTACCCAACGCCCCATGAATTGTGAACTTTTCCATTCTGGCTGGTGGGGAAAGCACTATTCCTCGCCATGAGTGCCAGGTACTATCCCCTCTAATCCTTTCAGGTCGTTCTTTCCCTCGCCTTTCGGAGTTCCTTGCATACCCATGCTGATCAGTACTCTGCCTGGTATTTGAGGGGACCCTCTAAAGACATCCCTGTAGTTCTCTTCTCCCCAGTGCTCTGTACTGCGAGCTCTTGCCTTGGTTCCTCTAGACTTTCAGCTCTAGCTCTTAATTAACTAAGGGTGTCTACTGGGCTCCTCTGGGTTCTCTCCACACACCACAGCCTACACAGCCTGAAAGTTCTCCAAAGACAGCAGGCTGGTGCGATCACAGCTGGCTTTCCCCCGGGCGTCACTCTTCTTCCATGTCTCATTTCCAGTATCTTGAAAACTGCTGTTTCATACATGCCATCCTTTTTTGTTTTTTTGTTTTTTGTGGGGTTTTTTTGTGGTTGTTCCACTGGGAAGGTAAACCCATTCTCTGTTAGTCCATCTTGGTTTGATGCAGAAGTCTCCTGTTTACTCTGTTTTTGTTGTTGTTGTTGTTGTTGCTGTTGAGACCGAGTCTCACTCCGTCACCCAGGCTGGAGTGCAGTGGCGCAATCTCAACTCACTGCAACCTCTGCCTCCCGGGTTCAAGCGATTCTCCTGCTTCAGCCTCCCAAGTAGCTGGGATTACAGGCGCCTGTCACCACACCTGGATAATTTTTGTATTTTTAGTAGACACAGGGTTTCACCATGTTGGCCAGGCTGGTCTCAAACTCCTGACCTCAGGTCATCCACCCGTGTCAGCCTCCTAATGTGCTGGGATTACAGGTGTGAGCCACTGTGCCCGGCCTTGTTTACTCAATCAGATTTTATAATCTTCTTCACATAGATCCTGTGCTTTCTCATTAAATTTGTGCCTAAATATCATTTTTGTTGCTATTATAAGTGGACTATTTATTTCCCCCTTCTCCATTTCTAGGTACTTATTTCTAGAGTGGAGAAAAACTATTGTTTGCTATCATTTACATTTAATTTGTTGACATTTGCCCTGAAATTGAACCATCCTTGGGTAGGCTAGCACAAAAATAATTGCGGTTTCTGCTATTAAAAGTAAAGGCAAAGGCTGGGCATGGTGGCTCATGCCTGTAATCCCAGCACTTTGGGAGGCTGAGGCTGGCGGACAACCTGAGGTCAGGCGTTTGAGACAGGCCTGGTCAACATGGCAAAACCCCATCCCTATTAAAAATACAAAAATTAGCCAGGCGTGGTGGCAGATGCCTGTAATCCCAGCTACTTAGGAGGCTGAAACAGGAGAATCACTGGAACCCAGGAGGTGGAGGTTGCAGTGAGCCGAGATTGTGCCACTGCACTCCAGCCTGGGTGACACAGCGAGACTCCACCTCAAAAAAAAAAAAAAAGTAATGGCAAAAACCACAATTACTTTTGCACCAACCTAATAAATTTATTCAACAGCAAGTAAGTGTAAAAGAAGTGAGCATCTAGGTGCAGATGTTCAGCACTGCAAACCAAGCTCTGCTCCGCTCTCCTCTTCATGCTGACTTTTGTCCTCATGCTTGCTACTTCATGACACAAAAGGGCTTCTGCAACTCCAGGCCTCCTGGATGCGATCCAAGGAGGAAGGAAGGAGAAAGGGAAAAGTAGCCACCGCTTCCCATATCAGGAAAGGTTTCTCAAGATAAATTGAGCTTGTGTCCTATTAGCCAGAATTGTAACATCTCACCACCTACAATAGTAGGTCGGCCTGGGGAACTGAGCGTTTACCTGGAAATATTACAACAAATTCACAAAAAAATCTGGGTGCTGGTTAGTAATAAAGAATTAAATTAGGCAGAGGCAGGCAGATCACAAGGTCAGTAGTTTAAGACCAGCCTGACTAACATGGTGAAACCCTGGGCACAAATACAAAAATTACAAAAAAAATACAAACATTAGCCGAGCCTGGTAGCGCGTGCCTGTAGTCCCAGCTGCTCAGGAGGCTGAGGCAAGAGAATCACTTGAACCTGGGAGGCAGAGGTTGCAGTGAACTGAGATCATGCCACTGCATTCCAGCCCGGGCAAGAGTGCGAGACTGTCTCAAAAAAAAATTAAACCGGGCAACTCATAGTCTACACACTACTCTTGCGTTCTTAGAACAAATCCTGCTGAGTCACAGTGAATTGTTCCTTTAAATACATTGCCATATTCTATTCAACAGTATTTTTAAGGTGTTTTTTAAGGCTATTGTGATATGCAGGATCAAAGAAGACGTAAGGTAGTGGAAATGGGAATAAAAAGATTGAAACATAGTCAAAGTATTTTCAGAGGCATCAAGGCTTTGTGATAATCTATGATTAAATGCACATAGAAATGGCAGGAGAGGAGTTGGGCTCAGTGGCTCACATCTGTAATCCCAGCACTTTTGGGAGGCCAAGGCAGGAAGACAGCTCGAGCCCAAGAGTTCGAGACCAGCCTGGGCAACATGGTGAGACCTCATCTCTACAGAAAAATAAATAACCTTCTGTTATGTCCTTTTTCACGTTGCAGGTGGATATGAAAAAAAAAAAAAAAGAAATGCCAGGAGAGGAAACAAAGGGAGAACAGAAATTTTTTCTAAAGTGCTGTTAATTTAAAAAGAGAATAATCAATCACCAGTGGCATCATGTGTTATGTTGTCTTTAAACACTAAAGTTGAAGTATTTGAATTTTTTTTTGAGACAGAGTCTTGCTTTGTTACCCAGGCTGGAGGACAGTGGCGTGATCTCGGCTCACTGCAACTTCTGCCTCCCAGGTTCAAGCAATTCTCCTGCCTCAGCCTCCCAAAGTGCAGGGATTACAGACACCCGCCACCACACCCGGCTAATTTTTGTATTTTTAGTAGAGATGGGATTTCACCATGTTGGCCAGGCTGGTCTCGAACTCCTGATCTTAAGTGATCCACCTGCCTCAGCTTCCCAAAGTGCTGGGATTACAGGCATCAGCCACTGCACCTGGCCCGTATTTGAAATTTTCTGAGCTTCAGATTTCTTTGAATTTAAAATGTCCCAATTAGATATTTAGCATTTAATTCAATATATAGAAAAAACAGCAATCTTTCTATCTGGAGTTTTATAAAAATGTATCTATTGCAGTGATAATAGTATTGTGGTCATTTAAGTTTTTATCTTTCAGAGATACATACTAAAATATTTATAGATGAAATTATACATCTAGTATTTGCACCAAAATAAGAGTCATGAAGAAAGTAAATGGAAATAAAGATGAAGCAGGATTGGCCATGAGTTGATGATTGTTGAACAGGGTACTGGGTATATGGGATTCACCAAGGGCATTGGGTGTATGGAATTTCCCATAATAAAACGTTCTTTCAGTGTTTGTAGAATGGAAGCATGTATGTGTATGAACAAATGTATACATACAAATATTTGTTTTAAATAATAGATTTAAAATGTTAGGAATTCTAATCCAAAGCATTTTATTGCTTTTTAAAAAGGGAACTGCACATGGTCAGTATCATGGGAGAATAGCTCCACTCCTCCCTGACCTTGGTCACAGGCCACCATGAGGAAAGACTGCTCCCGCCCTCCAGTGGCCACTGCCATCTTCCTCATCACTGTCCTTGGCTTTGGAGTCCACAACCCCAAGTGGCCCCTGAGTCTAGACTCTATCAAATTCCACAATGATAGCAACAATGACTGCATCTGATGTATGCTGCTGGCAATCTTAAGCCCAAAATGCTTCAAAGATTCAATAGCCATATACATTTAAAATACATAGAAAAATAATATAATTAGAATGTATACAAAGTAGATTATTACAAAACAACTTCACTACAAGAAATACATCTTATATCCAAACACAAAAATGTGGAAATATACATGAAAGGATATACGTTTAAGAAATCACATTTTTATTTCTAAATGCTGAGTGAGAAGGCATAGACTACTAAATTCTGGATTACTGATAAAATTTCAAAAAGAACTTGATTTTGCTATCAGAAATTTTTACCCCATTCTTAAGCTTCTATAAACAGTTCTTGAAGGGATTAGACAGCTGTTCCTCTTTCCAAATTCTGTTTAATTTCAGCTGTGTATTTCCCATAGAATCTTTCGGCTTTCTTGTTGAATTTAGCATTCCTTTCATTAATGTAGTCGATATCTGCATCATCGTTATAAGGACGTCTCCGGCTATATTTGTCTCGTTTTTCAATCCTGGAGAAAGAAGAAAATTTACAAAATTCAAAATTGCCTTCTCTTTGGATCTTAATAAAACATGACCAAACAGGAATAAAATCTACATTTAGACTAGCACACGTTGTGAGGGCTAGAGGAAACCAGGCCAGTTTTCACCAAGTTCAAGTTGAAACTGAATTAATGGCACAACTCAGAATATGAACTGTGAAATCCAGTAAATACAACAAATTAATCTTCAGAATGCTAGAGCAATGATTCCTTGTTGGGAACGTGACTGTACTGAAGAACCACTTCAAAGAAGATAACTATTGGCTGGGCATGGCGGCTGTCATCCCACTATTCTTGGAGGACAGGGCCTCCCAAAGGTACTCTGGGAGGATCGCTTAAGCCCAGGAGTTCCAGACCAGCGCCTGGACAACGTAGGGAGACGCCATCACTATAAAAAAAAAAATTTAATACATTTTCTAAAAAAGAAGATAACTATAACAATATTAAATAGCCCAGGCGCAGTGGCTCAAGCCTGTAACCCCAGCACTTTGGGAGGCCAAGGCAGGTGGATCACCTGAGGCCAGGAGTTTGACACCAACCTGGTCAACATGGCAAAACTCTGTCTCTACTAAAAATACAAAAATTAGCCAGGAGTGGTGGCACATGCCTGTAGTCCCAGTTACACAGGAGGCTGAGGCAAGAGAATCACTTGAACCCAGGAGGCAGAGGCTGTGGTGAGCCGAGATTGTGACACTGCGCTCCAGCCTGGGCAAGAGTGAGACTCTGTCTCAAAAAAAAAAAAAAATTATATTAAATAATAACCACAGCTAATACTGAGGGCATAATATGTGCCAGACACTTTTTTTTTTTCCCCTGAGATAGGGTCTCGCTCTGTTGCCCAAGCTGGAGTGCAGTGCTGCAATCACAGTTCACTGCACCCTCCACTTCTTAGACTCACGTGATCCTCCTGACTGAGTCTCCCAAGTAGCTGGGACTACAGACACGCACCATCAAGCCCAGCTAATTCTTGTATTTTTTTTTTTTTTTGTAGAGACAGGGTTTCGCCATGTTGCCCAGGCTGTTCTCAAACTTCTGGGCTCAAGCAATCCTTCTGCCTCAGCCTCCCAAAGTGTTAGGATTATAGGCAGGAGCCACCACGCCCAGCCCGGACACTATTCTTAATACTTTACATGTATTAACACTTAAAATATATTTTCATTCTGCTCTACCTAATAGTCACCTCTATCAGTATTAAGAAACACAAACCTAAGTGAGGAACATTTACTACAACATTCTTGCTTCTTCAAATCAAACAGGGGAGTGGTTGTTAAAGTAAAACACTTAAAGAAGGATCATTTTTTTAGACCTTTCCTCTTCAATAGTAACAATTCAATTTCATCAATATTCTGCATCTCCATTCCAAATCAGATATATTCAACCCATATTTGCTATCCATCCCAAAACCACTATCGACAGGTCAAAAATTAGCAAGTATAATTTCTATCTTGTGAATTCATTCTAAGCACATCAGATTTAGGTGCATATTCTAAGTGCATTTTGTCATGAAGTATTCACAACGTCAGGCTGCTCTACTGAATGCTTACTGTTTTTCCAGATCTATGACCATCCTGTCAATTTCCTCTGTGGAAGGCACATGTGTTCCATGAAGAAGACTATTGGATGTTGGGAAAAACTCTTCTCCACTGAAAAGACAGCAAAATGAACTTATGGTAACACTATAAATGCTCCATTTTCTTTCTTTTTTTTTTTTTTGAGACGGAGTATCGCTCTGTCTCCCAAGCTGGAGTGCAGTGGCCCAATCTCGGCCCACTACAACCTCCATCTCCTGGGTTCAAGCGATTCTCCTGCCTCAGCCTCCTGAGTAGCTGGGACTACAGGCGTCCGCCACCACTCCCAGCTAATTTTTGTATTTTTAGTAGAGACGGGGTTTCACCATATTGGCCAGGCTGGTCTCGAACACCTGACCTTGTGATCCGCCCGCCTCGGCCTTCCAAAGTGCTGGGATTACAACTCCTGACCTTGTGATCCACCCGCCTCGGCCTCCCAAAGTGCTGGGATTACAACTCCTGACCTTGTGATCCACCCGCCTCGGCCTCCCAGTGCTGGGATTACAAGCTTGAGCCACTGCGCCCAGCAAATCCTCCATTTTCAAATTTCAAACTAAACTACCACACACGATAAGAAAGAAAATATACACATATATTTACTGTGAGATCCTACTTTAATTTTTCTTTAAAAAAAATACAGGTTGGATGCAGTGGCTCTGATCTGTAATCCCGGCACTTTGGGAGGCCAAGGCAGGCAGATCGTTTGAGGTCAGGAGTTCAAGACCAGCCTGGCCAACATGGCAAAGCCCCGTCTCTACTAAAAATATAAAAATTAGCTGGGCATGGTGACACACACCTGTAGTCCTAGCTACTCGGAGAGGCTGAGGCAGGAGAAGCACTTGAACCCGGGAGGTGGAGGCTGCAGTGACCTAAGATCGCCCCACTGTGCTCCAGCTTGGGCAACAAAGTGAGACTCCATCTCAAAAAACAAATGTTTTAATTAAAAGAATAAAAATAGGGCCATGTGGAGGCTGGGCATGGTGGCTCATGCCTGTAATCCCAGCACTTTGGGAGGCTGAGGCAGGTGGATCACGAGGTCAGGAGTTTGAGACCAGCCTAGCCAAGATAGCAAAACGCTGTCTCTACTAAAAATACAAAAATTAGCTGGGTGTGGTGGCGGGCGCCTGTAATCCCAGCTACTTGGGAGGCTGAGACAGGAGATTGCTTGAACCTGGGAGGCTGAGGTTGCAGTGAGCTGAGATCACGCCACTGCACTCCAGCCTGGGCAACAGTGCGAGACTCCGTCTCAAAAAAAAAATAGGGCCGTGTGCAGTGGCTTACACCAGTCAGTAATCCAGGCACTTTGGGAGGCCAAGGTGGGCGCATCACCTGAGGTCACGAGTTCGAGACCAGCCTGGCCAATATGGTGAAACCTCATCTCTACTAAAAATATAAAAAAATTAGCCAGGCATGCTGGTGGGCACCTGTAATCCCAGCTACTTGGCAGGAGAATCACTTGAACCCGAGAGATGGAGCTTGCAGTGAGACGAGATCGTGCCACTGCACTCCAGCCTGGGCGACAGAGCAAGACTCTGTCTCAAAAAAAATAAAAATAAAAATAAAAAAAAGCCGGGCGCGGTGGCTCAAGCCTGTAATCCCAGCACTTTGGGAGGCCGAGACGGGCGGATCACGAGGTCAGGAGATCGAGACCATCCTGGCTAACATGGTGAAACCCCGTCTCTACTAAAAATACAAAAAACTAGCCGGGCGAGGTGGCGGGCGTCTGTAGTCCCAGCTACTCCGGAGGCTGAGGCAGGAGAATGGCGTAAAACCCGGGAGGTGGAGCTTGCAGTGAGCTGAGATCCGGCCACTGCACTTCAGCCTGGGTAACAGAGCGAGACTCCGTCTCAAAAAAATAATAAAATTAAGTTAAAAAAATAAAAAATAAAAAGTTACAGAATTGAAAGGAACCTAAGTCATCAACTCCTCCAACACCTTCACTATACAGATCAAAGAGCCAACAGGCAGAGAGGCTCCAGGACTTATCAGATGTCACAAAGTGCTAGGGACAGAGTTGGGATTAGAGCTCCATCCTGAGGTTATTTCCTTTTCCACTAAAGCAAGCTGCCAAACTACAGCAGCCTGTTTATGAAAAGAGGATTCATTTATGAATCCTCTGCAGCCGCTTTTGCACTGCAGCAGCACAGCTGAGTAGCTGTGACAGAGACTATACGGCCCACAAAGCTGAAAATATTTACTATCTGGTCCTTCACAGAAAAAGTTTACCAACCCCAGCACTAAAGCATTCTGCCTCCTAAAATAATATCTGAGTAACTACAACAATTAGAGTGTTAACCAATCAACAACCAGTCTTAGAATGCCCAGTTAAGAAAAAAACAAAAAACAAAAAAACAGGTGATTAATTTAATTGCTGTGAAGTAAGCAATAAACAGTGCTGTCAAAACAGAGACTAGGCCTGGCACAGTGGCTCCCACCTGTAATCTCAACCCTGTGGGAGGCCAAGGAGAGAGGATCACTTGAGGCCAGGAATTTGAGACAGCCTGAGCAACACAGTGAGACCCCATCTCTACAAAAAAATTAATTAGCCAGGAATCGTGGCACATGCCTGTAATCCTCGCTACTGGGGAGGCTGATGTGGGAGGATCCCTTGAGGCCCAAGTTTGAGGTTACAGTGAGTTATGACGGTGTCAACGCACTCCAGCTTAGGCAACAGAGCGAGACACTGTCTCTTAAAAAAAAAAAAAAACACAAGCAAGGGCCAGACAAAGAAGGGCCAGGCGCAGTAGCTCACGCGTGTAATCCCAGCACTTTGGGAAGCCGAGGTGGATGGATAACTTGAGGTCAGGAGTTCAAGACCAGCCTGGCCAACATGGTGAAACCCCATCTCAGCTAAAACTATAAAAATTAGTTGGGCATGGTGGCAGGCACCTGTAATCCCAGCTACTCGGGAGGCTGAGGCAGGAAAATCACTTGAACCCAGGAGGCAGAGGTTGCAGTGAGCTGAGACCGCACCATTCAATGCACTCCAGCGTGGGCAAGAAAGCAAGACTCCGTCTCAAAGGAAAAAAAAAATCCAGAAAAAACAGAGACCACCCTTAGACAGCTATTAATAACCCATACCTTAGCATTAAAGTATGTTTCTATTTATGTGTATATACACACACACACACACACACACAAATACATCCACATCAGCCAGGATGAAAAAAGGACTCACTGTTTTTCTCTCAGTCTCTCATATGTTTCCATGTCAGGTTTGATCTGCTTGGTCAACCGATGATACTGGCGTAACTGGGCAGCAGCATAATCTAAAAATATAAAATGAGAGTCCGAGATAATATATTTCTTTGTTTGGACCTTCCTATTGAGAGAAAAATCTAAATTATCACAGGTAAGTATCGTTTATCCAAAATGCTTGGAATCGGAAGTATTTCCTATTTTTTTCAGATTTTGGAATATCTGCATTATACTTAAATTCAAAATCTGAAATGCTCCAATCAGCATTTCCTTTGAGCATCACACCATCATGTTGGCACTCAAACAGTTTTGGATTTTGCAACATTTTGGATTTCAGATTTTCAGACTAGGGACACTCAATCTATGTGAAGTAATATATGCCCAAAACACTATTCTAAGCATAGCTTCTATCCTGAAGATGCTGACAAACAGACCTTGATAAATTTTACCATCAAGTATTTAAAAACCCGGCTAACTGAAGCACAGCCTTTTTTTTAACTTCTGTCATAAGAGACGTATTTGTACTTTTCTTGGTCTTAGGCCTCATCAAGAATATCCCATGAAGCACAAGAGGCACATCCTTTCTTGAAACCAGAAACAATGAAGGAAATGACTAACAGCCCAGTCAGTAAAGTTCAATAAAGGTCAGTCTGACCTGAAAATCCCAGATCAGGGTTTTTCCTCTTCTTTTTCCTCTCCCATTTTTCTGCATCTTCTGCACTGATCTCCAGCAACTTCACTTTCTCATAGTCTTCTCCTCTTGATGCACATTCCTAAAAAGAAGAAAAAAGCTGACACCTACAATTATGATACAAGCAATAATTTGATCTACTTTACATCAAGAAAGATCCAATAAATATTAACCAATATTTTAATAGTATTTTTTTTAGTTGGAGTTTCACTGGCTCCGTCACCCAGGCTGGAGCACAGTGGTGTGATCTCAGCTCACTGCAACCTCCACCTCCCAGGTTCAAGGGATTCTCATGTCTCAGCTTCCCAAGTAGCTGGGACTACGCACATGCCTCCATGCCTGGCTAAATTTTTGTATTTTTAGTAGAGATGGGGTTTCGCCATGTTGGCCAGGCTGGTCTCAAATTCCTGACCTCAAGTGATCTGCCTGCCTCAGCCTCCCAAAGTGCTGGGATTACAGGCATGAGCCACTGCACCCGGCCACTGTAGTAGTATTTAAAGGAAATTTGGGAATACACTATGGTATATAAGTGAGCACATGATACTTATTGAGTGTTAATCAGGTGTCAGACCTTGTTTTAAATGTTTTACATGCATTAACTCACTGAATTCATAATGAACTCAAATAATTACTGTTATACTTCCTGTTTTATTGATGAGAAAACAGAGGTACAGAGAAGTTAAATAAACTCACCCAAGGTGTTGCAGTCGGTACTGAACAGAACCAGAATTTCAATTCTGGCAGCTTGGCCTAAGAGCCAGTGTATTCAATCACCATGCTCTAGTGTCTTGATACAACAGAATGATTGACTAAATCACTTACGAAGATAAAATAGTTCCTAACCTTTTTCTTTTCTTCTTCCTGTAGTTCCCACTCCAAACGAGCTTTTTTGGCTTCCCAATTTGCAGGTAATTTTAGTCTTTTATCTTCTTCCACAACTTCCTGGTGATTTAATTTACGAGCTTCATTCTAAAACCGTAACACAAGAAGTCTGTCAGCTAAAGCATGAAAATAAATCCAGATACATTTTGCCTTCTTTGAGGGTCAGGCAGAACATATTAATAAGGTGACCCCATTTTATCCTAAAGCAACAGAGAGCCATCATAGTATTTTAAGCCAGGGAATGGCCTAATAGGGTCTACATTTTTATGTAATCAAGAAAAATGTGTTGAGTTGCACTGGTTTGCTGTTCCAGAGCCCTGGGGGTTAAAATCAGCTTTGCCTCTATTGAGTTGTGTGGTCCCTTTTTATTGGATCGGAAAAAGGTTTCACAACATTGGGGACCATACTATAGTGGCACTTAAGTAGACTTTATTTGGCATTAATATTAAATCGGACAGGCGCGGTGGCTCACGCCTGTAATCCTAGCACTTTGGGAGGCTGAGGCAGGTGGATCACCTGAGGTCAGGAGTTCAAGACCAGGCTAGCCAACATGGCGAAACCCCCATCTCTACTAAAAATTCAAAAATTAGCCGGGCATGGTGGCGCACACCTGTAATCCCAGCTACTTGGGAGGCTGAGGCAGGAGAATCACTTGAACCCAGGAGGCAGAGGTTGTAGTGAGCCAAGATTGCACCACTGCACTCCAGCCTGGGTGACAGAGCAAGACACCTCAAAAAACAAAATTACATCACATGATGTGAAAGATACTCTCTTTTTTTTTTTTTTTTTTTTTGAGACAGAGTCTTACTCTGTCACTCAAGCTGGACTGTACTGGAGCATCTCAGCTCATTTCAACTTTCGTCTCCAGGGTTCAAACAATTCTCCTGCCTCAGCCTCCCAAGTAGCTGGGATTACAAGCATGTGCCACGATGCCTGGCTTATTTTTTTTTGTATTTTTAGTAGAAACAGGGTTTTGCAGTTTGGCCAGGCTGGTCTCAAACTCCTGGCCTCAAGTGATCTGCCTGCCTCGGCCTCCCAATGTGCTGGGACTACAGGCATGCACCACACCGGGCCTCAATTATCTTTTAATCCTAATTCAAGAAAAATGCCTCAATTTGGGTTAGAGGATTTAATACCTATCTTAATGCCTCTAATGCTTTCCAAGTTCCCCTCCTTTTAAAAATATTTTCACAGTTTACATTGGCAAATGAAAAATGAAAGGAATTTGAAGTACCATTAAAGAGTCTTTTTTTTTTTTTTTTGAAGCTTGGGGTAGCGGGGAGAGGTGTCTGTTTTTAAATAAACCTAATTGTATAAAACAAAATGAGTATATCATCTTAAGGAAAACCTAAGTTAGACATTTCTTAGGTCATAAGCCGGTGGCAGTTTGTCCATGAAGCCCTGCCTCCTAATTTCCAAACATGTGTTCCTTACACAATCACTCTAAATATTTAAGCATGTCTTTTTAACTGTTTATTAGATTAACTTTCCCTAGGCAAAGAGAGATACTCCTCCCAACTACCATCCCTAGTATATTCTTGGCTCTGGAAAAGCCCTGCAATTAAAGACACCAAGAACACACCTATGGTCAACAAAGTTGAGTCTGTTGCATAGAAGAAGAGAGCAAACCACGGGGAACTGTGGGCATTTGAGTGAAAGGGCGTTAGGAGGAGCTCGTTCCAGGATTTGGGTTTGTATCAGGTGACTGGGGGGAGGGTTAAGGATCTGGACTGGGTACTGTCAGAAAGCAGAGGCTTTCTACAATTAGGTATCTTAAATTTTTATATAGGAGGCAGAAGTAACGGAGTGAGACAAACGCTGTATTTGGTAATAACAGTCACTGGTGTTAGCCAGAATAAAGAAATATGTGGTCATTCTTGTGATTTGAGAAGTCTTCTTTGTTTTGTCTCACTACAACAGTCAGAGTGATTCTGGGGTTTTGTGAACCCATGGCCTGTCAGGTCACTCCATGCTGAAATAAGGTCTGCTTGTCTCTTTCTCTGCTCCAACTGCAGCCAGCTATTTGCCGGATTCTTATCCCTAATACAAATTCTCTTTCTTTGAATTTGTTCCCTTTGCTTGGATTCTCTTTCTCTAACTCCTTTAGTTGTCTGGCTTTCAAACAGTAGTTTAGGTGTCACCTATTACAACATGAGGCACCCCCTGGAGACCCACAAACTGCATTCATCTCTCCTCCTCTGCACTTCCAGGGCACTTAAACATCCGATTCCCTATCAACTGGCTGAACTACCAAGCTATAGACTTTCAAAGGTTCCCATTATTTTTTTAATTTTATTTTTATTCTTTTCCCCCAGAAGTCCTAGAGACAGATGATTATTTTCTCCCTTTTCAAACAGATTCTGACAGAAGATTATTTTTTAAATCAAGTGAACCAGGTCTCTTACTGACACAAGTTTCTTCCTCTCTAGCTCTACCTATTTCCCTAGGGAAAATGAAGAATTCGTTAGAATCATAGAGCAGGGAAGTTGTTAGTAATGGAGACTCCCAAACCTAACCCAGATACATTAAATTGGATGTGGGTAGGAGGGGGGCTGGAGTGAACAGGTATATTTTCAAACGTTCTCAGAATGATCCCCATGTGCTGCCAGGGTTGAGTACCACCGAAGAGAGCTTTCCTCTCAGATGATCCTGCTCTGTTGGTCTGTCAGACGCAGTAGTGTGGCCTCCTCGTCCTCTCTACAAAAGCGCAAAGGCTTGGCCAGGTGACGGATCTGAGCCGATCTCCAAGACTACTCACCCGCAACAGGTGCAGCTCCCGGAATTTGCGCAGTCTCTGTTCGCGCTTCTGAGCGGCCAGCTCCGCCGCCGCAGTGAGGGACCCCTCTTCCGCGCTGTCCACCAGCACCTGCGGCAAGGAGAACTGGCTTCAGGCAGAGCCAGCTCGGCTTCTCCCAGGACGGCCCAGGCCGAGTCCCCGCTGGTCCCCACAGGCTGGGCCTAGGGCCTCCACCGCCGACTTGATCCCAGTGTCTGAGCCTCCCTGAAGCGAAACTAGACTTCGCCTCCACCTCTCTCCAGGCCGCTCCCCGGAACCCTCACCAACAAAACCCCCGGTGTAGAGTCTGTCGAACTCACCTCCGATGCAGCAACAGCCGCCATCACAACCTTTCTCTCTTCCCACTTCCGGCAACAACATACAGCACTTCCGTCAGCCTTCAGACAACCGGGCCGATGCGTACAAATGAGCTACCATAAGCCCCGCCCCTTCCGGGCGGCCTCCGGAAGTTGGGACCCTTTTAGCTGTGAAATGTTTTGGATTGTGCAGGGTCTCGCGCAGCCGCGAGAAGCAGCGTGGGCAAGGACAGGAGCAGTTGAGTCGCCAAGAAAAGGGTTGGGAAGCGCTCAGAATCGGAGGACTAGAAAAAAATGACCAAAAGGAGTCTGATAGAAACTCCCCTACTCTGAACGCTGTTCCTGGAAACCGCCTTTTCAAAGACAGTGAGAGAAATCTAACATGGCTCACTCCATCTTGCTTCTAGCCTCGTAGGGCGGCTGTCTTCGCTCATTTCTGGGCATAAACCAAGCTCACCATGGGAGAATGTATAGTTTAACTTTTAAGCAAGGATGATCATAGCCCCTCCCTTAAACAGGTCCCCTCCTTGTTCGGGGGCTGAAACTGCCTTTATGAAATTAATGAAAGACCGGGAGGTTAGGAATATGAGGGGTGAATTCTGCTAAAATGTAGTAAATGATAACCAGCCATTGTTTCGGAGGACATCGGATGTGTAACTTCCCCAATTACTCCTGTAGGTTAACGTCGTTATTGTACAACCTAAGATTGGTCTTTTGAGGCATTTTTGAGACTTTCGCATTCTGGCAACTAACTGACCCCACCCGGACTCGTGACTCCTGACCCACCCGCTTCCTCTGCCCCACTCCTCCCCCAAGAGGCGGACTCAGCTGTTGAGGAGTGTAGTCCATACCCCTGTGATTGCATCTCCAACCAATCGGCAGCACCCAATCCCTATTGCTCTGCCCACACCAAACCAGCTGAAAAACGCTAACCTCTGAGCTGAGCCTTCAGGAAAACTTGAGTGGTAACCCTCTTTCCCTGAGGCCAGCCTCACGTTAATGCAACTCTGTACTGCAGTAGCACTTCTCAGTGAATTGGTTTTGTCTGCAGTGGGCAGGAAGAACCTGTAGTGCCATTCATTCCCGTTTAAGTGGAAAGTTCTTTCCGTTTAGAGCTTAGCATGTTGTCACCTTCTCCAAGAAGCAGGTCTTGGCCAGGTGTGGTGGTTCATGGCTGCAATCCCAGCACATTGCGGGGCCGAGGTGGGAGGACTGCTTGAGCCCAGGAGTTCAAGACCAGCCTGGACAACAAAGTGAGAATCAGTCTCTAAATAAAAAAATAATACAAATAAAAAGAATTTTTGTTTATGTGTGTGTGGTTTTTTTGAATTTTTTTTTTTTTTTTGGAGACGGAGTCTTGCCCTGTGACGCAGGCTGGAGTGCAATGGCACTGATCTCGGCTCACTGTAACCTCCGCCTCCCGGGTTCAGACAATTCTCCTGCCTCAGCTTCCCGAGTAGCTAGGATTACGGGTGTCTGCCACCATGCCCAGCTACTTTTTGTATTTTTAGTAGAGACGGGGTTTCACCGAGTTGACCAGGCTGGTCTTGAACTCCTGACCTCGTGATCCGCCTGCCTCAGCCTCCCAAAGTGCTGGGATTACAGACGTGAGCCACCGTGCCCAGCCATAAAAATAAATTTTTAAAAAGAGGCAGGTCTTCCCTGACTACCGTTTCACTTTTAGTACTGTCATTTGACACTATTTTAATTCTTTCCAATTGCATAAATTTTCTTTTTGTCTGCTCATTTTCCATTTTCCTCATCAGCATTATTACTGGAGAACAGCAGGGTCCCCCCATCTTGTTTACTCGTACATGCTCAGTGGAGAGGCAATGCCAGAATTACTAACTGCTAAAGTTATTAAGGTAAGTAAGGTGCTGGATATAAGAGGAATATATGAAAATTATTTTTTTCTGCACTAACAACTACTAGTTAGATACAGAAATGAAAAAGTAATCCCTAAAATGAAAAGATATCTAGGTACAAAATGTAAATAGTAACATAAAAATAAAAAATACTTTGAAGTAAATGAAATCTGAATAAATGGCGGATAAGCTATTTTCTGGTTGGAAGACTTAATATCATAAAAACAATATCACAAAGGAGTATCTCAAATGAGTTTATAAATGTCACGTTATTCCCATCAGAGAATCTCAATGGGTCATTGTTTTTGTTTTTTGGAACTGTAAAATAATGTGGCAAAAATCTTAAAAGTTCAACAACACACTGTTGTTAAGACCGAAGAAAGATGAATCCTACACATATTGCTGATAGGACTGAAGATTGATTCAATCCCTAGGGAAGGCAATTTGGCAGTATCTGTAAAACTTAAGGCATTTACTCTTTGACTCAGCTATCATAATTCTGGGAATTTATGTTACAGATACAGTTACACATGTGTGAAAGGAAAATAAATCTTGGGGCCCCAAAATCACTAAGCCAAAGGGAAAAGTCAAGCAGGGAACTGCTGTGGCCGGGCACGGTGGCTCACGCCTGTAATCCCAGCACTTCGGGAGGCCGAGGCGGGTGGATCATGAGGTCAGGAAATGGAGACTATCCTGGCTAACATGGTGAAACCCCGTCTCTACTAAAAATACAAAAACAAAATTAGCCGGGCATCACGGTGGTCACCTGTAGTCCCAGCTACTTGGAAGGCTAAGGCAGGAGAATGGTGTAAACCCGGAGGCGGAGGTTGCAGTGAGCCGAGATTGCGACACTGCACTCCAGCCTGGGCGACAGAGCGAGACTCCATCTCAAAAAAAAAAAAAAAAAAATAGAATCACTTAAGCTCAGAAGTTCGAGACCACCTTGGGCAACACAGTGAGACTCTGCCTCTACGAAAAATTAGAAAAATTAGCTGGACGTGATGGTGTACACCTGTAGTTCTAGCTACTTGGCAGGCTGAAGTGGGAGGACTGCTTGAGCCCAGGAGTTTGAGGCTACAGTGAGCTGTGATCATGGCACCACACTTCAGCCTAGTCAACCAAACGAGAACCTGTCACAAAAATTAAAAAAAAAAAAAAAATACCAAGGAGGGGCTTGCCTTATGAAGAATTAAAACTTAATAAATGGCTTTAGTAATGGATACAATATGATACACAGGAAATGACACATAAATCAGCAGAACAGAATAGAAAATTTATAATGAGATTCAGTGGAAAAGTGATGCTTCATAGAATAAATAGAGCTTGCATAATTGGCCTAAATCTGCACAAGACAAAACCAGTTTCTTATCTAATAGAATATGGAAAAACAACATCACCACAAGTCCAGAAATGAAAAATTAAAACAGGCTGGGCGCAGTGGCTCACGCCTGTAATCCCAGCGCTTTGGGAGGCTGAGGCGGACAGATCAAGAGGTCAGGAGATTGAGACCATGCTGGCTAATACAGTGAAACCTCGTCTCTACTAAAAATACAAAAAATTAGCCAGGCGTGGTGGCGGGCGCCCGTAGTCCCAGCTACTCGGGAGCCTGAGGCAGGAGAATGGCATGAACGCAGGAGGTGGAGCTTGCAGTAAGCCAAGATTGTGCCACTGCACTCCAGCCTGGGTGACAGAGCGAGACTCCGTGTAAAAAAAGAAAAGAAAAGAAAAGAAAATTAAAACAATTAAATGTGGTTTTAGGCTGGGCATGGTGGCTCACACCTGTAATCCCAACATTTGGGCAGGCCAAGACAGGCGAATCACGAGGTCAGGAGATTGAGACCATCCTGGCTAACACAGTGAAACCCTGTCTCTACTAAAAATACAAAAAAATTAGCCAGGTGTGGTGGCGGGTGACTGTAGTTCTAGCTACTCAGGAGGCTGAGGCAGGAGAATGGCGTGAACCCAAGAGGCAGAGCATGCAGTGAGTCCAGATCGCACCACTGCACTCTGGGCAACAGAGCAAGATTCTGTATCAAAAAAAACAAAAAACAAAAAAAATTATATGTGGTTTTGTCACTCTTGGATTTTCCAGGAAATCCAATAGTTATTGGGGAAGAATAGTGCTTGTATCCTTCTTATGTTACTGTTATTAAGAATCCTGGCTGGCACGGTGGCTCAAGCCTGTAATCCCAGCACTTAGGAGGCCAAGGCAGGAGAATCCTTTGAGCCCAGAAGTCCAAGACCAGCCCTGGCAACATAGCGAGACCTCATCTCTACAAAATAAAAAATGAGCCAAGCATGGTGGCCTGCCCCTGTAGTCCCAGCTACTCGGGAGGCTGAGGTGAGAGGATTGCTTGAGCCTGGGAGGTCGAAGCTGCAGTGAGCCCTGATCGCACCACTGCACTTCAGCTGGGGTGACACAGTAAGACCCTGTCTCGAAAAAAAAAAAAAAATTCCTATTCATTCTTTTCTCCATTCCTGCCAGTAAAACTGAGCTCTATGTTACCAATTTGTTTATACTGCAAATTAAAATCTGCAAGTCTGACCTTAAAAAAAAGTAAATGTTCATAAAGTTTCTGGAAGTGATAAAAAAGCAGTATAGAAAGGAAAGGGAAAGATTATGTGTGATAAAAATTGCTCAACAACTCTGATTTTATAAGGATGTATTAAGAATATTCACAGGACTTTCTTGGGAGGCCGAGGCGGGCGGATCACGAGGTCAGAAGATCGAGACTCATCCTGGCTAACGCGGTGAAACCCCGTCCCTACTAAAAAAATACAAAAAACTAGCCGGGCGAGGTGGCGGGCGCCTGTGGTCCCGGCTGCTCGGGAGGCTGAGGCAGGAGAATGGCGTGGACTCGGGAGGCGGAGCTTGCAGGGAGCTGAGATCCGGCCACTGCGCTCCAGCCTGGGCGACCGAGCGAGACTCCGTCTCAAAAAAAAAAAAAAAGAATATTCACAGGACTTTCAACGTAACTTTTCTGTGCAACATGATAATGTATCATTTTTAAAAACTGGGCTGGGTGCAGTGGCTCACACCTGTAATCCCAGCACTTTGGGAGGCTGAGGTGGGTGGATCACCTGAGCTCAGGAGTTCAACACCAGCTTGCGCAACACGGTGAAACCCCGTCTCTACTAAAGATACAAAAAAAATAGCTGGGCATGGCGGCGTTCACATTTAGTCCCAGCTACTCGGGAGGCTGAGGCAGGAGAATCATTTCAATCTGGAAGGCGGAGATTGCAGTGAGCTGAGATCGCGCCACCGTACTCCAGCCTGGGCGACAGAGTGAGAGTCTGGCTCAAAAAAACAAACAACAACAAAAACCTGTTCTGAACTGTATCATTTCTCTATTGTGGCATAACAAATTACCCCAAAACTTGGTACCTTAACATAAGTATTACTTTATTATTATCTCTCATAGTTCTGAGAATTGGTGTGGTTCTCACACAGGGTCTCTCATGCAGTTGCAGTCAGATTAGGGGCTGGGGCTGGAATCCTTGCAAAGGTTTCCTCACTCAGAAGTCTGGTGGTTGATGTTGGCTGTCTGCCTGAACGCCCACACCTGGCCTCTCCATTGGCCTGGGCTTCCTCAAAGCATGGGGGCTGGTTTTACGAACAAGTATCCCAAGAGAACTAGGTGGAATCTGTGTTTCACTTTTTATGACTTAGTCTCAGAATTCACACAGCGGTCACTCCCTCCATAGTCACAGATTCAAGGATTAGGGAAACAGACTCTACTTCTAGATTGAAGGAGTGCCAATGTCACATTGTAAAGACTAGCATATACGATGGAAGATCTTCCAGCATCTAGAAAAATTCAATTAGACACATCACTTGTTCTGTTCTTTGTTAATATGTATAAATATAATTTGAACAGACTTCTTATAAGACTCCAATTTTTTTAATTGTTGCCATATCCTGTTGAAAAAAAAAATTGTGCTAGATATTTTCTGTCTGCCCTGTTAGAACTACTCTCCACTGGTCTCCATGTTGTGTCCCTGAGTGCTGGCCTGAATGGACTGCATTGGTAAACTCTCTTGCCCTCTGTCTTCCTGGGTCCTGCCAGTGCATAGTACCTACACAAGATCAAAGGTTTGGAAGAAATGAGGTCAAGGTATTTATTCCCTAGCTGGATTATGGATTTGGCATATTTCTGTAGTCACCACTTCTGTCTGAAGACTATCTTCTATCCCTACATTTTCTTTTTTTTTTTTTTCTGAGACGGACTCTCTCTCCATTGCCCAGGCTGGAGTGTAGTGGCGTGATCTCAGCTCACTGCAACCTCCACCTCCCAGGTTCAAGCAACTCTTGTCTTAGCCTCCCAAGTAGCTGGGACTACAGGCACCTTCCAACACACCCGGCTAATTTTTATATTTTTAGTAGAGACAGAGTTTCACCTTGTTGGTCAGGTTGGTCTCGAATACCTGACCTCAGGTGATCCACCTGCCTCAGTCTCCTAAAGTGTTGGGATTACAGGCGTGAGCCACCGTGCCTGGCCTAACCCTATACTTTCCGGGTTCCCACTGCTGCTCCCTTCTTTTGCCTCTTTAGGGATAGTAGTAGTGATGGATCCCCCTATTGCTAGCCCCGGCACGCTTCACTCTTTGGTTGATTTTTCTTACCCAGTCTACAACTTTGTAAGCAGTAATTACTTAGCATACATAAGCCTAGTAACATAACTTTCAAAACCTGTAATTCTGATAAGGGATCTTACTGAAAATAATTTTATAATTAACTTTATTTTTAAGAGACAGGGTCTCACTATGTTATTTAGGCTGATTTCGAACTCCTGGCCTCAAGTCATCCCTCCATCCTCAGCCTCTTCCTCTGAGTAGCTGGGATTACAGGCATGAACCACCATGCCTGGTTTATAATTAACATTCTTGTTTTCTTAAAGAATGTAAATACCCATAATATTGCTCTATCAAATCATCTATAACATAGAAAACAATCCTGTTACTCCGCCATATTTGCTTTTTTTTGAGACAAGGTCTTACTGTTGCCTTGCCTGCAGTGCAGCAGCACAATCTTGGCTCACTGCAACCTCTGCCTTCTAGAGGATCCTCCTACCTGAGCCTCCCAAGTAGCTGCAACTACAGGCACCTGCCCCTATGCCCGGCTAATACTTCAATTTTGGGGGGTTGCAGGGTCAGAGGTAGAGACAGGGTCTTGCTCTGTCGCCCAGGCTGGTCTTGAACTCCTGGGCTCAGGTAATCCTCCCACCTCAGCCTCCCAAAGTGCTGGGATTACAGGAGTAAGCCACAGTGCCTGGCCGAATATTTGCTATTTTAATAAAGCAATGTCATTTAAAGACATTTAAATGTCAGCCCGGCGCGGTGGCTCACGCCTGTAATCCCAGCACTTTGGGAGGCCGAGGCGGGCGGATCACGAGGTCAGGAGATCGAGACCATCCTGGCTAACACGGTGAAACCCCGTCTCTACTAAAAATACAAAAAAATTAGCCGGGCGTGGTGGTGCACGCCTGTAGTCCCAGCTACTCGGAGGCTGAGGCAGGAGAATGGCATGAACCCGGGAGGCGGAGCTGGCAGTGAGCCGAGACCGTGCCACTGCACTCCAGCCTGGGCGACAAAGCGAGACTCCGTCTCAAAAAAAAAAAAAAAAAAGACATTTAAATGTCTTTAATGTCTCTAAGAAATGTCATTTAAATTAACTACATTAGGCCGGGCTCAGTGGCTCATGCCTGTAATCCCACCACTTTGTAAGGCTTAGGCAGGTGGATCACTTAAGGTCAGGAATTCCAGGCCAGCCTGACCAACCGTCTCTACTAAAAATACAAAACTTAGCCAGGTGTGGTGGCAGGCACCTGTAATTCTAGCTACTCAGGAAGCTGAGGCAGGAGAATCACTTGAACCCAGGAGGCAGAGGTTGCCGTGAGCTGAGATGACGCCACTGCACTCCAACCTGGGTGACAGAGCGAGATCCGTTCAAAATTTTGGGTTCAAAAAAACCCAAAATTAACTACGTTAAACAAGCAATTACACACTTATTTAATTACATTTATGTAAGTCCTGCAAAGATGAAAATGTATGAACAGCTGTAATAGGGGAAACTAACTTTTCAAGTGGTGAGCTGGCTTCCCTAAAGGCATTTAAGGAAATCAGAGGAAGGAAGGGCATACGTCTGCCTTCAGGTTTTTGTTTTTGAGACACGGTCTCACTGTCACCAGGCTGAGATCATGGCTCACTGCATCCTCGTATCTCCCATACATGTCCAGGTTTCTCCACCCAATGCGCCTGCGCACAGGCCTAGCCCAATATGACATACCCCAGGACTGCCAGGGGCGGGAATGCCTTCTCCGCTCTAGAGGTACCCCAGGAAGGGCTGGGTTATGTTTCATCCAGAAAAGTGAGGCCGGGGTTCCAGCTGTTACCGGAAGTGGGGGAAAGCGTTGCCAAGGGAGGGCAGAGACTGTGACTGACCAGACGGGTGGCAGGCACTTGCCTGGGGGTAGCGAGGTAGGGGCGTTTGCGGCTAGGACTTTCCTAGAGAAGGAAGCGATGCCAGGAGAGAGGCAGGCACACACATTGGGACTGGGTCGCCGGCCAGGGGCCTCCGAGGCCAAACCACCCTGCCTGAAGACGCTCCTCCTCAGGGTGAAAGCGCAGAGACTGTGCAAATCCTGGGTGCTGCTACGGAAACTGATGCATAGTCTAGGAGACCAGCTCAGACTGCCACCTGGCCAGGCCCATGCACATTTGTAAAGAAATGTTCAAAATGTGTATTATTTCCACGTTTATCGTGTATTATTCACTTGTTTTCTGTGTTTAATGTGAAGCCTAGAGTTGACCTTGGGAGCTTCAGCAGCAGGGTGCTAATTTTTCTTGAAAGCTATGTAAGCAGTGAAAGGAAGGTGACAATGGCTACTAGAAATTCACCGTGGTCCCTCCTCTTCCCCAGAAGTGGTCACAATTGCAGGTGCTTTCCTGTCCCCTGCTCTATTGCACAGCCCAGGTGCATTTATGGGAACAAAACCATGGAGATGGAGACTGATCCCCAATAACATTCTGTAAAATGCCATCCTTCAAAAAAACCAAATATCCTTGTAAGAAAGTTAAAACATTTGGTCAAACTATTATTTTAGGCCAGGCACAGTGGCTCACACCTGTAATCCCTACACTCTGGGGGCGCCGCAGGAGCAGCATTGCTTGAAGCCATAAGTTCAAGACCAGCCTAGGGTAACATAGAAATCCCACTCATCTCTACCCCCAAAAATTAGCCAGGTGTGGTGGCATAAGCCTATATGGCAGAAGCTGTGGCAGGAGGATTGCCTGAGCCCTGGAGTTGCAGCAAGCTGTGACTGACTACACTCCAGCCTGAGTGATGAGCAAGAAACCCTATCTCTAAAAATTAAAGAGTCTATCCATAAAAACCAGTCCACTTATTTAGATCAGCCGTCTAGATTTTCCAGTTCATAAAGTGTAATACCCACTTCTTAAAATTTTATATGCTGAAGGGTCAGACACAGTGGCTCACGCCTGTAATCCCAGCACTTTGGGAGGCCAAGACAGGCAGATCACAAGGTCAGATCGAGACCACCCTGGCTAACACAGTGAAACCCCATCTCCAGTAAACACACAAAAAAATTAGCTGGGCGTGGTGGCGGGAACCTGTAGTCCCAGCTACACGGGAGGCTGAGGCAGGAGAAGGGCGTGAACCTGGGAGGCAGAGCTTGCAGTGAGCCCAGAATGCGACACTGCACTCCGTCTCAAAAAAAAAAAAAATGTATTTAGAATATTTTTAAAAGCATAAATAAATGTTAACTACACCACACAGATTTTATAGCTTAATGAGGGATTCTATTTCTCCTCTTTCTGGCTTAGTTTCTTGCCTTGAAGCCCAGTATTCCATAAAATTTTTAGGGCAATTTTTCAAGTTGAAGTATTGACCTCAATTGGGAATCCTGTTAAAATTCAGTTTCTAATTCAGCAGGTCTAGGGTAGGGACTTCATTGAGATTCAGCATTTCTCAAAATCCCACGTTGGGCCAGTGAGCCTTGGATTTGGGATTAACAAGGCTTTAATCAACACACGCCTCCTTGTATCTCTACAAAGACCCATTAGGTAATTACATATAGAACAGAGACTAAGAATTAAAACAAGAAATTTATTAAATATACAAAATAGGAATACAGTTCAATTACCGTGTCTAAAAAATTTCATTTTTACATAACCAAGAAAATATTTACAACTATATACAAAAGACTCCCACCTGTGTATAACCTTTGGTCCATCTGTGCTATTTCTCATATCTGCAAGAGAAACCTAAAATGTTAATATTTGAGTATTAAGTATTTACATCTTTTTGTGTTGGTTTTTAAATGCACAAGTACCCCTGAATGGCTCAAAGGGACAGAATAATGCTAGAAACACTAACTTGCAATAAAGTGCAGTTTTCATGCAAACTTAGCCATTAGTTTTCTCCTTTCAGACAGGTATCCACAGTCCATATGGACTTTTTTTCTTATCTATTTTTGGTGATCTTGAAGATGTCTCTTCTGTGGCAGCTTTAGCTAATTTTTGTATTGGTTTTGCTACAGAATTCTGTAAAAGAACAAATTCAGTCAGCTTCCCAAACATATAATTATACACGTTCACACAAAAAAGTACATTAAATAATCCCATGTATAAGCCTTAGAGATATCAACTGTTGGGCGTGGTGGCTCACGCCTGTAATCCCAACGCTTTGGGAGGTTGAGGCGGGAGGATCACGAGGTCAGGAGATGGAAACCATCCTGGCAAACACAGTGAAACCCTGTCTCTACTAAAAATACAAAAATTAGTTGGGTGTGGTGGCGTGCGCCTGTAGTCTCAGCTACTCGGGAGGCTGACGCATGAGAATCGCTTAAACCCAGGAGGCAGAGGCTGCAGTGAGCCAAGATCACGCCACTGCACTCCAGCCTGGACGACAGAGCAAGACTGTCTCAAAAAAAAAAAAAAAAAAAAAAAAGAGGCCGGGCACAGTGGCTCACGCCTGTAAATCCCAGCACTTTGGGAGGCCAAGGCAGGCAGATCACGAGGTCAGGAGATCAAGACCATCCTGGCTAACATGGTGAAACCCCGTCTCTACTAAAAATACAAAAAATTAGCCGGGCATGGTGGCTGGCGCCTGTAGTCCCAGCTACTCGGGAGGCTGAGGCAGGAGAATGGCGTGAACCCGGAGGCGGAGCTTGTAGTGAACGGAGATCGGGCCACCGCACTCCAGCCTGGGTGACAGAGCGAGACTCCGTCTCAAAAAAAAAAAAAAAGAAAGATATTATAAACCAAACATAGTGTGAACCTTAATTGTAGCTTGATTCAAAATGTAAAGTGAAGATACTGGGGCAGCAGGGAAACACTGGACATACACAAGGTATAATGATTTGGGGGCCTCATTTTTGAAACCGTATTTTAAAACATTGTGATTAAGGAATATTCTAAAGATTTCCCTTTAAAATATTTCAATATAAAAGGGGAGACACTTAAAAGAAAGGCAAAATATCAAAACTAATGTGAATGTCAGATAGGTTATGAACCCATTATAATGGCCACTTGTAAACGTGGCTCAAAAACAAACGATTTTAATTCTGTTTAAAAACCGTGTCAGTAGGCCCCCAATTATCACCACAAAGATAAAAACGTAAAGATGCAAACACATCCTAAATCCAATTTTTGAGAGATCAATGCCTGGACATACTTACATTAGAGCTAAAAGCTATGCTTCTTTGCTGGGAAGGTTTTTCACTAGGATTTCTAGTTCCATCTTCTGTTACCTTTTCCGACAGCTAGACAGGTCAAGAAAAAGTGTAATTTTAAAACACATACTCTTGGTTTCTAAATCCTATATTAAAAAATAATCTAATTGTATACAAAATTTAGTTGTAAACACAAAGATCAACTTGGATCTAACCATATATTCATTCAACAGCTGAAGAGAATTACTGAGTTTTCCCCTTAACAAAACTGATTTAATATTAGGCTTAAGACGTTCTTCTCATAATTATTTTACTTCCCTGCTGGCAAATTTAAGCAATTTTTAAACTAGTTTTTAAATCAGTTTTCTCAGATTGAATCAAGTTAACTTTTGAAAAGTAAAGCCACATCAGAAATACCTAGCTTTAAGAAGCTAAGGCATATTTGCCAGTTAGGCACCTAATCGTCTGAACAAAAACTTTGTCTACTAATACTGAGCAAACCCACATCTGGGCCCAATTACACAGATTCATTTAGATACAGCATCTTTTTTTTTTTTTTTCTTCTCGAGACGGAGTCTCACTCTGTCACCCAGGCTGGAGTGAAAAGTACAGTGCAATTTGCTAATGCACATCCTGCACATTTCTGGAGAATTATAACAAACTTATCTGCAAGTGAAGCAGGTCTCCTCTTCTGTAATCTCTCAAAACATCTGGAATATATTGCATATATTATGAAAGGGACATCTTTTTCACAGATGCCCCACCATGACAACGTGTACCTTTGCTTACTTTAAAAATTGACTTTAATACTTTATGCAAATAGTACCTGTCCCAAATGCTAGCATGCACATGTATCTACCAACAAAGAAAACTAAGTTTTCAGTGTGTGAACATAAACTTCAAATTAAACCTGATGCTTTAGCCCATGTATCAATTACCAACAGATTTTCTTCATCAATGTCTGCAGACCACATTCATGATTTCTATAAGACAGAAATAAAGCAGATAAACTATACTGTATATGTTGAGTACAGATTTGTGGGAACATAATGCTGCAAATGAAAGCTACACACACACTGTAAATAGCTTAGAAAACCTGGTAATAGAAATCACCAAAGTACCAGCTACAATATATTAACGGTGTTGTAAGAGTACAGTGTTAACTGAAAATGAAAAATTAAATGTATTTTTTCAGACAGGGTCTCACTCTGCTGCCCAGGCTGGAGTACAATGGTGCAATCTTGGCTCACTGCAATCTTAGCATCCTGGGCTCAAAGATCCTCCTGCCTCAGCCTCCCAAACAGCTAGCACTACGGGCATGCGCCACCATGCCTGGTTAATTTTTGTATTTTTTGTGAACACGCGGTTTTTGTCACGTTGCCCAGGCTGATCTTTAACTCCTGGACTCAAGCCAGCTGCCTCATTACAGGCAAGAGGCACATGCACGGTCAAATAAAGTTCATTAATCTCCCATTTTCATGGGTATGACCTTGCTTATCTTCAGATCTGCTACTAAATAGTTCATCAGTCTCCCATTTTCATGGGTATGACCTTGCTTATCTTCAGATTTGCTACTCTGAATTTAGCACTTTATATACATAGCTAAACTTCCCAAAAATTATAGTCTAAGGTAAATAGTAAGTGGCTTATCAGATTTGACAGTTGGCTTTCTGAACGTTTTGTTGGGACAAACCTAGAATACTTACTTCAGGCTTTGCACCATTACTTGATACACCTATTCCATGGCTTGTTTCTTTGGCTACATGAACAGTTCTGAGACTAGCTGGCAAGTCAATGTTGGTTGTTCCTAAAGCTTTCGCTGCATTGGCTTTTGCTATTTCTAACAGCTCCATTCGATCTGGAAAAAAAAAAATTTATTCATTAATCTGGTAGTTTTCTCCCCCCAAGAGAACTCAGAATTACAAAATAAGCATGTTATTTTGTAGTATTAAATGTATTAAGTCACTTGTTTATAATATGTAAAGTAAGGTTGCTCTTTAACACTGGTTTGAGCTGCACTTGTCCACTTTATAGTTGGATTTTTTTCTCCCTACTAAATGCAGATAGAAAGTACCACAGTATTTGAGAGACTGTAAACCCCAAGTGTGCGTGAGGGTTCCTATGTGTCCTGGCACCAATCCCCCGAGTGAACAGAGGGACAACTGTGTAACTTTATTCACTGAAAACTCAATTCTTCAGCTCACTTCTTGCTAAAAGAAATAAAATTCTTAAATAATCTTAGTTTTCAGTTTTCCTGAGTAAAGGCCTGAGCGTCCTACTATTTTGTCTTTTTGTTGTAGCTAATTTTCTCTAGTTAATAGCGGTATTATTTTGCTTTTTCTTCAAAGATGTATTTCTGAAAACCAGGGTTTTCTGCAATAGATTCTTTATATGGTACAATTATCACAACCACTGAACCAATACTGATACACTCAAGTGTATTTCTACCACCACCCCCGGCTAATTTTTCTATTTTTACTAGAGATAGTGAGCTACGTCGGCCAGGCTGGTATGGAACGCCTGGCCTCAAGTGACCCGCCCGCCTCCGGCTCCCAAAGTGCTGGGATCGCAGGCGTGAGCCACCGCGCCGGCCTCCTAAGTCATTTAAGATACTTGACAATTCAATTGTATTCAGTAATAATGTCAACTAAAAGGCAGCGTGTTTTGATGTTGTTCTTCCCAATCTATAAACTTAAAACCTTTAACTTAATCATAACATTTAAAAGGCTCCACCACCAAGAACAGTCAGCCAATAGGAAAAAAGGTTTCCTACATCCTGAGCCATTTGACATCCGATTGACCTTTAACCCTGAAGAGAAAGAACGCTGTCCACTAACTACAAGTCATGTCCTCCCTCTTTCCTCCAACGAAAAAGATTTCCAGCACCAAACGAACTAATATTGAAACTACACAGCAACTTTGGTTCCCTAACCTCCTCGTGCACTGTCACCACACATTACCAAAACTAGAAAGGCAAATGACCCACCCACCTTTTTCACTTAAGCGAAACGGGGTTCTGCTCCGCGACCTCGTCCTGGATCTGTCCCTCCATCTGCTGTGCTCCTCCGGGTACACTGTGCGACCAAAGCCGTAGGAGCGCCGCCCCCGCGCCATCGCGTACGCCCTTCCGTAGTACGACCTTTCCCGAGAGCGCGACCTGCTACGGGACCGGGACCGCAAAGGAGACCGGTAGTATCTCCGGGAGAAGCCGTAGCGCCTCTCTCGGTAACGGCGGCTGCGAGATCGCGACCGGCTCCGCGAGTATGACCGCGAGTAGCGCCTATACTTCCGCTGGTGGCGCCTTCGGGAACGGGACCTTGACCTGCTCCTCTGGCTCCGGCTCTGACTCCGACTCCTGGACGAAAACCGACTGGAGACGCGGGAATGGGACCGAGAGCTTCTGGAAAAAGAACGGCTCCTAGACCGCGACGAGAGCCGGCTGGACCCGCCCGATCGCGACGCGGAGGGTGAATCCTTCTCCTGCGGCGAGCCCGGCCACATGTCGTTCACGTAGTTGGACATCTTCAGCTACGGCTTTACCCTGCGCTTTCTCCGGAAAGGATGCCGCAAGCCTCAACTCACGACTTCCTAAAAATCCCAGGGAGAAAAACAAGTCGAGTCGCGGAAGCGGGCGCCTGGCCACCCGGAAGCCACAGTCTGGGGCTCTCCGGGAGGCGGAGCCACGGCGCGGGCGGCGGCCGCGGCAAAGGGAATCAGCCCTAAAAACTCCGCTCGGCACCGAGGCCGCGGCCTCGAAGCGAAACGCTGCGTTCCCCAAACGCGAGCCCGGCACGTTTCCCGTCCCTCACTCCCGAGAGACCACTGCGGCGGTCCTGAGAGACCCAGTCAGCAGAAAACTTACCACAGGCCGTCGACGCCGCCCTCACGACTGAGAGAAAGCCCCAACACACACCCTCCTTTCGGAACGTAGGACTAAGGGGGGGCTTTTCGTACCCACTCTCGAACAGCGAACTCTACAACCTCCACTTCCGACCTCCGGACGCGCACTGAGAGCGTACGTCAGCAGGCGCATCGAAAGTACCAGAAGCTGGCCCCCGGCGCATGCGCAGAGACGTTCCGTGGCGGGCGTGGCTCTCTTTTCGCCCAACCACCGCCCTGCCTCCTCCCTCCCCCAAGCCGCGCCCTTGCCTCCACGGTGCTCATGCGCAATGGGGCTCCAGGGGGCGGTGCTCGGTACATCCGGGTGTCTCGTTGCCCTTCGCCTTTTTTTTTTTTTTTTTTCTTTTCTCTTCTGTCTCTCCCCCTTCTGAGATAATTGCGGGGCAGAAAACTTCGAAGATGGGACGGTCCCGCCTGGCGCTACACCAGACTCTGGCCTTACTGCACGGGCGGGACTGGAGTAGGGCCGGGGGAGGAGTGGCCGCAGGCTGGAGAGGGCTGGGAGCGGGTGCCGTCTGACAGGCAGGTGCCCACAGGGTCGTTGCAGCCACCCGCCGGGAAGTCGCAGACCCGGCCTGAGCCTCCCAGGACCCTTCCTGGCCTCTGCCTCCTGTCCTGGGTACCGCGGCGCCGGGAGAAGGCGACCGAGTCCACACCCCACCATGACGGAGAGGGGACCGCGCCCTCCCCCGGGGCACCCCAAGATCCCTGGAAATGCAGTATTAACGTAGAAAAGGTGTTTTACTTCCATGTTTTGGCTAGGAAGGTACTAAGGTCGAGACAAAATAAAAGGACTCACAATCGACCTTTAATCTGGGGCTAAGTATGAAGTCTGAGATACCTCTTCCAAAAACTGTTTGGTGTAAGAGTGTAAACAAAGGTGACCGTTTTACTTCTAGGGATCTACAAATGGGATGCATTTCAAACACTTCTTGTTGTAATAAAGCATAACAATTGCCTTGAAAATTGTGGGTTAATTGCTTTTTTTTTTTTTTTGAGACGAGGTCTCACTCGCCCGGGCTGGAGTGTGGTGGGACCCTCACGGCTCACTGCAGCCCAGGCTCCCGAAGAGCTGAACTACAGGCATGCACCACCACGCTAATTTTTAAAATTTTTTAGCCACGGAATCTAACTGTGTTGTCCAGGCTGGTCTCCAACTCCTGGGCTCAAGCGATTCTCCCGCCTCAGTCTCCCAAAGTGCTGGGATTACAGGCGTGAGCCACTTTGCCCAGCCTATACATTTCTTTTTTTTTTTTTTTTTTTTTTTTTTTGAGACGGAGTCTTGCTCTGCCGCCCAGGCTGGAGTGCAGTGGCCGGATATCAGCTCACTGCAAGCTCTGCCTCCCGGGTTTACGCCATTCTCCTGCCTCAGCCTCCCAAGTAGCTGGGACTACAAGCGCCCGCCACCTCGCCCGGCTAGTTTTTTGTATTTTTTTAGTAGAGACGGGGTTTCACCGTGTTAGCCAGGATGGTCTCGATCTCCTGACCTCGTGATCCACCCGTCTCGGCCTCCCAAAGTGCTGGGATTACAGGCTTGAGCCACCGCGCCCGGCCGCCTATACATTTCTTTACAAGTACATTTTGACAAAAGCCACTTTCTTTAGAGGGAGATACAAACTCACTCATCTCTTATTCATCTTCATCCCACATGTCCGCATTTCATCCACATCTCCTGAGGATGCATCATGATGGATGTAGTTCTTAAACAGTTTCTTTCTAAATCTCAAAACAGTGAAGATACAATGCCCATCCATCAGAAACTTTTGCCGAAAGTTCTCATAAAGCTGTGTGAGTGGACCGAAAAATAACACGAGGCCGGGCGCGGTGGCTCACGCTTGTAATCCCAGCACTTTGGGAGGCCGAAGCGGGTGGATCACCTAAGGTCAGGAGTTCGAGACCAGCCTGGCCAACATGGCAAAACCCTATCTCTACTAAAAATGCGAAAATTAGCCGGGCATGGTGGCAGGCGCCTGTAATCCCAGCTACTCAGGAGGCTGAGGCAGGAGAATTGCTTGAACCTGAGAGGCGGAGGTTGCAGTGAGCCGAGATGGTGCTATTGCACTCCAGCTTGGGTAACAAAAGCAAAACTCCATCTCAAAACAAATAATAATAATAACACGAGTTTCACATTTGACAAGTATAAAAATGATGTGTTAGGGGAACTAAAGTTAAACTATGCTTATGATACAGTCTTGAGTTCTTGGTTATGAATAGCAAAGGATGGAATGAGTCTCTGTAGACAGTTCATTGTATCAGTCAATGTGTGCCTAAAAAATGGTGACCAGAAAAATCCTAATTTTTTTTTTTTTTTTTTAAGACAGTCTCGCTCTAGCGCCAAGGCTGGAATGCAGTGGTGTGATCTTGGACTCACTGCAGCCTCTGCATACTGGGTTCACACGATTCTTGTGCCTCAGTCTCCTGAGCATCTGGGTTTACAGACGTGCATCATCACGCCAGCTAACTTTTTTTGTATTTTTAGTAGAGATTGGGTTTTGCCATGTTGGCCAGGCTGGTCTCGAAATCCTGACCTCAAGTGATCTGCCTGCCTTGGCCTCCCAAAGTGCTGGGATTACAGGCATGAGCCACTGTGCCCAGCAAATCCTGGATGTTAACAGGATTTTGGAAACAGTGGGAAACATGACTTAGCCCTGGTGCAGAATGCTGGTGTATTTGTCTCAAAAACATATGTGGTCTACCCGAGTTAAAGTCTGCAAAGGACGTCACCTTCCTTTATTTCTCTAAACACTATTCTCTGAGCGTCTATCCACTCACCTAATTAAAAAAATTCAACTTGAGTTATTAGAACATCTAGCACTGAATTTGTAGGCTAATTTAGGTAGAAATAACATCTATACAATAGCAAATCTTCCCATCTAAGAATGTGACAATGTTGTAACCAAGCGAGTTATAGAGAAACGTCACATTTTGAGAAAAATTATGGAGTCCTTTATTAGCCGGTGACCAAGAGACAGCTAGCACTCAAAATTCTCTCGGTCCCAAAGAAGGGGCTAGATTTTCTTTTATACTAAGGTCTAAATAGGGGAGGGGGGTTTAACTGAAGCAATTTTACAGAAGCAGAATAGGCAAAAAGGTTTTAAAAATTAATTGGTTATAGAAGCAGTTACAAAAAATAAACAGTTCCAGGTACAGGGGCTTAAACTATCACTAAGAGACAAATGCAGGGGCTTTAGGTATCTTCCACCAAGCACATTCCCAGGAGCTGCTGGTACAGCCTGCTTCAATATCTTATCAGCAGGTGCATTCTTGGATGTAATTGGAGTCAGCTTGCACTAGCTTTTCCCTTAAAGGGGGACAAAGGGGGCTGCAAGTAAAGAAACTAAAATGGAGTCTGTCCGGCTCTCGGTTAAAACAAGGTAGGGTATCACAACAAGCTTTAAGTGTGCCATTTAAGTTGGGGTTTTTTGTTTATGTCCTTCATTATGGTAGGCAAACCAATCGCCTCCCAGACATGTCCATTCCCTAATTTCCTGGAACCTGTGAATATGTTACCTTAAGGTAGCAAAAGGCATTATGCAGATGTAATTAAGGTTAGGGATATGGAAATGAGATTATCCTGAAGTATCTGGGTAGGTCCAATCTAATCTCAGGAGAGAGTCAAAGCATGAGAAGAATTCCATGCCCTGTTGCTTCTTTTGAAATGTAGGGCCGGGCGCAGTGGCTCACGCCTGTAATCCCAGCACTTTGGGAGGCCAAGGCAGGCGGATCACCAGGTCAGGCATTTGAGATCAGCCTGGCCGACATGGTGAAACCCTGTCTCTACTAAAAATGCAAAAGTTAGCCGGGAGAGGTGGTGTGCGCCTGCAATCCCAGCTACTTGGGAGGTGGAGGCAAGAGAATCACTTGAATCCGGGAGGCGAAGGTTGCAGTGAGCCGAGATCACACCACTACACTTCAGCCTGGGCAATAGAGCGAGACTCTGTCTCAAAGAAAAAAATAATTAAAAAAAAAAAAAAGAAAAAGAAATGTAGGGGCTTTGTGCAAGGGCAGGGAGAGTACTCTAGGGGCTAATGGTGGGTTCCAGCTGACAGCCAGGAAACAGACCTCAATCCTACATCATAGAACTGAATTCGGCCAACACCTGGATGAGCAAGTGTGGGGATCTTCCCCTAGAGCCTTCAAAAACAATCAAAATGTGGCTGACACCTTGACTCCAACCTGGTGAGACTCCTCACCTGTAGAACTATGAGATATTAAATTTGCGTTGTTTTAAGCCACTCACATTGTGATTATTTATTTCCACAGCAGTAGGAAAATAAAACATTCAGTAGAATTTGTAGTTTTCCTTTCTTCTTTTTTTTTGAGACGGAGTTTCACTCTGTTGCCCAGGCTGCAGTGTGATGGCGTAATTTTGGCTCACTGCAACCTCTGCCTCCTGGGTTCAAGCGATTCCCCTGCCTCAGCCTCCTCAGTAGCTGGGACTACAGGCGTGCACCACACCCAGCTAATTTTTGTATTTTTAGTAGAGACAGCGTTTCACCATGTTGGCCAGGCTGGTCTTGAACTGACCTCAAGTGATCCACCCGCCTCAGCCTCCCAAAGTGCTGAGATTACAGACATGAGCCACCACACCTGGCCTTTTTTTTTTTTTTTTTTTTTGAGACAAGGTCTTGCTTTTTTGCCTAGGCTGGAGTGCAGTGGTGCAGTCACAGCTCACTGCAGTCTCGACTTCTCAGGCTGAGGTGATCTTCCCAGCTCAGCTGCCTGAGTAGCTGGGACTACAGGCCTACACCACTATGCCCAGCTAATTTTATTAATTTTTTGTAGAGATGTATAAAAGCTAACAGTCATTCCCTAGAGGTATAGAATCCTCTAGAAGAGGTCTCCATCCTTCTTCCTCATATCTTAGAGATAAGCAATGTTAACATTTTAATGAGTGCCCTTCCACAGCTTTCTTGGACATGTCAAATATACCCATATATAGAATTTTTTTTTTTTTTTGAGACAGAATCTCACTCTCTTGCCCAGGCTGGAGTGCAGTGGTGCAATCTCGACTTACTGCCACCTCTGCCTTCCTGGTTCAAGTGATTCCCATGCCCCAGCCTCCCGAGCAGCTGGGAGTACAGGTGCACGCCACCACGCCTGGCTAATTTTTGTTGCTGTTGTTGTTTTGTGAGACAGTCTCACTCTCTCGCTCAGGCTGGAGTGCAGTGGCATGATCTCGGCTCACTGCAATCTCCCTCTCCCAGGTTCAAATGATTCTCGTGCCTCAGCCTCCCAAGTAGCAGGGATTACAGGCACATGCACCATACCCGGCTATTTTTTTTTTTTTTTTTCGGTAGAGACATGTTCTGTGTGGGGAGTGCGCAGGTAAAAGCAAACACACAGCACTCACAACAAGTGCGGATTGTGAAGTACTTTAGGTTTATTTAAGTATAAAAGAGAAGGTGCATTGAGCAAACAGCAGTGAGAAAAACAAAACAAAACAATCAGCGTATATACACTCACCAGATGATGGAGGATTCATCACCAGACCGGGAAGCAACAGCCTGCGTTCCAGAGTTGGCCACTGGTCCACGCACAGAGGAGGAGAGGTCTCATGCAGCTTCAGCATAGTCTGGGACCCTGACCATGTTTTTTTCACTAAATACAATGCTCCAGGAGTTTCCTCCAACGGTAGTGGGGGTCAGCTTAGCTCTTTCAGAAAGGATTAGAGGAGCACATCCAAAGTGTGAGAGCTACAAAGAGGAAAAAGTGCTCAGAGGAAAAAGCAGCTCTGAGTGATTTTGACACAGATGACATAGCTGTTGATCTTAGATCAGAGATTAGTTGAGATGAGACATCTCTGTTGTTAGGGCTGCTATAGAATCATAGCTACAGTCACCAGTAAAGCATTCAAGGCAATGAACAGATCAACAAACATGCCCGTTTTCAGATGTCCCAAGGAATTCCTGCTGCTGGGTGAACCATCACCCCATGGGAGCTCACTCCACTGTCTGCAATTACTGAGCCTTGGTATAAGTCAGCTGTTCTTCCTACTGCTCCTCTTAGTGATGGTTTCCTGGGTTGGTAGCTGTATTGTGGAAATACCAGGCTTGCAGTGCTACACAGGAGGCACCCTTGATAAACTTAACACATCTATTCCCTGCCATGCAGACCTAGTATGTGAAGATGCTATGTGTAATATTCATTAGGGAAGCCGATGACTCTGTCCCATTACAGCCACCATAGAGAGATGTTATGAATAGTTTTTTTTTTTTTTTGAGATGGAGTCTCTGTTGCCCAGAGTGGAGTGTGGTGGCATGGTCTCAGCTCACTGCAACCTCCGCCTCCCAGGTTCAAGTGATTCTCCTGCCTCAGCCTCCTGAGTAGCTGGGATTACAGGCGCCTGCCACCATGCCCAGGTAATTTTTTGTATTTTTAGTAGGGACAGGGTTTCACCATGTTGACCAGGCTGGTCTCGAACTCCTGACCTTGTGATTTGCCTGCTTCGGCCTCCCAAAGCACTGGGATCACAGGCGTGAACCACCGCACCCAGCCAAATAGTTCTGTATCACATCATTCAGCTTTTGGGGTGTCTACTCAAACTAGGGCAAGCAAAAGGACAACACACAAATCCAGATATGTATTTGCCAATGTTATTCTTGGTAAGTCATACAGGTGCAATTACTGGTGGTGTCACTAAAACGGAAGAACCGATTGGTGCCTCTGTGTAATTGAGAATGAGACAGTCATGTCCGTGCCTAATGGCCACCTGTATTGCTTGAGAACTGCTCTACTTTGCACAAAATATAACTCCTCCATGCACACTTTTGCTCACAGGGTGTTGCTACTCAGTCAGATGAGCCATCTCAACCATACCCGCCTTAACATCAGAGGAACCGTTATTAACCATATATGGATTATGTTACACAAACTTCACAGGGAATTTAACTTCGGTGATGGCACAGTCATGGGCAATGGAATAACTGGAGAATATCAACTGGGTCCAGGACAGAAAAAGGAGAAATACTACAGAAGGCTATGTTACTGATGCTGTAAGAGGTTTCTTTTTTGAAGGTTATATGCAGTCTACTTTCTGTCCTGCTCCCCCAAATCCTTTCACAGCCTCTACCTGATCATACTTAATTTTTGCAACTTCGACTCAACAACCAAATGATCACAGGTCATGTCTTGGGAGATTTAGCACTTGTATGGCCCTGTGAAAAGATTAGTTGTTTGATCCTCATCCTGACAACAAATAACCTTTACTTCAAGGTACAATGCAATGAAGCCATTATTTTTACAACCAGTGAAATGGGATCTTATAGAGCAGCAGTCCCAACCCTTTCAGTAGCAGGGACCAGTTTCATAGAAGACCGTTTTTCCACAGTCGGGGGTGCGGGCGTTGTTCTGGGATGATTGAAGTGCATTACATGTATTTTGCACTTTATATTATTATTACATTGTAATATATAATAAAAGTTATACAACTTGCCATAATGTAGAATCAGTGGGAGCCCTGAGCTTGTTTTCCTGCAACTAGACGGTCCCATCTGAGGGGATGGGAGACAGTGACAGATCATTAAGTACTAGATTGTCATAAGGAGTGGCCATCTAGATCCTCTCATGCACAGAGTTCGCTCCTGTGGGAATCTGATGCTGTAGCTGATGTGATGAAAGGTGGAGCTCAGGCAGTAATGCAAGCGATGGGGAACGGCTGTGAATACAGATGAAGCTTCACTCACCCACCGCCTGCCTCCTGCTGTGCGTGCCGCCTGGTTCCTAACAGGCCACAAACAGGGAGTTGGAGACCACCTTTCATTGGTGAAGGGGGATACATATCAATGCTTTGGGCCAATAAAACGAATGTGCTCAGAGTAACCAGCTCTGAACGTTGCTCCCATGTTCAGCAACTGTTTCATTAAATGCTATTAATGGCTAAGTTTTTCCTGAAAGTCTTCCATCAGGATCTTTTTTTTTTTTTTTTTTTTTTTTTAAGACACAGAGTCTCTGTTGTCCAGGCAGGAGTGCCAGTGGCGCCATCCTAGCTCACTGCAGCCTCAAATTCCTAGGCTCAAACGATCCTCCCGCCTCAGCCTACTGAGTAGCTAGGACTACAGGCATGCGCCACTACACCTGACTAATTTTTATAGAGTTTTTGGTAAAGTCCATATAGCCCAGGCTGGTCTCAGACTCCTGGCCTCAGGTAAGATCCTCCATCCCGGTCAGCTAAGGTACTGGGATTATATATAGGCATGAGCCACCATGCTGGGTCCCATTGATTTGTTGTTGTTATTAGACAGAGTCTCACTCAGTCACCCAGGATGGAGTGCAGTGGTGTGATCACAGCTCACTACAGCCTCAACCTCCTGGGTTCCAGTGATCCTCCCCCCTCAGCCCCCGCCAGTAGCTGGTACTACAGGCACACACCACCATGCCCAGCTAATTTTTTTTGTATTTTTTGTAGAGATAGGGTTTCACCATGTTGCCCAGGCTAATCTTGAACTCCTGGGCTCAAATGATCCTCCAGCCTTGGCCTCCCAGAATGCTAGGATTACAGGTGTGAGCCACCATGCCTGGCTGCCCCATCAAGATCTCACAGGAAGCCCTCATGTGCTTGACTTCTTGTATTTTGCTATTGGACCTAAATCTGACTTCTCTGGAATGCATCAGGCATGTCACAATGAGTCCAGTCACTTGAACAGTTCTTTAGGGCATGTCAAGTTACCTTTACTTGCTTTCCTCAGTCCACTAGACTGGTTTCTGGATTTGGCCTTTTGGGCAGCCTGGCTTGGAGGGTTATTATGCTTTGTAACCTGAACCTTCACTGGGAGCCAAAGCCACATGCTGCTTTAAGTTGTATTACTTTTACCGCTATGGTATTTTTATTCCTAAAGTGGCACTGCTAGGTCGAAGGAGCTGGGTCATTAATACATTGCAGTATTGCCTTCCAAAAAGGTTGTCACAACAATGTATGGGAATGCCTTCTTGATCTCCCAGACAGGTTTTCCCCCAGTTATAGGTTCTCTTGCTTTCCTGTACCTCCTATTTTTAGCATTTATCACACTTGTAATTAAATAATTAAAGTTTTAATTGATTTCTAATGCATTTCCTCTCAGAATATAAATTACATAAGGACAGAAACTTGTTCTTACTCTAACCCAGCATTCCAGACAGTGTATTTCATTTGGCATTCAATTGGTGTTTACTGAATGAACAAATGAAAAAGAATCTCACGTAGGTCTTAAGGGAACAGGAAGAGGGAAAGTAATATTTTAGAGAGAAACAAAAGTCTTAGCAAACTTGGAATTAGAAATGCCCATTTTAGAATTTGGGGATAGAAGATAAATAGCTTGACTAGAGCAAAGGGTTTATTGTGGAGAATTTTGGAAAATAAAGCTGGAGATGTAGGATTTTTTTTTGAGTCAGGGTCTCACCCTGTTGCCCACGTTGAGTGAAATGGTGCAGTCATGGCTCACTACAGCCTCAACCTCCCAGTCTCAAGTGATCCTCCCACCACCTCAGCCTCCCAAGTAGCTGAGGCTACAAGCACACGTCACCATGCCCAGCTAATTTTTTGTTGGTGGTGGTATTTTTTGTAGAGACAAGGTTTCTCCATATTGCCCAGGCTGGTCTGGAACTCCTGGGCTCAAGTGATCTGCCCACCTCAGTTTCCCAAAGTGTTGGGATTACAGGCGTGACCCACCATACCTGGCCCGGAGAAATAGATTTGAGGCAGACCGTAGTGAGACATGAATGTGAACATCTACTTATGAAGCAGCAGGATCCTCATTCATCAGAAATAATCTATCTCCTAAAAGCTGACTGAATACACTGAGATGGCAAGCAGCTTTACCTACCTGGATGGGAGGAAAGAAAACGCTTGCAGGATTTGGGGGCAGAGTGTTCCAAAGGCTTTTAACCTTTAACATATGCTTTGCTTAAACAAATACCTAAAACACTTACACTACAAAAATGCATAATCTCACAATGTATTTATTTATTTTTTTGAGACGGAGTCTCGATCTGTTGCCTAAGCTGGAGTATAGTGGCACAATCTTGGCTCGCTGCAATCTCTGCCTCCCAGGTTCTAGTGATTCTCCTGCCTCAGTCTCCTGAGTAGCTGGGATTACAGACGTGCACCACCATGCCGGCTAATTTTTGTATTTTTTGTAGAGACTAGGTGTCACAATGTTGGCCAGGCTGGTCTCGAGCTCCTGACTTTTTGATCCGCCTGCCTGGGTCTCCCAAAGTGCTGGGATTACAGGCGTGAGCCACCGTGCCCAGCCGGCATCTAGCGTTCTCATGGGAGAAGGCTTTTTGGAAGGCCCTGGCATTGCGTTTGTGAGACTGGCTCCTGCTGTCCTCCTCTCAGAGCTGTCTGAGGTTTCTGTTCCTACGACATAAAGAATTAGTTCCAATTATTCTCTCAGTAGGTTCAAAACCTAAAACTTTTTATCTACAGAATGAATAAGAATATTGCTTTATGTAATAAAAACTCATTTAAACTTTTAATATTCAGTCATTATACCAAGTACTTTCAGTATTTAAGCATAAGAATTTTCTTTCTGGAACCAAACAATGAAATAAATATCTCTTTAAAAAAAACTTTGCATTTGTACTATGATATAAGTTTGGTATCATAGGAGATTTGGCCTAGAAAACACTTTGTCATTTTAGAGGTGTTATCCAATGTTCTGCGCAGACGCTGGAGTCACAGAAAATGGAGTTGAATCCTTTCTCTGCCACTCTTTGAGGAGAATCTCACCATTTATTATGCACTGTAGAACACAACAATAAAATACAGCTATGTACCACATAACAACATCTTGGTCAACAACAGACTGCATATATGATGGTGGTCACCCAGTAAGCTAAGGTTAATTTATTATTATTCCTTTTTTTTTTTTTTGAGATGGAGTCTTACTCTGTCACCCAGGCTAGAGTGGAATGGCACCATCTCGGCTCACTGAACCTCTGCCTCCTAGTTTCAAGCGATTCTCCTGCCTCAGCCTCCCAAGTAGCTGGGATTACAGGCACCTACCACATTTGGCTAATTTTTTGTACTTTTAGTAAAGATGGGGTTTCACCATGTTGGCCAGGCTGATCTCAAACTCCTGACCTCAAGTGATCCGCCCACCTCAAAGTGCTGGGATCAGAGGCCTGAGCCACTGTGCCCGGCCTTGTTTGCTTTTTTAACAGATAACAGTATGCTCATAGAAACTGCTTTGACATGACTGCAATCATGTGTTTCATAGACCCTTAATTTACCATTAGAGTCTTCAGATGTTATAATTTTTTTTTTTTTTTTTGAGATGGAGTATCACTCTGTCACCAGGCTGGAGTTCAGTGCCACAATCTCAGCTCACTGCAACCTCTGCCTCCCAAGTTCAAGCGATTCTCCTGCCTCAGCCTCCCGAGTAGCTGGGACTACAGGCACGCGTTACCACACCCGGCTAATTTTTGCATTTTTAGTTGAGACGGGGTTTCACCATGTCGGCCAGGATCTGCCCGCCTTGGACTCCCAAAGTGCTGGGATTACAGGTGTGAGCCACCATGCCTGGCCTATACTTCCCTTTTTGAATACCATTTGGTGTTTTGAAGAATTAACAGCTTTGTGAACGTGGCAGTGCTTGTGATTCAGGCTTCCACTGAGACCAAGGGCAGAACCTGATCGCAGGACAACAGATGGACAGTGTGTGGCAGTGTTTAAATGTTCTTCTGAAAGCTGATACCACAGCTCTCTGTGCACTGATTGCATATGCATCCCAAGATTATATTATTGTTTTCTATTGCTATGTGTCACGCTTTGCCAAACAGGATGTGGAAGATGAATAAGCAGTTTCCTTAGCTACTTCTTAACAATTGGTCAAAATGAACTCCATTGCTTAAGAAAAGCATAAACACCATTTAGTCACTGAATATAGCTGTATGTATGATTGTTACTATGGGAAATCTTGTTTTGCCAATTTTCTTTGAAAATTCTGGCAGACCAAGGTTCTTTTTGTTTACATAATACTTGAAAAATAAAAATGAGCAAGCTAAACAAACTACCAAGTTTTCACTTACATAAATGTAGTTGCATACAGAAAATGTGACTGTGAATTTATTTCTCTAGGACTTTTAAACTATAAGCATTATTTGCATGAAAGAGGACCAATTATCAATTACAAACTCACAAAATTTTATAGATTTTTTTTTTCCTACACAGCACATAAAACAGAATTTGAAGCCTCCCTCCAAACACAGGGGAAGGAGGTTGTATGTACATCCTCATTGTCTTTCACATTCTAAGGTGGTACCACTCAGTGATTGAAATCCTTAAGCATTGTATTAGTCTGCTTGGGCTACCACAATAGCAGCTTAAACTGTTGTTAAGCCACTCAGACTTAAATAACAGAAATTTCCTTTGTAATTCTGGACGCTGGAAGTTCAAGGTGTCGGCAAGGTTGGTTTCTGGGTGACATCTCTCTTTCTGTCTTGCAGATGGCTGCCTCCTCCCTGCGTCCTCATATGGCCTGTCCTCTGCTTTTACACTTCTGGTGTCTCTTCTTTTTTTTTTTTTTTTTTGAGACAGAGTCTCACTCTGTCACCAGGCTGGAGTCCAGTGGTCTGATCTTGGCTCACTGCAACCTCTGCCTCCCGGGTTCAAACAATTCTCCTGCCTCAGCCTCCTGAGTAGCTGGGACTACAGGTGCCCGCCACCACAACCAGCTAATTTTTTGTAATTTTAGTAGAGAGGGGGTTTCACCGTGTTAGCCAGGATGGTCTCCACCTCCTGACCTCGTGATCCGCCTGCCTTGGCCTCCCAAAGTGCTGGGATTACAGGTGTGAGCCACTGAACCTAGCCAATTTCTTTTTTTTAAAATTATTATACTTTAAGTTCTAGGGTACATGTGCACAACTTGCAGGTTTGTTACATATGTATACATGTGCCATGTTGGTGTGCTGCACCCATTAACTGGTCATTTACAATAGGTATTTCTCTTAATGCCATCCTTCCCCTCCCTGCACTCCACAACAGGTCCCGTGTGTGATGTTTCCTGCTCTGTGTCAAAGTATTCTCATTGTTCAATTCCCACCTATGAGTGAGAACGTGCAGTGTTTGGTTTTCTGTCCTTGCGATAGTTTGCTCAGAATGATGGTTTCCAGCTTCATTTATGTCCCTACAAAGGACGTGAAATCCTTTTTTATACCTGCATAGTATTCCATGTGTGTATGTGCCATATTTTCTTTTTTTTTTTTTTTTTTGAGACGGAGTCTGGCTCTGTTGCTTAGGCTGGAATGCAGTGGTGCACTCTCGGCTCACTGCAACCTCCGCCTCCCGGGTTCCAGCAATTCTCCTGCCTCAGCCTCCCAAGTAGCTGAGATTACAGGCTCCTGGCATCACGCCGGACCAATTTTTGTAGTTTCAGTAGAGATGGGGGTTTC